>NC_133932.1:80725436-81325436 GCF_031877795.1 Strix aluco
CACGGGCTGGGGGACCGTCTCGTCGCTCCTCGCCGCAGTTCCCGGCATCGTTTGCTCGGGAGCAGGCGAAATAGCCCCGCGGCACGGCGGGGCCGGGAGCATCCCGCCTGCCCTTCCCCGGGCAGCCCGGCGGGACGGCTGCGGGCCGCTCTCCCGCCCAGCCAGGGCTGGCAGCCGGACTCGCCACCCCACGTCCCCCGCCCCGGCCTTCCCCGGCCCTGGCAGAGCGGCTGCCCGGGCTGCGGCAGCCTGAGCGCGGCCCCCACCGCTGCTGCTCGCCCTCGCACGACCCCCCCGGCCTCCCGCAGCGGCTGCAGCCGGTAACGCCGACGGCCAGCCGTCACCCCCGACGCCTCCTGGTGCTGTGCCAGCGTCCCCACGCGTTCCCCTGTCTCCCCCGTGTCTCCCCGGTGCCTCCCTGGTGCCTCTCCGGTGCCTCCGTGCAAGCCCCGGCCCCCCGAAGGCCACCCCGGGGACAGATCGTGCCGATCCAGGAGCACAGGGGGGCGTCGGGGAAAGCCGAAGACAGAGCTCCGTGGGTCCACCCGCTGTGGGGACCGCTGGAGGTCTCGGGGGTGCATTCGGCATCGCGGGGGCCGACCCTCCTGGCGCCGTGCCGGGGTGCTGAGCACACCCCCCACCCCCCACCCCCCCCCCCCGGGGCTGCCACGCTGCCTCGAGCTGCAACCGACGAACCCCATCTCCTTCGGGGGCTGAAACCAGGATGAGTTTGATTTATTTTCTCAGAAAAAGAAAAACAACAAATAAAACAACCCAGAAACCCAACCCTGGAAGAGAGGACACACACCTGTGGGCTCGCTCCCCCTTGGGACCTGTTGAGGATTTTAGTGGCTAAAGTCAAGGTGGCAGCATAAAACCGGGGAGCGGGTCAGGAAAACCCCTCAGCGACAGCCTGGCCGCGGCTTCCCGGCCCTGCCGGGGCTCCCCGCAGACCTGACACCCGCACCGCCAGCCTCTCGCCTGCCTGCAGGCGCCTGGAACCTCAAACCAGGCAACCCCGAGGCTTACCCCATAGCTCCATAGCCTTTGCTCTCGCCCAGGAGATGGGTCTCCAGCTCCTGGCTGTGCCTCGCCTAGGAAGGATTTCCACCGCCTGCTCCCTGGCCGTGGGGCGGTGGAGGTGAGGGCTCTGCCCTCGCCGGGGCACCGTGTGGGCTGGAGGGTGAGATTCGTAGGGACAGAAGATGGAAAAGCTTAGAGATTAAGGGGATTGAAGGCTTTCCTGCTGCAGGGCTTGGAGGAGTGTCCTGGGGTTCTGCTCCGTGGGTGCTTTACTTACATACCTTATATTAGAGACTTACGGGGCAAAATGCAGACGTTTGTTCAGCACGCAGAACTCCAGTGGAAACCTCGGATCTGGGTGATTTTAGGCTCATGATACTCACCTTCAAAAGGGTGCCTAGCTACAGCCTAGGGACAACTACAGGAGGTGGACATGAGACACATTTTTTTTTCTTGGGAGCCTCCTTTGCAAACCCCACGGTGAGCATCCAGCGTGGCTTGTGTGAGCGCATGGACAGCCCCGTGGGATTCCATCGCCAGCTTTGGCCCCTGACTTTCGTGTACTGCTGAGCCAGTTTCTTGAATGCGTGTTCTCGGGTGTCACTGGGCAACGATATTTCATTAAAACTGGTGTAATTGCCCACGTCTGGCTGGTGGTTGGGCTATGGTCATTTCTCGACCAGCCTTTCTTGACCTTGTTACTGTAATTACTGAAGAATAAAGGTATGTTTGAAACTTGTTTTTATGGCCTGAATATTCTGCATACAGGATAAATAATACTTGCTCTTGCATCTCATCAGCTAAATTTAACAATTAGCAAGCCAGCATTCAAATAGTCCAGGAACCAGTATTGCTGGTCAGTATTTACCAAAACATTTTGTATAAACAGTGTCCACTCATACATATCTGCACAAATCAAATTGTATTGTCATATCCAGATTCTTTTATTAAAAATCAACGATATTAACATTGATATTTTACTGTATTTCGAACACAGTATCAGCAACTTAAGTAAAAAACAGTCTCAAATTTAAAAGCAGTCAGAAAGCAACTGCACCAGGTTTATAATGGTCACAGATAAAAGATACTGGGGAAAATCCAGACCACACTAAGGAGAATGACATCTCTACCACGGATTTCACTAGGGCCAGGCTTTTATCCAACTTTTTTTTTTTTTTTTTTTTTTTTTGTTGATGCTTTGCAATAAATTAATTAGTTTCTGGGCTCCAAACTCTTCAGCGGGTCATAAATCCTGATGAAAACATGCTCCCTCTTGAAGTTGCACCTGGATCACTTATAGGAACATTTTTTAAAATTCATGTAAAAGTTTCTTTCTGCTTAATAAAATGAAAAGTTGAAGAGGATAGCGGATTACGTGAAAATTTGGTCTTTAATTCACATCTTACAAGTATGCTCGAAAATGCTCTTTTTCTGACATGAGCTAATGACAAACTTAGCTCCTGGATGACCAAGTGGGACATGTTATTTAAAGACTACTAATGAAAACAATTGCTGAAAATATATTTACACACTTTTTTCTTCTGACTTATTTGCTCTGAAATCCTCAACAGCAACTTTTATTACATCAAATAAGAAGTACCCAAGGCAAGTTCCTTCCATATGAGCAGAATATTTTACCTCTAGCTTGTAATGAAGAAAAAGATCTCTCACTTTTGAAGGATTCAAGTATATGATTGCAAGGTTTTAGAGAAAGGGTACTCTTTATGAGGCACTGGTTTTGTAGGTATTGTTTCCATATGACTGCTTAAGTTTTTGTCAGCCTCCAAACCCCACACTTAAGAGAAAACATTAATTCTCTCCTGTGCTACCTTTCTATAAATTGAAAGTAGGGGAGTTAAGTCACCTACTAAAATATTTATTTATGATCAGCTGTGGGGAAGTAATGATAACCTCAGAACAAATCCACCTTAGCCAGGTGTTATAATACTTCCAACAAATATGCCTGTCACCTGGGAGCACACCACAAAGCTCTGATAGAGCTGAACATCTAGTAGCAAACTAATACTAGCTGCGGCTGCAAGATGAGCCAATATACCACCTCGCTAAACACCTCCTGTTGATGGCAGAAGATATTCCAACCAACTTCCTGCCTTGGACATGCCACCTGTGCTTGCTTTCTCAAGGTTTTCCATCCAGCTCTTTCAAGTTCTGGCTCACGGTTTGGTCTCATCCTCTTCAAACTGTCAGCTGCCTCCGACACCTGCAGCCACGTTCTTCAGCTTTCATTTCTTTCAGGCCCTTTTTTGAGTCAATCTTTTCCAGATCTATTTCTTCTATCTCAGGGATGGGATGCGACAGCTCCCTCATGCTGCTCATACTGTCTTTTAGCTAAGTCCCAAAGACTTTCCTCTTTCACCCTCTCTTTCCCTTACCTCTCTCTTCCCTGGTGACTCTAGAGAAGAAGATGGCTTCTTCTATCACCTTCACTGGGACAACACAGAATATCCTTCTTCACTTAGGCTCTGTCTTTGTAGTTGTTTTCAAAATGTCTTATCGTTATGGTTTTTAACACACCACCATTAATTAAGCATAGCTCAGAGTGAGCCCCTAGTTTCTCAGGCTTTCAATATTTTCTTCCACTCTCCTCCCTTGCTTAATATTCCTACCAACATCTCTGAGCCTTGACCTTCCCTTACTGTCCTTCAAAACAAACCCTGGTCAAGTCCTACACAATTTAGATTAATATAAATTCCTTTGACAAATACCATTTGTCCATCTTCCCTCTGCCCTTTTATAACAGTGCATGGGTCTCCTTTACCCACATGACCACCTCCTGCTGTGCTTTCCTCCTCTGCACCCCTTTTCCCCACACAGCTTTCAACAGTTTCAACACAACTGTTGTGCTAGCATTGATAGCTTTGTGTCTTACCCCATCTTATTTCTTAGCTACAGTGTTGCTGTATGTACTTCTGCCTTTCTTGTGCTTTTGATATGATCTTCATGGACCATTGATTCAGTTTACCTCCCAAGCATCTCCAGTTTTGCCCAATTCTGAGCCTAAGTAGCTTCCTATGAGGTTAGTTTTATAGTGCACTCTTCCTAATCTCTCCTTAAAGTTTACCCCTCCAATTGCACCAGCAAAACATTCAACAAAATCAAGGCAGTTGGTGGGCTGGATGGCCATTTATTCTGATACAAGTGACGCTTCTACCCTTTCCTCATCCTGTTTGCATGTTGGATTATTTGCTATTTTGTATCACACACTCAGCTTGTTCAGTCTCCAGTCCCAGGAATGTATCTCAGGCTGCATGTGCAGCAGAGCTGGCTGAAGAGCAGAGTTTTCATTTGTCAAGACTTAAAATAAACATACACTCACATATGGACACAATTTATTTTATATATATTTATATATACCTTTCATTTCAGTAAAAAATGTTTTTCCACAACCTGGACATTTTTAGAGAAATAAATTCCTTTTAGAACACCAAAAGTAACATTTTCAAATAAAATACATACCTTGCTTCTTGCAGTTGATGAGGTAACCGCTGTTTTTCCATGGGTCCTCTTCCAGGCACTGTCACCAGGCATCTGTGGAAGCTCCCAGAACACGTAAGACATTTCCAGCACCCAAACTGGCCCAGGACTATGGACCCCAAGACATCACCCTAGAGCTTGGGCTTTGAATCTCAGCCCTGCAATAGGCAGTGGGGAAGCTCCTAAAGACCACTTACAGGGAGTCTGGGTTCAGGTCAGTGTTTTCAGGGCTGGATTTCAGGGAAGATCCACCAGAGAGATCTTCCAGGATTTCACACTGGGGACAAGTCTTCTCCAGGACACCACATAAGCTGTGTGGGGCAAACATTCACCTTCTGTGTGAATATACATGCTCGTAGCATGTTTGGACAAGTGGACCACAAATAAGGTTCTGAGATGCAGTGCTGGCCACAGATCGTGAAAGGTCCATTCCCACTTCCAAGGGCAACAGGTAACAGCTCCTTCCCAATTTAAGTCAAGATTATTTTGAGTGGTTTCAAGGAATTCTGACCATGGACCTAAATGCCAGCTCAAGTCCAAGGTTATTTTGCATCCAGCTGTTTGGATATAAACACTGGGGTCAAGCATGGGCTTTAGGCAAACTCAAGAAAGCAGGGAGACAGAAAGCTGAGGATGCGTGAGAGTCTTCTGATGGACTAATACACAAGAGAAACAGATTCATTTCTGATCTGAATGAGAGGTCATGTAGTCACAGAGTTTGGGAATATGTACAACATCGACAGATGCTGGAGAGGAAGGGGAGATAAAGCTCCCTTCAGCCCTTTAAGAAATCCACTCTCACATAAGCAAATACTCCATCACTTCGACATTGCTGTTTTACTTGCTCCCCCTGCTTTATCTTAACTTACGCCTTGGTGATTCTGCAGGATATTTTCTACCTGTAGATTTTTAACAAATCCAGACGAAGACTCTCTCAATAGTAAAAGGTCACAGTAGTGAGCTCTCATCGTCATGCTGTTAGCAACATTCCTATGGAAGGCAGGGACCTCTGAGGGAATGCACATGCACCAGATATGAAAGTTGGACTTATATATGTAAATAGTTACATATGTAAATGATTTTCATTAATATGTTGGTGTAAATAGCTATATCCAAATAGGATATGGATATTTCTAGGGTGTATTTGAACATAACAGCAATACAAAACAAAATACAAAAGCATTGACATGACCTAAATACCGTATCTGAAGATTGAGCAAATGTGTTACTTTTACTTTGTATTCTTTACTCCTATCCATTTATTTGTCATTACTTCTATTCCCCTTAGTTGCACCTCTATTATTTTCAGCAACCACAATCATCATTGACATCAACAGGAGTGGGAAAGGCATAAGCACTTGAAATGCATAGTGCTCCTCTGGGGCTCCATATAGGTGACAATGTCCATGTGCTGTAGCTCCCCAAGCAGTTCCAGGCTATGCAAGCCTACATTCTCTTGGAGTTGTGGATTACGGCTGGAAATAGGCCCAATTTTTGGAATTATGTTCAAGATCTGTCTGAAACTTTTCCTTGGGTTGAGATGCTCATCATCTCTATGTCTGATTCATATGACTGAGCTTGTGTTGGAGACTTTCCCTCTGGAATCACCAGACTGGGTTTTCCTCTTACATCCAGCTGCCCATTTCCATAATAAAAGGCTGCCAGACCATCTTCCCTCAGCCAGATTTGCCTGAATTTGGCCAAAGAGATAAGCAGTTTTCAGGAGGAGACCACCAGAGAGCCCTACATAAGCAGACTGTTTGGTAGTGCAACCTTTTCTCCATTAGGAAACCAGCCTGAAAATCACCGTGCGTGTCCACGGGCTGAAAAATATGCCAGGAATGGAAGAAGAAACACTCTGGTTATCAGCAGCTATCTGGTTGAGCATGAACATTTTTCTTTGTACTGGATTGTTTTAAAGCTGGATCATTTTGCCTGAACTAGGCTGGGGATGAGGTTTTCACCAGTTACACGTGGAAATGCGTGGGACTGTTGCCCCTGTGGGGTGGCTGGCAGCATCTGGGCAGCACAAGGGCCCCGGCCTTACAGACCGTGCTATCAGACTGTGTCTGCTCGCCCCCCCCACCCAGATGTCCACATGGTTTTACAGAAACGCTACCGGGGGCACGTCAGCTCGGTGGGAAGCCGGCTGTGCGGGGCAGAGCGGGGGCAGGGACAGCCCCGTGGGTCGGGGACTCTCACCCCACAGCTCAGAGCTTCTCCCGTGGTTGGGGGATTCGCCCCTTCCCGGCAGCACGGGGAAGGTGCCGGGGGTGCTGGGGGGCTGAGGACCAGCCCCCTCCGGGGCCGGAGAGCCCGGCGGGGCCGGGGCCAGGCCAGGAGCCGCCCCGACGGCCGCTGCCCGTGTGCCGCGGGTATCGCCGGGCTCTGAGCGCGACCCCGCGTGTGCGTGGCGGGCAGGGGCGGTCCGCCGCCGGGTGAGGGGCAGCCTGGGGCTGGGTTGGTGCTTAAACGTCGCACCGGCTGCGCGGTGGGGCGAAACACCGAAAGGTGCCTTTGGGTGCGGCTGGAGACCTGATCTGAAAAGATGACCCGCGTGTGCGGACACGTGCGTCTGGGACGAGACTGTCCTTTTCTTTTTCCCCCCTCTGAAGAACTGGAGCAGATCCGCCAAAGGGCTTGCTGATACAGCCCCCCCCCCCCCCCCCCCCCGCGGAGGCAGCGCAGCCGCGCAGCTGGCGATGGGCTGATACGGGCCGGGCGGCGGCCGCGCTGCCGCGTCTGCGCCGGGGCCGGGACTGCGGCAACGGGCCCTGCCAGGGAGGGACCTCCACGGGCAGGGAGAGAGGTTTGCGCTGTAATGAACAGCCTTATCGTCGCTGGTATCTTTACAACTGCTTAGATGACTTTTTAATTGTGGCTTAATGCATTTAATTATGACAACTCTTCCCCATTTTCAAGTATGATGTATTAATATTACAGATCATTAACATTGCTAAATTGCTGTAATGACACAGAGTCCTCAGTGTCCCAGTTAGACGGAAAAAAGACCCGCTCTTCTCATTTGGCTCTTTTGTTATTTGCCTTATAGGAAATTCATGCACGATTCTCGAGTCTTTAAAGCATGTAGGAGAGGCTGCTGCACCCTCCTTATTAAATTATTGATAGAGAAAATCCCCCATGTAAAACTTCCCGAGCCCGAGACGGCACAGGAGCTAATATTGTCTTTCTAATATCCACTTCATCAATGTAAAAGTTAGAAAGCCTCGGCTCTTGAGCGGGTGTCCCGTCCCCCCTCCCCCCCCCCCCCCCCCCTTCGTTCATAATTAGAGCAGACCGTATTTAACATCTGCAAAATAGTCATGCTTATAAGGAATGAGAAATGCGAGATGTTCCATTCTGTTTGCAATGGTTAGACCGTTTTAATCTCTTAACTTCAATATATGTCCTCTAGCAGGCTATACTTCTTGGATTTCATTTTTAGATCCTTAAGGCTGCATATATCTGTCAAACAGACATAATGAATTTAAAGTGCTAATGCCTAGAAGACCAGAAAAAACATTGAAATATATCCTCGGTTGATTAAATTACCACCTCTAGCTACTTTACCTCCTTATGTCCAAACAGATTTCCCTTTTTACTTACCAAGTACCGGATCTGGGAGATGTGGAAGATGTAATTTCATGGTTAAAAAAAAATAATAAAAAAACCAAACCAAAAAACAACCCATGCACGGGTCTTTAGACAAGTACATTTTTTCTTTAAACATCTTTTGAGATATGTGCCTATACGATGGGACTTGCCACTGACTGGAGGTATTTTTCAATTACACCCAACCTCCAGGGTAACCCCTCGGGTGGGAGCCGCTGACTTTGCTGCGCTCTCCTCGGCACCTCATGCCTGGGGAAACTGAGGGGGGGCGGGGGGGGGGGGGGGGACACGGGACGAGACGAAGGCGCATCCGACGGCGGCGGGAGCGGAGGGTCGCCCTGCCCGGCACCCCCTGCCCCCGCCCGGGGGCTCCCTCTGCTCCCCCGGGGCCGCCGCTGAGGAGCGGGGCGGCCCCGGGGGTGCGGCCCTGGAGGGTGGGATGGAAGCGGGGGGGGACGACGATCCCGGCCCCGAGGGTGCCGCGCATCTGCGAGAGGGACCGGCGAGCCTGGGGAGAGCGGGGACGGAGGGAAGGCGAGCAGATTTGTCGCGCTTTGAAATGAAACGTTATAATCCCTCCAACAATCCTGTTGACTGTGAGCTCTAGCGCCGGGAGTACAACACGGGGGAAAAAAAAAAAAAAAAAAGAAAAAAAAGAAAAAAAGATACATTGTTGGATAAACAGCTCCTTATAGGTAAAAACTGAATGGGCCAAATAGATGAATAAGACGACACAATGGGGGGGGGTGGTGGTGGGGGGGTGGTGGTGGTGAAAGGAAACGAGTCGGTGGCAGTGGAAGAAAAAGGTAAAAGTGAACAGAGAGAAAAGGAGAGAAAAGAAAAAAATGTAAATGAGTGAGACAAAAAAGCAAAGAGAAAAAGAAAAGAGAACAAGAGGGGGAAAGAAGTAATATTTTCCTTGATAAAAATGCACAAAAGGGAAGATGAACTTTGTTCTTTTTCTCTTTCTACTCTCCTCTCTCTTTCTGCTTTTCGCCTCGCAGCACGCCAGCCTAAGCTGAGAGCTGTAATGTCATTAAATTGCAAATGCTTTTTCATTTCCGACACACACTGTTTACTTATCTGGCAAAAACATATGTTGGAAGGAATCCGTTAAATTCTGCCCATTGCCTTGGGTAAAAGTGCAATGGAAACGGACCCACTGAGCTTCTTCTTTCTTCTTCTTTTAGCACTTCCCTTATCTACAAGACTGCTTCGCAGAAAACTGGCTAGTTCAATGAAAAATGAAGATACAGCAGGAGATTAGAGAAGAACACTGAGCAAAAAATTCCTGGAGAGAGGGTCACTCCATTGCAAATGATTTCACTCCTCTAGATCTGCATAAATTACTATTTTTAAGGCATCTCCAAAGTCTGTATATTTTTCTCACTCTGTCAAACATTTAATTTCACGCCCCGTGTTCTGAATATGCTAAAATGCATATCTCTGATGCACCTTTAAGCCAGAAAAACGAATGCAAAATTGAAGATAAAATGATGTGATTTGCACTACAAGCCTATTACTTGAGGTATTTACATATAGTTTACCTCTGCAGTTCTGAGAATGATTTATTAAAAAAAAATCTGGATTAAGCTCATATAAATATGTATAAATCTTTGTTTAGAAAATAGATTTTGCAGCTGTTGTGTCAAAAAGTTCTTTAAGATTCTGTGAAGAATTTTCCTTTTAGCCTGCTTTAAAAAAGAGGGGAAAAGGACAGTATTTGACATCCTGCTTTGGCAGGAAGGAAAACACACGCACACGTTCAGACATTCAGGATTTTTCTAGAGGCTCGTGTGTTGGTTTTTTTTATTTTTTTTATTTATTTTTTTTTAATTTCACACTTTTCCTCCTAAACTTCTCCGGCTCCCTTCCTCTCGCTCGCCTCACTCGCTGGGACTCGCTATCAGCCGCGCTCTGGGTTTTCCCGAGCATGTGAAATAGCGGGACAGGTGTATTAAAACAATCGTAGGCTGAGGGGGGAAAAAAAAGAAAAGAAAAGAAAATCAAACCGAAGCCCCAAAGCAAAGGAAAAGCAGCCCGAAGAGGCTGTTCGCCCAGCCCGGCGGTGCCGGTGCCCCGCTGCCCGCCGCCGGCGGAGGCTCGGCCCGCCCCGGCCCGGGCGCGCTCCGGCGAGCGGAGCCAAGGCGGGGCGGGCGTTCCCTGCCGTCTGGGGGCTCGTCCCCCGCCGATTGCCGCTGCCGGAGGAGCCGCGCCGCGGCTTCGGCCTCTTCGGACTCTCTCCTCGTCGCCACGCTAAGCAACGCGAAGGAAAATGTCCGCCCGCCCCGGCCCGCCCCGGCCCGCCCCGCCCGGCTGTCCGCAGGTGGGTACGAAGGCCGGGCGGTAGACCCGGGCAGCGGGACGCGGGGTCTGCCGAGGGGCCGGGTTCGCTCCCCGCCTTGCCCTGCCCGGCCGCTCCGGGAGCGACCGCTTGGGCGGGCGGGCACCGGGCCGAGGCGCCGCTTCTGAGGCCACTTGGGCGAGCCGCGAGCAGGGGCGCACCGGGCCGGGCCGAGGCGGGCCGGGCCGGCACCTGGCTGGCCGGGCCGCGGGCCCGCCGGAGCGCGGCCCCTCGCCGGGCGGCCGCCGGGCCGGGACAGCTCGCAGCCGCTTTCCCGGGGCGGCGCGGAGCGGCCCGCGGGCCCCCTCTGGCGGCGCCGGCCCGCCCCGCCCCGTCCCGCCGCGTCCGGGCCCGGCAGCCCCGCCGCGCCCCGGCATCCCCGCCCGGCCTCCCCGCCGAGGGGCGATCGGAGCAGCCCCGGTCCCCGAGGTGTCTCGGCGAGGTTTCCTCCTTCCTCCCTGAGTCGCCTTCCCCAGCGGAGAAACTTCCACCCCCCCGGGAGGGAAGCGCTGCCGGCGCGGGCCTGCGGTGCCCACCTCTCCTCTCCTCATGGAGAGACCCGCGGTTGTCACCCCCGACACCGAGGAGGGGTGTAGGTCCCCGGGAGCCCTGCACTGCCACAGTCGTACTTCACGGAATTAACCTCAATAAACTTCTAAACCACCTCTCGAGACGCTGCTTGCGTTTCCCTTCTCTGGCACACCCAAGAGCCGGGGCTGGGGGGTCACAAGCGTAAGTAGCGAGGGCGCCTGCTTGGGATAACCACATACTCGATAGGGAAGAAGAGACTTTTCAGATAACTTCAAGGTTAATTTAAGACTTAGCCGCAAAATCTAGACTTTGAATAATACATGAACTGCAATGATTCCACCAGGATATGGTGCCCAGGAAGTGATTTCCCCTCGCCCTGGTCCTATCATCCTATTTTCATCTCCAGAACAGAAGCCCCAGATTTGCTGCTTCCTCCAACAAAGAAACATGTTGTCGCGTGACGTGACAGTTGCATCGGTGCCATCCGCATACACACACCGCTGCACGTTTTGGTCTCTGGTAACAGACCTCAGAGATAAGAAATTGAAACTAACAGTCTACACATCACAAACTCAGTGGTTAGAAAACGCTTCTTTTTTTTTTTTTTTGTTGTTTATTTTTTCTTTGAAGGTGGTCAGCTCTTCTGGTAAGTGCACGACAGGTCCCCCCTTGCAGAAATATATTGGGCTGATGGCAGCTGTCAGCTCCTCTCCTGTCGCTGGATAAAGGTTTGGTGCTTTGCCCATCTGTCAGCCCCGGAGTGAGTCAGGCCACCGACAGAGTGCCAGCAGAGGTTGCTGCACTGGAGGGACAGAGAGCAGGGTCTGAGCTCGTCCTTTGTCCCCACATAGGTATAAAGGAAGGAAAAATCAAACGTTTTCAGTTCTTGAGGAGAAGCGGCAACGATCATATGCCGATGACATCAGTGACAATGGCATGGCAGTGGACATTCCTGAAGGCCACCGCTTTGCATTTAAACAGGAGAAAAGTGAAGACAGGAGGGAAACTAAAACGGTCTTGAGAAGAGCTTTACTTTGGACAGCAAAGGTTCATCTCACAGACTGCTCAGAAGTAGGTCTGCCAACTATCAGGTATGTAGTAGCCACAACCAGTTATCTGTAAGAGGCGGCAGGATGAAACCAAGACGTACAGAGGGCAACCAAGTCTCATGTGCCATGTTAACTCTTAAAACAGTGGGATAGAAGTAGGGTCTCCCCACAGTGACGGCAGAACGCTTGACCCGCCGCCACAAGCATTGTGTGAGGGACATCTACGCAGTGTCCCCGCTTCAGACAGGGCTGGTTTACTGAAGCTTCGCAGGCTTGATAGTCAAGTGAAATCCTGTAATCTGTCACCCCCATTCCCTGCCACTGTGTGGTGGTTTAGCCCCTGCCGGGGTCTGAGACCACGCGACTGCTGCCCCTCCCCCACAAAGGGAGTGAAATACAAAGCCCCAAGACTGAAATAAGGAAAGGTTTAATACAACAATGCAATAGCAACACAACAAACAACAACAATAACAGTAATAGTGATAGCAATGAACAGAGCAAAATAGCTACCAAATACAGCAGTGAGAAGCACCATGTACAAAACCACGAGTGCACCGCGCTCCCGCGCCAGGAAAATGTGACCTGCCAGGATGTGATGTCCGCATGGTATCTGAATAACCCGGCTAGAGCTCCCCCCCTCTGCTGGGGAAACTTAACCCTATCCTGGTTAAACCAGGACACACTGTTTCAAAAGGCATTTATTAATTTCTAACAACTCCCTGGCATATTCTGTTCTTAGTGCATCAGGACTTCAGGTCTGCACCATCGTTACTACACCAGGATTAGCATTCAGAGAGTTTTAATTCCCACTAAAACCAACTGGAAGAGCTACAGTTTGCTAGGACAGGGGTGGCACTAAGCAAGGTTTCTGTCATTTGAAGTTGCTGTTATCTTGATTGAATTCACCACGACGCAAGCTGGCTTTGCTCTGGAGGAGCAGACGCAGATCATGGTACTTTGCACTGAAGGGACAGCTTCACACATGCATGTGGAGAAGCTTTCAAGAACCAAAATGGCTCTGTAGAGAAAGACAGGCAAGTGATCAGATCACAGTAAATGAAGATAAATTTGCAAAACTGTTGCATTTATCAGAGACCTGAGAGCCACAAATACAGCCCCAGGCACTCCAAGGGGATGCATCAGTGACGGAGGGACAGATGCTTTCTCTCCCCCTACCACTTTGCTGATGAAAACAGGGTGATGGAAGTAACAGACAACCCTGCTGATTCTCAGTTTAAGGCATAGGTCTATCACATCCCTCACCACTTTGAGGATCAATGCTAACTTTAGGGAGTTTGTCACCACTTGCTTGGTCTTCCAGGAGTCAGCAGAGGCTTCCTCCCCTTGGCATGAAGGCTAGAGATGAGCAGCTACCAGTGAAGTGCTGGAGACATGACCGCATGGGAATCAAGGGTAAGGAGGAAGGCACAGAGGTCAAATATCCATAGCTCAAGATGAAATATTTTAAAAGTATCTGTTGATACGCTCATCTCTATATCTTGCACAATATAGATGCTATATAAATTGTATCCCTTCCCCAGATTCCTCCTAACTTCCTGGCCCAGCACTACCTCCAAGCAATTTTAGTCCCTTTCTATGAAAAAGGAGCAACGCTGCCCCATCACGGTGAACTTCTTGTGTTTTACACACCAAACCAATTACCCTGCATTGCTTCAATCTGAATGTATACATTAAAATCCCTGACCCAACCAGATCCTGTGTAGTCTATCGCAGGAATACATATCTGAGCTCTGGGTAGCATTGCCATATGCAGTGTAGGGAACCTTCCATATGGTTTCTGAAAAGTGGTTACAGCACACGTGCACCAGGCACTTTTCAAAGTAAAACAGATCTGTTCATTTTTATTTTCAAAATACCAAAGCAGTAAAATCATGTAATTGAGTAATCACTTGCCAAATTTCCTTTTTTAATCTAATCTATTTTGAATTACATCTGAGCCAAAATGCAAATTAAACTGGTAAGGTTCCAAGATTTCTTTTTTTCCCTTTTAGAAAACACAATTTAAGGTACTCATAAGTAAGGAAATTTTAAAAAACATTTGTTTTGTATGCTGTAAACTTACAAGTTTCAGCCTGAAGTAAATTTTCATAGGTAATAGGTTAAATAGAAGTCTTATGTAAATTTTGATCTCTTCTTAACAACTCCAATGTTCATTTTATAAAATTTGATTTGAAAACAATGCCATTGTTTGAGAAGGGGCTCAAAGGGTCAGAAACTAGGCAAAAAAAGTACCCACTCTAACAAGGCACAGGTACAGTCTTTCAGCTCTAGCTACTGTATCCAAAAAAGGAGAGATTCCTGAGATTGCTCATTTGCCGTCTCCCTCAATCAGTTTTTTTGGGGGCTGTTGTTGCAGCAGGATTAAAAGCCAAACTCACTTGCCAGCCTGGGCCAACTCGTCAGCACTTGACCATGAGGCGAGACAGATCCTCACCATCCTACCACAGCCTCACAAAGTCACACATCTCAGCAGATTAACAAAATGATAGATAGAAGTAGCCTTCCAGAGGACCCGCTGCTGCAAACCTTTGCTCTTTGGGTTGCAGTTGTTCAGATTAAGTCTCTCCCTACCCCCAGGCAGACCTTGTGGAAAGCCGTGTGACCTCGTGGGTTGCCTTCTACCACAGCGCTGCCATCCGTTGAAAAAACTGGCACCCACCCAAGTCACGGCTGTCTTCATGGTGCTTGTCTTTTCTCCCCTAAAGCTCTTTCCTCAAACTGGGGTCTCCTCGTGATGCCTCCTGGCCCCTTTTGTAAGGCCGCAAAGGCACAACCGACCCTGTTAATTTTAAAATACTTTAAAACAGCTGAACAGGTTTGGTGCGGGTTTTTTTTCCACTGACACTATTGTTGAAAGAGAGCTGTTGGGAAGGGGCAGGCCAATCCTGAGCATGCAAAATGCAGCAGAAGACATACAGGAGAGATGGAGGAGTTACAAGGCTGATGCTGGTTTGCAAAAGACTGACTGACCTTGCAGCTGCCCTTCTAAAGGGGATCTTGCCCCTCTTCAATGTGCCTTTTATGCCCCTTCCCCAGCAGTGCTACTGGTACTCATCAAATCCTGATGACCTGGTTCGGTGAGCTAAAACCACCGAGAACTAATTTGTTTTTTCTCCCGCTGCTGCTAAAGGCTGAGTTTTCCACCAGTTTAACTCCTCAACTCCTCACTTAAACTGCTAGGTGACAGCCAGTGTCAGCTCAAGGGAAGCAAGAGCAGTGTGAAGCCAGGGGAACAGGGACACTCTTTTTTTTGGCGGCTAACAGCACAAAGTAGCTGCGATGTCAAAGCGCACCCTCAGGTCTCCGATGGCTAGGGAGACTAGAGACATGGTAGAGAGGGCAAAGGAGAGACAGGAAGAGCGCGAAATCAAAACAGACCAAGGATAAAGAGAATACGCATACTAGATGCAAAGTAGGGGCTGGACTGTGAGCGTTGATCGTGGGAACAGATGGAGAGATAGAGAGAGAAATGACACCCATTACACTCAAAATCGTATGTATGAGAGAGGGGGAGAGGGGAGGGCAGAGACAGCGCACGGTGGGAGAGATGGAATTAGCAAGACAGGAAAAAAGATTTGCAGAAAATAATGGTTTAAGAAAAACTGGAATCGGAACTTACTGTTCACTGGAAAACCACAGTCTAGTTGCACAGTTAGAAAAGAATGAGCCTTTGAAAAACAGCTTAATACTTTCTCTTTTAACGTTTGACATTTGCAAGGATCACCTGCTCTTTGTACATTGCATAGTCGCACAAGAAGAGTTAAAAGGTACAGCATAACATCAGCTTTGGCCAGCCCAATAAACATTTATTGTATTGACTAGAGGCATAACATTGCACAGAATAAACTAGAGCCAAAGCAAATAAAATATTCTTCCAGTTCTGTAGAGGATCGAGATGCAAACAAAAAGATTTTGATACTTCCATGGCTCTCCATTGGCACAGGAACTAGAAAGGAATATTCATTAGATTTGACTATAAATGTTCGTCTTGTGTGGGAGGTCTTAGTATAGTAATATGTATTAGAAACTTGATATTTTTCCAATCAAGTCTTTCCACTTCCATTTACATATATTTAATGGTAAATATTCATTTTTCTACCTGAAGCATTTTAAATAAGTGTACAATAAACACATGTATACAGAAGGGGAGCAAATAGCTTAAGGGACTTGTGATGAGCCCTAGAACTGCTCCAGCCTCCACATCGCTGGTTGGGAGCAATGCAAGATGATCCCTCCACACAGCTTGTGGGGGGTCTCGTAGACTGAGTTGGTGATCTCACCCTCATTTCTCCTGAACTGCGATCCTCCCCTGCAACCAATAAACCATAATTGATGCAAACTGGCATCTGTGCCAGTAGAAAAGGTGACAGCTGGCAAGGAGATGCCCTCTCACACATAGAAGTGGATTTCTTCAGAGCACAACCAACTTCAGTTTGCAGTTGTGTCAATACACACTTAGCTTTTCCAAGCACCGAAATGCATGGGCAATAGTTAGTATAGCTTGCGACTGCAAGTTCATTTAAAACAGAACGGTGTAATGCACAGAAACTCTCAAGTGAGATGTCATCATTTGACCTCAACTAAACAGTGCTGTTCACTATGGTCAGCAGCAGCAGCATGGCCTTCGGGGGAACACACTTCAGCCCCTTGCAGCGGCGAGACAGCAGGGAGCTGCCATCTCTCCCCGAGAATTCCCGGGTATGCAGCGGCTCTCAGGGGGCACAAACCCACACCACTTACGCATGGGGGCTATGGGCTTACCGAAGGAGTGCTTTTGTTCACTGCTGTTGCCTAACGCATAGCTGACGTAGGGTGCATCGTGAACTCCTCACATGTATGCAAGAGCCCCAGTTTGTGACAGAAAACTTTTTTTTTTTTTTTTTTTTTACGGAAAGCACGTTTTAGGAAAAGAGAAGGAAAAAGTTTTTCCAGTCAGGATGCACTGATCGAAGACAACTGAAAGGAGGCTGTAAGCTATTCTTTCAAGATGAGGTTATGAAACCACATTCATAAAATGGGTAACTGTGGAAATAAGCATGAAAAAAGCAAGGTCTTATCAGCTGGTCTCTCAGAAGAAGTAAGTTAGGAAGAAGAGACAGGCTTTCACATACTCAAAACCACTCTTCAGGCATCATCCAGAGGCAGTAAACTTCAAGCTAGATTACAGGTAAGTGTGAAGGTTTGTAAATTAGTCATACTTGAAGACTGCCCCCAAAGATATCCAGTATCGAATTAACTGACATCTTGCACTCATACTGACCTACTGGTACAGTACACATTAATGATTTAATAACATAAAGCTGGTGAGTGTTGATTATGAAAGAATGCGAATAGACCTGGGTAGAAATGCATGTCCTTTGTACCGCTTACCATGAAAAAATGATACTTAATGGCTACAGTTACATTAATAGCAAAGTTAAAATTTTATTTTCAAATCGTTGGGTTCAATGGCAAGCTAAGAGGATAATGTTACCTGTCAACTTATAGGGCAATCTGGAAAAGATTAAGAGACATGCTTCGTATTTGCACTCAGATTAACTATGAGTTCATTTTATGAATTGTAGGGTATATTTATAAGGTGAAATTAAGATACCATTTACCTTAATACTGACCGATTGAAGTCAAGAGAGACTACAGGAAGTAAGAAAATATTTCTGGAGAGTAAAACAAATAGAGTGCCTCTTCTGAAAGTCACACACAGGTTTTTCTGCATAGATTAAAACTTGTATCATGATGGATCATAAACTGTAAAGTAGTTCTTGTGTCTAGCAGAAAATTCTATTTTATGTATGAATTTTATGTCTCATACATGAGGACAGATAGTACTCTTCTACTGCATTATTGGAGACTTATCAAAAACAGGATACTTTTTTCTTGGGAAGATGAAAAGTACAGAGATAAGCAGGGAAATAAAGACTGAAGTTTTAACCAATAATATTTTTGTGTGGTTATCAGAGGAATGTAATAATTAATCTTTTAATCATTCTGAAGATTGTGTGAAATCATAATATCTCATCTTTTCCAGCCTCAACCTGCCATTCTTGATCTGAATTACAAACAATAAGAAAGGAGATGATTTAATGAGCAACTTTGTCATGTTGCCATTTTGCCGTAGTCAAAGGGAAATGTCTAGTTTTGCCTCTAAACTAAAATGGAATAGACTTAGGTTTCAACTATGCTCACAACTGAGGCAAACGTGAATAGAAAAGTGAGGGCTATTTTAAAGCTACAACCCCCCAATGTCTTCACATTTTCATAGAGACAATTAAATACACACTGTTAAGAAGAAACAAACATTCATTTACTAGAAAATAAAATCCATGTTGTGAAGAAAGACACACGTATGAAAAGAAGTCTAAAATTTGATAAATACAAAACTAAATCCCAAACCAAAAATTTCAGTCACAATGGCAATAGGTATGTTCTTATTTCGAAGGAAAAAAAATGTCAGCATGATTTAATCGTACTCATAAATAGGCACTTCAGTAAAGTATATATTTACACTGGCTTTCTGAATGCTAGGGCATCACAAAGTAGTATGGCTTTATTACAATGGATGGAAGATGGCAACTACTTAGAACCCAGTGCCAACATGGATTATAACAAATCCAGTGAGTATTTTGTTTTTCAATTATTCATAGAAAATTTAATCCTGATTAAGTATCCTTGGGCAGGAATTCATGGGTAGTTGATGACTGAAACCAACATTTATTTGAAATGCTTCTGTTAATTTAATCTGTGTATATGGCTTAATTATGATTGAATCCTCAATGTAACAGAAATGAATTATATCAGGATTAAAATTCTAGTACCACATCACCCATTCCATTTTCTTTGCCTTTTTTTTCCTTTAAAAGATGCAAGCCTGCTGTTTTAATTACCTTTATGTTGCTATGTCTTCTAAGACTCAAATACTATTTAGACCTTCATTACTGGATGAAATTTTTAGTTACATTTATTTTTTAAAAAAAAAGGCAGATATAAACCCTATTTTCATTCCCATTAAAATTTTAACCAGTATGAACATTAGTTGCAAAAAAGGCTTTTCTTTTACACCAATAATAAAGGACAGTTTCTCGCGGTCAGTTGTGAACATTTAACATACATTTTTTAGAGGACTCTCCCTCTTTTGTTTCTCTTTCTTTAATACTTATACATAAAATGCATTTTCTCTAAAGCATGAAAATAAAAGAACTTGTACTCATCATTACGCATCACACCAATTTCACAACTGGCCTATTTCAGGCTTGTTTGAGCTTGTAGATGTTTTAAGAACTGCATTTTATAACACTTTCAAACCTAGTATTGATACAAAGTAAGGACATTTTTTTGTGTCTGTGAGCGGGAGAGAAAAGATTAAATGTACTTTTCCATGATACAGCTCAGTACCACATGCTACACATAAACAATATTTATAAAATTATTCAAATTATGGATTTTTCCAGTCCACAATACTTTTAACAGATTAATCTATGGACCTTGTCAGACCAGGTCTATGACCACAGGTCTGTGAAGTGCTCTGATATTATCACTCAGTTTTCCAGTGAAACCAATGTATCACACATCTGTGACAAAAATACCTGTATATTTAAGTCATTATTGCACATTTATTACATAACGTATTCTTCCTAAACATCTCAGAAGTGATGTCGATTTTTATGTCCAGAGGATACTGTTAGTGGCAATGTCACTGATGACAGTGAAGATACTTCCCAATATAGACTATGAGATAGAAAAAGTCTGTAGAGGATAACCATGGAGATGCATTGACAGAGGATAACACCTATGGTAATAATCTAGAGACAAAAAAAGAGAGAAAAGGAAAAAGTAAGCAAAAAAAACCCCACCACCAAACAACCCACAATAAATTTCTATCAGCATACTGTGTAAGTGCTTGAGGTTTAACTTTAAACCTTTTAATACTGCTGCAGTTACAAAAGATTTGAACATGAATCTCAAGTCCAGGATTCAGACTCTCACACCTGGGTGTTTTTAAATCAGTAGATAGCCCTGGGCAAGTCACATAAGCCTTCTGGCAGTTTCTGTTCTGGGGAATTTCAGACTTGCAATTCACCACCCATGCAGTTTCACAAGCAGAGGTAATGTTTAGATATTCTATTCTTACAACAAACAGAGTGGAAAAAAACAAAGCCTGGAAACACTTTGCACTAGCACAATCACGGAGCTGTGAGGATAGTGATTTATCAGTCTCACTTAGCCAGACCTCTTTTCAGTGCAAGTCTCTTAATCTGTAAAAGATGTGTAAGGCAGTATTTATCAAATGCGTAAAGGTAACTACTGTTTCTGAGAAAGCCAAAGTCTAAGTTTATGTACAGAGAGTCTTTTAAAATACATGTTTTTCTTAAATAAATATGGTATTTATTGATCATGCATTTCTTTATTGTATTGAAGTGCATTTAAAGAAGGAAACACAGCTAAATTATCATAATGTAGGAACTGCAGCTGCACACAATGGTTAAACTTGCTCAAATGCAAGAGCAGAGCAACTGTACTCTCCCTTGAGATAAATAAATATTGCAAAAATTTCCTTTACTGATCCTACTTCTAGAGATTGTCCTCCTGCCCTGATGATGTTTTCATCAAACAACAACAAAAAGTCTCTTCATTAGTTGCTCTAGAGGGGTCTTTTTTTATCCCTGGATTTTTCTTTTTCTTTTTTTTTTTTTTTTTTTTTAAATCAAACATAACATTTAATTTACTATATATTTTTAGTGGAACCTTTTTCTTTCCCTCACATATTCTCTACACAAATAAAAGCTCAATTTCCGAAAATATTTGCACACAAATGCACAGATGGTTATAAAGAAAAGAAGCAAACTCTACTCTGGAATGAGGTAGTCAATCACCTGAGAATAGTAGTGTACTTTATCTGAACATGGCAGGCTCCACACACTAGTTCTCTAGTTCCCAATATGTTTAAGCAACCGAGAAACCCAGGGAGTCCACCTTTGTTTTTAACTGTTTAGAGCTTACAAACCAGACTACATATTTGGACAGATTTCTTAATCTAAAGAATACAGTTCAGCTACAGGTTCCCTGACCTATTCAGCCACACAAAGCTTTTAAAGGCTGAAGACTAAAAAGCAAACAACAAAAAAAAAATCCACTGATTTATCTTTCTACTAGCTTTGTTAAAAGAATCCCCAAGGTGTTTTTAATTAAAAAACAAACAAGCAAACAATAAAACAAAACACCCCCTCCACATTTTCCTTTGACTTAACAATCTCCCCCTCTCCCTCCCTTAACCTAGGAATGATTACCCTTAGATGATTCAAGCCCTGTATGCCTTTGTAAAATATGACTCACATTAGCATCAATGAGAGCTGTGTGACTAAGACTTTTCAAGTTGCTTTGGGGTCATAAGATTAACAGCCTAAGAGCATGAGTTTGCTAACAAACACTGAACATGCAGAACAACTACTATTCAAATTCCATCTCTTTTATCTTGCCTGTACATACCTTTTCTCTTTGATATTCTCTGAATATTACAGCAATGGTTGCAAGACATGGGTGGCACAAAAACCAGAGAATGCAGGCCTGAAAGAGAAGATGAGTAGAAGTTATAAAATGACTACATGCCAGCTTAGAAGAAAGAGATGACAGTTAGAGGAACTACATTTACATTTCTGTCTATTTTATGAACCCATTGTTTAATTTTCAATCAACAGAACGAAAACCACACAATGAAAGGTGGGATTTCTGTTTAAAAAAGCTCTATACTCCTTGTCAAATTAAAATGACTACTCACAGTATGATGACAGGGTGCAATTTAATCAAATCAGACACTTAAACATTAACTTTCTTATGGAGGAAAAGAGTTTAGAAATCAACTGCATGCCACAATTATATTTACAGCAAAAAGAATCAGCTTCCCTGATGTAACCCATACTTTGGCAAAGGTGATATAGAATTCCCTTTTGAGCGTGCTTCTCTCCACTGTGATGATCTGGTAAAGACCAGCAGCCAGTGACAAAGCTAGGCAAACTCTGAGGCCAATAAGCAGTCCACTTGCTAAGCCATGGTGTGAATGGTAGCTGTGGTGATTCGTATCTTCAAACTGCTCCCAAATTAATAAAAAGCTCTGGAAAGAACAACAACAGCAAAGTACATTTAGAGTAAACAAGGTTACACTAAACCTCGATTAACCTTTCCATCACAGATTGAATTATCCATACAACTGGTCATGCTCTGTTCTGCTTGTAGGAGACCACCATGTTACACAAAAAACCCCTAGCCTGAACTGCTTTTTGGCACTACTTATTCCGTAACTTTTAGAAAGTTTGATAAGTTAGTTTCCTCTGATTTGGATAGAAGGAATGTGGCACCTTAGCATAAGATCCAAAATAATCATCTAGTTAAACAGTCAGCCTACTCAGCAGGAAGCCCACTGAAATGATTCCACAGAGCTACAGGGAGGTGTCTTCTTCCACTTGGGATCCACAACCTGTAAAGCTTGTTTCAAAGGCAGGAGACTACGCCTTTTCTTTCAAAATCCTAACAGGATTCACTTTTCTTTTCAAAGATGGGGAAGTAAGAGGGTGGTGCTGTTGCCCCTTTTATACAATAGCCTAAAGGCTCAAGCATTCACCCAGGTTGAACTTGGATCTCCCACAATTCCCTTCTTTGCCTAAAGGATATCCAACTCACATCTCCCACCTCCTTGGAAAGTGCTGCAACTGCCAGGCTATAGGCTGTTCTTGGGTGGGCCACTCTCCACCCCTTCTATTGAAGCTGTGCCATTGTGGAGAAAAGAATTCAACATCAGCTAGGTCAGAAACTGCAAGCGAGCCTGACTCTGCAAGCAACCGGCTTGAAAACCTCCTAGTGTCTAGGAAAGGGAGCATCACAGGTTCCCAATGCCATTCCAACATCTGGACAAATGCTCCAGCCAAGAGATAACTACACGAAAGATAGTAATCCCCCTTAACTCTCAGCACTGTAAGAAAGAATATTGATAGATTCTCCAAGGAAAAACACACTAAGAAGTGCCTCATTTCTGAATCTTAGGTAGGAGGCAGGCGCCTACTTGTTGCATAAAAAAATGGGTCTTGCTGAAGAATACCTTTTTAAGACTTTGGGAATGTTAACGTTATAAATTAGAATACCTATAAAGTTTAGACTCTCCCAGCATCATGTAGCAGCTGAATAGCATTTTAAGACTTGAATATACACTGGAATCCAGTCCACCTACTGCACACATCTAACCTGCACTTAGGTTTCAGGTGCCTAATGAAGCAGGCTTTCTGAAGAAAGGTAGGCAAATTTGATTTATATGAGTGAGGTAGCTCTGAAGGCTTTCAGAAGCAGACATTGTATGCCTCAATTTAGAAATCTAAATTAGTCAGATTCCATTCTGAACACATTCAAAGGCTCTCTCACTGCATTAGCTACATAAAGACAAAAAGGTTACTGAGAATAACTTTTTTTTAAAAAAATATCAAACGTGTAATCCACTTGTGCCTTCCAAAGGTGGGTGTCCTTGAGTCTCATCAGTCAAAACAGGATCATTTTTGCTTAGAATATCCTCAGAGAGTACTCTCTCGCTTTTCCCCTCCCTTATCTAGGCCATGACACAGCAAGCATGACTGCTGTCATTTCAGTCACTCCTGAACTACCTGGATGGAAAATGGAAGGATGGGAGAGGGACAGACATGAAGCATGCACGTCTTGAACATCACTGATTACTAGTAAACAATCTGACCGACAGGCTTCAAATGTTCCCACGATAACACTCTATTTCTGAGTAACTCCAAGCAAACGTCTTCAAATGACCAAATTACTTGACTGAGAACTCTGTCAAGGAGTAAGACTGAAATAAGGCTCCTGAAACCCTGAGATACAGCACAGTGTTTGGTAAAGTTGTGTCTACAGCACTAGTTTTTGCATGAAATTGATGAATTCCTACCACAGAAGTTATTTCTGTCCAGGTGGAACATGCTCAAGCAACAAACAATGGTTCTACCAGTTACAGAATCACTGCAGCCTTGTACAGAGCATTTTCTCTTTTAATATTTACACTTGGGAATAGCCAAAGTATTTAACTTCTCTGGACTGGACATACAGTCTGAGAAAATAAAAAAAACCCAACCACCTCCTATGTATAGAATCTTCCTACCTAAAGCATGCATCTGGGGGGAAAAATACAGGCTGATGGAGATGGAACTGTGATACTGCTTTAAGAAGAAACATAAAGGTAGATCTCAGGGAGAGCTTAACCTTAAAGAACAGAGCTCACGAGGGTTTGAATTTTCTTTAACCTAGACCAACAGTAGCAGCAATGAAGGAAGCCACTTTCATGAGAAGATGACAAAGAGCTGGAGTAAAGGACTTGTGAGAACAAAGTCAAAATCCTCATGGGAAAATAGTGTCTGACAGCAGGGTATGCTCTGGACTAGCCTTTAAAGAGTGTAAACTGTGTAAACAACACAGGAATCAGTTGATCAAAGACTATGTGTAGTGACAGCAATGTAAGATCACAGAAGTCCAGCTTCTTTCAGTTTCATTAGATTATTCCAAAATAAGCAGAAGGCAGAGGCATTAGAGGCAGAGATGGAACCGTCAGTGCAACACACTGGAAACTCGGACAAGGTGAACATGTGTCATTGCTCTTACTATGAGCTGGGACTGTTCTCACTCACCAGAGAAAAGCAGGATCCTATAAAAGAGAAATCTGTGCTATGGAGGTTTCTAGGTTACAATGGATTAGGCAATCTGTTCTCAATGAAGGAAGAGCTTTCATAGACAAGTGTGATCTTGAAGTTAAAATCTCTTTGGCTGGCTATGCCTGAGAAATTAAGGTCAATAAACCGTGAAGTCCCTTACCTTGACCACAGAAAGGCATGTATCAGCTCACTTAGCTGCAAGATCAGGAAAAAGCTGAAAAAACACCCAGACACCAACCTGCTGAAGTGGTTTTTGATGGCAGTGAGCAGAACTATGTTTGAGCTCTGAGAAGAAATCAGGGGGGGAAATTCTAATTGTTATCCAGAAGAACAACTCTGCTTAGGCTGTAGACAAAAGAACTGGATGAGCTAGGTAGCTGAAGAGCTGACTCGCACTAGCTATGTCCAACATTAAAGTCACAACTGCTTCTTCATAAAGTAAAGGAGAATGACCATCTCCTTGTTTACATAATACACTGTTCAAAATGCCTGAATTCACCTGCACATACTTCTGACCTGTCTTGGTTCACAGTGGACACCAACCACTGTCCAGTACTGGTCTTTCTCTTCAAATGCTAGAAGACTGTTTGCCATGGACATCATCCTGATGTTCCAGATATACAAGCTGAACCTCCACATCCATACAATGAAGAACCAGACACTCTTCTTTTTTGTCATGAGGAAACGATTATGGTAGAACCCCTCCTCCCCTTCGCTATGCCAACACTGACTTTATGGCAAGCCAAGATAACGTATCAATCTCCCGTAAAGGCAGGTTCTCATGGGACAGATCAGCTCTGAGAGGCAAGGGGAAGGGGGAAGCAAAAGGGAAATTAAAAGTAGCAGCAAGACAAAGTGGATTAACTAGCTGCTTCTAACCATATCTAGTATTTGGGTATCTGATGTCATGCAATGCCAAAAAATGGTTTAGATCTAAGGTCAGAGGTAGAGCTCATTCTGAGCACACCTTTGGGGTGTACCTAGGAACACCTGTGAAGCATGATGTCTAAT
The DNA here is from genome assembly GCF_031877795.1 of Strix aluco. Lineage (NCBI taxonomy): Eukaryota > Metazoa > Chordata > Aves > Strigiformes > Strigidae > Strix > Strix aluco. Next base: position 80,751,206 of record NC_133932.1, read on the forward strand.
GCGGTAAGATTCTATGTCATTTTGGTCACGTCCAAAGTGATCAGCTCTCTTTCTAAAGTCATTGCCTCCACTCTGATCAGCTCTGAAAGCTGAAACTGCTCAGGGTCTATGTGATGGGAAAGGCCTGCCATCAGTGAAGTTTTGAACAAGGTTTGCATCTCAGCAGCAGAGAGTGGAATCTTTAATGAATACAGAGCGGCCTGGGAACTTTTTGTTCTGAGGCTGAAATCAGGAACAAGTTAAGGCAAAGGGAGATGCTGAATGGCAGACCTGTCCCTCCTTTGAGATGCTACCTCTTTGCAGCCGCAAAGACCGCAAGAGATTTGCTGACTAGGAGGATGTGTCCACCCTACACTGATGGTAAGCTGTAAACACAGCCTGGGAAATTGCTGGTGTTTCTGAAAGAACAGAAAGAAAGAATCCATAGCATTAGTACAAAGAGGAGAAAAACCCTGAAAATTTGCTGAGTAATTTGAACTAGTAGCAGGCAAACAGGGTCAGATAGTTTGCCAGTCAAAACTGCAGTTAAGTTGAAGAATAACATGTTTTCCCAGGATGTCCACTTGCTTGACTTTCCTGAAGATGAGATGAGGACAGGTAGCAAAGAACGCCAATAAAACTAACATGGTTCAATCTCTATCTGCTGCATTATGGTAATGCATGTGGTTTCCAGCACCCTCCAGAGCAAGTCACCAGAACATCTCTGATTATCCACGTAAGTCTGTCTAACCTCTGGCATGGGAGGAAGCTGGCTCTCCCATAAGAATCTTTGGGAAAGAGAAGTGTAGAAAGGAGGTTATTATAGGTTTTTAATCGTTAAAAGTGCTCATCAATTGTCCTGTTACAGCAGGCCCAACACCCATGTCAATCTAGACAGACCAGCAAACAACAGACTAATCCAAAGAATGAAGTCTTGAGTTCACCATCTTTGTCAGAGGCAAATGCGATCTGGATCCTGCTCTCCTGAGCTCAACAGCTGCATTCTGTATTAAGGGGAAGAAATCTGGCAGAAGGTATATTTTGTATGTACCGAACCATGAGATGGAAAACATCCTCTTCAGAAGGGGCAAGGATACTCCTCGTGTCAGGGAACTTTTTCTGGAAACAGTAGACAGATGGGAGTGCGAAACCACCCAGGCAATGACATATTCTGATATCCATATTCTGTTCCTACAAGACTCCTGCGAAACGTGACATTCCCAACGGTACCAGGAGCAGAGATGTGATAGAGCTGTGCCTTCGTGGTGAAAAGTAAGATAGCCAGCTTCATGCCAATGCCTCAATGGTGCTCAAAGAGCCAACACAAATGTGTAATGGACTAGTAAATGGACTAGTACTGGGGGAAGCAGCATATACGTATGATATTTGTGGTAAAAACTGGGGCAGGTAACAACCAAGAAAAGATCAAGCTGATGATACTGAGTGTCCTTTCTATGTATAGTAAAAAGGAAACAACAACAAAAAAATTTTCCAGTCTCAAGTGACAGAGTACTAACACACCCATACGTATGTACAAGTGGAGAGGCATGAATAAAATTAAATACTTTAGAAGTCTTCTTTACTACCAGCGTGTAAAATTTCTGGTGATGGGTGTCAAAGTAAGGTAGAATGAACCTATCTTTAAATTTCAACAGTCCCATTGACCTTAATAGCCTTTGGTTTATATTTTTAATTAGCAAGAAATGTCAGCTCCCAGCTACTCTTAATGTTTTAGCAGTCCACTTATTTAGTTTGGAAGCAGCACTAATTACAGATACTACTCAAATGGCACAAAATCTTCAGTACAATCTCTTCCTCATTACTGTCTCCAGTTTCTCCCTGCTCTTCCCTTTCTCAGTGGCTTTCAGATTCCCTTGTCTTTATGCGGTGATTTAAAAAAATTTGTTTACAAAAGGCACCACCAGGGTTGGATGATCTCCATTACAATTTACTTTTAAGTTACTGGTTTACTTGACTTTCTAATTTATACTAATGGAAAAATATTTGAATGAAATTGTGTCAGACCATTTGTATATTTGCAAGACCAATCCTGCATATGAATCTTTCCGGAATTCCCTTATATTGATTGAAAAGACCATTAGACATCCTATTTGAGTGGTTCTACGACGAGGACACTGAGGATTTAATTTTTTTTTTTTTGTGACAGAATTTCTCATAGCACCTTTTCTCATCTTTCCTTTCATGCTGCTTCTTGTCACCCCCCACAGTGTAGTTCACAACCCCTCAGCTGTACTGATTACATGATTACCATCACTTATAGGACCACATTATAAATCTGATCAGTAAAACGAGCGTGCTGAAATCTCTCTCTCTTTTTTCCTTTTTTCTTCCAATCTGGATCATTCCACTGATCTGGTTTACAGTGTAATGCTACGAACAATTGGCACAACCAGGAGTTTGGAAAACTGTGGGAACTTCTTAAGTGGTTTTACTGCTGAACGAAAACATACTGTGGAGCTACACCTTAAATTGTTAAAGTAAAGAGAAGGTGTTGTTACCCATTAGACATACTGGGTGCACATTATGCTGTGGGGTTTTTTTCCAGTCTTGATACTCCCTCCCTCATAAAATATTGAAATTGGTTGGTTCACAGTTCTGTCATACTTAATAGCAGCTGTGTATTTCAGTATAAGAATGAATATAAAATACAAACCTGTGTAACAACAACTACTACAGCAATGCCAGTAGATGTTGGAGTGGAATCCCACTGAAGAGGTCTACCATGAGATTTCTTCATCCTGCCTATCGTCCAGCCCATACACAGGCTCAACAATAAATATAGCATTTGTATCTGTGAGACTATGTCACACACTATTGAAAACAAAAGAAAAATAAATAGAGTCACAACAAAAATAAAGTTTTCTCTAAAGTAAAATGTTCTATATACCCACAAATGAAGGATGGACATTTATGCCTTGTTATCACCTTCAGTCATAATTTTGATAATAGTTTGACTAGATGAGGTTGCTTTGCCACAAAATGTGTGCATTTTGAGTAGTTTCCAGTGACCAAATAGATCACCATCAGCCTTCCTCTAGTTATGCTGCAGTTCTGCAACAACACAGGCACAGCATCACATCCTTTCAAATCCCACTCTTGTGTCAAAGAAGTCTGAGCTCAGGAGTCCATCTACATAAATAGACTTGTAAATGCTAAAGAACTAAAATCATATGTATGTTAATCACACTGCAAATATGAAACATGATGAAATGAACTCCTTTCTTTGCTCTGAAAAACTTTTGTTCAAAAATCACATAGTTGCATTGTACTTTAAATTAATTGCACTTTGTCTTAAGGATGCAGTAGCTTGCGACAGAAGGCACAAATATTTAGGACAAATTCCACCCTCAGATACTTAAAGGGGAAAATATAATGAATAACCCTAACACAAACTTCATTTGGAGCAACAATTTGCCTGTATTTCATTTTATTAAATGCAAACTACCTTTGCCTCATTTTGCTATGTCCATTTTTTTTTCCTCTGTTTGGGAACAATTAACACATACTCCATAAAGTCACATTCTTAATCAGCATCTCAAACCTGTGTTTGAAGCTGTATCTGAATAAAGAAAACTTCAAGCTAAAATATACTAAAGCCTTTACTTGTTAGCCTCGCTAAAATGCTACTCACAGTAGAAAGAAATAAAGAATTCTTTCTGGGTGATTGTTAGCTTTAGAGCTGGTAAGTTTTTGACTGAAACTTATGAACAGTTTTTAAGTTGGTGTTCATACTTGAGATTAAATTGGCTCATTGTACTGGCATAGCAGAGATGTACAAGAAAAACTGATTCTTGTATTATGTAAATTGAAAATCCGGTTCAGAAACTAGAGAATTTGCACTACACACAACAATGCTTTCTTTTTCACTTGATTAATATTTTAGTTCAATTAAATTTGTTCCTTATTTGTAATTTTCACTTACACTATCAGGTACAAGAAAAATATTTGTATGTCACAAAAGCAAACTTCTGTTTTTATACAACTGGACTGTATTATAAAAGATAAATGTACTTCCACATTTACTAAAAATACTGGCACAGAAAATGTTGCCACGGTACAGAGATTAATAGGCACCCAAGGGAAGTATGTCAAATGAAGATGAGCTGCAATATTTCCCTGACACTCAGCAATACTAGCAAAATATGGACATAAAACAAGACTTCAACACGTTAGTCCTGGGGTATATTTGGTATTCTCATAGTTTATATGCTTAAATGCTTCTTAATGTATTCAGACACCTTTGCTGTTTAAGAAATGTCAAAATCTTTTCGTAAATCCAAACTTGCTCATTCTTTAATAAAATGAACTGGCACTCATTCTCGGTGAAATGATCTTGGAATTATTTTACAATGCTAGCTATGGACACATAGTACTCGCTAGCAAAAATCGTTACGTGAATCCAAGGCATGCCAAAACAACGTCACAAATCCAAGTTAGAGAAATGACTGAACAAATCTGGATGTTCTAGGAAGCATTTTATTTTCTGTCATTCCCTAAGATAACTTGTCCTGTAAGTTATAGCCAGACATCATCTCTCAATCACATCTTGGATATAGATATTGCTCTGCTTCAGTGTGGCAACAATTCAAATGGATTCCCAGACAAAATGGTATAAGATAAAAATACAGTACCAGCTTTAATATTTGACATCTCATACACCTTGCCAGCAAGTAAGAAGGTTGAGAGAAATTTCTAAAATTACAGTAATCCCATGATATCCAGGGCTAGTGTACTGAGCTGATACCATATTTGTCTGATTTCACCACAATTCATCTATTTTTGGCTGTTCAACAGGCATAATAATATTCTTTGACTTTTCATATTTCGATCTTACCAAAAGTTAAAAGATCACTATTTGTGATATTTCTGAGTGCCAGCACTACTTGTGCGATTTATGCGATTAACTTAGGTGATAAATTAGACTGAGGGTCAGGTCTTTATACATGGTAATGACTAAATGATGGCAGGAAAAGAAAAATTGCTTGGGATAGTATCTGAACAGGTTTCTATAAAGACAGTCTGGCTCCACTGCACTCAACAGAAATTTTACCATTTGCTTTTAACTCTGATTTCTGTTCTGATATAGGAAAAATGGTAGCACCTTCCATCTTCAAACTATACTACTTGCTATTAACTGTTCTTCAGAACTGTAATTGACACTGAAGCTTTTCACATTTCTATTACTTCTGCTCTTTTATTGTTTTGGGAACCATGAACGTTAAAAACAGTAGGAAACAAAAACTCTCTTACTGAATCTATTGATTAAAAAAAAATTATTTCTTCTTAAAAACCTTTGCTTTAAGCAAATAAAAGTGGGCTCTTCAATACATACACAGAAAATCTAACATGCAGCTACTCTCTCTGAAGTTCTGGCTGGGAAGTTAACACTGGGTTTCTCACTGGGGAGGAGTTATGACTACCTCCATATTCTCTATTTAATTTCATTTCAGAAGATGAGAGGAAACGTCTACTAATACAGTTGCTAGAGCAGCTGCAAGGAGCTGCTAACTCAAATGGTTAAAACAAGAAAGAGGCAATTACTGTGGTGCCAAGTGCCATCAAGAGGCTGTTAATTCCAACTGCAAGCTTCTAAATGAACTCTAGGAAGGGAAGTATTTTTCTATATAGGCTGTTACTTTCCAACACTATCTCACTACCACAGTACTACTTTCTTGGGGTGCTTCAAGCCAATCAAAAGGCAAATATATCTGCTTAGAAAGAACCCCCCCATTGCTTCAAATGTGAACAGAAAAAAACCCCTCAACGTTTAACCCTGAAGAATCCAGGAGGAGTAAATTAGTGCATTTTGGGAAGGGAATTCAGTTCCAGTGAATATCTACAGAGAGTGGAGAAAAATGCTTTGTTATCATCAATTCTTTACATAAGCATTTTTTGCACCCCTTTAATCATATCACTTGTGCTGTAAAACACTTTTTCATATAATTAGTGTTAAATTTGGTAGTGAAATGACACACTCCATAAAATGTGATTAATTTTCCTAAAAAGCTTCACTACTCTAGATCATGCAAACTCCCCAAAACTGTTTGTTGTATTGAAACACTTACTTATGTGACAAGCATCTGTTTAAGTGTTTGTAGGAAGGAATCTTCAGACAAGAAAATCCTTTAAAAAATCCTAAAATATATCACAATTGCATAGCTTTAAATACAGTTATTATAAACATCCTGAATAAAACTGGGTTTTCAGAACAGCAACTTTTAGCATTTTATATTAAAAATCCAGTGATATCGTTCAAGATCATAATACAGTCCAACAACAGCATTCGCTAATGTATTTTACAGATTAATGTGTAGCAATATGTAAGAAACAGTAGAAGAGCATACTCACATTCTGCTAGACTTCCCATAAAAGGTGCTCCTATTCCATCTTTAGAATAACTGATAGAAGAATAAAAAGATGATATTTTTAAGTGAGGGAGTCTTAAATCTGTATTCTCTCTTAAAAGTACATTTAGGCAATGATGTAGTTGTAAAAAGTCAGTCCTATGTTTTGTCACAATCACCACAGAAAAGATCATGTACTGATCTTTACAACACAATGTTCTTCAAGTCTTAAGACCAAAAGCAAAAATAAACAAAGTTACCTCGAGAAATGCAGGTAGTTGGCAAAAGCTGAACCAGCCTGCAACAGTAATGCAATTGTCAACACCTTTAATACAGTATGCATAGGTCCACTCTTCTTAATTGTTTGCCATAGGGACTGTGCATAGATGCAAGCAGTTATGAAGTATGCTAGGACAAGCAGGAAAAAGAATTCATGTAATCCTGTGAAAAAAAGAAATACAGGTTAGTTTTTATAAAGAAATGCTGTTACTAGCAGTAAATAACTAAAAGTATGCTTTTTGTATAATCACTGGGAAATACTTAGTAACTGTCACCCAAAAGTGGTAGTGCAGATAAAATAAGTAAATCCTAGCCTATTTTATCCAAGAAAGTCAATGATTTTTTTCAAAGAGCTGATTATTATTTGACCTGACAAAGTGTTTTTTATTCAACAATACCTCTTCTGAGTGTAGGAGAGGTTCTGTTCAAATACAAATAGCTTTGTAGAAATTACTGAAATAGTATAAAGTGGAATACAGTTTCTTGATAAACCGAAAAGAATTGTAGCCCATTTGATCAGTCAGAAACATATTTATTAAAGGACTCATTTTTAGCCTTTTTTTTTTTTTTTTTTGCTTCAATTTTTAAAGGCACAATCTGGCAACCAGGAACAGATTATCTATTTAACCACTGGGGGTCACTCTTTCTCCACATTAAGTAGTTAGTCCAAGAAGCACAGTTGAGGAAGACAGAAAACTTTTAGATAAAGAAAAATAGCACAGAGAACAATAATAAGTTTATAGAGTGCATTTTTTTTTTCACCAATCTGAAAAAATGACCAAAGTTTTTGATATTATTATAAAACATAAGTCCTCTAATTTTCAGTGGGGCAGTAGTCTGGTAAAATGCTTCCCTGAAGATCTGGGTCCTGGAAATCGTTTCTATTCTCCAGAAGCTTTGGAACCCATCATATGAGCTCCCAGAGGGTGAAAGCCAGTGAGCTATAAACAGAAGCAGGTAAACAGATGCTTCTCACAGAAAACTTATGTTTTCCTTCTTCAACCTTCCTTGAAACCAAGTGGTACCCACAGAATCATATTCACAGAATCACAGAATCAACTAGGTTGGAAAGGACCTTGAAGATCATCTAGTCCAACCATTAACCTAGCACTGCCAGTTCCCATCTACACCATATCTCTCAGCGCTATATCGACCCTACTCTTAAACACCTCCAGGGATGGGGATTCCACCACCTCCCTGGGCAATCCATTCCAAACAATGTTTTTCCTCCAGCAGCAAAACAAATTTCCAACCAGCTCCACCCAGAGATTAGAAACAAAGCAATTATACACATTTCAATACCTAAACTGAAAAACATTAGAACTGGATGAGATTTGAATAGCTGATAGTATTATAACTTCTATGGCTAAAATTAATAATTTGGGACATACATACAGTGAAATGGGAGAAAAAGAGCGTAAGGTAATAAAGACTTATAAAACAAGAATTTTAGGGCCACTCTGGCTTCTCTTGTATACCTATACAAAAGCACAATTTATGAATGACAAAAATACGCATTTTAGATCAAATCTCTTAAGTCTTTCTTTCACTCTTTATCTTTCTGCTTCAAAAGACACCCACAGAAGTTGGCAAGGATTCTGTAGATAAGTTATTTCCCACCGTAATGAGTGGGTACACATGGAAAACTCTTTAGGAGAATCAACTAGCTTTTAATAAACACTAAGCATTTAGGATAGAAAGCTCCTTCCAACCAAAGACAGATTGTGGGTGATTGGCTTGAGACCAAAAGGATTTAAAAGAAAGTTGCACTGAAACACAACTATAAAAAACCAAAAAGGGTAATTTTCAATATTTTTTAAGCTTCCTGACTTTCAAGATTTGACAGAGAAAATGAAACATATGTACCTTAATTTGAAATACCTAACTTCAAAAGATTTTCAAAATGCTGTCTACTTGGTCAGCTGCCCTTAGAAATCCTAGATTCCACCGGTACCATGTCTTAGGTAAAAAAACCCTACCATATAAAATGATAAAAGATTATTTGACAGGGATCAAAAGCCAGACCCCCTCCTCTCTCAGGGCAAATATCTTAATCACAAGGTTACAGTCTCAAGTTCTTTCCTATACTTTCCTTACAGTCCATTTAACTTTGAGATCTCCTGCGTCAGGCCACATTTTTAGTAACTAAAGTGAATTATGACCTAACTAGAACCATCTGTAATGATGTAGTTTTTAGTCATCTGAATGAAAGAACCAAGAAATGGAGTTGGATCTCCTCTCTGATACCCTAATGTTCTAAGCTGCACACCTCTATGGAAAAACAACAAACATTATTCCCCAAGGGTGCATGGAAAAAAAAAAAAAAAAAAGAAAAAGAAGAGAGAGAGAGAAAATCCTCCTCAGTTCTTTGAAAATAGACACAGGCATGTAACTTTAGGATTGATGGTAGCGATGCAGGTTTTAATTCTGAATAAACAGAGGTGTTCCTCAGCAACTGTGGAAGACACACCATGCACAGCTCACCCCGTTTCCTACTTGTTACATCTAAATACATACATCCAACACATTTACACACCTCTTTACTCAGCATGCAAGGTGTTCAGAGTTCTGCTTCCAAGTACTCAAAGTCTTCCTACAAAATGAATATAGGGCTGAGATGCCTCTCTAGTAAGTCTGTATACCACTTTTAAGGGCCACAAGATGTCTTATAGCTGCTTTTGCCCTTGATTTAGCAAAAGAATGCTACTATTACTTTTTGAGAATTTGTAAATTAACTAAAATCCAATTCTGGATACAAAATTCACCAAATAAAAACTGCCAACTAAGATTGTAGATTAAGAAGTTAAAGAGACAGGTAAGTCAGTTTATAAGCCTTGAAAAATGGATGAATAACAGTGCTACTTTCGTATAGATTCTGCTAAATGTTTCAGTGAATATTTTCTTTCCTTCAAAAAGGGAGCTGCCTTTGTTCCCTCTATATCCTCTTGAGACCAAGAATGACAGCAGGGTGTATGATTCTGAGCATAGCAATTAGGCTCATTCTGGGTATGTAGGTTAAATCTGTAGATGAAGGCAGACTAACCCTATTGGGCTCTTCCCTTACAACAGACCGAGGTTAGTGACATGTTGATGAGGCCTCCCAGAGCAGTGAAGCTAAGCACTGCAACGATGCATACATTAAGTTGGTTTGGATTGTCCAAAGCATACAATTTTATGTAGACATTTCTTTAGCTGCTGTCTTGAGTCACTTCTAGAAGTTTTTCTTTGCACATTTAAAGATTTAAAATTGCATTTCTTAAATAAAATAAAATAAAATCAGGACTAACAAGTATCTAATCTGCAGCCTATGACTAAGATACTTAGAAAGACCTAAACACTGAACTGAAATTGTACTGGCAAAATGTTTTATCATACATGTGCTCATGTTGCACACAATCAAATTTAACAGCTAAGGAATTTCTTGAATTCATTAAAATCAGGGATTAAATTCACATTCAAGCAAAATCTTATGATTTCAAGATGGGAAAACTACCTATCAGCAAAGATGTTAACACTAACTTTCCTTGTGCATCTCTACTTTCAGTTACGCAAGTTTTGGCAAGCGAGTCTAGAGAAACTTTTCTAAAGAAAGTTCTAGCGAAGTTTGTCTGTAATGCCAGAAAATGAATTAAAGTTTACTCTCCATGAGAAAGTAGAATATGAAATATAAAAGACTGCTATCCTTTCACCGTACTTTTCCAAGCACAGTAAGTACTGATTTGTTTGGGTGATCAAATCCTTAACTTACAAATCTAATTTTAAGAAAAAAAATCTTACCAGATTCCCCTGCGCTAAAGTGATCTAATGGATTCCCTTCTGCATCTGGGTTTAGTAAGACCATTTCAAACTGAATATCCTCGGATTCAGAATAATTCTCCTCGCAGGTAAATTTGTCTACATAAAACACATACCATGTTTCTGGATAAGGAATCTGGGACACTGTCAGATTTTGCTCTGTGAGGTTCACAGTCACTTTGGAAGAAAACAAACAAAAATAGGAGTAAATACTTGATTAGTTCATTTTTAGAAAACTCATCTTTGAATGAAGATAAAATTTAAATCCACAATATCATATACAGGTTATAAACTACATAGTCTGTTTTGAAAGCTAGCCGTAACACCAGAGACAGACTTCCAGCTTCATCTTTGGTTTCAAATAGGTGCAGACAAAGGCTGGTGAGGATATGCACCACATTCCATCTCTCAGCTTTTGGGATCACTGGGAGAGGTCCCTTCTGCCACAAGCCAGTAACTGCAAACTGTCCCCCCTATGCTTAGCACATTTCTGTCCTCTAGTACAGTATGATAGGACTAGCTCTCCTCTATTAGCCAACAGGTATCTCTGTATTATGAAAAATACCTTTGTGAAATGTATTCTACCCTTTTTTCAAAGATATTTAGAGCACCAAACAGGAACAGCCACATGTGAGCTCGGTAAACAACAGTGTGCATGCTTTAAAGGTGCAACTTACCATATTTTACAGCATCTTCCCCAAACCATAAAAGACTTAATTTCAATTGACAGCTAAGGGCTGAGACCATCGTCTAATGAAACCGTGTATTTCGAACCAGATTACATTTAAAAACAACTGTATAAGAGACTGATGTTTCATCTGCTCACTGATCTTACCACTATTTTTCCTAAAAGGAACTGTTAACCAAGAACAATCTCTCCAAAATAAACATTTGCTGCAAATGAAATCTCTAGCTCTGTACGTTTGGGTGAAACTGCAAGAATTGTAAGTACTGTTACACTGATTACTGAACTCAAGTGCTAGTCAGCTCAAGCATAAATGAAAGCCATCTCTGTAGAATAAATAACAATACAATGACTGGACTGTAGATTAATTCACCTTAATACTTTAAGATGACAATGGCTAAGGATGAGGAAAAAGAAAAATTTCATTTACAAAACAAGCTATTTCTGTTTTTTATGCAAAGGCCTTTCTAAATGAAAAGGCTGCAAACATACATACTAAACAACCCTTAGCAAAATCGTGATCCCTAAATACTTTGTAGACAAAATTTAGAACTAATTTCTAACTTGAAGCCTACCTGTGAAAAACATTTATGTAATTTAATTAAATTTGTTTCAACTTCAATAAGTTATTTTCTGTTTTCTGAAGGCATGAACTGATCAACATTAGGATTCAGGAAGAAACATATGTTTCTTTGCAGCAATTGTCATGAAGTACAAATTCGGGCAACATGCAAACCCGAGGAAAAAAAGTGTTCAAACAGAGGCAATTTGTCTTGTGTAGGTAATGGTAAGTATGAGTTCCACTCTGGAGCTACGTATCTTATCAGTCAAACATACAAAGTGAAACAGCTCCCTTCAAAAAATCCAAGATTTTTAAAAACACATATTTAGGATTTCATATGGTGCTTAATCCAAATGAGACAAACTGCAGCTGGCAGGGGTGGCTTTCCCCTCCATCTTGACTCTCAGCTGAGTTCTGACACAGTGGTATTTGCATCAAGACTAAGGATCACACTGAGCGCATTTAATCAGTTTTGCATCAAATCTGCAAGCTAACTCACGGGAAATGAAGTAAGATAAAATAAAAATGTAATCGATTTTGCCCAAGATCAGCAAACAGATCCAACTCGCCCTGTGGTCCCATAATTCCTAAACACAGTAGAAAACAGTGAGTACACTGCTGGGACAGAAGGAGTGACAGACCAACTGCTAGTTATTTCCACAGCACTTCATGTTCAGCTCAGACCAAGTGTAAGGGAACTACATTCTTAGAAGTGACATCTGTGTAAAATCTTGTTATGACAATATTCCAGGAGATCAATTTGTTACTCCAAGGTTTCTGGCCACACAGAGGAAATATATTTAAAAAAGCTGTATTCACTTAAGATGTATTTGAATGAAGTTTCTAATATTAATTTCATTTCTTAAAGGAAAATTTATGCTTTAAGTAGGTTTTGCTGTATTACGATCAATAAATGCTGCAAAAATTATTATTTCAGTAAGCTTGTCTTCCAGTTACATAACTGAACGCTTCAGTGTTTTACTGTTCTTTTACATTTAGATGGATACTCAAGTCAGGGCTTTATCCTGATCAGCTTATCTTTGATACTGTATTAAAAATCTTCTAACATGTTTCGTATATCAAAGAGTGACAGGTTTGTGCTATCATGAAGATGAAAATATAATTGTTTTCTTGTCTTTGAAAAATGCCATTTCCATGGAACTGGAGAACAGGAGACTTCTGACAAATGAGAAATGTTCCTTCATAAACAAAAGACAACAAGATAACCTACATATTCTGTACTGGTATAATTGTCAGCTCAAATATTAAAAACATTTGAATGTGAGATTCAGTGATGAATACCAAATTACAAAATTAAAGGGTGAAAGAATAATGATAATACAGGCAAGTTATAAAGTAAGCCAACATAACCTAGATTAATTTTTGCAGATGACTTTACAGACAGAAAAAAGAAAACTAATGGTTATGAGGTTGTGAAATAAAAAAAAAAAAAAACAGAGAAAAAAGCTTTGCAGGTACAAAAATTACCCTTTTACTGTATACTTGGGCTCTATACTTCCACCTTAAAAGCATTCACTTTAAAAGCATTCACTTCAGAATTTTAGAGGTAACTGCAGCAGATTCCATCAGTTTGCCTCTATTTTTTTTCATTCCACTACAATAAAAGTCACAATTCAAACTGTACATTTGACTGTCCCAACCATTTAGATTCTCAAGTTCTTCAGTTTCGTATTACAACTGTATTCCTTGTAAATTCTTTCAAATACTCAACATAATCTTTTTTATGGAAAAGTTTGAGATTGAAAAAAAAAAGCAGAGTTAAAATCTCTGTACTGAACGAGTAAACGAAAACTTCAGCCAAACATATACCCTGAGTTGTGTACAAATGAGAGCACAAGACTAGAACTAGTCAAAGTTTGTCTGTTTGCGTGAAAGTCATTATTTGTCAAGGATTGTTCATTTTCCAGCAGTATACTAAATCATAACTTGCAAACAAAGTCTTCCGAAGTGATGCAAAGCAATTTTATTTCCTTGTAATAATTTTTAATTACAGAAGGCCGAAGTCCTGCTTTTACTTAAGTTGATACAAAGTCCAAATTCACTGAAATATTCTAAATACACAGATAACTTAACAGAGTTCTAAATACATAGATAACTTAATTTGTAAGAGGAAAAAAGTAGCAACTCACTTGTCAGCTGAGCTTTAGAGAACATCTCTGTACAGCTGTGATCCTGGATACTGTTCTGCAGCTTCTGCCATTCCTGTGCTTGAAACAGGTGAAGTCTAGCTGCTTTTGTCACAGCTACTGCTATGTTCTTGATTCTGACACACAGAACAGCACGGTCACCTTGATATTTAAAAAATAAAATCAACTATTCTGCCTTGATGTCAATTACAAGCAAAAAGCTAGCATGGCATAGATTTTTTATAAGTAGCAGCACTAAAGCTTCACTTTCTTAAACTTGTACCACTACTTCCCAGAAAAGTCTTTACACTCTTTCAGAAACAATTTCTATACATCTCAACACAACACTGCATGTATGATTATTTTTGATGGTACTTAAACAAACCTTCACCATAACCCAAATGTCATTAACCTTCTCTACGACAAACAGCCTTCCCTCCCCCCTTTTTTCTCTTTTTAAACAACTTTTTTTTTTTCCTTCCTCCCAACCCAAATTTCATTTTCTCAAGTTCAAGCAAAGACAGTGCCTCAATCAGTCTGAATAATTGGTTCAAAGTCTAGTATTTTATGACCTTTGTAGCACGATCATGAGCATCATAGGGTGGCTCTTGAGCCTAATACCAGAAGAACTTACAGAAATGGACCTTCATGTTACGGACTGATTAGAGCTAAAACACTTAATTATAGATGACACGTCAAATTGATAAAAAGAAAATCAAACTTCGAAAGTGTTCTCCAATGTGTCAGTCTACCTACGGGTTGCATCTTGACATAGAGAAATATTTTAGCCATTTTAGAAATAGCACATTTGAAACAATTTATCTTTTTTGGGTAATTCTACAATCCTCAAACTTATTCTGATAAATTCTTTCATTATATATTGCCACAGACTTCTTTAACGTAACAGTAGCTTAAATTAATGGAGAAGAAAAATCAATCAGTACTGCAAGAGCACAAACTTATTCAAATTTAAGCAAGCTTTGTACATTTTTTAAACTGCCAGGGCACTCTTCTTTCCCACCTAACCAGCACCAGCTGGATGTGGGTCAATAGACTACTACCAGCTTCAAGTAAGGCTTGCCCATGGCAAGCCCTGCACCTCCTTTTCCCACAGCCCCCTCCCCTCAATGCTCCTCTCATACTCAAGCCCCTCTCCCCTGCACCCTGACATGCTAATATATTCGGTGCTAGTATGGTTGGTGGGACCCACTTTAACCAGGTGGTTTTTCTCTTAAAGACATTTTCTTAACCCAATGGCCCTCTTTAGGGCCACAACAGGGCTGAATTCTGTTCCTCCAAGTGGTGGCCCTAGATCCGTAAACAAAAATATACGGTGACTGAACACAAACAAACAAGGGAGGAGGTGAGAAGAATTGTAAAAACTTTTCATCAAATTTTAATGTAAAAATTGGCATCAAATTTGGAATTACCACCTTTAAAATACCATAGAATGGGCCATCTGAGCAAGAAGTGTTGATGCTGTTATTTTAAATTCATATGGAATCACTGCAATAAAGATTATAATAGGAGTGTGTGCATTAGCAGATTAATTTATTTCCTCTTCTCTCCAAGTTTGAAGACCCTTCATGAGAAAATTGAAATAAATATTTGATGCAGTCTAGAGCTTTAAATGTTGAATTAAGTCATGGTGGTCTGCGGCCACAAAAGGTATTTAAAGGGGGTCCATGGTGAAGGAAAGGTTGAGACTGCTAGTCTAAGCCACCGAAATGCTGAGCATATAAAAAGCACAGCCTCGTCGGATGTGGCACTCACCGTGCCTGCATGTATCTCTTTCTGCAAAGTAAAACTTTGGCAGCAAGGAGAGTCATTTCCAACCTGTATTTCTGCAGTGGCCATTCTAACAGGATTCTAGCCCGTTGCTAGGCGTCAGGAATTACCACTAAGAGTCAGGAATTACCACTAACAATAACACAGGAAAGAAAAGTCACCGGGAATAATCGGGTGAGCATTTACTTTGTGGTGCCGGGTGACACTAGAAGCACCCGGCGAAGTGACACAGCCACGTGCAGTGTGACGCACCGCTCTCGTCTGGCGCTCCCGGGGGAAGGAGAGATGCACGTTCAAGTTGAAACGCCTCCGCTCTCGCGGACAGGCGGGCCGCGGGGCAAGAGGGGAGGCACAGCGGCGAGCACCCACAGCAGCCCCTGCCCCGAGAAGCAGCGGGCGCTGCCCACGCACTCCCACGGGCTGCTCCCACCTCCCGCGGCCGCTGCCTCGGGGCAGCCCCGCCTCGGTCCAGCGGGGCGCCGCTTCGGGCCGCGCTTCCCACCGCCCCCCTCGGCGCTGCCCCGGGCTCCTCGCCGCCCGCACAGCGGATCAGACCTGTCGCACGTCCCGGCGGAGGGCGGGCTGGCCCCGCCGCCTGCCGCCGCTCCCCGCCACGCCCCACCCCGGCCCCTCAGGCCGCCGCCCTAACGGCTGCCCCCCGCGGGCCGCTCTGACGCGCCCCAACGGCTCCTCGCCTCCCACCCCCCTCCCGCCCCCGTTTCAGGCGGGGACAGGGACGGCGTGGCCGGGCCCGCTCCCCTCCTTCCCCTTCCCCTTCCCCTCCCTCGGACACCCACCGTGGAACTGGAACCGCGCCACCGGCCGCCACGGCTCCAGCTGGGCGGCGGCGCTGGCGAAGCCACCCCGCAGCGTCTTGCCCCCGGCGCCCCGCCAGCCGGCAGCGCACAGGAGCCACAGCAGGAGCCACGGCACCCGCCGCCGCCGCATCCCGGGGCTCCGCCGGCGGCGGCCGCCGCCGCCCCCCCACCCCCCGCCGGCTCGCGCCGCCGCGTCACGTGATCCCCCTCCCCGGGTTACAAGCGGGCGCGGGACGGGAGAGCGGGAGGGCAGGAGCGGAAAGAGAACCAATGGGAGCCGCGCGCGGGGGAGCGCGCCCACCCTGGGGGCGGGGTCGAGAGAGCCGGCCCCGCCCCTGCCACCGTGCGCGGCACCTCCCCTGATACAACGTGTCCGTTGCTGGGTTCGGCCGTAAGTTGAGACCCGGCGTCGTAAAAGGCGACGGTCGCCGTTTGAAGGCGGAGGCCAGGCCTTCGTCTCTTCGCGTGGCCTCTTCAGAGGCGGGGAGTTCCGTTGTTCGGTCCCCCCGTGGAGAGAGGAAGGCATTTTGTCACGCAGGCTCTTGTGGCCGCTGCGGCCCTGCCCGTGAAACCCCCGGAGAACTACAGCTTTCGTCCCGTGCTGCGCATGCGTAGTCGTGAGGTCGCGGCGCCAGGTAGCGGGAGGGGGATGGGAGGGCTGCCGCCGTAAAGCGCGGACGATGTCAGGGCTGCCGGGCCCCGCCGAGCTGCCGGTCTTCGAGAAGCGGCTGCTGGTGACGGGCGGCGCGGGGTTCATGTGAGTAGCGGCCGCGGAGTCCCGAGCGCGGCCTCACCTCTCTGCTGGGCCGGGCGGGGGCCGCCGGCCTCCTTTCTGGGGGCGCGGGTGGGACGCGGCGGCTGGTGGGGCGGGAGGGTCCGGCGGTGCCGCCTTGCTTGCCCGCCTCCCCTGGGGCGGTTCATCGGCGCCGCTGGCTCGGGCTGCGTTCGCTTAGGCGCAGGCAGCCGTTTCTGTAGGACCGGCTTCGCCTTGGAGACTGCCTCTGGCTCTTCCGTGTCGTGGGGCTGAGGTGGTGAGTGTGGGGGAGCGAGCCGGTGGGAGTCGGTGCTCAGCCTCAACCGGAGTGGGGTGGGGTGGGGTGGGGGGCTGTGCTTTGAGCCAACTGCTGTTTGTCATCTCCATCCCCCAGTGCTGTGGGCTCTGCTCGAAGCAGTGAAAGTTCAGGTCCATCTTAAGCCTGAGCCCTCAGAGTCTGAAGCTCTGAGAGAATTAGATGTCTGTGTGCACCCCCCAGCCTGGGGAGCTGGAGATGTGAAAAAGCCCTGCTAAACCTGAACTCTCAGGGTGAGCTTCTTGTACACGGGACTGAGAAAGAGAAATGCCACCTGGTAGTCTGACTGTCATTTCTTGTTACAGCTAGCAGCAGTATTGGAAAGTTGAGAGTATTGTGAGCTAGAAGAGATGACTGTTTAGTTCTCCCTAATGCTTAAACTTAAAAGTATTTTAGAATGGGAATTGAATGTAGCACATAATAATTTGGTTTGGGTTTTTTTAGGTGGCAGTGAGCAGTGCTGCTTTCTTTTGTTATAGCATGAACTTTTAATCTGATTTTTTAATTTCATAATAGTATGCAGTTATGGGCATTATTAATAGAATAATAGACATATCTTAAAATATATCTGCCAATTCCTCTTTCTCCTGTCTCAAGTACACAGACCCCTCTTCCCCAAAGCCTTTTGATATTGCTAAACCTATTAGTAATTTGTCATCTCTTTGTTCCTTTAAAGCTAACTGTATAATTGTAAAATATGTTTTTCTTCTACCCTACAGTGCTTCACATGTAGTTGTCTCTCTTGTGAAAAACTACCCGAACTATCTGATTATAAATCTAGATAAGGTAAGTAGCTTGTTTCTCAGTATGGAAAACTGTTTTGAGTGATTTTAATGCAATCTATAGCATGTTGAAATTTGTATGGATTGTTATTAATTTTTTGTTTGACTATGCATTTGTTCCTATGCAAAAAAAAAAAAAATATTCAATTGTTGTTCATGCTTACAGTCCTGTGCCCACTACAAATAATTTAAAAAAAAGAGGAAGCTTTTGAAGTTCTAAACTTCTATTTAAGAATTTTTACAGTTAGAATATCTTTCATAGTTGTGTTTTTAAAGCTTCGTCATGTCTGTTTGCAAAACAGCTTTTCTTTTGAAAGAAATTTTCACTTTGTTCTCAAACGTTCTAGTGATTAGGTTGGATCTGAGTTAACTTACTTTCATGCAGCCCACTTAATGATATTGTGTGTGTATTTCTCTTTAGCTTGACTACTGTGCAAGCTTGAAGAATCTTGAAACTGTCTCTGAGAAGGAAAACTACAAGTTTATCCAGGTGATAAAGCCTTCTCTTCTAGGAAACTTGACTTTTTACTGATTTTTATGCCTTTGTATCTAGGTAATGTGGTCTCCAGAGCTCCCCAAACTAGAAGCCACTGCTTTCATTTATGGTAAAATTCAAATTACTTCTACTAATTTATTGTCAGGAATGAGTATGTAATACGCCAATGGATGGGACAATCAGGTGGACATAACAGCATTTACTTCATCTGTTTACCTTATTGCCTGATTTCACTTGCAGAAGTCTGTGACAATATGCAGTATGTTCTGTCTCTTACATGAAGTAGTCTTTTGAAAGTTGATATATTTTATTGTATAACAAAGGTACAGAATTGGCAAAAGCCTGATTATGGAGATGAGTGGTTTTAGGGATGATTGTTTCACTTTTGGTAGGTGGTATGGACAAGATGGACTTGGATTCAGCTCCTGTGTGCTTCTCTGATGCTATCTTAGGTTTTGCACCTTCAAACATTGCCACTTGTCATATTCCATGGTGTGCAGCACCCTCTTTCTTGTTCTGTTAGCACTAGACACCAGGCTACGTTCTTGCTTTTGCTGCTGTGGATGCTGTGTAGTTCACAGTTGTTTTGAAACAGGGTCTTTTCTTTTTAAAATTTTGCCAATTAAATTACTGTTTCCACAGTTTTGTCTTCAGACAGGAGATGGATTTTGATTTATTGTTCAGATAAATATTCTGACTGCTGGGTTTGTGTGCTGAGGTTCTTCCCCTCTACGAAAGTCAGAACTGATGCTGATGTGTCCGTCTAGCTGGGCTGTCCAAGGTTTCATGACATCGGAGAAATGCATATAGTTTAATTTTCTGAAATAGCAACTTTGGGGCAACTTTGTCAGAGACAGTAGATGTAAGTTAAACATCTCTCTTAGATTCAGGCAGGGTTGGGACTTGAACTGGTCCTCCCCTGTTTGGTGACCCCCATGGCTGTTCACATTTTTGTGAACCTGCCTGTTTAGTTTGGTGATTATCGCTGAGGTATTAGGATAAAAGTTGCTTGAGGGGAAAGGGGATGTCTACTAAGCAAATGTATGCAGTTTCAGCATGCCCAAACTGGGTTTTTGGTTGTTTTTCCTAATGTTTTTGATGTCGTGCCAGTATGTGATATGAAATGTATGAATGCTGTAGAAAAGCCTCATAACCTGGATATGTATTAACATTTAATTGCATTGAATGGGAATAGCATGGAGTTCTAGAAGGCATCCTGTAAAGAGTCAGATCCCTCTGTGAAGCAGAGGAACAGTAACAAGGAACGATGTATCTATATTGCTTCTGAACTAGAGTAGGAATATGTTCTCACAAAACTTACACCAGTATAATTCCAACTTTTCAGGGTTGTTTGTTTTTTAAGGAAGGTTGATCAGAGCTTAATATGCAGCTGGTATGCAGCTGTTAGGGAAAAAATGCACTAAAAAAAAAAATCTCTAATGGACAAGCCCTATGATTAGAACTGTAACACTATTACTGGCCTTAGGAGAGAGCAGGAAGGATAAACGCTCCAGTGGTGCTGTAGAAGAGAAGCCTGTTTGGAAGGCAGAGAAGTAAAAGTTTAGAAAATTTGCATAAGGGGCTGTATGAAAGATACAGTTTAATCACAATTTCTGTTGTTGCTCAGGACAGATGTATCGAGTTTAAATTTAATTTTTTTTTAAAAAGCCAGTAATTGTAACTGTTTAGTTCAAAAGAATGTAGAAGCCTGAAGTGTTATATTGGGTTTTCAGGGCAAGGTTTTGGTAGTGGGGGGCTTACAGGGGTGGCTTCTGTGAGAAGCTGCTAGAAACTTCGCCCATGTCTGACAGAGCCAGTGCCAGCTGGCTCCAAGATGGACCTGCTGCTGGCCAGGGCCAAGCCCTTCAGTGACAGTGGTAGTGCCTCTGTGATAACACATTTAAGAAGGGGGGAAAAAAACCTGCACAACACCAGCAGCAGTGAGAAGAGAGGAGTGAGAACACATGAGAGAAACAGCCCTGAGGATGCAGTGAAGAACTGAGAACTGACCCTGCAGGTCAGTGAAGAAGGAGGGGGAGGAGGTGCTTCAGGCACCAGAGCAGAGATTCCCCTGCAGCCCATGGTGAAGACCGTTGTGAGGCAGGTTGTGTCCCTGCAGTCCGTGGAGGTTAACGGTGGAGCAGATACCCACCTGCAGCCCGGGGAGGACCCCACACCAGAGCAGATGGTGCACCTGAAGGAGGCTGTGAGCCCATAGGAAGCCTGCACTGGAGCAGGCTCCTGGCATGACCTGTGGAGAGAGGAGCCCATGCTGGGGGAGGTTTGCTGGCAGGACTTGTGACCCCATGGGTGACCCATGCTGGAGCAGTCTGTTCCTGAGGGACTGCACCTCGTGAAAGGGACACATGCTGGAGCAGTTTGTGAAGAGCTGCAGCCTGTAGGAAGGACTCACATTGGAGAAGTTTGTGGAGGACTGTCTCCTGTGGGAGGGACCCCATGCTGGATCAGGGGAAGAGTGTGAGGAGTCCTCCCCCTAAGGAGGAAGGAGTGGCAGAAACAGCGTGTGATGGACTGAATGCAAGCCCCATCCCCTGCCCCCCTGCAATGCTGAGGGAGAGGAGGTAGAGAAAATCGGGAGTGAAGTTAAGCCTGAGAAGAAGGGAGGGGGGGGGGGAAGGTGTTTCTAAGACTTGGTTTTTATGTCTCATTATCCTTCTCTTTGGTTGATAATAAATTAATTTTTCCCCAAGTTGAGGCTGTTTTGCCTGTGACAGTAATTGGTGAGTGATCTCTCCCTGTCTTTATCTTGACCCACAACCTTTTCATTATATTTTTTTCTCTCCCCTGTCCAGCTGAGGAAGGGAAGTGAGAGTGGCTTTGGTGGGCTCCTGGCATCCAGCCAGGGTCAGCCCACCACAGGTGTATTTACTGGAGTGTTTCAGTTCTGTTCAGGCATGAAAAACAGGAAAATCAGTTCATCTTCCTCACATTTCTGACCTATAGTACTTCTTTGAAGCTGTTGTTCAGAATTGTTGCTTGAGAACTTCTTAAAACAAGAGCATTTGAACTATTTTTACTTAATTGCCTTGTTACTGAAAATACAAATGTCTTCCTCCCAAGACACCTGTTCTCAGGTGCTATCTTGCTTGAGCTAACAGATAAATATCAAAAGCTTTTTCTCAGCTTGCGTTTACCTTTAAAAGCTGCTGTTGCTTCTCTGTCAAACTAAAGAATGGCTTGTGTGTTTGTGCCTGACTCTTTTCTAAATATATTAATTTAAAAAAAAAATTACCAGAACAAACAACGAAAACCAAAATCCTTGTAAGACCGTCTATTTTGACAAAAGTGGAAATCCAGTTCACCTTTTATAGTGCCACTAGGTGTCACTGTCTGTTATCCGGACTCCAGTAACTTTCTTGCTGTTGGAACTTGTGATTTCAACCTCAGCATTCAAGCTACACACGATATTTCTGTTGTGTATATTCTACTGTTAAATAGTAATATAAATACTGAAATAAGTTTTGTTGAGGCTGTTGCTCAAAATGTGTGAAATTTGTATTTGGTCTTATTTTAGACATGGCATTGATAAATTGCCCAAAACTCAGTTGGTGTTGCTACTTGTATCCTGTGCTTCCTTTGCAGTGGTTTGTTATGTGATGCTTGGTACAAATGAAAGCTTACTATTTTCTGTCACAAATAATTTGTTAATGATTTATTTTTTCCTGTTTAGGGAGATATTTGTGAACCTGATTTTATAAAACAGCTCTTCAAAACTGAGAAAATAGATATAGTCCTTCATTTTGCAGCTCAAACGCATGTAGGTGAGCATTGTTGCATGTTTTGGTATTATTTTCCATGAGTATTTTTGTTTGAAAAATATATTGATTTTTTTTTGTCTTTCCTCTTCATGTAAAGCAAGGATACAGTTTGTCTCTACAAACTACATGATTCAATGTCTGGTGGCCTTTTTAACTTAAAGGGGTTCACAGCCTTAATTTAAGAACTGCTTCATCTGACTGTTGTCTATTTTCATTGCGCATAAATGGCAATGCCCTTTTTAATTACATTTTTAAATTTCTTATGTAACTTACAGTGTACTGGTGGAGTCATGAAGATAATGGAAAAAGAGTTTGTATATAGTCTTAAGTTTTTACTTGATTTGACTCCAACCTTGCAGGAAAAAAACACAGTGTGGAAGCTGAAGGATTAAGCATAGCTCCCTTTAGAATCCTGCCTGGATTCTAAAAAGAGTGAATGAATTATACTTAAAAGTGCCTATTTCACATTACTGCTCTTCAGTAATACTGTTAATGAGAACTATCCCTACTGTACTCCTTTCATCATGAGAAGAAATCCTCAAAGAATTCTCCAGGAAAGTACTTCTCAAAATTGCCAGATTTGATATGCACAAAGTCATTAGGTCAGTGGGACAATTCTAAGAATTAAAACACGTGCTAGTTAATGAACAGTAATAGTTATATATTACTGCATCTTACAGCTGTGTTTTGAATGATATTTTTCTTGCTGAGATTGGCCCTTTCTAGTGGAGAGAGGAGGTAGTCATGCTGCCACTTAAATAAAGTTAGATAATGCTATTTCAAATGGAGCTGTTCAAAGCCAACAAGCTTTTGCTCCTGATTCCAGCCTCTTGTTGAGAGCAAGTATTTTGTCTTCAGGCAAGTGTAGAAAGGGTCTTCATTTAGTAATGACCTTGCTATCTGACAATCAAAGAACTAGTGATAAAGTCCCAGTCTGTATTGCAGCCTCTAATATTATGTTTCAATAGGAAGCCCTGTCTTGCCTATATTTAATTGGAATGGTTTGAATTTTTTAATGTAGATCTCTCATTTTGGCATGCCCTGGAATTCACCTATGTGAATGTTTATGGCACTAATGTGCTGGTTGCTGCTGCGCATGAAGCCAATGTGGAGAAGTTTGTCTACGTTAGTACGGATGAGGTATATGGAGGTAGCACTGACAAGGTGAGTTTGAAAGTGCGTGAGGGTTTTTCTAGCTTTACTTGCCTTTAATAGTGAAAACAAAATGAGTCTTAACTTCCCTTGGCCTCTGTAAATGTATGACTTTTGAGCTGTTTCTGACAATACTGGAACTTGTAAACAAGCACTGGTGGTTCCTAGAAAGTGAAGTACCTTAGTCAGGAAATGCAATTTAGCTCAGTAGAAAAGACAAATTATGCATGCTTGTCTTTCAAAGGGAGTAAATAACGGCCAAGGAATCTTGTGCCATAATCCATGAAAATACTGATGGATTTCAGGGAAGTCATGTGCACTTTCTTACTGTTGCAATGTTTTTATCAGTTCCTTCAACACAAATCTGTAGACTTGTATGATACCAAGGATACTGTTTTCCTGCATGCAGACCAGTGGTTTGGGTGAGATAAATTCAAGTGAACTTTTTCTGCTTCTGGGCCTTGAAAAGAGCACTTTCATTTAATCTTTTTTTTGTTCTTTTTGTTAATCATAGTAGAAGTTTGTGAAGAGAGTTATATTTCGGGGGAGGAAGGTCAAAAAGTAAGTCAGGTCAATTAATTTCAGAGGCAAAGGTCAGACAAGAACAGTGAGTCTTTTAATATGTATTAAGAGGATTGTTGTGAATTGCACCTCAGGCAGTGTAGAATCCCTCCTTTCTTTGGTTCATTATTGTTGTGTGTGGGTTGGTGGCCACCGCCCCGCCCCCCCCCCCCCGCCCCCAGCCCCAAGGAAGAAGTACATAGAAATGGCAGGATAGTCATGAAGCTACCAGTTTTGGAGCAGATTAGAATTGTTGAAGCCTTGCTTTGGAGGGCTTTGGGTTGAAATTCTACTTCTTTTGTAGAAATAAAGTTTCTAGAAAAGTGGGAATGGATCCCTTTTATTTAGGACTGAAAGGTCAATTTGCTAGCTGTGGTGTGTTGGCACTCTGAGGCATTATGAGCCTGAAAAAGATTGAACCTCCCTGTGACAAGGGTGATTGTTTTACAAGATAAAAATCTAAGGATCTGTCACTTTGAGGTACTTTGCTGAAAGTATAAAAATATTACTGCTGGTATTCTAGCTGCTTCCTGTGCTTGATAAATAGACTGTCTTTTGTTACTGGTCTTCTGCTGTAAGTGGAAGGGTGACTTAGACTGGTGTGCTTGGATCTTTAGGGATTCTTATTGCAACTGCAGCTTTTGTAACTTTAAGACTTAACTGGGCAAAAGAAACTGAGTAATGCAAGTTTTTCTTTTCATTTTAGGAATTTGATGAATCCTCACCAAAACGTCCAACAAATCCCTATGCTTCCTCTAAAGCAGCTGCAGAATGTTTTGTTCAGTCTTACTGGGAAAGGTACCAAGTGAGTTGATGCAAGCTTCAAAAATCTGAAGCCCATACTTAAGTGTCTGTATTATGTATATAAGAATATAAAAGAAAAATCAGTAGTAGTTTACACAGTGCCAGCTCTTTCCTGATTGCTAATCTTGTAGTTGGATGTCTTGGAGGATGTCCACCACTTATTGATGGAGATACGCTGCAAGACAGTTGGGGAGAGGTCAAATGTTTTTCAATGTTTTGAAAATCTGAACTGTAATGTCTAAAAATGTTCTCTGATAAAATGGTCAAAGAGAACATTAGCAATTTAAAAAACAGTGTTAAGCTTGAAGGAAATACGTTTATACAGAAATAGAATATGCAAAGTTCAACTTGTATTGAGACTAGGTTTATAGTGAAAGCAAAAAAAAAGAAAAAAACCCCTATTACTCATATTTGTTTAAGCAAAATTATTTAAAATTTTGAATACTGCAGTCTTTTGTTCTTGACATGTTCTTCTGCAAAGTTGTTTTTGACATAAAGTTGACTTGAATAAGGTGTTAATGACTGTGAAACATTTTATTGGAATAAGTAGTAGTAAGCCAGTCTTCAGTCAACCAGATACGTGTCTGTAATGTCCTATAGTGGTTCCCTAGCAAGACGGAGAGATGACACACGCTTGTCACTTGTGGTGGTTCGAACAGACTGGGAAGGCTGGAGGCCCTTGCCTGTTTGCCAGAATTATGGATAGCTTAATTCATTAATGTTTGCAAGGGCTTGCAGATTTTTGAATAAGCACTGTGGGTGTGTCAGTTTATTATTTATTGATCAGCAAGAAGCCTACAGATTTTTACTGTCATATATATTCACATGCATGTTAAATGCTCTTAAGTTCCCAGTTGTTATCACACGGAGCAGTAATGTTTATGGACCACACCAGTATCCAGAAAAAGTAAGTTAAACCTATGCTTTAGTCTACCATAATTTAGGGTTGTACTGATATTACTTTTTTCTCATAAGAGCAGACTGACTTTTGAAAAAAACGCTATCTTGCAGGTATATTTGTCCACACTTACCTGTGACTATATATTTTGGTCTCACACTAACATTTCTTACAATCAACACAACACATGTTTTTTGGTTGTCAGTAAAGCATCAGTGAGAGATTTCTAGTTATTTACATGAATTTTACTACAGTGATTTTGTTTTGTAAATTTCTTAGTTTTCAAAGGATATTTAACTGCTCTGTGTCTGGCAGGGTTCCCCTACAAATTACATTAACTCACATGTCCTCTGCTGTAATTAGGAATGTTTAATAACTAAGGTAAACATTTCAAAAAGTAAGCTGTGAGAGAGCAGTATGTCTGGTATGGAAGGAGATGTTCCAACCTGTACAGAAAATGGGTGAGATGAAGCTATAGCAATCAGATATATGGTGAGAAGTAGTGCAGAATGACTTGTTCTTTGCATGTGTCCATACATACCTTACAGGACAACAATTTAAAATGGTTATTAATGAGAGGGAGTCGCCTTTGTAGGCAATACCAAGATCCGCTATGTTAGTGAATGGAAATCACTGACAGAATGTTGGTGATAATCATATGTACTCTTTGGCATTCAGAGCTTGTGTGGAATGTAGCTATATTTTGCAGTTCTAGTGAGATGTTTAATTTTAACTGCTTTCTGTGTGTTGGGGTTTTTTTGGAAATAAATTTATTTTTCTGTACATTATTGCAGGTGGATAAGCAGTAGTTTTTTAAAATGTGTTTTTCACTGATCTGTGGCTTGGGAAGTGTCTGACTACAGGTTGGATGATGTTGGGAGTATATTCGGGGATGTATCACTGTTTACTTGCTTTCAGCTTATACATATTCTTCCTCATGTATCCACTTTTAGTTACTGCTAAGAACACAATACTAGGCTAGTCGATCTTTAATTTTGCCTAGTATGTCTGCTGCTATGTTTAGAATAGTAAGTTAACAAAATTAAAAGTATTTGAATAGATTTCTAATGGCTTCAATTTAAAAACTTCAATAGCAGGGCCAACTGTTCTGAAGTTTGTGGGACATTATGAATGGATTTATGCTTGTAGCTGAACATAATATTGTAAAACTTTATGTTACAAGCTAGCGGCTATCACTTGATCTGTATTTACTTATCTTGAAATTCTCTGTTGGTGCTCTTCCAAATTTAACTATTTTAATGACTTGACTTTTTGACTATAGATTTACTGCAACTTGCTGTATGTTTAAACCATGTTCTAAACTGTTTGCAATAGTTAACCCTGGTTAGACTCTAGTGCACTTCTGTATGCAAAAAGTAATGGGAACATTTTCTTTTGTAAAAATGTTATATTTGTAATGGTTGACCAGAAGGATAAGCTTTACAACACAATAGAGGCATCTACTCTTAAAGAAATCCACAATCCTTGCAGTTTCTAGGCTTGATGCATTCTTTGATTAGACTTAAGAAGACTTAAAAGTATTTAAAGGGTCTTATTAAAATACTTAATACTTACTGGCGAAGCCCCGGGTTCTTTACAGAATAACAGCTTCTGAAATGGCGGAGTAATGTTTTTTGTTCAATTCCTTAGGTTATTCCAAAGTTTATATCTTTGTTGCAACAGAACAGAAAATGGTATGTAATTTACTTTTCTGTGATATTTGTGCTATAAAACTATAATTACAGTTATAAATACATAGTATAGTTTGTAAAACAATAAGCAATTCATAACTTTGTTGTGAAATTAGTTTAAGGAAATCCTATTACTAAAAGGATTGTTTGCATGTCAGCTACTTAAGGTACCTTCAGGTAATGGCTAACAGCAAAACTGCTTAAAACACAATCTAATAAATTGAATGTTTCTATTTAAGGATTAACAAAAATGTCTTGCTTTTTCCTGGTTTTAAGCTGTATTCATGGCTCTGGACTTCAAAAAAGGAATTTCCTTTATGCAACTGATGTGGTAGAAGCATTCCTTACTGTCCTGAAGGAGGGGAAGCCAGGTGAAATTTATAACATTGGAACTAACTTTGAGATGTCCATTGCCCAGCTTGCTAAGGAGTTAATCCATTTAGTGAGTAAACAGTTATGATGCTTTCCTTTACCAGTCATTGCACATATGAACAATTCTACTGTAAGCCTCTTGTAACTCTGAGAGAGCTTAGGCTTGCGGTGGGTCTCAGGAGATAATTGTAGCAGAATGATGTGCTACCCTTCTGTGGCAGTTGCACTACGTAAGTTTGCTGTACAGGCTGTCGTGCATTGCACTGCTCCATCAGTTATCCTGACTGTGATATAACTGGCATAAAGATTAAATTCCATTTGGTAGGGTTTTTTCATGCTGGCTGCTTCTGTTTTGGTCTGAGAATGTGGCACTACTAAAATCTAACAATTTTGATTATGAATGGTTAGGCAGTGCTAAGATGAAGGAGAACTATTGGAATTGGTTTAGATAGTTTTGATAATTTCAGTAGTTTGAAAAATCAGTTTAGACAAAAGACCATTTCTGTTTTGTTTTTCTTAATAAACTTAAATCTTGTTAAAAACATCAATTTTTAAATGTATGTTAAGACAGCGCAAGATGTGTGGGGGTGATTTTTGTTTCTCTTCTTGACAGATAAAAAAGACCAGTTCAGAATCTGAAATGGAGCACTGGATGGATTATGTCAAAGACAGGTAAGAAAATAGCGAAGCACATCCAGGATAGCTTTATCCTGAAGGTTTCTGGGACTCTTGCCAAATGTTTTTTTGTAAAAGTGTTTCTGGTCTGCAGGAGGGAAGATTTTGAGGGAGTATGAACTGTTTTCCTTTCTTAACTTTTTATTTTTGCTAGTGGATTTGACATGTGATCTGTACAGAACACTGTATAGAAAAACAGGGTTTCCATTTATTACTTGGTTCTTAAGGTCAGAGTGTATGTCTTGAAGGGGAATGTGTAATGCTAATCACAGAATCATTCAGGTTGGAAAAGACCCTTGGGATCATCAAGTCCAACCATCAGCCCTACTCTACAAAGTTCTCCCCTACCCCATATCCCCCAATATCTTGTCTAAACGACCCTTAAACAGATCCAGGGATGGTGACTCCTCCACCTCTCTGGGCAGCCTATTCCACTGTCTGACCACTCTTTCTGTGAAAAGTTTTTTCCTAATGTCCAGTCTAAACCTCCCCTGTTGCAGTTTAAAACCATTCCCTCTTGTTCTGTCACTAATTACCTGTGAGAAGAGACCAGCACCAACCTCTCTACAATGTCCTTTCAGGTAGTTGTAGAGAGTGATGAGGTCTCCCCTCAGCCTTCTCTTCCTCAAACTAAACAGTCCCAGCTCCTTCAATCGCTCTTGTTCTCCAGGCCCTTCACCAGCTTTGTTGCCCTCCTCTGCACTCACTCCAGCACCTCGATATCTCTCTTGTATTGAGGTGCCCAAAACTGGACACAATACTCCAGGTGTGGCCTCACCAGTGCAGAGTACAGGGGGACTATCACCTCCCTACTTCTGCTGGTCACACTGTTTCTAATACAAGCCAGGATGCTGTTGGCTTTCTTGGCCACCTGGGCACGCTGCTGCTCATGTTCAACTGCTTGTCAGTTAGAACCCCCAATATCCTTCTCTTCCAGACAGCTCTCCAGCCACACCTCCCCAAGCCTGCAGCGATGCATGGGGTGGTTGTGGCCCAAGTGCAGGACCTGGCACTTGGCCTTGTTGAAGCTCATCCCATTAACATTGGCCCACCGATCCAATCTATCCAAGTCTCTCTGTAGTGCCTCCCTATCTTCATGCAGATCGACACTCCCAATTAACTTGGTGTCATCTGCAAACTTACTGATGATACACTCTATATCCTTATCAAGATCATCAATAAAGATGTTGAACAGAAATGGTCCCAACACTGAGCCCTGAGGAACACCACTGTCTGTCTTCAGACTTTCTTCAGACTTCTCACTGCCTAAGTCTGTTCTGGGAAAAGGACAGGTTTTATGCAGTAGCGAAGTCTTTTCCTAAGGGTAGTTTAGTTTATTCAGTACTTGTATTCAACATCACTTAAGTGAAATGAATCCCATCATCTCTCATTTAGCTTTAGTATTTTGATGTTAATGTGACTAGTTCAGACTTAGATGTGCTTTGTAGGTAAGAGCCACTCTCCACAAGCAGAAATACGTGCCTACGGAATGTCGTTAATTTTAGATTCCTATCTCTAAGCTGAAACTGCCATCTCAAAAGTAGAT
Source organism: Strix aluco (assembly GCF_031877795.1). Lineage (NCBI taxonomy): Eukaryota > Metazoa > Chordata > Aves > Strigiformes > Strigidae > Strix > Strix aluco. The sequence continues at coordinate 80,781,450 of NC_133932.1, forward strand.
GTAAAACTCTGAGGTGTCAAAGTAAGGGCGCGGCAAAAATGAATAGCTTTTATAAACATGCCTTTGCTGTGTGTTTCTGTCCTTAATTTCAGGCTTGGTTTGGCTCTGTTCTTTTATCTCCATTTCTTTTCTGCAGCAACAGTGAGTCTCTGTTTACTTTAGATACCACTCTCTCCAGAGTGATTAGAAATGATGTATCTACTGATAGCAGCTAAGTGTTATTATGGCCTTCAGAATTCTCACTTTTGGTTCACATTTGGATTGTTATCATGGCAACTGAAGTGTCTTTAAATGTACTAATTCTTGTTTTTAAAAGGAAGTGTTCTTCAGAATCCTATCTGTATCGCAGGACTTTGAACAAATTGCCTTTGGCTCAGATAATGCGAGTGTTCAGTAGGTCTCTGTGTAATTCAGATTGAGATGTTTCTTCACGTGTATTGGGCCCTGTCCGCTAATGTTTAAACATAAATGGGGTTGGGAAAACTAACCGCATAGGAATACATGTTTCAAAAAAGGTTGAGATCTTATAAAAGACTCTTAAGATACCTGAGTAATGATTATTTAATTCTGTAGTGAGTGACTGTAGTGAGTGACTTAAAGGACACGGGGGTTACTTGCCATGGAAAAATTAGTTCTGCTTTTGCTTGAGACTATCATGTTTTAATAATGGTGATAAGTAGCTGGTCTCTGTCTGCACAAGTAGCTTAACTATTCAGTATGCTACTGCCAGTAATGGAGGAATGCTGGACTAGGCTACCTAACTGCCAGATTGTGGAAGTGAAAATTTGTGCCATGCTTAAATGTAGAGTATCTTTTTGTGTTGAATCTTGCAGCCTGAGATTCTACATATTCTGTATTACTAACTTTGTGTAGCTAATGAGGCACTGTAATGACAGACTTTGGAAGTCTGTGTATTTCAAATCTGAAGTATGTGAAAATCTGTGGGCTTTTGGGGTGAAAAATGCCAATGCTGATATTAGAAAACACTGGCTTGCATAGTGACTGTCTAAAGAGTTGCAAACACACTGATTTGCACAATTGCATTGGCAGTGATTGGAGTTTTGCATTCATTTTTGTGCCAATAAAATACTAATTCATATTTATTCTAGTCAATTCCAAATACTTGACTGTACAAACTGTATTGTTGTAGCTGCACTCAACTGCTCTGTATTTTTTTGAAGGCAATATAATCTGTTCATGTTGATGCAGAATTTTCAAAGTCGAAGCATACCTAATGTTGGTTTGAAGACAATGTGAGGTACTGCATATCTAATTAATGAAAAAGTCTAATCAGGTTGTTTTCCATGTGCATTTTATACTTCATCAGACCTACCAATGACCTAAGATACCCAATGAATTCAGAAAAAATGCACAATTTAGGATGGAGACCTAAAGTGCCTTGGAAGGAAGGAATAAAGAAAACAAGTAGGACTGGCTTTTACACTAATGGATTTAGAAGTGATGGGAGGAGGGAAAGGGAGGGAAATGGGTATATAGGTTAGTTAATGAGAAGCTAAAGAGAATGAATTTAACACTTTAATTTTACATAAAACTGGCTGCTTTTTCAGTAGTGAATTTACCTGATTTAAAAAAAAAAAAGGTTAATCACAATGCAGTAGCATCAGGTACTAGAATTAATTACTTGTTAATGCTAGAATAAGTCTTGCATAAAGAATTTATAAAATCTTAACTAGATTTTTTTAATATTATAGGTTAAAATTTTGCTTAATGAACTATTAGCATGTTGTTAGTCTTATATCTATGGAATATTTGAATTTCCCTGTTACCTCTGATCAGCTTCACTCATGAACATTCTCTTCATACTAGTTGAATGGTACAAAGAAAACTTTCACAACTGGAAAAACTCAGAGAAAGCTTTGGAGCCCTTTCCTGTGACAGAGCCATTTGCACAGCTCAGTGGTCCGTAGGGTGGCGGAGAACCTGAAGGAGTTTATTCTACCTCATTACAGTCTTTTCTCTGAAGCCTGCAATCAAGTGGCCACATTGAACTCTTAATGTGTTCAAGGTATGAACCATGGTGAAAACAGAACTGCAGTACGGCACAACTTTGGAAGGCTTTAGCACTTTATCAGTTGAACCCATTTATTTCAGCTTTTGGTGCAATACTATATTCTCACTACGTATTGATTTTAAAGAACTGTACAGGGTGAAGAATATTTATAATGCTGTAAATTGGTGTAACTGAAGTTAAATCTGCCTTATTAATTAAGAATAATTGTGATTACAGCTTTTGGGACTTCAATGAAATTTGTTTTAGTTCTGGAATTGTTCATCTGTATTTGTTTTTACAGTGTAATATATTATTTCTGTCACTTTAAAGAATTGCATTTTATTTTTAATCAAGGCAAAAAATGACATATTTTCTGGAGAGTATAAAGCAGTTGATAAAAGCCGGATATGGCACCCATATGGTTCAGTCCTTTTCTCTGTTGATGCAGTATTACCTTCTGTAGATGACTGATTAAACTGTTATCTACTCCATAACTTAAATGACCTTTTAAGAGGGGTGAGGGGGAAAGGTATCAAGAAGCATTTTCTTGAACTTGGCTGTTTTAGATATCATCTTTTTACTGTCTTACTGTCTTTTACATGTTAATTTCCTTAACTGTAATTGTAACAAACTTGAAATACTGTAACACAGTTAACATTCCAATGATGTTATTTCCTGTGATATGAAGGCTGTTTAGGGAGAAGAATTTGAAACACTTCTTTTTCATGTGAATTGTCGGTTGGCAGACCTTATTCAAAGCAATGTTTCAGAATGTTTTTTTGGTGACAAACATTTTTAAAGATGAAACTATATTTGAGTTTTAATGTGAAGTTTGGGAGGAAACTTCAGTTCTAGAAATATGTCAGTGCATACTCTTCAAAGTTGATTTAGTAATAAAAGTTATGGTGTGTCCTGATCCACTGTCGGGGGGAGGTTTCGATACGATCCCAAGAGCGAGATTAAGACACAAACGAGGTCAAATGCCATATACCCAAAACAGGTTTTTATTATTAAAGAAGTGAAGAGGGGTAGCGATAGGACAGAATAGAAGGAAAAGACAGAAATAAAGCAAGGATGTGGGATAGGGCTGCAAGAATAGTCACCACCATGGATCCAGCGGTGTCCCTGGGCATGTCTGCCCCTTTGAGGCTTGTCTAAAGGGTCCGGACAGTGCAACTGCAAGGAAGTGGGGGGGTGCATCCTTCAATACACTCCTGCTTCTCTGGGCAACATCCCCCAGACCAATTCACAGGCTGCAGCAGCTTCTCTTGGAGGTTTGCACAGACACAAGCAAGCTTTGAGGTAGTCGTATGACATCTCAGTCTCACACCACCCTGTGGCTCAAAGATTGCTTTAGGACCCATGGTGGCTTTAGGTAAGGAGTGTTGTTTAGAAAAGGCTGGAAAAGAGCATTTTATTACTACTTCATTGAATGAATTATCAATTATATAAAATATGAAACAATATATAGCAAGAAGAAACATTAACATGACAAAATCACATAGCAAAAGAAAACAGGGAAAAAACATCTGTCCATAAAATTTTCACGTCTGAAGGTTTTGGCTGGTGCACTGCATGGACATATTTAACATTGTCCAGTGATGAGGTGGCTATAAATTCCACGTTGCTCACAACGTGTTGAACTAAAATTGAATAAAGCAGAGAATAATACATGGCAAAACCAGTAATAAGGCCAAATCGTGCAACAAATAGAACGATATTAATACTAACAATGGTTAACAATATTCTAACCAAACATGTAACAAAGGTAACAATAACAGTATCAATTAACAGTATTTTAACCTAACATGTCTAACCAAAATGTGTCCCAGGCTGGGCCTAAGGACATGCTCCCGGCCCTTGGGGATTGGGGGGAGAAGGTGGTTGTCCACAAAAACAAGTACAGCTGTGAAACGGGTTACATGGACACTTACAAGACCAACACATGCATATCACAAGGGAAAGCATAACAAGAGCTACCAGAGTAACCGCCACAGAATTAAGTATCAACAGGGTATACATTTCTGGTTGGTGTTGTCAGTTGTGGAGCTGAAGATGATGGTCTGGCTCACTGGAGCTGGGGTCTGCCTGTGCAGCAGGAAAATGTATTTCCACGCTCCCAGCCCAGAGTGCACATGTAGTTTAGACCTGAGTACTTTCATTTCGTCTTCATGGGTGGCTCACGGCTACACTTACCCCTATAAGGTAGTGGGTTGTTATATCACCCTGTGACTGGAGTGGTGGCCATTGTAAATGAGAAAGAACACATGCATTTATACAACCTGTATGATAGATGGTGCCTTTTTATGTATGGCACGAATCTGTTTAATGCCATCGAGTGAAACAGTAGAGACAAATTGCATGTTCGATACAACGCTTTGAATCAATTGTATAAAACATGGAATCAAACAAGGTAAAAACACTACCATAGCCAAGGCACATAACATATAAAACAAGATACGTTTAACCCACAGAGCACCTGGAAGCCATGAGAAGGGATCAAATTCCCAACCTTTCCAGGTCTAAACAGGGACATGAGCTGGTTTCCTAATCCCAGAAGTTGTTTGACCACCTGACCATTGTCATCAATTTTTAAACAACAGTTTGAATCATTTAATTTACCACAAACACCCCCTTCTTCAGCTAACAGGTAATCAAGAACCATACAATGTTGGAATATTGCAGTTCATATTTGCGTGGCCTGGTCTGCCAATAGATCCAGGGCATGAGCGGTCTCATTGGTGATAATTTCTAAAACAGCTTGTAATCGAATAATGTGATTCAAATTATAAATAGGTTCTCGAGCACCACTAATCACTTCATTGGGGTTCCAGGTGGCCCACTGAAACACCTGCACTATATGGTTTTTATCTGTACTATTGGCATGTAGACAATTTCCAAACAGTGCATCAAAGAACCGATCTCGCATTACCGCTTTACAACCTTCCCCTGTAGGTTCTTGCTATGAACATTTTACCCAACTATTGTGAGTTTTACATGTGTTCGGTTCCATCTCCCTTGGTATTTAGAACAATCAGGGTCTGCAATAGGGATCATAACAATCAAAGCCTGGGGATAAAGTCCATTCACAAACACTCTCCCCGACTCGTACTCCTTTCTCTTTTGTCTGGTTAAGGCAATAAATACCTTTTCCAGGAAAATGGAGTCACTGGGGATTGGCATCCTCAGTCCAGAGTCTTGTCCCATCATGGTCTGTACTCAAATTGCTGACCCACCACTTAGGTTGTACTGGTTGGTCCAGCCATGGCCAATCCTTGAATCCTCCTGGACCTCCACACACCCAACAATTAGTAAGGTTAAAGGTACTGGCAACAGAATGACGTAAAGCCACAAATTTGTTTTCCCCCCATTCTCGGTTAACACTTAGAGAGCTGAAGCTTCCCCAGGGACCGAGAGAGAGAGGAGAACGGTCACCCAAAGAAGTTTCTGTGATGATAGACAATACATCCTGAAAATATTAATAAAGCAGTAACCAGTGTCACGATGCATATAGTTAAGACTTTCATCCGTTCTGTGTTGAGAGCTGTGGTCCATGTCAGAGCCAATCGATACCTACAAAAGAAAACACAACATCCTCTGTTCGATATGTGGAACCGGAAGCAGGTTATGGTTAGAAAGATGGAATAATCCATCTTGTGTTAATCTTATGTTCCTTTCCGTAGACATGTTTTGCCTTCCAGGCATATTTGTTTATCAGAGTTTCCAACAGCAGGGGCACAGTTCCCACCGTGGGGAGTTTGACCAAAACTGGTTGGCCTGGAAAGTGCGATGGGTTTTTAGGAGGATCAAGGCCGTATGGGGCTGGCATAATAGTTGGGGCCTTCGGACAGAGTGCTGTAATTTTTGGGCATCCGTTCATTCCCCAACGACTATTAACACTAGTCACAGCATCCCATAGTCGCTCAGCCCATCCTGATTTATGTGGCTTAAGGAAGCGCTTTAACAAACCGTTCATTCTTTCCACAGTTATGTTTGCCTGTGGATAATATGGAGTATGGAACACCCATGAAATCCCCTCTCGAGCTGCCCACTCTTGGACTAATTTGGCAGTGAAGTGGGAACCATTGTCTGATTGGATTGGATGCAGTTTGGGGAAGGTGCCAAACCACCCCTTCAAAGCTTTCACTGTGTTTTCCCCCATTGCTCTAGCAAATGCCTTGGCTTGAACCAGCCCAGACACTATCTCTACCCCAACCAGCATGTAATGCTTTCCTTCTGATTTCCGGAAAGGGCCAATATAATCCACTTGCCAGGCCTCCCATGGCCCTTTCCCTTCCCTTAAGTGCAGGGGATCACCTTCTAGGGGATGTTTTTCTAAGCGGGTACGACATTGTTCACAAGCAGACACACAAGTTTTACATTCTTCTCTGGTAACTGGCCAGCCTCGGGCTTGGGCCTCACAATAGAGATCCTTGGCCCCGGAGTGTTTTCTTTTCACATGTACCCATTCTAGCAACCGTTCCCAATCCTCTGCTATTTGGGCATTCTGCAGGGGAGCCAGCCGGGCTAGCTCGTCAGCTTTGCCATTCTACTGGCTTGCAGGGGTATCATCCTGCTGGTGGGAAGCCACCCATGCTATCACAAAATCCCCACGTTTGGCAATATCTAAGATTTCTTGCCATTTCTCCTTTTGCCACACTGGCACCCGGTTTACCTCCCAGTTGTTCTGTTCCCAAAAAGGGAGTCATTCTGTGCACCCTTTGAATATTGCAAACGAATCTGTGTAGATATACACTGGAGTTCTCATCCTTTCTTTGCTGTTGAACACACTCCATGCTGCTGCCAACTCCCCCACTTGAGCACTACCCTCACCCTCAGTAATTATTTCCTTTTTAGCATCCACATTAATAGCTACAGCCCGATACTTCCACTGTTTGCCCTCTCGCTTAGCGGAGGTGTCTGTGAACCACACGTTCTGCAATTCTTCCGAAAAGGGTGGGGCAGTTCTGACAACTGAAGGAGGAGGAGTATCCCTTTCCAGAAGGTTTGCCACTTCTTCCTGTATGTTTAACACCTTAGGGGTACCTTCAGTGACTGTGAAAACATTACAATAATGTTCAATTTTAGCATACCATTTCCTTATGGTATCCCTATGGACCACCCCGTCAGGCGGAGGAGATCCTGCCAACACAGGCTTAATTACCTTAAAGGGTCCCCTCAAGACTATACGTTGTTGGCGTATGGTCCACTCTGCTTCTCTAAGAACCAAACTCACTACAAACAGATCCTTTTCCCAACTGGGATACCGTTTTTCAGCATCCTTAAAACTCCCAGAGTAAAACCCAATTGGGTGGGTAGGACCATCTGGTCCCTTTTGCCAAAAGTGAACTGACAATCCTGAGCATGCAAACCCCTATTCAATCTGGACAGGGTCAGTGGGGTGCTAGCTTCAAACACCAACAGTTGCAATGCCTCATGGTGGGCTATAGTCCACTCCCAAGCTGCCCCTTTCCGCAACAGGTCATATAAGGGTGGTACAATTATTGCAAAGTCCGGGATATGCTTTCTCAAAAAAACCCAATAATCCTAAGGCACGTTGCAGCTCTTTCTTATTTTCTGGGATCTTTACCTGATCTAATGCTGAGAGGGTGTCCAGAGGAATACAGACTGACCCTCCTTTCCACCAGATGCCTAAAAACTTAACCTTACTGGCAGGAGCTTGAATTTTCTCCTTGGGTATTTGAAGGCCTATTTTTTCCAGATGCTTGATGATTTTATCCTGCATAGTCTGCACTGAGGCCATGACATGTCCCCCTATTAATATGTCATCGATATAGTGGTAGACCTTGATCTCCCCTTCTGATGGAATTATTGCCAATTCCTGCACTAGGGCATGGTGGGCCAGGGTAGGCGAGGGTTTATATCCCTGGGGCAAGTGGGTAAAGGTATACTGTTGCCCTTCCCAAGTGAAAGCAAATTGATTTTGATCACCCTCTTGGAGCAGAACCATAAAGAACATGTCTTTCACATCAATAGTTGCTAAGATGGGGTGGGCCTGTTCTTGAATGGTTGCGATTAAGTCAGCTATATTAGGTACAGCCGCAGTCAGGGGGCCAGTGTTTGCATTCAGACGCTGATAGTCAACAGTCAATCGCCATTTTCCATTAGGTTTGCGTATCGGCCACACTGGCGAATTATACAGGGAATGGGTAAACACCAGAATTCCTCGTTGTTTGAGATCTTCAATCACTGGGGTTATCCTTTTCCTGGCCCATAATAGCAATGGGTAGGGCTTCACATTGGTAATTTTGGAGAGGGGAAGGGTAGGTGCCACTTGCAATAAGCGCACCTCTGCCCAGGGCATCGCGACTGATTGCCTGATCTGGGGAATGCCAAAAGACCATGAGTTTCCCTGGGTGTCATGCCACTGCCTGCCTTTTAACACATCTATACCTAAAAGATCCATCTGAAAAGATCCTATGGCCACCATGGTGTTGACAGGGTTTTCCTCTCCTGGTAGCCATAGTGTCACCGAAGTAACAGGCATTGACTGTGTTTTTCCCAGGGCATTTAAGACAATTAGGTTCTTAGATGGAATCGAGACTCCGCATTGTTTTGCTTCGGTCCGCATTAGCGCAGTGATTTGTGCCCCAGTATCAATTAAAAAAGTTACCGGCCTTCTCCTTGGTCCTACAGCAACTGTAATCAGTAAATCCCCTTTTATATTCAAGGTGAGTTGTCTTAAAAACATCCATCCTCTGTTCCCCCCCCCACCTTTGGGGGACGGAGGGTCTAGTTTCCTGCCACCTTCTTTTCCCTGGCCGGCTCCTCCTCAAGGTCTATCAAGGGTGGAGCATTAGGGGTTGGTCCAAAAGTGACTTTTTGCTCTGACCATTCCTGCACGAGTTTTTCTAATTTTTGGGTTGGGAGTCCGTCCATCAAGTCCCAGGGAATGCCTTTCTGAAGCCTTAGATGCCATAGTCCCCGTCGAGTTAGGGGCTTCCCTTTTCTTCGGTTATTGCCTCGGAGCAGCCCCGAGTCTTGGTCCTTCATAAGTGATGGTTGCCGCCCATTAACTTGCTCTGCTGCCCGTATAACCCTAGTTTTGGTTCTTTGGGACGATCCACCAACAGGGCCATATTTTCTCCCAAAATTAATCAATTCCTGTGCTACCTCCCCCCACATCCATACTTTCCTTCCTGACCGCCGCTGGTCAGGGGTCATTATCCCCTCCAGAGCAGCCATAACTCTTTCTCCTTCAGGGGTGTTTTGAATCTTCCCTTGTAATTGAATCCCAATGGGTTTTAGGGAGTCAGGAAGTTCCCGTATCAGGGGGGTCATCCTCTCTGGGTCCACAAGCATCATCATTGGGGAGCCCTGGTTAGGCTTGAGCTCCCGATCATACATCATCTGGAGACAGGCCGCCTTCTGCACACCTTCCACTAACTGATCCACTGTCCCTGTTATGGCAAGGGGATCTCCCCTCTCCAAGGGGTTCAGCCCTCCAGCCCAGTACGCAGCTCTCTGAGTTAACGACCACAGGGCCTGATGATTACCAGTAGTTAGAAATACACCTGGACCCCAATATCCTTCCACTTCCTTCTCTGACAACAAGATTCAATCCCCCCCTGACAGAGACACTCTCCACACCTACTCTGTCTCCGATTCCTTTGCAGTCCTTGCAAAATCTTTTCTCAACTTTGCTAATTCAGTTGCTATAAATGGGACTTCTTTGGTGATAACCTGAGGACGGTCATTATCATCCTCATACAAATACTGTGTTTTAACCAGAGGATACATATGGGGGGGGCTTTCTGCAGTTTCCTTTGCTTTCTGCAAATCTCCTTGGGGATAGATTTGCCGTATCCCCTTCTCTAAAAGGTTCACCTGTACCTCTGCCAGGGTATCTGCCTCCCCCAAAAGCTGATTCCTCAATTCCTCCTTTAATATTGCATTTTGGTTCCTTTCCTCCCCCAGTAACTCTATTTTCTCTCAACTGTTCCTGCAGGGTCTTTATTACCATTTGTAGGGAGTCAATTACAGTATCAGCCTGACAAAGCCTCTGCTTTCTATCTTCCACCGCTGCTGCCAGACTCGCTCCCAATACTGCACTCCCAATACTCCCAATAGCTTTTCCTTTCCCCCTCCTAACCTTAGCTTCCTTCTGCAACACCCTTATCCTATCCACTACACTCTGTGGTTGAAACCAGTGGGTTTTCGCCCAATTTTGCCCCTGGAGTGAGGGACGAGAATGATGTGCCTCCAAAAGGTCATATAATTTATCTATCCCTTTGATTGGTGAGGGGACATGTATAATCACAAGCATCGGCTGCCTTCCGGGCGGCCATTCTTTTTTTTTTTTTTTTTTTTCAACATAAAGGGGCTATCATCCTGAGAGGGCCACACATTAAAATCCAAATTTCCCCTTTTCTGTCTCAGGAGGCCACACCTTAATTAATACACAAAAAACCCCAATATTACTATCCACACTTTCTCCTATTCACTCTTAGGAGGTTGCACCTTCATTAGATGCTTTCTGTTCCCCGAGAACCCTGTTCATGTATAAAACAGGGAATTGGTACTCTCAGGGAGGCAGCACGTAAGTTCCAAGCACAACATGAACCTGCCCCCTTATGTTCCTGAGAGGTCCCACTTAACACAGCAAGGCAATACGGCACTCTAGTCTCTAGGGATCCTGTCCGTGACGCCAATTTAATGTTCCGATCCACTGTCGGGGGAGGTTTCGATACGATCCCAAGAGCGAGATTAAGACACAAACGAGGTCAAATGCCATATACCTAAAACAGGTTTTTATTATTAAAGAAGTGAAGAGGGGTAGCGATAGGACAGAATGGAAGGAAAAGACAGAAATAAAGCAAGGATGTGGGATAGGGCTGCAAGAATAGTCACCACCATGGATCCAGCGGCGTCCCGTTGGTCCTCAGTCTTCAGTTCTTCGGTGGTGGGTGCACACGGATCTGGCTTCGATGGTGGATGCACAATGAGCAAAATTTTCTGCTGCCTTTTTAAGTTCATGGTATCCGCTGATTAGCATATCTGCTCGCCTTTAGTTTTTTTTTTTTCTCTGGTCCCACAGGTTTTGTTGCTTCTGGCTTTTGGGCAGAAACATTTGCCTCTTGTCAGTTCATTATCAATGCATGCATGGGGTCTGGCCTACACAATAGAGCCACAAACGGCTACAGGATGGGGCAACTCAGCACACCTCTGCCCCTTTGACGCTTGTCTAAAGGGTCCGGACAGTGCAACTGCAAGGAAGTGGGGGGGTGCATACTTCAATACACTCCTGCTTCTCTGGGCAACATCCCCCAGGCCGTAGCAGCTTCTCTTGGAGGTTTGCACAGACACAAGCAAGCTTTGAGGCAGTCATAGGACATTTCAGTATCGCACATGGTTTCTCCTAAGTGAGTAAACATGCTGAAAAAGTCGATGGTGTTTTTGTTTGTTTTTTTTTTTAAATTTATTATTTCTTCATTTATCCTAAAAAAATTATCTTCACTTTTTTGGCTTTGAGGTGGCAGACATAAAGGGAAAACTTCATGGTTTTATCACTTTAGCTTCTGCACTTGGCACAGTCCCAGACCCTTATCTTGCCTCTGGGTAGAGCTGCAGAAGCACAGGACTAGGATGCTATGGTGTACTTGGAAATTGCTGCCACTTCTGAAGTCTCTCAGAAAATGGGAGTTAACTCTCAAAACACAAGTATGCGCAGAAGTCCTTTCCTCATCACCCGAAGTGCAGAAAGAATGGAGCTTGGGCTGTTTGCCTTAGCTTTGCCCCTGCTAGAGTTTTGGTAGTAACTGAGCGTGAACCTTCACAGTACTGAGACAGGTAGCCTACAACTCGTGCTTCCTTTGGACCTACAGAGCTCCCAGCTTCGTCATGCCTCTTGTGTGTTGCATGGTGCTGTTGATAAAGTGCTGTTCTTGGGTGGTAAGAGTCATCTTACAAGAAGGATAAACAGTAAGCATCTAGGCTTACCTTGGCACCAAGTATGTGTTCTAAAGTCTAGGAATGGGTTATTGAATGTGAGTTTTCTATGACAAAGTGGGATAATAATACTATACTAGAATTGCATTGCACTTGTATTTTGGGGATTTCTGATACTTGGTTTGGTAATAAAAACCTTCATTTGAGAAGAACAGAAGTTACAGGATGTAACTGGAATACTTGGCTTACCAGATACTTAAGGTTAAGCTTCTACTGATTAATCACTTCAATTTCATTGTCAAACACACATTGCTGGTAACATTAAAATATTTTCTTAATTTTTATATTTTCTTGTGATACAGCTTCCTTACAATATGCAATATTACAATATACAATTTACAATATACAATATTACTATATAAGAGTTAGTTATCCATCTTACTCTTTTGTATTTTTCAAAAGCCAATACCAGAAATAGCTGAAGTACTGCAAAGAAATATTTTAGCTGTATTTATGCTTACTGTGACAGCTGCTCTGGGTGAACTGCATGAAAGGGTGTATCTTTCACATCCACTTATGCTGGAATACTGGTTATGTGATGTGTCTTTAATTTTAGGAATAGAGATTAGAGATTATTAAATCATTATTTTAAACCTTACAAATAGGTACAGTGTCTTCGGAACATGAAAAATCAATTAACTTGTGGTAGTGCTATCAGATCAGAAACACACATAAGAAAGCAGTAGTGTGTAAAATTGGTTTATTGAATAGCTCTTTCTGAAAGTTGTTTTAAATGTTTAGATGCTGAAGATGCAAGCTTTGACATTTATGTGACTCTCCAAACAAGTAATATTACTGCGAGTGGATTTTTCAAAAGGATCTGTTAATTTTTAGTGGAAGCTGTTCTAGTTCATTTAAATGTTTTTGAAGATTTAATCCTTCCAACTGTTTGAAATTTTTTTTGGTCAGTGTTTGTATTTTTATATAAAATAAATACATACATGCTCATTTTAAGAATATATAAATACATATATTTAAAAAAATTAATCTAGGAGGCTTTTTCAGGCTTTTTGCTGTATATCAGGTTGCTTTAGCAGGTGAGTGCTCTGCTAGGAGCATTCCTTTCACAGGGAAAAGTCTTTACTGTTAAAGGAAACAGCTTATTTTGCCATTAACCTTCTGGCTTCTGTAGAAGAAAAGGATAAAGAATCAACAAGTGAACTGTTACTGTGGAGAAGTGTAATACTTTTAGGTTTTATTTCTCACTGTTTTTACTTGGAAGATTGAGAAGCATTTCTGCAGAAGGCAAAGGTGGTGAAGGTATGGTGAACATAGCAATCTTTCAGTCCACTCTTCCTAACAAAGTGTAACCTAACAAAGGTTATGCTAATAAAGGCATTAAACGTGTATGTCACTTAAATTGCTAAAGCTTTCTAAAGGAGAAGGGCTGTCCTTTGAGGAAGGGTTTGTGTCCAGGTTCCATCAGAGGCAAGAGGTTCACACTTGGGAAATTGCTTGGTGACAGCTGTCAGTTCTGCATGTCTTTTTGGGGCTGCTGTTATGGGTCAGATCAGATCTTAAGAAAGCAGCTCCTGAAAGCCCGTGTGCATTGGGGAAAACCAACATCGCTACCCCATTATCTTGGTGTATCACAGCTCCTATTCAGCACATCTCTTGCAAAGCAGCAAGTGAAGGAATTTGGCAGCTGAGGCAGGGCTGTTTGCAGTCCACCCGCCCTGCAAGTTGTGGTCAGTGGGGCCTTTGTGTGTGTGTATTGCTTCCAGTTTGTGTGGTGGAGATAATCTTTGCTTTCTCCAAGGCTTTCTCTGGTCTGACTTTGGCACTTGCTTACATTTCTATGCTGCTTGGCATTAAGGGCTCCCAGCTGTGGTTGAGGCTGGTTTACGCTGTCATCATATGATGGACTAGGAAATAACTTTTGTTTGTCCAATCCCTATTCTGGAGGGGTTCAAAATAGCACAGATTTATACTATATCTGAGACTGAATTGTCCTCTTTAGTTTTTGTTTTGTTTTGCATTACCTTTAGTTTTTATTTCCATTTCACCTGGCAAAACAAAGGTTTCTAAAAATAATAAAAATTAGAATAACCTGTTGGTCCATAGTAGCTCTGATTTTTGTGATAATGTATGAAAAGTCTGAAGTCAATAGTGTTTTGACTTCTATGCATGTCATCACACATTTGGAGTTTATCTGCAGCAAAGATTACAAGATTGTGTTAGCTGCATCAGTAGGAGACACACTCGTTAAGTGATTACATTCATAATTTCTCAGCAAAGCAGTCACTGCCACTGGCAATGAAAAATCATGAGAATATGAGATTTTGTCTCAGTATGTTGTTAGCACATGTCTTTAGTAGGTGTGGGGTTTTTTTTGTTTTTAACCTCTCCCTAACTGAAACTTTTTGTTTAAGAGTTTTTGTTTTCAGTCATTAAACTGCCGGCCCAGTCCTTAGCATTGTGACTTCTGAAAATATGTCAGCTCCTGAAGAACAGTGGTTGCTCACAAAAGAGTTTTTTCAAAAGTGGGATAACTGGAGGAAAAATATACTCTGAAAGTAAAAGGAAATATGGTGATATATGTCACCAAAGATTCACAGGGCTAGTTTGGGAGAAGGCTGCTTCTTCCACATTCAAAAAAGGAGGGATTTGTTAAACTCCTCTGTAACTGTGGAAGAGAAAGAGGTTGGTTTGGCTTTTTTTGACTAACAGGAGGGAGAAGCAGTGGACAATCTTGCAAAGCAGCATTTCTCCCCACACAGCACGTAGGGAATATGAATAGATTATGCTCTCATATTTCTAGAGTCATGGGATGTGCAAATAGACACAAACTTGAGACATCCAGCACCCTTGCCACATGTGCTAATGTATGTACTTGGGTGCATCCTCTACCTTTGACCTGTAGCCAGAGGAGTTGCCTAACAGTTGCCTGTTGCCTAACCAACAATGTGAGAACAACTGTGTTTAGCCAGGATTTGTGATTTATGCAGGCACATAGAGCTTCTCCTGTGGAATGTGATTCTCTGAGCAAGACTATGAGAAAAGGAGAATGGAAGGTGCCCTTTTTGTTCGTATCTATTTGTGGTACATCAGCTCTCTACAGAATTTGTCAGACTTCAAAACAAAGTCCCTGAACACTGAAGCAAAAATGCCGCCAATTTAATGCTCCTGAACCCCACAGAATATTCGAGTTCCTGTTAACCCCCAAATAATCCAGGAAGTCACAGCTGAAACACCTTTATCCTGATACTAAATGCATGTAAGTTATGTATTGTGCATAGATGTATACATGTAGTTTTGTGTTATTGCTGCATTTCTCTTTGCCTTAAGGCATAGTTTTATTTGCAAAGACCCGTCATCAATTCGTTTGTGGTATTCATGGTATCCAGCAATGCAGGACGAGTAACGTCTGTTTTACCCAAGTAATGACACACCAACACCAGCTCAGTGACAGGTGAGAGAAACGCCTTAGTATGATCGCGTGAAAAAACACACCGCGAGAGCCGAAATAGCTCAGTTGGGAGAGCGTTAGACTGAAGATCTAAAGGTCCCTGGTTCGATCCCGGGTTTCGGCAGATAAGTTTTCTACTTTTCTCTCGCTGCTCGGAGGTGGCGGCAGCCGCCGCTCTCCGCGGGCCCCAACTGCTGTGCAGGGCCCGCCCCGGGCCTGCCTGATCCCGGCCGCAGCCCGCGCCGGGAGCTGCTCTGTCGAGCTGGCAGCCGCCGCCATCGCCCCATCGGTGGCGAGCGGTCATGTCACACGTGTCGCCCACGGCCGCTGGCGGGGAGCTGGGACGGCGCGCCCTACCGTGGGCCCGCCCGCTTCGCTGCCAGGGCCTGCGGCTGCGCGGGCTGGCCTTCACTCTCGTCTGCCTCGGTTACTTACCGTAAATCCGGCCTCAAAAGAACCTTCCAAGACTTGGCTGGAAGTTTTAGAAGGCAGGCATTCTTTGTTGCAGCGCTAGAGACACGGGGAGTCACCCCACCTAACGTGTATTCACTAAAACAAAAGTTCATCGTTTATATACCTTAAACACCTGAATATTGATCCATTTTCCAAGAAGTCTCCGCCTATCTACTACATTTACATAATGCTGGCGTTGCAAAACTACACTACGCATGCGTGGGGGTCTCGGTTGTCATCAGTGGTTGGTTGGGCAGTCAGCCCCCTGCTCCTTTTTCCTTTTTATGGTCACGAGTCTTTTGAGGACAATTTCTTCTCCTTGAATGTTTCGCAACTCTGTTGTCCGGCCAAGCTGTACTTTCTTATCCACCTTGTTTGAGCAATTCTGCCAGGATGTATCTATTCTCAAGGTTAGGATATCTTCTCTGTACACTTTAATCACTTAGGCCTTGTTAAATTCAAAGTATTTTGTTTGGTAGAAGAATTTCTCAACATTTCCCCCCTTTGAGACTTCCAAGGTAAGATCTCTTTGGGAGTCTCACCTAGATTGCATAATTCTGATAATATTGTTGACTTCCAGGTATACACAGCTGGGTACAACATGACCATATAAGATATAATGGAATGCTTCTCTTATCACTAATTGTTACAGGCCCCAACTTGCAGGCACCAACTGCTTGCAGGCATCAGCTAGCAGGCATCAGTTGGCTTACCTTTTCTTTTTTAAAACAACTTTTTTACTTTCTTTTTCTTAAAAACAGTGGGGGCATTTCTAATGGTGAGATTCAGGGACACTTCAGGGATGCTTGCCAGGCGGTCGCATGGGTGCACAGGTACCGCTCTGCAGAGCCTCCTATACAATCTGTAGTAGCCTGGCGAAGCAGCAACCTGTGGCATGCTCGTGAAAAAAACATACCGAGGTGATTTGCGAAGGAGGTGAGGGGGAATGAGACGTCAACCCTCCCCGTCCCGTCTTCTAGTGCTTCATGCCATGGAATTGAGGAGGACGCGCTGCAAAGCAAGCCATGAAATCACAGAAATTCTGTTCAGCTCACGCCCACCCAGTGCTGTGTGTGCCTTCAGTCCTCCCTGGCAACTGGAAATGCAGCATCTGGGAGGGTTTGCCTTCTGGTTTCCTTTTCTAGTTCTTCTAAGTTGAAGCTTTTTATATAGGATGGAGGAACTGAAAGCAAAAACTTCATTCCTGGTCCCTTCTTGGCTCTCCACTGCCTTCCGCTATAGATGAAGGGAGGAGTGCTAGAAGAGAAAACTGTGGAGAGGAGTGGGATGGCATGGGAGGGTAAGGGCAGGGAGAGAGAGCGGCTTTCAGGAAGACAGGGACAGAGGCAGAAGGGTTAGAGATTGCTTCTTGCCAATCTGGAGTGGAGGTCAGAATTCCTGGAGCTCACTATTCCTTTGCTGTCAACAGATAGCTGAAACTACTTCTGGTTCACAGAAAGCCTAAGGAACACCTTCAAGGCTAGAAACCCTGGTAATTATTGGCATCTAGTCTTTACCATTCATGTATTTCCTCCTTATCCTTGCTTTACTTTTAAGTAAAATCACTTGGATTTTTCCAAAATACATTTTTAGGAAGAACATCTGGTTTTGATTTGAAGACATGAAGAGGCAGAAAATTTGTTAGTTTTCTTGGTAATTTGTTGCAACTGTTCCAAATATATTCCTTACTTTAATTTGGATCTGTCTTCTGTTAAATTCTAGCTATTATTTCTGTTAAGCCTTTTCTCTGTTAGCTCAAAGATCTTCTCAGTATCTGGAGTTTGGTTATCATGAAGCAGTCAAGTCAACACCCAGCTTTGTTTTGATAAACCAAAGAAATCAAACTCTGAGTCTTTCAGTTTAAGACACTTTCTCCTGTTTTCAGGTAATTTTTTGTAACCTTTTTAATATACTAATACCAGAACAATGCACAGAAAAAGGTCTTTCAGTATTGGTGTCACCAGTGCAAAACACAGCAGTAAATCAGCTCCTTACCTCTGTTCAGCATCTTTTGTCTATTTGTGAAAAGGTGTCACTGGTCCTTTTTTAATCACAGCATCACATCAAGCATTGCTGCTGAATTGCCGATCTGATACAAGGAGCACTCACTGTTGATGAATATCCTATTAGTACAAACAGGAGAAGTGTTACTTAAACCCTTACTAATAAGACAGGTAAGGGATAGTGTAACTGCTTATATTGCTATTTTTCCTAAAGAATTTTTAAGCTTTCAAAAGAATATTAAGACTGCACAATTGAGTACTCAGGGATAGAAGGAAATGTTAAAATGAAGATTACTTGTGACTTCTCATCTGTACTTTTATGCATGTGATACCAGAAATAAATACTGTTTCTGCAAAAAACTTTTAATTATTCATCAGAGACTTTGACGGTGCTTTGGAAATGAATTAGAAAGGTATTAATTTCCTGCAGATGTGTAATCAAAGAGGCAAAAGAGAGAATGACTGTTTACTTTTCGGCCTTTTCCATACTGCTGAATAAAAGAGAGTCATGGGGCAAGCCTGGACGTTGGACCTCTGACTGTCTGCTTGGCTCTTTCCAAGGTACGTTTGCTATGGGGGGCCAGCCCCATGCAGTGCAGACATCAGCCAGCCGGTGCCACTCAGCTGGGGGGCCAGGACGTGGCCCTGAGACTGCTTTTAGACATCGTTCTGGCCATACTGCCTTAGTGCTGCACTGGAGGTTGGGTCCCCTCTGCCACTGAGTTCCCCGATGGCCAGGAAAGGTGTGGGTCACTCTTGCCCTCTCAAAGTGTCTGATTTTTAGTAGGAGTACCCAGGCACATGAATGATGGGAGAAGGGATGCCATCCAGAGGGACCTTGACAGACTCGAGAGGTGGGCCCATGTAAACCTTATGAAATTCAACAAGGCCAAGGACAAGGTCCTGCGCATGGGTCAAGGCAATCCCAAGAACAAATACAGGCTGGGTGATGAGTGGATTGAGAGCAGCTCTGCGGAGAAGGACCTGGGGGTATTAGTGGACGGAAAACTGACAGTGATCCAGCAATGTGTGCTTGCATCCCAGAAAGCCAACTGTGTCCTGGGCTACCTCAAGAGAAGTGTGGCCAGCAGGTCAAGGGAGGGGATTGTCTCCCTCTACTCTGCTCTCGTGAGACCCCACCTGGAGTACTGTGTCCAGCTCTGGGGCCCTCAACATAAGGACATAGACCTGCTCGAGCAGGTCCAGAGGAGGCCATGAAGATGATCATGGGGCTGGAGCACCTCCCTTATGAGGACAGGCTGAGAGAGTTGGGGTTGTTCAGCCTGGAGAAGAGAAGGGTCCGAGGAAACTTTCTAGTGGCCTTCCAGTACTTAAAGGGGGCCGACAGGAAAGATGGGGAGGGACTGTATTATTACAGGGACTGTAGTGACAGGACAGGGGGTCATGGTTTTAAACTGAAAGAGGGTGGATTTAGATTAAATATAGGGAAGAAATACTTTAATGTAAGGGCGGTGAGACACTGGAACAGCCTGTCCAGAGAGATTGTGGCTGCACCCTCCCTGGCAGTGTTCAAGGCCAGGTTGGACGGGGCTGTGAGCAACCTGGTCTAGTGGAAGGTGTCCCTGCCCATGGCAGGGGGGATGGAACTAGATGATCTTTGAGGTCCCTTCCAACCTAAACCATTCTATGATTCTATGTATGACAGTTACGTGCCGTGGTAGTGTCTGAAATTTCTATTTTTAAGCTAAGGATAATATTACCTGTAATAGCAGTTCCCTTCTCAGAGGTTTTGTGATGTTAAACAGAGATTTTGTGGAGCACTGAAATACTAAGGGTGATAGCCGTGGGGATACTGGGAAGAAAATCTCATTTTTGTTTGCTATGGGATTTGGATAGCATGCACTGAATAAGGCCTCAGGTCTGATGTGGAAGAAGAGGATAAAATTAAGAGATAACCTTAATTCTGGTATTTTTAAACTTCTGTCTGTTTGATTTTGCAGGCTTGATGCCGGTTTCTAATGTGATTTGGCAGGTTCTGGGAAAATAACCCCGAGTGTTGTTTCTTTATTGCTTTTATGTCACACAATATTCAGGCATTTTTCATTCAGCTGTTTCTTCTTTACACCATCTTTTTGTTATCATTGCTGCTTTCTAGGTTTCTTCTTGCCAGCAAACATCTCTATGTCCATTTATTTTTCTATTACCTTGTTCCCTCAAGATGAATCCCCGGCTAGGAAGCAAGTCCAGGCTAGTTTCATATCTGTCTAACTAAGCCTTTATGTTTTAGTCACAAGGTTCCTTCTCTGCAACTGGGAAACTTCTCTGCCACTACAGATATGGAAAAATCACATTTTACAGTGTTGTAAAATTCATGTTCTAACAATATGTGAGTATGTTGTGTAGCATGTAAATTGGTTTCAGGAAAAGAAGCCCACAAATTAGAAATGGACTGGATAAATAACTTAAATATGAGAAGGCAGGAGCTGATGAGACTGTTCATATGAAGAGGGATTTTATGCAAAGGAAGGATCATGAGACCTCCAGAGCTGCTCTGCATGCCCAAACTTTGGCCTCATTCTCCCAGCTACAGGACAGAGAGACGTAGGGTGAGGTGGTGAAAGGGCTCCTGTGTTGGAGGAAAGAAGAGAGAAGACATGAATGAATAAGAGCCCATGTAAGAAGGGAAAATCAGAATCAGATGGGAGGAGAAAGAAAATTAGGGAGAAAATATTCAAGGGCATCTACTCTTCAGGAGGGTGGGAGAGAACAGATAAGTAGCAGAATAAAAAGGAAAAACATTTCCAGCACAGAGATAGGAATCAAAAGGCCTAAGTACAAGGATATAAAAGGTTGAAGAAATATCATCACACTTGCTAGAAATGAAAGATAATCATGCAAGCATGAAGAAACCTACATGGGTAGTGGATGAACATAGGAGTGGCAGTCACTCTTTTCTTATTGCAGTTTTGAAGGATTTGAAAATTTTTAAATATTAGAGAAGCTATTTTTCTGAGATGTACTGCTTTGGGATGTAAGCCTAATAGAACAAAGGTTGTTTCTGCAAGTGCTGAGTTGGTTTTTTTCCAGATCTAATGGCTTATAAGATTTTGTGTAGATCTGGTTGCACTTGGGTAACTCAGAGAGTCAAATAAAACCAAGATCAGGAGAGATAGGGAGGCCTTTCTTCCCACAGACCTCTGATGGCTGCTTTCAGCGTCCATATAATCTCACACTGAAGTCTTTGCCTCCACTGGGGCACTTAACAGCTCTCTCTTCTACTTGCCATCTAGCATGTTCTAGGTTTCCTGAAGCTCCTAGGAAATTTATATCTTTGACATCTCTCTCTTCTGGATGAAATACTCTTTAAGCTCCATCGACCATAATGATTAAGATGTGTATTAGCTATAATGGGAGCTTAAAGACATGTAGCTCCTAGACAAATGCATACATGGTAGATGCATAATGAACGTATCTTAGTCTTGAATTGACTTTCATCTTTTTTGATAGCTTTGCTTCACACATTTTCCAGTGAGAAACCTTCATAAGTTTTCAAGTAATACATTCCTGGTGACTCTATTGGAAAAACGTGCCTTAGATCATGCCTCTTACTCTGTGAACTCTGGAGCACATAAATTCACACCAGTTAAAATCAGCAGCCAAAATATTTATCTGTAACTTAAAATACAAACAAAAAGATGGATTTGATGTAAGCTTTGGGTAAAGATTAGCATGGTTTCATTTCCATTCAAAACATTCTGATTATGGCCAGTTTCACGTCATGCATAGGTTATAGGTGTGTTACATGATCTTTGGAGTGATGAAAAATGTACTAAGGTATTGTAATTTGAGTTTCTTGCTAAGTACTTTTTGTCCAGACTTGAAATTTGGCTCCACAGAAGTGGAATCTGTTCTTTCTCAGGTGAGGTTTATGACAATGTGAATACCCCTAAACTAATGTAAAGGTGGTTTGGCAGAACAAAGAATCAGAGGTGTAGTATTTTCTTCAAAGAAAAAGAAAAATATTCACAATGGCCAAAATTTCCAGAAATGCTCATCACTTTTGGGTGCTCAGCTTGAGATACCATGGATTCACTTGACTTCGTAAGTTTGCTTATCATACAGTATCTTTCTTTTCTATTCTTTTTTTTTTTTTGCATTTGAAAATACTTTTGTCTGTGAAGCACTTACTTGGGTGTTGCTTCTCATGTCTCTTTTCTTTCCACTTGGACCTTGATCTTTTACTTGTCTGCAGTTTTCCTTATAGAATTGTCTTTCTTCCTGTTATCTCCAGAGTTATCACCTGTCCTTACGAATTATCATGTGGTTTATTCTTCCTATTGATATATTGATTTCCACATAAATTTATATGTAGAATGCGGTATTTTAGCCAGAATTCTTTCCAAAATTCCAAAAGCTAAATACTTTACTGTCTTGCTGCTAAGCTGTGCTTGAGTACAGTAGAAGGAGCCTGAGAAACCATACTGGCATTGAGAAAAAAAAGAGTGAACCCCCTGCCTACTTACTGCTCAGAAATTTGGTATTACTTGGGTGAATTGTGTTTAGTGATTTCTTTGCCTGTACCTTTGAGTATTCTTCTTTATTCCCTTTCTTGCAAAAAAAAAAAAAGTGAATGTATTAATCCCCAAAATACATTGGAATCTGTATGGATATATTTCTTTGCCACCCTTTGACAATAGGCTGAGAAGTTTGCTATTGGGGATGAACCTGGGCATGAATCCAGACTACAGGGTACCCGAAATACTGTTTTCTTGTATTTTCAGCATAAAGCCTAAATATTTTAACTAATAAATTTAACACAGTTTCAGGTGTGGTAGCCTGACCCAGTAACTCAGAAGTGTGGACAAGGCAGCACAGGCAGAGTATGCATCACTGGGGCTTCGGCTACTGCTCATGTGCTCAGATGAGCCTCCTGAAAAGGCCTTTGATAGCTGCAGGCAAGCAGTTTTGGGCAGTAGTGCCAACAAACAGTGCTGCTCATTTTTCAAAAGATAGTAAAACCTCATAGTAAATAAAAAGTAATTCAGCATGCTATTTTGTAACCTGGTATAGTGCTGATATTGTGCGGCCCTATCAACAGCTCCTTTATTTAAGCACAATAGCCACGGGGAAGCCGCAGGAACTTCTTAACAGCGAGACACTAAGGAACCGACAGTGCCTGCAGTTTTCCCAATGACTAATTGAAAGACAACTGCCTTTTTGTAATTTTGGTTGGTGTCTTCCACATGGCGTGTCATGCAGCGGCATGCGACTGCTGATGCTGGCAGGCCTGCAACAGGCAGTAACACAGTGATGCCAGGATGAGGGATCTGTCCATCCTTTTTCTGTCCCTCCAGGTACTCCCCCTGGCTAGGGAGGGCATTCCTAAAATGTTGATGCATTACTGAGGACCGCAGGCTAGTGCTACATCTATACCAGTACAGCATGCTGTAGAGTGCTCCCAGTTTTGTAAAATTATGTAGTTGTGGTGGAGGGGAGCAATCATAAGAAAAGCTATGTATGTGCCACTCTCTACTCACAGTTTTCTTTCCCTGCTAGCTAGGTAATCTCCATATTATTGTCTAACTGCTATTCCTTTTTTCCATGCTCTAACTCCTCTAAAAATGACAGATTTCTCCTTCCTCATGTACTACATTAGAAGCACCTCATGTACTACATTAGAAGCACTTTTCCTTGCCTTACCTTGTCTTGCTTGCCTCCCTCAACACCTCTCCTTTCTCTGTGCTTACTCTTTCTGTCTCATATAGGCTCTCAAATGGCAGTAGCTACCTTCCCCTGGGTAGGGGGTTTTGTTTATAATGGTTGCATAGACACATATTTTGCATATAGACACTTCAGTTCAGGGGTTTAATCAGCTAGTTGAATCCTATCCATATTTTTTGATGTTTTTTTGGTGATGCTGATATATGTGTGTTCACTTTAATGGCTTTCAGATGGTATGTTGATAACTTTGGTTAACGACATTGTCTAACCTAATTCAAAGATTGATCTTTCCCACACCAGACAGGTGTATTCAGGTGCTGAGTAATATGGGGAGGTGTGTTGTTCAGAGTGCTTTTGAGTCAGTGTTTTCATCATATTTTTCCAGCAGCTAGTCGTACTTTCTGTTTTTTTCACATGTTGTGTCGAGAGCAGCAGGCAAAAGCCAGTTCTAGGTAAATTGAATCCTAAGGGAGATGAGTTGAAACCCATTTCAGACTACGTGGTATTGCTAATTGGCTTTGTGCTTCCATAAATGAAGTAGAATCGTATTTTAGTTTGTCTGGCAAGTAATAAATTTTTTATGTAAAGATTGGAGAACCTGAAAGTGCTGATGACAGTGTCTGCAGTGTGGATGAACTCCTTAGCTGCATGATGGCTATAAATTTCCTGCATAGATAATAGACTTCTTGTGCCAGAATGGTGTGGTTGAACATCCATGGAAATACTGAGTAGTACAGACACAATGACAGCTGTTTTCATTATACATACTTACGAAAATGGCTAAACGATAGAAGTGGGGAGGGGGGGGAGGTAGAGAAAGATTTCAGTGAAGCAGAGGGAATTGCCAGTTTTTATTCACTATGGTGGAGCTGAACTAATAACTACTGCTTCAGACTCCTCTCATGACTTATCACTACTTTATTTTGATTTATTCATTTATTCCTTTAGCACACAGGAGTTGCATTGTGGGCAAGGACTGCTGCATACTGGGAGCTTTTTAAAGTAATTTTTGTCGATGCTCCGAACAAAACCACTTGTCTGTGTGTCTGGTGTGTGTATTGCTCTTACTGACTGTCTCCTGCCAGGTGGGTAATAAGTGCTCAGCTGTGACAGTTCTGAAAGTCTAGCCACCAAACCAGCCCAAAAACAACCTCTGGTGTAATGATGGGGAAAGGATTAGAGAGCAAACAAGGACCACTCACCCTTTAAAAACAATTAAATAATTTATTTTGCATGCAAAAAGGCTATTAAGAAGGGAACCCTTCTTCCCACGCCACTCAGATGTTTACGGTACAACCACTGGAGTTCCGCGGTCAGCAGGTAGAGTCTCCATCCCAAACTGTTACTACTACTAACTACTGCTACTGTTACTGTTACTACTGTTACTGTTATTAATTTTTGTTAATGATGCACCTGTATCCTCTGTGCTTCCAGTTCATTTTCTACTGCTACTCTTTCACTGGAAAGTTTTATCTTGCAGTGAATGAACTGAAAAAAGGGGTTTCCTCTTCTATTTATCATCTATTTACAGGCTTTTGATTAAAAGAAAAAACGTGTTTCTCCAGCCACCTCAGCTAAAATGAGACCATCAATTTCTCAAAGCTCATGAAACACTTGGAGAAATAAATGAGGCATTCATTCTGCTGACAAGCTGCCAGAGCCTGCAGAACTTGCTCTCACACTGCCGTCTTTTCTGCCCTTGATGTCATGTGCAAAACACGAGGATTTGTGCTGTGCTAATCCCTCTAATGAGGGCTTCTCCCAACCTCTATATAAACCCTGCTCAAAGCAGTGGCTGCTGGGCAGGCACTGCAGAGTCAAAGTGCCTGTCTTTTGCACTGCATTCAAGGCAATTAAAGACTGGGATTAAACAAACACCCAACACCAGCATCCTCAGCAGCAAGAGGGATTATCCCAGTTGGCTGGGGCATGGAGACGCAGCGAGGCCAGGTTGTCCCACGGTGGAGATCTCCCTGCTCCGCTCACTCAGGTTCAGCAGAGAGGCAGAGCCTGCACCCAGCTTTAATGGGTGCCCTGAGGTGGCTCTTCTGGGCTGGGCTGGGCTACCTGAGCTGCTGCTCTGCCCCCCAGGCTCAGGCACAATTCCCCCGTGCCTGCATGACGGTGGACGCCCTTCACTTGAAGCGCTGCTGCCCGCCCTTGGGGAGGGACCCAGACAACGTCTGCGGGTCCCTGCAGGGCAGGGGACAGTGTCAAGGGGTGCAGGCAGACACTCAGCCCTGGAGTGGCCCTTACACCCTTCGAAATGTGGATGACCGGGAACGGTGGCCTCTGAAGTTCTTCAACCAGAGCTGTCGGTGTGCAGGTGAGAGGGATGCTGGGGTGAGGGACGGGGATGGATGGGTCTGCTAACCTTGCTCCAAAGGCCAGAAACATCCCTAGTGGCATAAGGTGTTAAGAAGGTTTCAAATGTGTCAGTTTCCTAAAAATACTGTTATGTTCATGATACTATCAGCACTTTTTCAGGGCGATGGAGACAAAACCTGTTTTCTCTCATGCAAACTTTTGGGTTTTCCTCTTTCTGCAGGGTTTTGGACATTTCAGTGCTGCGTCCAAACCTCTGTCACTGCTAATCATGGCACAGTGAACCTGGATCAGTGTGCACTCATCAGAGATTTATTCCCCTTGGAGTAGTACCTTGCAGCACGATATACCCTGTGCACAGAAAATGTGTGGATGTCTGGCCAGGGTGTTTCCCGGGGTTGTTAACTAAGTCTGCAGCTCACTTTGATCCAAAATGGGCCTGTACAACTGCCAGAGGACATCCCATCCTTTTCCTCATCATCTCCAGCTGCTCCTTCCCCCCTGTGACTGGGCTTCTGTGTTCACATGGTGGAGGTGAAACAGATCAGGGACAAGATGTGCTTGAAGGCTAACCTGGCCCAAAGGATCAGGTTTTAATAAGACCAGTTCACTAGTGCTGGCAGGAGGGAGGGAGTAGGAAGGTGAGTTCAGGGCAAGATAAGGCAACAGGACCCTTTTTCAGCAGCAGCCCTGGTCGAAGGAAAGTTAAAATGAGCAGGAACCGCAGCCTCAGCCCAGACTGCTTTGCAGGCCTGGCAGGTGATGGTACCAGGGGTTGGGCAAAAGGCACATCTCAAGCACTTGAACTCACTTCCTAGGCAGATTTCAGATGCAGCCCGGGGTTTCTTGTTGGAAACATAAAGTTGTTTGATTTTTTTAACATGGGAAGAATAGCCTGTTTTCCTTCAACCTGATTCTTAGAACTAGCTGAACTGTTTTGTCTAAAATATACCTTGGCTCTCACTATCAAAAAAAAGCCCAGATCAATCTGAGAAGGAAGCACTGCAGAAAATTTCAGCAAATGAAGTTAAGTTTTGCAATGCTGTTGTCAACTGAAAACAGAGAGGTAGTGGCAGATGACTTAAATGGAAACATGGAGTTATTGAAGCTCCTCAAAATAGTAACAACAGATTTTAGAGTATAAATTGTTTTTTAATCTCTTCCTTTGACTAGATTTCAAATGCTTGTGTGGCAGTACTTTTCCAGACACTTTACCAAAAAAACTGGATGTAGGTTTTTTCATTTTAAAGGTTCTTATATACCTCCAAAACTGAAGTCAGGTATCACATACAGGCACAGACCCTGAGTCAGAAGAACACTGAAGCCCATGGGCATATACCAATATTTATTCAATCTAAGTAATTAGGGCACCAAAACCTGGGAGTAAATTGAAGAGCAGTGTAGACAGACATTGTCTGCATAGACAGGCATTAATTTGCTTGTCCAAGTAGAGGTAAGCACAGGTATTTGATATTTGCAGGGCTGGGTCCCAAGTTATGTGACCAGAATGTAGTGTCCTTTCATTCAGCCTTACTTCTGCTGAGCTGTCTGCTCTCCTCGGCTCTTTAACTCTAATTTCTCTTGCTGTGTTTTTATTTTACTTGTATTCCTCTTTCTCCTTGCAGTCTTTATTATCTAAATATACTAGTGATAAAATGTTAAGGTGGAAGGCATGCTTAAGGATGATTTTCAGGGAGGTTTCCTGGACTCTACTCTGCCTGATGCTGCATGCAAAGGCATTTCTAGGAGAACGCTAAGAAGATCACAACTGCATGGCATTTGAATTAGATCGGATGCTTTTACAATGCTGGTAATCATGTATCTGTGTCTATTTGTTGTATTTTTTTACTCAGTTTTATGCACTGGTTGGCTGTTTGCACACCAGAGTTTTAAGTGGAGTGACATGTGGTCTTTATCAAGCATCTAGGGCTATGGTACCTATGGTAGGTAACATAAATTAAATATACTCATTCAAAGGGACATGGAGCAGTGCACATCTCTACTACTAAGGTATCTTACTTTCCAAATGAATGTTATGTGCAAACTGCCTATTTGAAATGGTTCCTGGCTTGTGCAAACTCCAACCCATGCCGAGGCTCTTGCTAGTGTTTTAACAATATGAATTGTTGTGTTCCAGTGCTTCTTAGCACTGTTTAATTTATAGTTTAGACATGGCATAAATGATAAACTATGAGAACTCCAACTGCCATGTAGCCGATTATATTTGGTTACAGAGTACCATTTAAACGTATCACATAGTTGATGGCTATACGGTAGGAAACCTGGAAGAGCTGTGAGGAACGGACCAGAATTTTCCAAAGGGGGGATTCTGGAGTTCTTGCAATAAATTAATCCATTTGAGCTTTCTGCTAAAATCTTAATAGCTAAGGATAAAAGGAACTTCGAAAATTTGGCCATTTGTTGTAGCTATTCACTGAGGAAAAATGTCTTAAAATCATATCCATCCAGGTCTGCTGGGTGCTGAATATTTCTGGGAAAAAAAAAAAAAAAGAATAAAATCCCAAACACAAACTAATATTGATGAGTGGTTATTGTGGGGTCATATTATTTTTTTTTTCTCAAATTAATGTAAATTTTCTAAGGAAAATTAAAACTCTCCTCATTTCTTTTCCATTTCTAGGCTTTAGCTGATAATATGCATTAGGTCTTCTTTAACTGGGGACAAATAGAATAAGATTAGTACAACAGAAAGATCCAGTTTTACTTCTCACTTTCTGTACAAAGAGCCATGGTCAAAAAGACAATTGTAAGTCTGTTGTCAGGATGCTGTGTGCTACACATTTGAACTATTATGAACTATTTTGCTATTTTGAGTTCTAAAGGCTAAAATTGTACTAATGAGATACAGATCTGCTATAGCATTTTAAAAACTCAGTACAGAAGATTATAGTGAAAAACAAAAGCTGCAGGCAGTCATGTGGCTGCTAGTACAGATTTTGATAGTGATTAAACAATGTTTGAATTCACTGAGGAGTTAAACATAATTATTATTCTTTTTTTTTTTTTCCTGCCACTTCCTAAGGTTAACATGTGGACATGTGCTGAACATTACTCTATTTTTTTTTCCATAGAAGTTTTCTGAGAATAAAAATATTTAAATATTTTCACATTTGTGTGCAATATATAATCAAGTTGGGGGCAGAAGGTTTAAATTCTATTGTTAAGCTGTAAGCAAATTGCCACTTAAGCCATGTAGCTGATATGATGGCCTTTCCATTAGGTAAAAATGAACTTTTGAAGTAGCTATAAAATACACTTAATTTACTTATTGTAGGGCAAAGTGGCTGTGGTGTAATACTAAATTATAACCATACCTTGATGACCGTGTTAAAGCCTGTGCTAGGTACAGATCTTTCACATCCTGAAGCCTAACAGTATGTCCAAATGAAGAACTAGAAGAGACAGAAGAGCTAACCATTTGTCTCACACGGTAGCAGTCCTGATCCTACCCTTGGGATACTGCAGTCTGCTGGTGTTTCAAAGCTAATGGAACTCCTGTTTTAATGCAATGGCTGAAGAAGTCTGAAAAGGAGTCCTTTCTCCCCATCTGATAAATGATGCGTGTTAAGCTGGTCTCTGTGGAAGAAAGAGGCATGGCAGCTGCTCAGATTTCATCTTGGTACAGTAAAATAAGGCAGAAGATGGTGAGTGTTGGATGGGTTCATTTTTACTGAAGAAAAGACACTGAGTGGTAGAATTATTAATTTGTGTGATGCTCAGTGTCTGAAGGCCAACCACATGCTGTGACTGCTCAGAGGTAGAAAAATCCCTGTCTGTGAGCTCAGGAAATCATTGGGGTTGAGAAGCAGCTACGGTGGTATGTGATAACTGCAGTTAGCATACACCAGTGATATGTATTAACACATACCAAGTGTTGTGTCATAAGAAGTGTCTTTTTCTCAGTGTCATGCCTGTGGACTGACTCAGTGGGAGAAATAGCATGGCCATAGCACCTACAGAAGCAGCCAGATTCACCAACTTGACTAGGAAAGAGCACCATTAATGATGGTGAGTTTAGGCACAGAAGACGGCTCCCGAGGCAGGTGATCCCATCTCCAGACAAAAGGGTTAGTGGGGAAGACACCCCAGATTAATTTCTTTGCCCAGCAGCAGTACAATGGTCATTCCTGAAAGCAGTGGAACAAGCAGGGAGGATCTGGACTCCATCGGTGACATGATCTCCTGTCTGTGTGCCACAATGACCTCCCACACTATATTCTCTAGGAACCACAAGAGGTGAAAATAGTCTCTGTTTTCCCTGGCAGAGCCTCAGAGAGGTAGTACACTGAGTTGCTATGTGTTAGTCACTGAAGGCAAAAAAATGCTAAGGCATGAATCCTTGCATGTTCCTATGGTCCCTGTGTTCAAAAGGATCTTGAAAGGATCTCACTGTCTTACTGAAAATGTCTGCTGTGTGCTATATCCTGATGATATGAGATTACTTTTTTCTGGTGTTCTAGAGCTGTACCATTGAAGTCCACCATCATCAGCATAGCAGACATTGAAGCTAAGTTGTCAGAGACTGGGATATACATTTCACAGTGCTATCATGTGGGAATTCCACAAGGCAGTAAATGAACTTTCTGAAAACAGCAGTGCCTCATTTCCAGACCAGTGGCCTGGTAGAGTGCTTTAGAAACAAATGCTGAAAAAGTGGTTTGGGTGGGACATAAAAAACCTGGGTCTGAGTACTGCAGTTATTCCTGTTTGCAATGTGGGAAATCCCACAGACCTCCATTAGCATCTCACCATTTCAGCTGCTGCATAATGACAGTCTTGTGGTGCATGGAGTCTGTTGAAAGACAATGACAAAAAGCAACTTTTGATTGCATGAAGTGTTGTTGTGTGCATTTCTGACAAGAGAATGTTGCCAAATAGACCTGAGGACATTACAAAAATGTTCAACACAATCAGCAGAAATACTGCAGTGTGAAATACCACTTTGCTTGGAAATTTGCTCCTCCTGTCTGCTGTCTCTTCTTCACTACAGTCCTCCTTCTTACTCAGTAAAAGCTCATGTCCCTTTGAAAAGTGTCTGGTGAAGTGGTGGAAAGAAGGGACCCCTTGGATTACTTAATAGATTAGGTGGTTAAGGGAGAAAATCCTGTAGAGCATCAATTGAGTATAATTAGCAGCTGCCCAAGGGAAACAAGTGAGGAGTCATTCGTCCACTTGGCTCCAGATGCCATACAGGTGGAGAAAAGTGCTGTTCCCATGAAGATGACTCATCATTTCAGGCTTTTGCAAATTTCTTTTCACAGTCTGAGGAGGTTCATAGAGTATACCTAAAATATGGATTTTCTCCCATAAAATGATCTTGGGCATCAAGAGCTGTGTAGATTCAAAGGGCTCTCACTGAGAGAGGAATAGGCACCATCAAAGCCTCAACAAGACTGCTGGAGTCTTGTTCTGGTACCAAGACCAGACAGGACAAACCTGGTCTTGCACTAACTTTGGTTCTGTTAGTGCTATATTTCAATGTGATGCTTATCCAACGCTGTGAGTAGATGGGTCATTTGAATTACTGGAAGCATGACTGCCAATCTCTGAAAAGGTTGTTGACAGATTTTTTCATGGTTAATTCCTTCTTTGCCCCCCTTCTCTTAAAAAGGATTGAATTCTACCTTTGGGCAAGAGGGGACAACAGCTGCTTTCCAGAAGTTCGTAGTCCATGTACTGAAACTTGTGCTATATATATGGCCTAAATGGGCAATGTTGCAAGATATTGCTGATAATTGTCATCTAGTCAGTACAGGTTGGAGTACGTGTTGGGCCCTAATAAGTAGGCTGAGTTGTCAAGAATGAGCAAGTATACAGATAGTGGAGTACACCAAATTCACAACAGCAATCATGGTCTTCTGATGGGACTCTCAGGATATCATGATAAAATTAACCTTATGTGTTGCTTCCCTCCCATCTTAACCTGTGCCCTCATCATAATAGCATATCCGTACAATCTTATTTCTTTCATAAAACTATAAACTACTTGCTTTTTCTGGCATACGTCTTCATCCCCCTAAACCAGTGCAGATCTCTGGCTTTGGGTGCCTTCTGTCCTAGCTGGAACACGGCAGCTGAGCTCAGCTGCTCCTACCTGCATTTGGACAATACGTAAGCCATACACCTGGAAGCTGTCCTCATGGTATGCCAACAGGCTGTGCACGGTCCAAAACCTAGTTGAAGTCTTCATCCGTGTGGTCCCTAAGCTTAGCACTGGTCCTAAGCTTCATGATAGCATGTAAACCTATAGATCTCAGAGCCTCTGAAGTAACCATGAGCTCTCCAAACCTACAGTTAAGAGTCCTCATGTCCTCTTGGTAGGTCTCACAGGAGTCTGTCACAAATGTTTAGAGCTCAGCAGCCCTTATCCTAGAGCTAGCCATAAATTACACAGCCTTCTTGGTAACAGCCCTTGTAACCGTGGGGGTCTTTGAAACCAGTAATACGCCCTGTAGCCCCCGACAATCTGAAATCTTATTTTAGTATTAACTGTTGTTCTGCCCATAGACTCAACCCTACAGCCTAGTGAAGTCTGCCCATCCATGAACACTTCATAAGCCACTTCCCCATCGCCATGTTAGCCTGAAGCCTGTCCTGGGTGTAGCAGTAATGATATGTGTGGGAAGCAGTGAGATTTTGTGGCATTTTGGAAAACGATTGACATGGTTGTTGTGGAGCGAGTGTGTACATGGGGTTGAAGGGAGGGTGGCATATAGGGAGTCTCAGTGCAGATTTTTGGAGAACTGAGTGGAGATCCCAGAGGACCCTGGTTGCCCCTCTGCTCCCTCCCTTCCCTGGCAGCAATGCCCACTGTCCTACACCACTGCTACGGCAGCAGCCTGCCTGCGTGCAGGCAGGAGGCAGATGTCTGCTGTAGGAACGGTTGGTTGTTCCCCATCTCCCCCAGCAAAGGCAAAGCAAGCTGCAGCAGAGCCTTTCTGCTGCTGCTGGCAGTCTGCCACAGTGAGTGAGAGGCCACGCTTACAGCAAGCTCTGCTTTCCTGGGCTCTTCCACCACATTAGAGGGTTTGAGCTAATAGCCTAGAGCGGACCTGATTGTTTGCCTTAGGAACGATGCCAGCGGGGAATGATGGTACTGCAGTGGTTTTCAGGCTCTTACTGCAGCACCATTTAATAATGCTTAAAGTGTGACCTGCAGCACCCCTGGTGCTTGTCTTGGATTGTGTTGTGTCCCAGATACACTGTTAACAGACATTAGTTTTTCAAAAGTTTTGTCCTTAAGAGAACTCTTTTGTTTGGGGATTTTTTTCTGTACTTAAGGATACATGTGAAACGACCCTTTTTTGGGTTTGATCTTGGAAGTACTTGAGAGCAAATCGAGCAAAGCACTTCATCACGTGCTTAATTGGTGAGACTTCTCACGTGCCTGAGGGCTTTGCAGAGCTCTGAGCACCTTGGGACGTGAAGCCCATTACCCAGCACTTCACCTCCCCAACCGGCTGAGTGTGGTTCTTGGCCCTGCTGTGGCTCTGGGAAGCATGCCATCCTTCTGGTTAGGCAATTAGCAAATCTGCCAGTCTGCTCAGCTGCTGTCCCTTCCTGCAACTGGCATCTCTGGGGAAAAAGAGAGCTAATTCTTAATTTGTCTGTATGTCACTGTTAGTTTTCCCTGATTCATAATGTCATGACTGCTCTCTCCTCTTGATTCAGGAAACTTTGCTGGCTATAACTGTGGTGACTGCAAGTTTGGCTGGACCGGCCCCGAATGCAATGTGAGGAAGCCAGCAGTTGTCAGGAAGGATGTCCACTCCCTGACAGCAGAGGAGAGAGAGCAGTTCTTCGATGCTCTAGACCGTGCAAAGACAACTGTTCACCCAGACTATGTAATTGCGACTCAGCACTGGTTAAGTCTGCTTGGTCCCACCAGAGAGGAACCGCAAATTGCCAACTGTAGTATTTATAACTACTTTGTTTGGCTTCATTACTACTCAGTCAGAGACACACTATTAGGTTAGTGCTTTTCTTATCCAACGGGCTCTGCAGGTAAAAGCAAGTGTGAAAAGTGTCATTGCTGAACAAAGGTAAGTATGCTTAACACAGCTGTGCTACTTCATCGAGCAGTGAGTCCCAGCAGGAGCAGATCTGCAGAGTGAAACAGTTGGTGGTGAGAAGCTGGTGGCCATCCACAGTTGAGGGAGGTGTGCTTCAGACCTGCTGCGGTCTGGTCCCCCTACCCCATGGTGGCTGGAGCACACCAGCCGTACTCCTGGTGCATCTTCTGTCTGCCAGGGAGGCAGTTCAGAGGCTCCACCATTGGGTGAACTGAAGTGTGGTCAGGCAGTGACTGACTTCAAAAAGACATTCCTAGTCCACAGGACAAGGTAGATGCAGCAGCAGTGGGAAAGGGGCTCTGCAGTGGTGAAGGCAGAGACCGTACGGAGACATTGGGGACCAGAGTGCTACTGCTTTCTGTGGTCTTCAGCAAGTCACTAAGGATGGGATTTGCCTGACTAACCACAGCCTGCTTTTAAAACCAAACCAGGTTAGAGGTTTGGGTATCTAACCCCATGCTTTCTCCCAAATCTGGATTCCTAGTCCTCGTTGCTCTTCTAGACAGAAGTACTTATGCCAGCCCCATTTTGGAAAGCCCAGCTCTCGCAGGAGGAGGCACCAATACAGCTTTTCTACCTGGCAGCCCTACATGCAAGCTCAACAGCCCATATCTACCTGCTTGCTAGAGGATATCTGCTACCCTGCAGTGGGTTTTCTTCAGTGTGACCTTCTGACAGTCTTCTATTTTGCAGGGCTGAAGTCTCTGGCCTAGCAAGAGCAAAGGTCCTTCAGGGGACGGGACAGTCATGTGGAAAGGGAAAGAGGCAACTTCTAGTGCTGCTGCAGTGATAAATAAATTCATATGTGGGTTGAAACTTGCTGCAGTGATTAACAAATCCATATGTGGTTTGAAGCCTCTAGCCTTTGAGTGTCTTAGTTCTCATGTGTAATAACAAGAGCACAACACAAGAAATAACAAGCACAATTTGAAGAAAATTGGCAAAGGATGCTGAATTACTGTTGGCAGGTTATGAAAAATGCTGAGGTTCTGCTAGGTACATGGTGTAAGTCCTGCAGCTGAGCAAGAGAATGAGATAATGATGTGGTACATATTAGCAAGGAGCTAAGATTTTAGACAATAAGACTGCTTCTCAAAACCAAAACCCACTAAAGTCGTAAGAAATCTTCACAATATCCAACTTTTGGTGGAATGTGAACTTTTGGGAAGCACTGAAGTGAATATCCACAGAGGAGTTTGTTCACTTGTCCCATGTAAGTGTTGTAGCTTCTGATGTGTGTGCTCTTTCCAAATGTTCAGAGCTGCAGGTTTTTGTTTAACTCTACTCCAGGCAAGAGAAGAAGGTGCTGTCTTTCACTCAAGCCTCATTTGGTGCCTAAGTGCTTATTTCATCTTCCCTTTGTAGGACCTGGCCGCCCCTTCACAGGTATTGATTTCTCCCATCAAGGACCTGCCTTTGTTACTTGGCATAGGTACCATTTGCTGTTGCTGGAGAGAGACCTGCAGGTTAGCTGAACAGCCTTTCTCTTTCCTCATGCAACTTCTCTCTTTTGTGACTTTGTCGAGCCAGCCAAGGGTAAACTATTTCCTAGGATAGATTCTTACCCAAACTCCCAGGAGTGTTTGCTCACTAATCCTTTTTTGTTTAAAGTGAAATTAGTGCTTTCAAGATACTGAGGACTGAACAGTTTCTCACTGTGAACAATGACGTGAAGGTTATCATGGAGATTTTTTTCTTTATCTCCACAACAGAGAACAGAAGATGTAAATTAACACTATTTATTAATAAAATCAAAGCAACACCTACATGTAAAACTTGGTAACAGATATTGTCTGCTGTTGTTGAAAATACCATCTCAATGAAAGCAACTCTAAATATTACCCCCTTTAAATGTGACACATTATACATTTAATACATACTTATATTCAGCAATACATCTTTTAAAGAAATATGTTAATGTGCCCGACAGTCAGTTGCCGAAGCATTGACTCATTTCCATTTGTATTATTCCTCATTGGCAATGTCACTGATTTCAGCCTTGCAGATCTCTAATGAAAATGGTTGGTATCAAAATAGCTGCAGGATCTTGCATGAAATCGTATCTAACAAACAAGCACAAGCAAATGCACTGTATTCCTCTATTCATACAAGTTCAGATTCTTCCCCAGGGCCAGCCTTTCTGGAGCAAAAGCAAACCACATGCACAATTTTACCCATTACCCACTTACGTCACTCAGAAAGCCTCTTAGTTGCTTAAGGCTTGATTTATCTCTGCTCCTGCTCAGTCTCTGAGTTTGTAGAAAGACTAACATGGCCAAAAGAAGTGCAGGCCAAGAGTAGAATAACTAATGTCAGTGTCTGCATGGACTGACTTAATGCCCCAATCTTTTGAAAGGAGTTGAAGCAGCACTGTGAAATGCATGTAGTTGAAATGCAGAATGAAAAGCAGAATATCCAGTGAAATATTGAGTGAATACCCAGTGAAACAACTTGCAGGAGTCCCTTTCTCTTCTCTTTGAAGGTGATTCCCTGCTAATGCATTTCTGTCCATTGCAGCGACTGATAGGCAACGACTCCTTCGCACTGCCCTACTGGAACTTTGCCAAGGGTAGAAACGAGTGTGACATCTGCACGGACCAGCTCTTTGGAGCATCGCGGCCAGATGACCCAGAGCTGATCAGCCTGAACTCCAGGTTCTCCCGGTGGCAAATAGTTTGTAAAAGGTACAGGAATATCTAGGGCAAGCTTCCATACTGACCAAAGCTTGCTTTCGTTCAGCATTGAGAACACGGACTGCTCTCTCAGTGTGAGCGAGTGGCACAAAAAGAGCCAAGACATCTTTTTTAAAACTGGGAATCATGGTTGGTTTTTGTGTAGATGGTGCTGTGTAAACTTTCCCCTCTGGTATTATGGAAGTATATTTTTGAAAGATGATTCTTTTGGTACAGGATTTTAGTTGATTCAGCCAATTTGAGGCTGCCAAAAGTCTGAAGAGTTTGCACATTGGCAAGTATATTCTTAAAGAAGAAATGCCTGCGTGTCGGTTCTCTAACAAACACCCAACTGATTTTGGCAGCAGAAACAGAAAACTGTTTTGGCATATAGGAAGCTAGAGATAGGCTGAAAAATCTGTTCCCTTTTATCGGGTGAGACCTTAACCCTGATATATTTAGCGCAGTTTGGGGATTGACTTTGAAGTGACTGAGATTTCACATGGAAAACAACACAGAGACAGCCAGGAGCTTGCTGCCAGCTCTCTGTAGGCCTATACTGATTTGGGTGAGAGCAGGGGCTTTGATGGGGGATTCACATGCAGGACTGGGGTGCTATGACATAAGATGCTACTGGTTACAATACTCATTCTTC
This sequence comes from Strix aluco, assembly GCF_031877795.1. Classification (NCBI taxonomy): domain Eukaryota; kingdom Metazoa; phylum Chordata; class Aves; order Strigiformes; family Strigidae; genus Strix; species Strix aluco. The sequence goes on from NC_133932.1 coordinate 80,818,722, forward strand.
AGTCAGCTCCAGGGTAGCGTGCAGTCAGTCAGAGGGAGGTACTGAGAGCTCAGGGCTTTTCAAAAGAGCCTCTTTCTATGGGCACCTAAAGAGCTACTTTAAATTCTAGCTTTAGGCACCAGTTGGTTTTAAATCTTGCCCCTACTTTTTCTCAACGATAAATAGGGCTTTGTTTTTTCTTGAAAAGTGTAGTGACTAAACTTTTGCCTTGCCAAGATTAAACAGAGAAGGGCTTTTGTTTACTTCAGGAGTTTCTGAAAATGCTGTTTCATTTCATACTGAATAGCACAAAATTTTTTCACAAGTGTTACACTGTTTTTCTCCTCCTCCTTCCCTCTTTCTATCCTTGATATAAAGGACTTGCTCCCCATTAGCTATTGGGCAACGCCTGCAACAGCAGGATATCCTCCAGGCCCTGAAAAAGAAGATGCAATGCATTGCAGTTTCTTTTCCTCTAAAGGGGATGAGGGATGGAAAGTGAAACCCTGTTTTATGTCATTCTTTGCATTTTCTCAGCCCACCCCACAGTAGGACTTTCCTTGTGTTTTTTTTCCCCATTTTGTTAAGAGTCAAAAAAGTAGTCCTTACTCAGGACTGAAAGTTTGTCAACTCAAAATTCGAAAGACTGTTTTAGATTGTCTGGTAAAAACTGTTCTTCCAAAGCCCTTGGGAGGGGAGAAGGCATGAAGGGAGTTGTGCTTGCCTTTTCTAAATCATCCTCTCTCTGTGGACAACGAACCTGGTAACTCTTGGTCCAAATGATTGATGGCCCACAGAGGACACAGAGCCACAGGAAGCCAGGGCATGGTGTCAGTCCTGCAATAAATTCAGCTCCCAGGCCATGGGAGGTGAACTGAGATGCCCCAGGAGGTGTCAGTCTCTAACCCCTGCTCTCTCACGTGTATAGCTGAGGCCTCTTTTCTACTATGGGAGAAAAGGCCAACAAGTCATCACCTTCTTCTGACTTGCACTGCTTTCTGTTTCACGCTCAGCTTGGATGACTACAACCGCCTGGTCACTCTGTGCAATGGGAGTGATGAAGGGCCGCTGCGGCGGAGGCCGCCTGGGACCTCCAGTGAGCAGCTGCCCACCATGGAGGACGTCAGGAGGTGCCTCTCCCTGCAGGAGTTTGACAGCCCTCCCTTTTTCCGCAATTCCAGTTTCAGTTTCAGGTTTGTCTGTGTCGGTTCCTCCAGAGCTGGCTGGGTCATGGGTTTTCTTTATGTGCTCATTTGTCAGCAAAATCTGGTTACTTGATGCTGCTTTTACCCATCTACAGGAATGCACTGGAGGGCTTCGATAAATTGGGTGGAGCCCTTAACTCTCCAATGCTGAGCCTTCATAATTTGGCTCACTCTTTCCTGAATGGGACCAATGTTCTCCCTCACTCAGCGGCCAACGATCCCATCTTTGTGGTATGTCTTTTTCCCCCAGCATGAGTGACAGTGGCTGTGGCTCAAAGTCAGCTATCTCACCAGAGATTTGCAGAACAGAAGTAAAGTGAATTCCCTAAAAATAAGTCTTTTAAACAGACAAGGAGAAATCTTTAATGTTTTCTTGAACACTGCCACACCTGCATAATGGTCAAATAAAGAGGGAAGAAATCTCAGGGCAATTTGTAAAATATAAAATAAGTTTCTAGGTAGAAGAGCTGCTATTCCAAGTCATGTTGCCCTGAATCCTTTCATTAGGTGGTACCTAAACTTAATGTCTTATGCCAGACAATTTTACAGCAAGAAGATAAACTGAAAGTGGGGCTAGTTATTTTAGAGCAGTAGACTGAGTAGTTTGTGTCTTTGTTTCAAAATTCACAGGATAAAAGGAAGACCATCTAATTTCAGGGTCTTTTGGAAAATAGAAATAATGTGATTTCACTGATGCAATGGTACAGTGCTGCACTGCAATGAGCAGCACAAACAGCAATGTGCAAATAAAAAGCCAAGAGTCGAATCTGCTTACACATCTTTCTCTCCTAATAAGTTAATGTCAATTTCTTTTCCTCTTTGTTAGATTAAACCACAATGATTATATAGAGAAATTCTAATACAACTAATTTCTTTCTTACCTTTATTTTAAGTTTGCAATCTTTTGTTGGAGAAATTAGTCCAAATACTTATGTAGTGGTTCTCCAGCTTATTTCCTTAATAATTCTTGAATTCCTACATGCATTTCTTTCTTACACAATGAAATCTTCATTTCACTAAGCTGTAATTTTATAGGCAAGATTATTTTCTATAGGATATTTTCTAAGCTTTTTCCAGGGTTGTAATTAAAAAAACATGAGTACATCAGAAATTAAGTTGAATTGCCCCAGATATTTGTAATTGTTGTCTGAAACAACTTTCCTGTATTAGTGCTTTATAGAGTTATCAACTCACTGGGCAAGACCTGACCAAATTCATGGGTACCTGGAGCTGTGGATCTGGTGGCATGCTCTAAGATGAGCATGAAGGAATCAATTTTCCTGCAATTTTCCATACCTGTTCAGAGATGAGAGAGATTAAAATATGTTTGAGAGGTACATTCACCTGTATGAGCTCAGTGGGCCCTCGCCCAAGAGGTCAGACCTGCCCATTCAATGCCAGCTGATATTGAACTGTCTGGAGAAAGAGCTTATTATGAAGAAGCAGCAACAAGGACATGTATAGCAAAATGTCCCATGCAGGAGATCAGTTTACTCCATTCTCATGAGTTTTCCTGGTTTCCCATTCTGTAAATCCCACCTAAATTAGATTACCCTCTTCTCTCTCTTTCAAAAGCTGCTGCCACTGTAGACAAGAGTGTTTTAAATGCTGATGAGTTCTGACAGAGCTTAGTAAATGTGTATGCCCATGCCTGGATTTGCAGGTTCTTCACTCCTTTACTGATGCCATCTTTGATGAGTGGATGAAGCGGTTTAACCCCTCGGTCAACGCCTGGCCTGAGGAGCTGGCCCCCATCGGTCACAACAGGCTGTATAATATGGTCCCTTTTTTCCCTCCTGTGACCAACAATGAACTCTTCCAAACCGCAGAGCAGCTTGGCTACACCTATGCCATTGACTTGCCAGGTATGTCTCAGAGGTGTGGAGGCTGTTCCAGGCCAAGCGATGAGACAGCTCACCATGTTTTCAATGACATGGGCCTGTGAAAAATAAGGCACCTTTCACAAAATGTATGGGTATATTCACCTGCTCACTAGCAATCACATGTTGTAGTGCAGGTAGTTACAACTCACCACGTAAGTTGTGGTAACTACAAGAGTGCACATACTTAGTTTGCTCTGCTGCAAAATGCATCAATTTGAACTGCTCCGGCATTGATGAAGGTGCTCCTTTGGAGTTGGGGAGTCTTTGATTTTGGCTCCTGCTCCCAGCACTGTTTATGCCTTTTACAGGATCCTTTAACCTGTGTGGTGATTTAGTCCCTGCCGGGGTCTGAGACCACGTGGCCGCTGCCCCTCCCCCATAAAGGGAGCGAAATACAAAGCCCTGGGGCTGAGATAAGGAAAGGTTTAATACAACAGTGCAACAGCAACACAACAAACAACAACAATAACAATAACAATAACAGTGATAACAATGAACAGAGCAAGGTATGTACTGATACAGCAGTGAGAGAACCGGCTGTGCCAACCCACGCGATCACTGATTCTTCCCGGAGCCCGGAGGTGAGCATGGTATATGAATAACCCGGCTAGAGCTTCCCCCCACTGCTGGGGAAACTTAACCCTATCCTAGCTAAACCAGGACAACCTGTCAGAGGTCAGGCATTCTGCCAGAGAGTTTGTCTGACTAACGCCGGTCATTAGAAAGTACTTGCTTTGCAGAGAGCCCTGAATGATACTGTACCACGAATCTCATTAGAGATGAACTACATTAATCTTTAGATAACCTGGAAAGATGTACCTGGGTGTTTTGTGTTATAAACCACCAGTTTTAAAGATTTTCCATGCCTATAAATATGCTGTGCCTTAGAGTTTGCCTATTAGTTTGAAATTACCTTTGACACGAATCAGATAAAGATAAAAAACAAGAAAGCAAAGTATTTATGCACAAAATCCAAAATTTGCAACACAAATTACAAATATTTGTAAAAGGCACAAGTGTAAGAAATGCATGATATCCATGCTGCAGCTGCTTTACCAAAGATTAAATCTGAGAAGTTTCTTTCTCCACCTCAGTATTCCTTTGAGAGGCAGTAGGTGCTTATCTAACCGATGTGGCCAGAAATTTCTTTAAATGCTTACTATGTATCTGTGGTTTTAATCTGTGGAGACTGTTTAAAGGTCTATAGGCTGCAAAAGACTGAAAACCTTGTCCTCAGGCTGCATTCATGCAGGGCAGCCCTGACGTGTGGAGACATGCTAGCTGTTCTCAGGGGTGTCCCCAGAATTTCCCCTGAAAATGTAAACTTCCCCTTTTATGGAGTTTAAGTTTTCCTCCCTCTGGACGACTGTCCCTACTTCTGCTTTGGAAATGCTGCTGCCCCTTGGGTATGAGGTACCCAGAGAGGAACAAAGGCAGCTTGTGGTTCTGCTGCTTCTCAACTCCCACCTAAATAAATGGTTATCTCACTATGAAGCAGCATATCTATCCCTGTCTGCATGATCAGTGTTCAGAGAATAAAGTTTTTACATTAAAACCCTTCTCTTTTATCTAAATATAGAACTTGCTAATTCTGCCTCGTGTAACCACATTAGAAATCAACATAGGTAATACCTTGCTGGCTTTTACCTGAGAGATGGTAAAGTGGTAAACAATTCATTCTGGGATCTTACTGAATTTGGGCATTATTGCCCTCAACTCTTTTGTTGACAGAGACTGCAGATTGGGTCACACAACTTTTAGTTGCTTTTATAGTCAGTGTGACATCTCCTTGAGCCATCTGGATTTCAGCCCATATGTCCAAGTACCTTTTAAATACCTAAAATCCTTTTGAGAGTTTTTTGTGAATATAATCAAATGTAATTATTGTAAATATATCAAATGTAATTATTGCCATCTTGGTATATGTAGCATTTTTCAGAATAGGACAGCAGGCAGTTGTTGCTTCTGGAAGCATAAATGAAAACACAAAATAAAGTTATTTAGCCAAGTGGAGCAGGGTTATTGTAAGAATGGCCAATATTATCTTAGAAGACAGTGGTTCCTCAGAAGTGGTTCAAAATCAGAGGATGCGATCTGGAGCTGGGCAGCAGAACCACACTAAGTAGTGTTTTCAGTTAAAAGTTTGACAATCGTCTGCTTTGTGGTCTACAGGAAAATTGGAGGGTTTTCTGTTGACCAAAATGACTTGGAAACAGCTATGCTGAAATGTCATTATAGAAAGAATTGCTGAAATCATTCATAATTTTGACCAAATTAGGTAAGAGAATGGTCTTTTTGTCTTGTTACTGTTAATCTTTCCAGTTCTCAACACTTTAATTTGTATGAAAGGTTGAAGTTTAAATTCAGCTGTAGAATTGTCTGGCAGGAAACGGCTCTGGCTCTGGTATGTGTGTTGGTTACACAGTGCATTACCAGCTTCCCCTGTGGCCACTGGGTCTCTAAGCCACACAAATAATCAAATTACCAGGCTGTGGGATATTTTCTTTCTTCCATGTGATTTAAGAAATGAAATTATATGCTGTCCTCACTTCAGACATTTCGTATTTCCAGGTTCACTTGAAGAAACCCAGGCGTGGGCTGCCATGGTTGGATCCACAATTGGAGGGTCACTAATAGCTCTGGCCATGCTTGTTCTTCTGCTTATACTGTTCCAGCGCCAAAGGCAGAGAAGAGGTTTTGAACCACTGATGAATGTGAGCTTCAGCGCCAAAAAGTACATGGAAGAGGCCTAGTGCCCTTGCTTTGTTTCTTTACTTATTCGTGTAGGAAGTGATCTTGATTGCCTTATTGAGATCTTAGCTGAGAACTTATCACACACTCCTTTGGCAGCTGACTACATTGTTCTCATTCAGGTTTTCCTGTTATCTTGCTAATTGTAATATATGAAGTCTCTGGGTACATATGTACAAGGCCCAAGACAGGCCAGACTTTTCTTATTACCAAACATTATCTGGAGTGTGTGACACTTATAAGTCATCCTCTATAGATTTAGATCAAGACAACTAAGAATCTAAATAGAAGAAAACCAACTTAGATAACCAAGATAATTTTTCACCTCAGTGTGTTCTTGATTTCATTTAGCAGCTCAGAGATGTGCTGAAAGTGATTAACTCTACATATATATTGAATAACATATTATTTTACAGTTATCAATATATATTCTGAATAATATAGTCTTTTTTTAAGGTTCAAAATGTTTCATGCTGTTTGACAAAATACTATAGGACCCCCCTGGTTACAGTTTATTTTAGGAGCATGATCAATTCCATACGTTATTTCAGTCAAGCTGATGTTAGCAGTAGGTAAACCTCCAAACTCAAATTCTCCTGAAATTTAAGAGCAGGAGTTCCCTGACAGCTAGAGATACACTTGTGCTTTACCTCTGTGTTAGGGACCTGTGACAAAAGTTGAAAATGGTGTTCATCCTTCTCTGTTTTGGCTCTGCTGCACTGTTTCATGAATTTAGACCTAAATTTCCGAAGTCTGGGACCCAGGACTCAAGACTGAGATAGTTCTCATGACCCAGGTCTGCAGGTAGGGGATCAGGTTTGGATATGGCACTACCTAGACCCCATCTTAAACATTCCTTTATACGTCCCCTATATATTTACTTATTTAGAGATAGATTTGGAGCATATTTGGGTGGCTTTACCTATGTTATCTTGAGAGAGGATTTTTACACAGCGAATGAAGTCCTGAACACATCGTGTCAGATTTGGTGCATAATATGTTACATTAATGGAGCACTCAGGTTTTGAATTTTGTAAGGTCCTGAGTCTTAGAAAAACTGCTTTTGTAGCCTTTAATAAAAAATTCCAGTTAGTAATGCTTTCTGATATTTCTTCTAGGACCGCTCAATACTAACTGTGTGGACTAGAAAGAAAATCTCAGTAGGTCTTCACATATACTTGGCTTTGAATATGTGTAACTTACAAAATTTACTCTAAAATGCAGACTTTTTTGGGCAAAGAAAAGTTATGATTTTCTAACCAAATTGTCCTGGTTTCGACCAGGATGGAGTTAATTTTCATTGGAGTATTTTATACCATGTGATGTCAATGCCCAGGTGGGTGGGCTCTCCTTCACGCTGTCTGCTCATGGGGTGGTATTGTTGCTGTGGGGGCCAGCTGCTGTGCTCGGTAAGCCACTGTTGCATTTTACCCGTTTTCTTTTTGAACTCACTATTGTTACTGTTGTTCTCTTGTTATATTTAGTAAATTCTTTCTTTTTACTCAACCCATGAATTCTCTTCTTTTGTCCCTCCCCTATCTTACCAGAGGGGAGAGGGGGAGGTGAAAGGCCGGCCACATGTGGTGTGGCTGCCGGCTGAGTTCAAACCTCCACACACATGCTCAGGTGGACAACGATCCTCTGCTGTTTGTGGTGTTGTGTGGTGCCTTTAGGGAGCCCCAGTGCACTTGGTCCTGGCTCATGCCCAAGATGTCAATGATTGAAGCACTTTTTGTACAGCCACTCAGTCCAGCACCCTAGCTCCCAATTCAGGTTGCCTGTCAGGGGTTTTTACTGTGTAGGGTCCGGCGTTACTTGCTGGTGCTGAGGACATCAGCTGAGGTCTCCAGAGACCTGGCTTGGGCATGTGTCACATCAGTTGGACCCTGGTCAGTGTCAGTTTGTAGCTAGGTCTGAGGTCTCCACATGCCCTTCTCAAGGCGGGAGATGTCAGCCACTTCCGAGCACTACAAGACTATGAGTCTTCACATGCACCAGTTCCTGCTAAATACTGATCTAGAGAGATGCTGTTAGATGGAGATTGACACCTTTTTGTCCTTCATGTGATGTGAATGCCAAAGTTTAGGAGAGAGGCTAGGCTGCTACTTCCAAGGGTGAATCAGATTCTTCCTTGGGCTCACAGGGCATAGTGTGTGCCTAACTGGCTTCACCACCTTGGAGGTTTGGATACTGCTGTCCCAAGTATTTGCTTTGCAAGCTGTCCTGGTTATGGGCAAGTGACAGTGGCAGTGGGGTAGAGGAAGGAGAGAGACAGGGGAGAAAAGTAAAAAATGTAGCATATCAGTTAACTTGCTAGAACTGATTTTGCCTAAAAGCAGGTGGGCAAAACTAGGGAGAGTTGGCTCAGTTCTCACTTGTAAATTGAGTAGTGTGTTTTCCTTTCCAGAAGAAAAGCAATGAGGGCATTGGATTGATACCAAGCATACACAAAAGCCTAGGGTCAAAGATCCGTGCGTTACTCTTTCCACTCGCTGCCTCTTAGTTTAGTAATTTGGGCGTTAAAATTATGACTGGTTTAATAGTTGCTCGTAAAAATCTGTTTGAAGTAAGCTGTATAGAGGACACAACCTGCCCTCTCGCGGCTTACTGAAAAATTACCTGGTGACACCGGAAAATTTTCTCCCTTTTTAAAAAGAAAGTCTTGGTCTAGCAACCAAGGAAAGTTGTGTCCTTGGTAAAAGGAAGAAGATAGACTTTATATGAAATGCTTAAAAAGGAAGAAAAAAGAAAGAAAGTTGATCATAGGCGCATTACAAAATGTTGGAGGAACTCCTGTAGCAAGTCTGATTGTAAAGGTTGGTTTTACATGTTTTAATGTTCCACTCATCCCAAACTACAGAAAAGGCTTTTTCTTTTGGTTGTTGTTGCTCGTTTATGCAGGTGTTAGTAAATACCTGCAATCTATTGTTGCATAAATTGTACGGAAGCTACTACTGCCAGGGTGAGATGAAAAGGGACTCTTCTGTCCCATAACACAGAAGGCAGACTCCCACAGGCTCCTAAGATGAGGGGAACAATGCTGAAAACACACCATCCCCGATCTCCACAGAGCCCAGGATGAGATGAGGAGCTAGGAAATTAAAATAGGATATAGAAATTAGGCACTCAAGAAATGAAGGTATAACTTAGTTTAGAGATAAAGATGGAAGACTCAGAGATCAGGCTAGGGGCTAGAGGCCGATTAGTTACAAGATAACTAAGATTGAATAGGATAATAGATCATAGTCGATGGGCCAGAGAGCAGAACAATATGGAAACCTTGATTAATGGAAGCTGTGAGGGAACGCTTCCTGATGGAATAGGAAGACAGCCCTAAAAACTGGTCAAAAACCAACCCTATGGTCTGGCCTGAGTCCAGGAGGCTACAGAGACTGCGCAAGAAACCGAGGCAAAAAGTTCAACAGTGAGGAAGAGGAGCTACTTCATCTCTGCGACCCCAGCCCATGACCACCGGGACACACTGCGCAGACGCGACTAGGAGGAGACCGGGGTGGAACATATGAAAAAGACTTTCAGGCTCATTATAATACGAAGCGGGGATAGGTCATGCATATGTATAGGTGTATTATGAATATGTGATACTTTGTAGCATAAAGCCAAGACAAGGTGCCACGAGAGGTGTGCACGTTTGTGATGAAGCGATCCCCTGTGCATCTCAGCACTGAATAAACATACCTGCTTTATAACCTTACAGGTTGTGGAGTCGTGTTTCCGCAAGTCAAGGACACCCTGGGATTTTTGTCCTATAAATCAGTGCAAAGTGTCATCTCAGCTCCTGGAGTCAGTGTGGAGTGGGGGCATGGAGCGGTGCCCGCTGGGGTGCCCCTGCCTTCACACTGGGCTCAGCATGGGCACCGAAATGGGGACAGGGAGGGCAGTGCCCACCTGGGACAGGGGTCACTGATGCCCACGGACCACCTCTGCCCATCACTTTTTCCTCTCACATTCATAACTGAGCAGTTATCCAGCCCAGCCCAGGGCTGGAAGGAGGAGTGACCAGCACATCCATTTCCATGGTCACTTTTTACTCAAGGCACATTGCTGGCATATGGGAGGTGCACTCCTGAATGACTTCAAGCTGAGAAAGGTGTAATCATCACCATCCCCCCCATTTATAATAATTCCTGCTGAATTGGTGCTTTCTTCTGACAAAAGGCTCTGAATCACACAGGAGCATGTAACATGCAGCTGCAAATAAGATGTTTAAGCTCTGGAGAGCAAGAAGTGCTCAAAAACATCCCTTTCTCAGCCTTTTTGTTAGCTAGACCTCTGCAGCTTCTAGCTCCGCCTGTAGGGCTCTTGTGTGTATAATCTTTCTGAGGAGTTTAATTCTCTCTAGTCACTAGTTAATTGCTCTCTCAATTGGCTGTACTGGATCTGTGGGCAGTTAATGGCTCACTCTGAGTCATCCAATGGGTCAGGTGCCTAATTTTTTGACTCTGTAGTAAACTGGTGGCAGCCACATCCTCTCTGTCTGTCAGTCATGGCCTGTGCCTTTGTGCAAATGACTATCACGAAAATTCTCTGAAGGAATTAGTGAGAACCTGTTTTCTGAATTAAATTAAATCCCATTGCTGGCTGTTTAGCTAAATGTTTGAAAAGGAATCTGTTCTGCTTGTGCCCCTGATTTAGGAAAGAAGAAGTGTAAAGTAACCACATCTTATGGCTATTACTGTAATAAAACTGGAAGTTGCAGTGCCATTACTGACCTGCTTCTGTTGACTACTTACTTTACACTGCTTTTGGGAGAGGCATTGTGTGCCTGTGCTTGCAAGGGGAGGAAAAGAGAAAGAAGCGGATTCAAAGACTATCAGCTAAATTTAGTAGTGAAGATACACACTTACAGAACCAGGCATGTAGGCTAGTGACAACTAGGAAGGAAACTTAGCTTCCTAAAGTACCCTCTTTGGCCCTTTATGCAGTGTATGCAGCCAGTTAAGTGCCCTGCACACAGCTGCCTGGAGAAAGTCAGGTTACGAACAAAGCTTCATCTATGATTCTGCTCTACTTCTGAGCTCCTGCAGCTGAGACACAGCTATAAGGAGGTACTAATTTACACAGAGCTCTTTGCTAAAACTAGGCTTTCCAAGACCTGGGTGGCCAGAAGAAATGGTACCAGTGCTGGCATTTGCTCTCACCAGCTCTCTCTTTTTGTGAGGGGGCATTCACCTCCTCTCCTAAAGGCTGAAAGACCATGGACATCAAAAGTTACCTCTACACTGGGTTTCAGATTAAGCCAATGTATAAGCCATTGCACTGTATAGATCCAAAGTCATGCTCTGATAGTAGCAGGGCACCCTCCAAGGATGAAATATGGGAAGAAAGCTCCAGGTATGCACCTAACTGCAGAGTTTGCAGGTCTGGTTCATTTTGCCTGTCTCGATCTCCTTCACCAATCCTGTCTGCGTTCATGATGATGTTACCATCGCCATGTGTTCCCCCTTCAAAGGGTCCTGAGGCCACCCTTGTGCTAGGACAGATGGGACGATGAGAGTAGAGACCTGAGCATACCAAGCTATTCAGAAGAAAGGGAATAAGCAGTCAGGTCTCTTCCACAGCAGATGATCCCTCCCTGTTTGTCTCTCCTCCCTTCACCACCTTGCTGTCTCTGGCCTGTTGACAAACCCACGAACCCTGGAGCAACTTCAACAGGCAGGATGGAAAGAAAGCATGGGCTGACTCCAACCATTGCTCTTGGCAGCACTTCCAAGTGCCTGAATAAAGGAGGTAGTCACTTGATCTCCAGCTCAGATGAAGTCTTTTCAGCCCTTATCTCTGCTGTCAGGCTTTCTCACAGACGAGATTAAAAAGCTCCTTTTTCAGCACTGTGGTTCTGCCCATGGTGGGTCTCCTTCAGTGGTTTCTGATTTTCTGCGGTCATGTAGCTAAGAGCTCAGCTGTCTGTTTTGGATATGGTGAATTGCATTATGTGGCTAGATGCCTGGGAGACAGGTGCTTAAATGTTCAGGCCACAAAGTCCCCTCTTGCGGCTCCCTTCACTTGGTGATTTCATTGCTGCATTCCAGGCTGCTTCCAGGACTGTTTTCCTGCCATCCATCTCTAAGTGTTTGGTCCATCCAGTCTCTTAGCAGATTTTTGCATTTCTGCCTCAGAAGAAGGTCTCCTGAGGTTTCACTGGCTTTTTTTTTGGTGCCTTTTACTTGAAAACATCTTTTGGCAGCTTCATTTTTATGTGGAGGAGTTATTGCTCAAATATCTGTAACAGTTTCATAGTTGCCTCCTCTGCTTGAGGTAACTGAAAAGCTACTAAACACATTACATGCTCAGAAGCTGTCATTGTTGGGAATAAGGCTGATGACTGGCTTCTTTTGGGCTGATTTCCACCAATTTCAAATAAAGCCTGAAGTGCTTATTAAACCTTTGCTGGGTTTCTTTTTCATTTTTTTGGGGAACTTTCAAACTCCAGCCTAGCTTTTATCAACGAATTCTTCCACTTTCTTTCATGCTGCTGTGTCCTACCATCCCATGGTCAGTGTCTGCTCAGGGCAGGGAGACCATGCCAAAGAGCTGCTTCTTTCTGCGTTGCTTTGATTGGCTGTGTACAGCGAGAGCATTGCGAGGAGAACTGCTGTGCTCAGCCCTTGCAGGTGCACATCAGATTTAGCTGTAGTCCTTAGGACCTACATCAACAACTGGCTTCATGCTTAGCAGGTGCACTCTAGCTTGGCATGCTACACTCTCACTGGTCCCCTTGGCATAGCTGTCTGGCAGAGATGTGAACGAATGGCTTCATTTAGAGCAGCTCTAAGACCGTTCAGATTCGTGTCACATCCCAAGGCAGCTCATCTCCTCCCCGAGCCTGGAGATGGGAGCTTCAACGAAATGTAGAAAGCCTGCTTCTTCTGCAGCTGTGTACATCCACTCAGTGTGCCAAACCCCGTGGATTTAGAATTCAGCTTGGAGCTTTGAAAAATACCACTTGTGAAGGCAAAGCACAATCCTTCCTGAGAAAAGAAAAAGCTGGATTTTTAAAAGAAGGAAAAAGTATCCTTTTATTTAGGCCAAGTACACTCTTTCGTACCTCCTTTTCTTTTCCCTCCAACACTTTTCATGTGTAATATTAGGAGAAGTCTCATGATTTTGCAAAAAAAAAAAAAGAAAACATTTGTTTTTAATGTAGAATTTGTTGTTTTAAAATGCAATCTTCCAACTACAAATATTTGATCAGGGACATGACATATGGAGAGAAAGATGACAGAGCTCAGTGTTCATTTACACTATGTCTCTCTGCTGGTAGAAAAGAAGTATACCCTGGTGGCTGTGCTAGGACAGACAAACAGAAAGATAAAAGGTATATTTCTATGTGAAACTGAGAAAGAAGGAAAAAAGTGGTACTTTTCATTTCAGTCTTGCCTGTATCTAAATTTTTTAGCTTGGTCTGGGGATTGCTAGTCATGTTTTTCTGATGTATACTTAATTGTGTTATTCAGACAGATGAATTTGTGTCAGCTCATCACAACAGCCTGTCTCATGCTCATTTTTGCCTTAGTTGCCATCAGTCATTTCATATCAGTATGGTTTTTATCTGGAAAACACATCTCTAGTAGCAGTGCACAAAATTGCTCCCTCTACTTTTCTCTAATATTCCACGATTTATTTCATTTGGAAGAAAGGAAAGGGCAGTTTTTACAGAGCAAAGTGAATGGGAATGGGAATTTATTGAACAACAAAATGAACACTTGGAATATTGCCTTTGCCTGACAAGTTCCAGTAAATTAATTTTGCAGCCAGGGAATGTCAGACTTTTTTCCTTCTATACTTCATGGAGTGTGTAGTGGAGCAGCTTGCTCTAGAATAGAAATCCCTTAGTTTTCAGTTGTGATTATGGAATGGTTAAGGATTTTTTAAATTGTTTTAGGGAGGGGTCCCCCAGATGTTTCAACATTTCAGGGCACTACACATACAGTGAGAGTTGCTGAATTGGGAAACAAAGTTTTCCAAGCTTCACAACAGTTGGGAAAAGAATTTCTAGTGTGTTTGGATTGTCCCAGCTGTATGTTTTCTGCTGGGGGGTGCCCAGAGATTTCGCCTCTGCTGGTCCCTCTGGAGACTTCTGCAGTCTCCCTCCTCTCTTCCACATTGCTTGCCTTGTCCTTTTGCCTCTTTCTGCCTTGCTTTACAAATATATCTATTTCATCCTCCTCTAACTTATCTATTAATATTCATATAACAGTGGGAGAAGGTAGAATGAGGCTTAAACCTAGCTGGTTTTTAAAAAGCATTGTAAAATATGTAGCACATATAGTTGTCCCATGTACTAACCATCTGTATTGTATGTACCCTCAGCTGTTTTAAGTATAGTCAAGGTTACAGTTAAAAGATGGAAGTTTTCAATATCTAATTAAGAGTTTGTGAGGAATTTCAGTATTTATATTAATTATATTGATAGTTTTGTATTAATGTCTGCGCCAAAACTGAATAAATACATAACTGAAGAAAATAATTAACCATAAAAAAAAAGCCAAGAAGAGAAACTTCATCCCAAAAATAAAACCAGGACTTGGCATCTTTATTTGTTTCACTTTAAGGATATTTTTACTGATACTCAGCTCATAGTTTTCCTCTTAATTCTATTATTCTCTGGCTTCTGGACTTCTTCCATTGCCCTCTCCTCTCTCTCCCATACTCATCATCTCATCAAATAATTTATCTGCGGTAATTAGAAAAATCAAAGCTGGCTTGTTGCAGTAGGCTAGTCCCTTCTCCAAGCCCCTCACATTTTTAATGGTCTCTCATTGCCCCGTCCCCAGAGCCCCTGGGCTCTGCTCAGCACCGCAGTCCCTCCCATGGGTCGCCTTGGTCAGGTGAAGCTGATCTCAGAAGTGAGTGCCGTCCATCATGTGGAGCTGCACAAAAGTGGGCCATCGTCTCTCTGCTTATAAGACAATATCATTCCTCATGCAGAGCCAAATTCCAGGGGAGTTTTTTCTTGCATTTACATCATATTGCAAATACTTGACACCTGCACATTCTTTATATCAGCTTGGCATCTGCATTTGATGTCTCTCTGATATGTCTGAGCTTAGCAATACATTTTCTTAAGCCACAGTTTTTCCTGGATTAGTGACAACAGTCAATTTGATTTATTAATGTTTGCCATCTATACTACCCAAACATTCAAGTGAATGGATATGCATTTCACAGATGCAAATATGATATTACGTTCAATAGTGTATTAAATCAAGAGTGTGATAGTAAATTTAGCAAAGCCTCAGAATTTAGTATATCAATATCATTTCAGTGCAAAGGCTGGTTTTCAAATATCATCTCTAAAATGTGAAAGAACAGACCAGAACCTTTACTTGCCATTCAAATAAAAGCATCTGTTGTTTTCAAACAGTTAGCTAGTTATATTTTCACTTTTTTAAAATACTTTCTCACATTTCATTCTCCTTGAATTTTATTTGCATTCTGATGAGACAAAAAATCATAATAGACTTGCAATGTTTCATACAGTCATGAAACAAATATCAGAAATCTGGCAGAGAAAATGGTCATCCTAGTATTTCTAGACTAAAAGATTTCAGTGGTATTTGAATAGGGAGCTAGATTTTGGACTGTATCAGATCTCTAGCAATTCAGATTTTCATTCTGTTCCAGCAGGATTTAAAGTAAGACACCATTAATTAATAGAACCTTGTGGTAGGTGCCTGAGAAAAGAATAATAATTAAAAGGAGTTATTAATTGTCAGATTTTCCATGATTCACAGAAGACTATGCACTGTTGCAGATAATGTCTTCAGGCAAGTAGCAGAATCTTAAATTGTTGTTTCCATTAAGCTCTTCTATGATAAACCTCCTTGTGGAGGTTTATCCTCCTTGTTTTTTCCTCCTAGTGGAGCTTGAAACTTGAACAACAAGGTTTGACTTGTGTTAAGAAAGTAAAGAATATTGCAAAATTATTAGAACCTGGAGATCATTCTTCAGAGGCTGAAAACTGCAAAATACTATTTTTGTTTGAAAACTCAGTGTTTTGGTCTAGAATGGGGAACACAGCAGTGTACTCTAAACAAGTAAGGACATTCCCAACCCTGCTCAAACAATTTGTTCACAAATACTGTTTTAAAATGAGATGGTCTTTCTAAATTCAGTGACACACACCCCCAGAAGGTAGCAGGCTTCATCTGTCTTACACCCCTAGCGTGAGTATCCAGATGTAGGTAATATAGCGCCACTGGAAATGCTCAGCAGTGCCATGCATCGGCTCCATTGACCCCAGAAGGGCATGGGTTTCTTGCTGCTCTGCCTATTTGCCAGCTACACACAGATATCTTGGATGCAATACAAGCTGTGACTCAATGAGCCCCACAAAAGTGCCCAATGCCATCTGAGATATCTTAGAAAATCCAAGGTGTAATGAGTAGGACCAGAAGATGTAGACACAGAATATATAATAGATCCAGTGGGCAGTTGAGCCAAACCCTGCAGTACCCAGAATGGCAGTGGTGCCTCTGTTTAGACAACAAAACTCCTCATCAGGGTGACATTCAGTTTGCCCAAATCAAGGTTTGTACCAGGTTAGAGTGGGATTCAGCTCACTCAAATTTAGGAAATTGATTCTCTTGCCTAAACTTAGGCCTCTGGTTCCTGAGACCATCCCACCTGGATGTCCAGTTGCCAGTCTGGAAGGATGCGGGGCCTCTGCAGGTCCTGTGTCATGTCTGCTGGCTCTGGGCTGATGTCTTGGCTAGCCTAAGGTGTTTCAGGTGACACCAGACAGCAATAAGTAGGCAGGTGAATAAAACTCTTAAACTTAGAACTGAATCAACAGAAGAATTTTAAGGAGGCTGTATTGACAGTTAAAAAACCTAGTATGAAATCTTAGACTCCACTGCAGGAATTAGAATAAGTCAAATTAAAATGGAGAAACAGACCCCTCTAATTTTCCAGAGCCCACATTTCTTAAAGAACAAGACTGATTTACATTTTAAGACTCCTGTATCATGGGCAGTTTTATGTAAAAAACCCCCAGGTGTTCAACAATTGCAAAAAAATGCTACCATTAAATTAGCTCCCATCTGATTGACTTAGGACTAATAAGTAAGTCAAAATAACAGTTGAGTATCATTTTTTAAACTATATTATGTGTAGTCACAGAAAGCTCTCACCTTTTGCAAGAGAACAAATAAATAACTCCTGCCTGAAATTTCATCCTTAGATGTCATGACTTTTGACACTTCCACAGTGTTCTTCACTTCTCTGACAGATTTTAGGGGAACATGCCTAGCACATAAATATAGCCTGAAAAAGAACGCTGTAGAATGAACTCCTCATAAATTATTTTAAAGATTCATTTTACCTCATGATTCTCCAGTATCTGACAATCATGGGATTAACATTGCTGGCCTGCAGACAGCACTTTTCATTTCGCAGCCAAGAAACCACAAGACAAGAGGCAGGTACTTACTTCAGATATTTATTGTAGTCCATCAGAGAATATCAAATCCCTGTTTTCAAACCACCAATATACATTGCCTTCATGGTATGAGTGAAGGGTGATGAGAATGAGAAGAACTGATGAACATGATTTAGATTTGTTTAACACATCCTGGATAAAAATGAATTGGACAATTTTAAGTCAGAGCAGTTATAGTTTTATTCTTTATATGGTAAAGCAATCTAACAAAACCAATACCATAAAAATAACTAGAATGAATAAGGCATGTCAAAGTCTTCACTGAGGTGTCAAGTATATATACATACAGTACTGAATATTAAGCAACAGTGTAAAAGATCGCCCCACACTTTATTACTGTTGTAATTGTGAACTAATAAAGTAAGTAAGTGTCATCAATGTTGTTTGAGAGACAGACACTGGGGATATAAGCACAGATTTAAATGGTTAGTATCAAACTTGTTAGATATACTTCTCCTGGTACTGGAGCTGATGGCAGACTCTCACTAGCTTCAGTGGAAGGAGGATCAGAGAGGCTGGGGAAGGCGTTTTTGATCCTCCATTGCATAGTCCTCGTGCAGCGCAAATTACACTGTCCAGATTGCTGTACACTTTTTAACTTTGGATTGAAAGAAGTTACACTGGGGAGTCCTTATCCATACAGCTTGGGAATAGTTACCTCACCAAAAATGACTATATCTGATCACCTATTTTTAATACTTGGATTAATGGGCTATGCGCAAACCACCTACTATGGCATTGTGCATGTCTGTAATGGTTTCTAAGCTGAAGATGGTCATGAATCATTCACACAGCTTATTATACCATGATGCTAGACCAAGGATTCTCTGTACTGTCAATGGAGAGAAGTAGGAGCAACATATAATATATGCACCTACAGCATGTGGAATGAATATATTTCCTATTTCTGTCTGTTGGTAATACAGACAGTTGAGATCTCATAGCATTGGGTGCCAGATAGTTTGACTCCCTCATTGTTTTCTTGATGTTGCATGCCACAGTAGTTGCTGCAACTGGATACCTATAGTAGATGGTCTGCATATGACTTTGTGTGTTGCATCAGTAAGACTTTCCCAACAAGCAATTTGATCTTTTTTAGCTGAGATATTGCTCTCTCCGCACAGAGAGTTAGTTAATAGTGGATTCTGTATTCTAATGCTTTACCAGTCCAATTATGGCAAGATTAATTTAAAGGTCAATATATCTTCTTGTTCAACTGAGAAAAGTCTCTTGATTTCTCATTATGAAGACAACTGGAAAAACTGTGTTTTCTAACATTTTTAACACAGTGTTTTTGTGGAGATTCACTGATAAAGAGTTTGCTGAGATTTTGCAAAGAATATCCTTAATATCTAATAATCAGTATTAAACTTTCATGTAATGATCAAATTTTATGTAATGTGTCTTAACAAAAACAAAACTTTGGCTAGTAATCAGTGACAATCAATTAGACTTTCCAACAAGCCATTGCAAATTTAAAATATGCACATGAGTAAACAGTACAATAACACTATGAGAGAAATAACTTGCCTTACACTGTTGTCAGTGAAAATACGTATTCATTAATATATGTATACTATGAAGCAGGGAAACTAACAAGGTACAATCCGTCTGAAAAGCATTATGCAGATAACGTTTGCAGGCAAAAGGCAGGGCAAATAAAATTAATCTTTAAGAATGCTAGTTATTGTCTCAGTCTGTTACTGAATATTACAATCCTATCCTAACTCTCAAATGTGTTGTAAGCACTAAAAAAGGATTTTTCAGTAGGCAGCAAAAGAAAGTATTGATTTAGAAAATAAAATGTATGGCCTTTTTCAAATGCCTTTGTCTAGTAACATAATATTGCACCAGGCAAAATTGCCTTAGCTGATCAGCAAGGTCTTCTAATGCCTATATTTCAGGAAGATGCGTTACAAAAAATGAGTTTAATAGGAGGTCATTCATTATCTGGTAGTAATTTTAAGGTACATGAAAGAAGCAGGCACAGCACTACAAATAAATATATATATGTAAATGATTGTTAATACAACCCTTTCAACAAAATATCCCTGCAGTCAAACTTTTCTTACTAATGGACAGGAACACAGCAGTTTATGGTTTAACTGTTCTGTGATTTCAAAATATCATCTTTAACATCCTTGACATGACAAATTGTGAAAGAAACAAGCTTAAGAACCACAGAATTCATTATAAGTCTTGAGAGAAGAAATGGTATTTACATTACTGATCACTGCTTTGTGAAAACCACATTAACTGTTGTGCACTGGACTTAGTAAAGACTCAAGGGGAAATGGAAAAGCAATGGGCCGAACAGTACCGTCTGAGATTGTCTTGAAAATGTCAAACACTTCTCTTCTTTTTATCCACAGGGAAATCTGAATGCATTTCTACTAATCAAAACTTTCTGGAGGAAAGAGTGTGGAAAGGAAAGATGTAATAAAAAAGACCCAGTGGCTGTGGGAGTAATCCACTGGGTATTGTTGTGTCATGTCATTCTTGGGTGATGGACAGTGGCAGTATGATTATAAATCTGTAAGTCAGTTAAAGGGGGTCAGATGATACCAATAGAAGTAAGACCCATTTTCTGTGGATTATGAATTTAATTTAAAGAAAAAAACACTAAATAGGATGACAGTTTTGATCATCAGTATTTTACCCAATTCATTTTTGGAGAACATGTTTTCATAAACATAGAAAAGTCATCATGTAACAATTATTGTAGCCTGAAAGGGAGGAGGTAGGGTTTCTGAAAAGCTTGGCAAGCTTTTACAAGTTTTTTGTGTAAAAAACAAGAAATAATGAAATTCGTATCAGTAAAGCCCCAAAATACTGTGAATGAGATACCATCTAGGTTGCTGTTTTTATCTGGATAGTTGTCTTTTTTTACGTTTTCCTTACTAGTACCAGCAGATGTTGCCAGATAATTTCTGCAGACTCACCCTTTTCCACAGTTATTTCAAAAAATTGCAACAACACTTATAGAGACACAAGCTATAATCATCTCTGAAGCACAAGTCCCTGCCTGGGATTCTCCTCGTTAGGTCTGTGTCAAGTATTGTGGTAAATGAAGTCCTTACAATACTCTTTTATAACATATGCACTTGAAATTTACTGGCTTGTGGCTGTATTTATAGAGATATATATGTGTGTATATGTGTACATAAATGTGTATACAGGGAGAGAGATGCACGCTCACATGTACTATGTGAGTGTGCCGTTCTCAGAAATGCAAAAAGGAAAACAAAATGGAAGAGCAGAAGACATAGAAAATTGGACATTGAATGGGTGCTTTACAGGTAGGGCTTTTGGTTTCTGCCACATTTCAAGCACCAGTCCCCCAAAAGTAGGTTGGGGAAAGAAAAAGGCTTTCCTCATTATGGATTCCCAAGAGATGATGGGGGATAGAGAGGAAGATGCACTTAATCATTTTCAGCCTTTAAAAAATTATTTTTTGCGTAACAATCAGCTATTTTGCAAGAGGTGTGTTGCTTTCTCTACCAGCCTCTTAGAAGATGTGTGTTTTCCTTTCATTTATGCAGTAAGGGCTGAGACTGACAAATGGCTAAGTGCGTTAATGATTAAACCCAAACGGTATCTTTATCACAGTTCTCACTCTTGAGGAACTGTATTAATCTTTCTGCCCTTCGGTGATGTGCACCTTACTCCTCACTAACTCTCTGAGATGGCTTGAGCCCAGTGCACTGCTTTCACCAGCCTTGGAAAGGCATCTGAGATTTCAGGAGAGACCTGTCTGAGCTCCATCCCTTGTGCATATGTGCACTGAAGGCAGTTGACTTCTGTGTTTGTAGCTAGGGTAGCTGACAGGTTCAAATGTCTTATAAAGAAGAATATAAACATATCAGCATTGGATAGCATTCAGAACAACAAATGCATGTTGGTTGTATGTCTAGTTACATCAGGGTTGGTTTGGCCCAGGAAAAAAGTCATTATACTATGACTTCCCCAGATAGCATTCCTCTCCAGGCTCCTCACGCCAGGACTGGCATGAAGAGGCACCTTTGTGCTGACAAGGAGAAGGACAGGAGAGAGTCTGGGCAAAGCCTGGATTCCCTGTCTCACCAGTGGCATCTACCTCCAGGCACTTAAATGAGGTGCCTATGTGACAGGCCTTGTCATCCCAGGCTGCCTGTGCAGGGAAGAGAGGTAAACTCCTTCCCAGATATGGAGGTGCCCATCTCTTTCGACTAACCGTAGACATCTAGGAAGACAACCCTGCTGAGCAGCATGCTCCCTGAAGTGCCTAGTGCTAGGTGGGACGACCTGAGGCCCTAAGACACAGCTGGCTTTCATGAAGACAGATGGGGTGAGAGGAAAAGCAGTTGGTGGGAAAGGATTTCAAGCCTGAGAGAATGTAGGGATTGACCATCATGAAGGTCTCGGTGCTCTTGGCACTGTCACCTCTTCTTGCTTCCAAGCTCTAAGTCTACAAGTGGACCGAAAGTGCATTTACAGCTAGTAAAGCAGAGCTTTCATAGTCTATCTGTTGTAGTTAGTAATCATAAGGCTGTATATGATTGTAGTGGAAAGAAAAGTCTAGTGTTGCATCTGAAGTAATTATTATAAAAGGCTATATACAGAAACAACTTCAATTGCATTAGCCCTACAGAAAGTGATTTAAGGCATTTTGCACAAAAAATATTGGGCTCTGTGAAACCTATTTCACAAATGTATCAAAATGATTGTATATATTTTTCTATTTCTGTCCATGGTACATTACTTTTCTGAAGTTACAAAGCCATAAAGAATCTTTTCCTTAAAAGTTCAAATTCTGCCTTGCTACACTGTTATATATATATATCTACACACTGCCATATGCTGCTAAATACTGTATCTTTGTAAGTAGCTCTTGGAGATGGGAGAACTTGAGATTTTTCTTTAGCTTTCATTTTGATTGGAACTCTCCCAAAACTGAAACCGTACCATTTAGTTTCAGGTATGATCTATAAACAGGATCTGTAGGTTGTTTTTTTTTTTTTTTTTTTTGTGTGTGTGTCAGATTAGGCTGAAATGTTAAAATCGATCAGTAGAAAAGCAGTTTTAATGTTTAATGAGATTTTTTTCAACCCAACCCTATTTCTGTCTAAAACCAATTTTATTCTAAACTTGACTTGCATTCAAATATCACCCCTATCAATTCACATATAACTGTGTTAAATACTAATCTAGAAATACAGCATCAAAACCAGAGCTAACAATTTGCATGCTTTCAAGCAATGTTCATATGCCTGGAGTCATGAAAGTTTAACAAGCAAGTATAAATGTCAATTGATACCCAAATCAAGACATCTGACCTACTTAAACAACACCCTTTCTTTGAATTTGATAAATGTAACAAAATTGCTAGTGAAAATTAAATGATATTGCTCACCAACAAAACAAAGTATCCTAGGAGGAGTCGGTATGTAAATGTCCATCAATTTATGTAGTTTGACATCCCTGAACATCTGAATGCAAATTCTTCACTTGTAAATTTGTGTTCAGATTAGGTAAAAGTTGAAAAGAAGCTTCAGAATATTTTGGAGATGCAAGTCCTCCTTTCTCCCTCCTCAAGTACACACACATATTCACAAATAATTTACAAAATATTCTTGCAGCCTCAAACTCAACTAATAGCTCAAAGATGAAACCTGAACTCCTCCAACTTCTCTTTGGGCAGACTTTTAAGAGTGATTATCACACTGTAGCTCTTACAAGCAGACTAAGGTTGACCAACTTCTTAAAATTAGTCTGTGTAATCTAAAGACTGAAAGAGTTAATCTGTAGTTATGTTACATGCATATAATGTAATCTACACGTAGCCAGTGTGAAAGTAAATCAAATGAAGCCCAGAATGTTAAACTAAAATAAAAGGAAAAAAAAAAAATCCAACACCAAACCTCAAAACAATTGGTTACAGAACTGATACAAATTATTTCCTGATGTTGTTACCTGTTCAGTTAATCTCGCCATAGAAAATCCACAAATTCTTTGCCATCAGCCTTGCTGGCTCATCAGCATGGCAGACAATAACAAAACAGAAAATGTATGCTATAGTTACAAGGAAGAAACAGAATTTTGTCACAATTGAATGAATGAGCCAAAATGTAGTCTGTAAGTTCTAAATATACACTAGATTGAAAAAAGAGTAATCAGAATTTATGTCAGATGATCAAGAGCATACACCCAGCAAAGCATCTTTAGAATAGAGAATAAAAGCTAAAGGTGGGATCTGATAAAACCTGAAAAAAATAAAAAATAAGTGGACCAAAACTGTTGCTACATCATCTGTCTGAAAAGAGAAGCATTAAGTGCTACCAAAGGCACAGAGATCTGGGGAAGTGAGATAGAAAATCCAGTGAGCTAAAAATGAAAAGACAATTCAGGCCAGAGAAGAAAATGGTCATAAGGACACTGGTGACTCAAAGACAGACATGACGTTTGGCACACGGGAGGAGGAGAGCCAGACAGGAAGTTAGAAATTAGTTTAGTTAGAAATGTTTATCATCAGGAAACACAAATTTGCCAAAAAGGATTTTTTTTCTGGAATGCACTAGTTTTGATGAAACATTCATTTTGAAAGATTTTTCAGGCCCAGGATGATACTTTGAGGTGAGGAGTAAGGAGCAAGGGGAGGAGAAAGAGCACAGCCCACCTGTAACCTGGTGTTTGGGGTATTTAGTGGAATGTGGGAGACCTCTACAAAACCTTGGCTGAATGACTGGAGTTCAGGCTTTCTCCAAAGCCCCCGTGAGTGAAGTCTTCAGGCTTGAGAAGAAAACTCACTAGATGCATAGTGGAATTGAGTTCTTTTTGTTAGAGATGTGAAGGACTTTTGTGCCTAAATAATGTATATTTTTAGGAAAAAAGGACTGCTGACACACAGAAATCTGTTTTAGGTACTAAACTCTTGCTCATACACTGAAAGATACAGAATTCACCAGTGTACCTGGAAACTAAGAAGAGAGAGAAAAACCTTGCAGCAGATTACAGAAGCACCACTGACTTGTGAAGCAATATTTGGGCCTTTGCTATGGCTGGTTGGATGGTTATAATGGATGGTTATAATTAGATTGCACAGAAAATTCACAGTCAGTATGATGAAAGGAAGAGCTGGACAGCAGTGAGGAGCACCAGCTATCCCTCACGTGATTTTACTGTTACTCCCCCATGGTCATATATCTTCTGTGTTTCACTGTGAAGTCAGTGCTCCCCTCACTCATTCCTCAGTTGTGTCTCTAACCATCTTGGAAGAACAAACTCCACCACTGACAGGGACAACTTGCATGCCCAGGAGGCTCCTTGCTTCAGGTGATCTGCATGGGAGCTCAGCAGAGCCCTGAAGAGATATAAAAGCAGCTCCAGAACTTGAGAGCAGCAGAACTGTCTAAACGGCTAGCCTCTCACTTTGAAGGAGGTAAATTTCTTTCCCACTTCCCCAACACTTGGAACTGAAAGCCATATACTTTGTATTTTTTTCAAGGAAGGAAATCATACTGATTTTTGTTTGAGAGGAAGTAGATTTGTCTTCCCTGGAAATTTGGCTTTAAATGTCTTCAGAAATACTGACAGATGGTACCCACTATAACTAAGATAAACAGTTTCCATTATAGTCAAAATCCTTAATGTCAAAGCCCTCATTTGCCTTGTCACAGGGACAGGATATCACACAGGTGAAATGCATAGGTTTGTTATATAATCACATATGATGCACAATCAGAATTGTAAACTATGTAGTCACTTTAGTAGAAAAAGTAGTAAGTACTGTAAGTGAACAATTCAAGTTACGTTGGCAAATTACCCTTAAGTGATTGTTTGGTTATATTGGTCAGCAGATTTGAATAAGATAGACTGTTGGAAAATGTTCTGACTGAATTAATTTGAGACCATCTCTTTTGCCTGATGCTAGAATTTTATTTTAAAAATCAGTTTCAAAGTCCTTGGTCCTCCATTAGGTCCTATGCTGTTTAACAGATGAGAAAATGGTTACTATCATATTGTATATCTTTTGAGTACCTTATTATCATAGTACTCTAGTCTTTATCATTGTTTTATCCAAAAAGGGTCATAATCACACATGTTAATATGATCCTCACAGTCCATGTGAGTAGCTGTTATGGAAACTTTTCTCTGTTCAATGCATCACCTGCCCTAATTTTCTTGGAAGTAGGCATTGCGGTGACTATTGTGTTTTGATGACATAATCTCAGCCCCAGGTAAGAGCCTTTGACTGTTGAATTGCCCTTTGAAATGATGGTTTTTGCAATTCTATGTAATATTCCACTGTTGTTAACTCTATTCATTCTCATCTAGCAGGGCTGAATATTTATGAGTTAATATAGTAATATAGTAAATAAAGCTTTGTGGCCTTTGAAATGTGGATTTCTTCTTCATATCTGAAGTCTGTCCAGACATTTGTTTCTGTAATGAAATCTGTAGAAACCTGATTTTCCCAGCAGAATAATTCTAAAATTTTCTGTATTCAGTCTTAATGGATTATCTTTGAAAGTAAATTAAAAACAAAAAACACAACTTGCATCAGTGCTGTAATTTATTTTTCATGTTAAAATAATAAAAGTTTATGTGAATAAGTATAGTTACATTTGATAATGATTCAGAGTTGGTTAGTAAACTGAAAGCAACTGCTGCCTGCTGAGATGCTGTATGCGCAGTCCACCTTACAGGAACAGCTCTAGCTCACAGCCATTTTGCATGGAAGCAGCTCACACTGGATCACACATCTGTGGGAATTGTCCTTCCTAAAAATCCCACAGAATTGGGGTGATTTGTATGGCCGAGACTCAGATTTTGGGAGCTTTCCATGGATAGAGCTCTGTTATGCCTCTTAGGGAATTGGGATAGATCAGCCCTTACCAGAACGCCAAGGTACAGGTTCCTCTGCTCTTTAGCAGAAAATCTCTACCCTCTTTTTGCAATTCTTTCTGACTGTCTTTTTTGAAATGCCTAAGTTTAGCCAGAGTTCGGGTAGTCTGCACTGCAGTTACAGTAGTGTGTACTGATTCATCAATAGAAAAATCTGCAGTACACTGAACACTAAAAATTTGGGGATGATGTAAAAGCAATTTAATTAATATTAAAACAGAAAACCTCACAGGCGTCTAAAGCACTGGTTATGTTATTAATGGCGTCTAGTTTTTAATAGCTTCCACTTTAAAAGAACATAAAATATCAAGAACTTCTGGATTGCACAGCATAAAAGATTTACACAATCAGTGGATTTTTCCTTAGAACTTAGGTCCTCTTTCTTGAACAGGTAATTGTCTTCTTTATAATTTCTTACTTTACTGGCCACTAACGGAAGAGAAATATTTAAATTGTGGCACACGAAAAAATTACCTTAGAAGGTTATTGGGTGTAAAGGATGTGCAAATAGAAACATTGGAAATTATGTAGATTCTCACATTTATGAACACGAATGATCTTTCTTTTCTTTCCTTCATTCCCAATTTCATTTGCTCTGTAGATTTAATAGCTCTCTTAATCTCAGAAAAATGCAATGTATGAAGAGAATATTCAACCTTTAGGGGCTATTAAAGAAATGTATGCCTAATAGCCTAATACCTCACACAAAGGCATCTCCATCTCCTGACAAGATATCACCATGCATAGTAGGAAAATAAGAGGAAAAATAATATGGAAGACATAAATTTCTGGCAGAACTCCCACAAGACAATCACATTTCATCAAAGTTTAGTCTGGTTTGTTGTTTCACCGGCAGTTTGTAAAATCCAGTCCAAGCAGAGCAGGGCCCCTCCTGCAAGCTCCCTGAGTGACAACAGCCTTCAGCAAAACCCTAGTTCTTAGGCATCCCTCTTACTCCTTGCCCATGGGCCCATAGAGGTCTACAAACAGCTGAGAGCACCCTGGACACCCAGTTTGGCTGCATCAGCTGAAAACAGTCATCAGATCACCTAAATGCGGGTCAAGGCTAACACAAAGACCCTAGGAGTCCATCAGCTACTTAACCAGCAGTGTGGAGCAGGTACAACAGAGGACTTGCCTCAGAGGGCTTGGACTATGTTACCTGTCAATAAGCTTCCAGACATATCAGATGGAAATAGTGTCAGTTACCACTGAATAAACACACAATGGGATTAATCAAAATGACACTCAACTTGTCCTGAAACAAACTTGATGAGGAGGAGAAGCATAGAAGGTGTGTGTGTATGGGTAGAAAGAGATGGACCAGAGGAGAGTTGTATAGGGCTCTCCTTGTAGAAAGCTGTATGTGCAAGTTCAGGAAAAAAATGAAAAGAAAAGATCCTCTGCTTGGTACCTGCTGTACCAGGGCCAATGAAAAGCCTGTGAGAATTGACTTAAACTCTGCTGTTTGACTTCCTGAAGACATTAAATGCTGAATCACAAGATCCACTCTAGAGGGAACCATCAGAGAAGCAGGAAGCACTGCTATAGCCTGTGTAAGACATGTGTGATCTGAACACCTAGCCAGCAACTCCTGCATGCTGGGCTTGGCCCAGAAGAATAGATCATTATACTTTGAAGTAAACACACAAATGCAAAAAAAAGAATGGAATACAAGTGGCTCAAAACTTATGCTTCTTGTTATTAGACATACTATATAGATAGTTTGTAAATATTTTTCGGTAAAAGTGCTTAAATATACTTTATCTTACTGTGCTGTGTGTTTTCTACTTTAATTTCATGCCTAAATCAATAGCTAATTATAATTTGACAAGAAAAAGAGATTGCAATGGATATGATCTACCTGCTCTGCTGTTAAATTGTAATGTGGTTGGCTGGCTTTACAGTGTTACCACAATTTGTCTATACCATTTCCAGAGTCACTGTAAGAATCAGGAAATAAATTTCTAGCGGATCATTTCAACACCACGCAGAATAGTCCCAGAAGCCCTTTGTCTGTGGCTGATGGAAGAGGGAAGGTTTTGATGTCTAATTGTTGACACTCATTTATCCAGGGTTTAAACAGCTTCCAACCTGGGTCTTACGACCAGATACAAATTAGGGAAACTCTATCCAGGACCATGGTCATTCAGGCAGTGATTATTAAAGCAATGTATCCTTAAAGAATCTGAGAGTACAATTGCCATCACAAATAGCATCCATGTCCTTCTCTAGGCCTATCACACAAACTCGCATGCCCCCCCCCCCCCCAATACATACACATGAGAGAGGTTTTCTCCCCCACCCTGCAAATCTGTTAAGAAATGGACAACTGGATATGTAAAAAATTATCTTCTTTGATTTTCGTGCTCACCAGTCATCAAAGGGTTACTTTTCAGAGCAGCACAAAAAAAGAAGAGCTGGTTGACCAAACATTTTTTTTCTTACAAAGAAGTGTCAACCCTGAGCTTGTAATTAAGAAGTTAAAATCTGTGATTTATATATATTTATATATATAAAAATAGATGATCATACTAAGACTAAAAAAGTGAAAGAAATCTCCATGTCAGTACTATATATTTGTCTGTTCTGAAATTTTGCAGAAGAAATCCTTGTGACACTGAAATTAACTGATATGAAAGATGTAGTTAGGTGTGAAACACACTATTGATCCGGTCGCTGTTAGTCCATTAGAGAATTGCCGTCTTGGTAGGATAACGAACATAGTAGCAGAAAGTCCTAATCGATGTCAGAACAGTGAAAAAAGGAAAGAGATTATATCACAAGAGATTATTTTCTGTCCAAACCCTTGAAGGGAGATTTGTCAAGAATGTTGTTTAGCATTACCACCATGGCTGATGGTGAACTAAGTGGAAATCTGTGCCAATTATATAACATGGATAAATACTAAAAGAAGCTAGGTGAAATCGTGCTACTACTCATTTTTTTACTGGGCATTAAGATTTAAATCCTAAACAATTGTAACATGATATTCTGAAGCTAGTGGACTTACTATCATACTAAAAGATAAACTTATTTTTCAGCTTCTCTACCTTCATACCAATCTGATGTGGTTGGCAGATGAAGTGCAAGACATTCACCGTTGAGATATACTTTTGTGTTGGAAAAAAATTCCAGACTTGCTCCCTATAGCAATGATCATTCTGATGACCTGAATCCTCCTACAGAAGTTCCTAAAGGAAACCTGGCTGTTAGTGAAGAACGGTTGCATTTTTTTGTTCCTTTCTTGTCTTTTTTTGTTTCGTTGATATTCTGTTGAAATGCAGCAGCCTTAAGTCAGGCCTGATTCAGAAAGAAAACTGTTTTCTTGGTTTCTTCCCCCCTCTTTTTTCTTGTTAGGGAAAGACACACACTGTAAGATCCTTTTTTACTTTTGCAGCATAAAAGGAAATGAAGCTCAGAAAGTCTCCTGTAATAAAGGTTTGAGAAAGAATTCTCTCAAGAGTGGATATCGTCTTCAGAGATATCTGAAAAAAGCAGGAAGCAGTTCAGTCTGGCACCTGGTACTCTTTGGGAAAACAAAAAAGGGAAGCAGGTTGCAGTACTGCTCTCTTCTTGTAGAAAACTGCAAGTGTTTGTGGCATGGTCCATTGTCCAAGAGTATAAGAAAAGAAGGAAGTTGGCTGTTTCTGTAGCTAAAACAGTTTCTCCTATGAGATCCAGGATTATCTCCACTGTCTCTGCAGTACAAGACTGATGAAGACGATGAGCAACGTCTGCAGTGACCAGCCAGGCTGTGTGGCTGAAGCCTCCACCTCCCTCCTGTCGGAGTCGACGGGTGGTGCTTCGGTGGTGATGAAATCGAACTCGGTGGGACAGATGTCGTCTGTACAGCCGCTTCCGCTTCCTGAGCCACTGGTTTCATCACCTGGCACAAAGGAGTGAGGGAAACAACATGAGGGCCATGGGTTACAGCATTTGTCCCTTTTCTCTGTTTCCTTTCCACTCAGCGCCCCAGTGGGGGTGAACACCTTGGGAACAGGAAAGTGTTGGTGGTGCTAACTTTCATTCAGTAAAGCATCCAAATGAAAGCCATTGTGATTTAATTAGGTGATTAAAGACTCTTCTGAAAAAGGAGTAGACTGCTGGCATTATGGAAAGCCCTCAGCGTCTTGATGCATTTGACATGAAGATAAGCAAAAGAAACAAATATATAACTGGAATTTCATGGGACAGAAAAAGAGTTTTTTAGATGTTGTCAGCATCACAGAGCACAAAGACCAAAGAAAGCCATTACAATGGAAGCATTTTATAAATGTATTCCAAAAATATACTTATTTAGTAACAGTTAATGGTTACTTACTTGTATCCTGGAAGTTGACATCATTTCCATTATACGCGTTCTTCAGTTTGTTAGTCATGACACGTAAGGCCATGATTTGTTGTCGAATGAAGGTGTCTGGCCTTGTGATGTCCACATCTACTTCTGGATTGTTGATCTGGTTGGTCAAGCCATCATTCATAATCTCAGGCAAGTATCTGTTTAGCAGGATGAATGATTAGTTTAAAATGCAATGAGTAACAGAAATAAAAGACTGTACAGTAAATGCTGTGCTTAGCAATTTAACATTGATAATGATTACATAGTTCTTAAACAGCTTCAGTGAAACCATTTTAAAAATATGGTTTTTAATTTTACAGACTCTAAAGGATCTCTTTAGTAGCTCGGCTGCATGGAGAACAGAAAGGATTTAAGATCTCCAACCTCCTAACTCTCCATATACTCCCCAGCAAGTACACTGGCTCTGTGAACCATGGAAGAGGTTCACCAGGCAGCAGTGAGTCACTGCATGTTCAGATCCTCTACTGATATGAATGGTTGCACACTAAATTAAGCATTAACAATGCATTCTTCTGTTTTTATTTATTTCTGCTTTAAAAATATGAATTCCTTTGTTATATATAGCATATTTGTGTTCTGGGATAGTTTAGAAGGCTATCTTGAGGCATTATGGCTCTCCTTGTTTAAAGGAAGCACTTAATGAATTTTCTTCTCCAGGTCTTCCTTGCATCCCTTTTTTGACCACTGTGAACAACACCTCAGTCCATCTGACACCAGGCCCATAAACAGCATTGTTAGTTTACCAGACTCCAGTATTCTCTTTGTTTTGGTCCTTATTCCTTACAAACAGGCTATACTTGCATCTCACATGTGCTTTCTGCATAACACATTTAGGGTATGGCATTTCCTATCCATCCACACATCTGAATTTTTCATTGAGGCTCTTAGCTTATCATTTCTTGCTTACCCTTCTCTGACCTTGGAAAATGCAGTCTTAGGCTGCTAAGTTTGCAGGTATCTCACCCCTAGAAAAATCAGCCCATGCCTCCAATCATCCTACGGCAAAAGTCTTCACCATCTTTTGTTAAATATGTACATTTTGTCCCTTGAGGCTCTTTGTCCTTAGGAAACTCTCCTTATAGACATCTGCAAAGCTACCTTTTTTCTTGCTTTGAATCTCTGTTAAAAATTATCTGTGCATTTTACAGCTGTTAGGGTGATAAAGGGCTGACATTATTTCTCTGTGCTGGCACAGTATCCTGAGAAAATAGTGTATCACCACTTCCCTGTTGTCTCTTGTCTGTCTTTATTTACCTACTATCTTTGTCTCATATTTAGACTTCAAGGGATTTGGGGCAGATCAACCCTTTGTTCATGTCTTTATCAGGATATGATCTATTTTGTAATTAGTTTGCATATCAGGCTATCCTACTGATATCTGTGGGACTCCTCGTGTGGGTATGTGCTCAGCCAGTAATGATAGCACAGTCTAGCCTAATAATGGCAAACTTTCATGATGCCTGGTACCAAATACAGTTTAAGAGTATTTCACTTCACTCTCACTTGTGCCAGCCCAATTCCCTATCAATATTCAAATTTGGCATTGGTGTCAGTGTTATGTTCATATTGGTCTGGAAAATAAATAGATTCCTTAAAAATAAATGTGAAAGCAAGGGAGAAGAAAGGGCTTTCTCCTGAAGTCATGGTTAAGGGAAAATAAGTTTTGTATTGCTTCTGGGGGTTCACAAAGTGATGACTTCTTTGCTGCACCAGGGAAGGGTTTAGTCTCATTGTAACAGGTCCTTGCTTTGCAAGATGAGACTCATTTGTCATCAGTGGCCTTTGAAAGTTTACATGAGAATAATCCTGGGGGAGTGTGAACATGTAAGAACAAAACATGACTGCCAAAAATACCCAGCCTCAAACTGCATGTCCTGTTGTTTCACTGGTACCATAATGAGAAATAACAATGCTGTAGGGATCCCATCCAGAGCGCTGTGGTACAGCCTTAGCTATGGTGAGAATACAGAGCCACCTCCCCTAGTACAGAGGACTGCAGACTGCAGTGTTATGAATCACCAAAGATAGAAATTGGAAATAATTCTGCTGAGTTGCCTGGAGGCAGCAGGATGAAGACCTTGGCATGCAGGGAATCGCTGGGCTGCAAAGGAACAGCACCTCCATCTGTCACATGTCTCTACAAATGAAATGGCTGCTGTAGACAAATTACTCAGCATAGAAGTAAATCAGCGATTTCAAGGTGCAGTTGATTAAAAAAAGTAAGAATGTAAGAATTGCCCTACTGGCTTAGAGAGGATGTCCATCTTGCCCAGTATCTTGTCCATGACAATGGCCATAGCTGTTAGCAGCTAGAAGTGATCTAAAATCACTGAGCATTCATGTGGATTGCTTTCCTTGTTTATGAAGGGTTAGCTGCTCTTTATTGCAAGCCATCCATGAGAAGCTATGTCTAGCTCTGAATGGTAGTTATCAGGTTTTCTTTGACTGATTTGTGTTTGATTTAATCTTGTCTTATCATCAATAATAAAAGAAGAATGTACTGACTGCTTAGTGAGCTTTTTATATGGAGACAATATGAATCAGTTTGGAGATTTAAAGCAGTTAGAGAGTGCTCTGGTGTGTGCTTTTTATTGAGGTTCATGCTCTGCACTGTGGATCAGTGTGGATCTGATGTCCTTCTGAAGACCATCTAACTTTAAATGGGTCAGGCCATTCAGTCATAGGATGTGATTCAGTCAGATTGTCACACACCCTGCAGTATCTGCCTCAGGATCTGGTGATCCCCAAAGCATTCCTGGCATGGAAGGGCTTAGTCTCTCAGGAGAATAGTCCAGTGCACCTGACCTAGATGTGTAAGGAAGCCATACTGGATGTGGGTCACAAGAAATACATTACCATATGATTGCCTAAAGGTTAGGTGGATACTGAAATTCCCAGGCGAATGAGCCTCTTGGCATTTAGGGCATAAGAGCAAAAGAATTAGAGATGCTGAAGATTCATGTTTAGGTTTATACAGATACCAAAACTTGTTTGTATAAATGCAAGTGTCTGCATATGAGCAGAGTCCCACTCTTGCCAGATCTAGTCAACTCACGATCTCGTCAAAACTAGTCAGGAGTTTATTCATCAGTGGAGTGGAGACAGCTGTTGGACTCCCATGTGCCTTGGGCCAAATGACTTGTTCATTAGATTTCATCTGCTGGGATTTAGTTGCACAAACACAGACATCTGGTGCCATTTGAATGCTCTTGGTTATTCCTCCTCTTCTCATTAATATCCCTGAAAGGTGTGGCTTTCTGCATCTTACCTACAGGCTTCAGGGGGAAGTCTTGGACATCTGGCACATCTAAAATTATATTTGGGGTCTTTCTTTAGGCAGCTGAATTGAGTCTTGAGTGCCACTTTAACCACCAGGGGGTATACTGCTTGTTGTCCTGCTTCCACTCCAGTAGGGTTTGAATATCCTGTAGATCCAGTGTCTAAATGCCAGCTCCATGAAGGTGTCTTGACTATTTAGACCATCTCACATAGCAGTAGATAAGTGTGTTTAGGGAGTGAAAAACTGCCTCATTGACTACACTGACAGGATATTGGGGCTCTTTTCAGGCACCTTAACACTGGTGATTTTTAAAATGCTCAAGCAGTTCAAGCCCAGGTGGGAGGTAGTATCCTGTGTCATACTCACCTCAGACATGTCGGAGAGTCTCAGATGACACTACTCTCACTTGGGCAACACAAATAACTCTATTGTCTCACCCACAGGCATCTATATTTAAGTGCATGAATTTACATGTCTGAATATGAAGTTGGATTCTGCCCTCATTACTGAACTAATTCACCTGCTTCCTCAGGGGAGACAAAAAAGGCAGAAAAGCCTATATTGAATGTAAATACCTTTGAATTGTTTTCCTTTCTTTAAAGGACTGGTACAGATAAGGGAACACACAGCCCAAGGTGTGTTGTGAGTGACAACCTCTGAGAGTCAGCCCCGCACATGTTCTGACAAAAGCATTTTGATGTGTGTGGGGTAGGGTTATGTCACACCGAATTGGAAGCCATGTCTTGGGACCACTTTTTGACAGAAGATTTGTTGCTGGCTGGGCGAAGTTGTTGAACACAGCTGCTTTTGCTGCAGTTCTGTAAGTGGAGACACCCCTGTGAATTTTAAGCTTTGCTGCTACTTCTGCTCTCATTAATGATCTCTTCGTAGGCCTGGCCATTACAAGAACTGTATGCCCATTATAAATGAAAAGAAGTGCCAACCTGAATCAGTGTCTGTTCTTTGTATACTCCTAGCAAAAAAAAAAAAATCAGCTTTCTTAGCCCTCTTAGCCCTGTGAGTATAGAGAAGCTGAATGATACTGTTTGTTTTCTGCTGTTTGCTCCTTGCTCAGCTATGTCAGGATTTTAGTGTAATTTACATTGTTTTCTAAAATATTAATGCTTTCTGTTCCTCTTAGCCTTTCCACCGTTCTTGCTTGTCTCAACAGACACAGCAAAGATGTCTTTTGGCACATCATAGCCAAGTACCACAAAGCCTAGCTAAAACCACTTTTTTTTTCTTTTTTTTAAAAATGACCAGTTAATGTTCCAGGGGGTCTGCTTCCTTTTCAAGTCTAAAAATGACTGATGAATCTTCTTTCAGGTGATTATATAAAGGCTGTAGCTATGAAAAGAAAGAAAAAGGAGGAATCTTCTGGTTTTTAAAACACATCTTCCTGAAAGATGTTCTTCATATTTTGCTGCTGCAGCAGCTGCTTACAGTACAACTGGAGCATCCCACCTAGACAGTACTGGAGTTTTTCCAGGTGCACAGAATTGTAGGCAATAGAGTACAAAATACAGCACAGGCTTCCTCAGGCTGGGCTGGGGGTAGGCAGTCACATCTGGTCCAGAAAGATAAGTGCAGTGGAAAATAGGCTTGTTTGGCTAACTAGATCACCTCATCTGATTCTCTTTGCTCAGGGGGTAATCCCCATAGGATATTTTCAGGTTTGGGGGTTTTTTTGTTTTCTCCGTCTTGGAGAAAAGCTTGAGGAGACAGAAGGAGAGGGAGAAAATGGCTCATCTGCCAGTTTGTTGGAAGGAAGATGCAAAAATAAACTAGAGCCATCAATTAAGAATAGGCAGTTTTCACACTTACTGAGAAGTAGTTTATTCACACTTTCGCTAGTGTGAAACTAAACGGTTATCTTTCCCTCCAGGTAAAGGACATTCACTCATTCTCATTGCAAGCCTTGCTGTCATCAGCGAACAACTTTCCCAGGACAAGCACTGATCTGGTGAGTCTTTCTTCCCACCTGAATTTCATCAGGAATTAAAGGCTCTCTGCTGGTGAAGTAGGCACTCCCATACATGTGGCAGGAGAAGAAAATTTCAGGCCAGCTGAGACTCCATCCTGGTTCATTTTGGTGAAATACCTCATACTTTTAAGTTAGATGTTGAAAATTACAGTGCTCATTTTTCCTTTTATTCTACACCTTTCTCTATTTTTTTTCTGCTTATAATCACTGTCTGTCTCATAGATAATTCTATTTCTTATTCATTGTACTTGGAGGAGTGATAGGTTCCTTATGGAAAGGAACATAGGTCTCATCTCTTTCATAGATTACTGACTTCCAGAGCTAAAACATATCCATAAGTCTATCATCCTGGTGAGCATGAGTACCATGATCATAGTGCATAAGCACAATCTCTCATGTGGTTTGGCTGAAATGAGTTGGCTGAGTTGGTTGAAGCAACTCAAAGTTCTTCTCCTGACCACCAGAGTGGTTGCAGATTTGATTACTGATCTCACTTCAGTATAATTCACTTATTCATGGCTAATACCTTGGATTTGGTTTAGGTCCTAAAGCCTTAATTCCATCATTCTTGGGAAAATTCCTTAATTTCTGAAGAACATCTATTAGTGAAGAGGTTATCAGCTTCTGCTAAGAATTTATCTGCATCTAGGGAAGGAGCTAAACTTTTAATGTTTGGTCTTAATGATGTTTTTTAGAGTCTAAATATCTTTTAAAAATCTGTCTCTGTACATTTGGCAGAAGACATTAATTCTTTAAACATACCATTGAGTTCAAGTTCTTTTGTGAATACAGATATGATGGGGAAGTCCTGTTGCGCATCTCTCTAAAAGACACTTTGTCTGAAGTAGCTATCATTATTATTTTTAATGTGAATTTTTCAAAAGAAGAGATTCATCCACCTAATAAATGTCTTCCCATTTCCACAGCACTTGGTTTCTACCTGATGTGATCTGATTAAAAACATTCTTCGTACAGGATCAGCAACAAGCCAAGTGCACCCTTCCAGAACGCCAAATGGATGACTCTGTTACCCCATGATTATTTGTGAATTGGTGACCTTCATTTGGTGACCTGGTGTCACTGTAAATTAATCATGGTAGCAAAGTGGTATATGGGGACTGTAATAACAACAAGTGACCTTGGTGTACTGCCTCTCTCAGGAGAAAGCCTAGCTTTCATTTTCTGTGATCTCAGGTTTGTAACGCCTTTCCCCTGTAAAAGCAGCATCAAAAGGTGATGTGCAAAATGAAACATGAGGCATTATGTCTATCTGGCAACTCAAAGTTTCTAATTCTTTATACCACCACAAGATCTGATCAAAAACCAGCAACAATCTCTTTTCCCAACAGTAGCCAACACCACGTTGTCTTCTTACTTGTAGTATTAATGTCTAGGAAAACAAGAAGTGGCTAAATTTCCTTTTTTCTATCATGGGCTGTTGTCATATTACCTGGAATTCAAAATGCAGCTCCTCATATAGCACAGGAGTGCTTATGACAGATGACACAGTGAACACAAATAGTTATATGTATATTGGCCAGATTTTGCCACCCTTGATCTTGTGAACTAGCGTTTGATATCAGATACTAATCAGTATGATCAAGGAAACATTTATGGTTTTTCTTTATGCTGCAGTAAATGTCCTTGTTCACCATCCAGGAGGTAATTTTGCATCTAAGGCTAGTTATTTTCAATAATACTTTCAATATTTCATATGTAGGCTATGGCATTCTGTGGTATCTTTCTAATTTATTACTATTCTCTCCACCTGAAGCATTTACTGAATTCTGTTGTTACGATGGTGATTATACATTTCTTCTGTGAATGGATATGAAGTAGTAACTGGACAGAGGAGTGGTGGCTGGGCCTTCTGAAACCATATTTTCAGGTCATGCTTTGAAGCTGGGATTCCATATCCAGTGAAATGTCTGTGTTAAATTAATCAAGGAGATTATCAGCAGAGGAGAGCTTTTCTTAGTGGCTCCAGAACATTAATCTCAGAAGGCATCATGGAAATAACCAGGCTTCTCATAAGATAAATACTGCAAAAGGAGGGTGAAAAACTACGTGAAAAAATGCACCCCCATATCTCCCAACAAATGTGGAAGTTGCGCCAGACCCTTCAGTGCAGGAGCAGATGAGAGCTGAAAAGTATCGACCACAAGTGGTACAAACAGTAGCGTTGGTCATGGAAACCAGGAGGGATATTAGCAGGTTTGACTTCTCTTTTGTAGAAGGAGTAGCATATATCTCTTATTAATGCATGCATCCTGATGTGACACATAGCATCCAGCTGGGAGGCCAGGAAACTCCATTTAACTGCTGCAACACACTGGCCTGGGGTCCTATCTCACAAAGCCTACTGACAAGAAGAGATATAATAGAGGAAGGTAAAAACATGTTTTTATTTCTCTCTTCACACTGTTCCTTTGTGATGAGTCCTGTAATAGCCAGATGCTCCTCCTAGCTGTCTTTTTCAGAATCCCCAGGGGCTTTCTCTGGATCTGGGACTTAGGAACTGAGCAGTGATTTGAGCTTTTGGACAGATTTGTTCATGTGTGTCTCAAAGTGGGTTCAATGGGCTAGCAGCATCTCAAACAGCCCTTTGCTCTTGTCTGTGAAATGAATTCTTTTGAGCATTATATAGTAAAGCTAGGAAAAAGGGCATGTGTTCAGTGCAAAACCTCCCCCTGTAAAGTGTGCTCCTTATAAAAATGATTAGATGATGGGGTGGGTGCAATCTATCTATGTACCTGTCCATCCACCCATCTATCCATCCATGCAAAATGGCATTTAACAGGTTTCTGAATTTTTTTCCTATGTTGTCTTATTTTCACCAAGTCTTTATATTTTGTGTCTCACTTTTTTTTTTCCTTGTTTGTTTTCCATTTGTGGGGTTTTTTTTTTGTTTGTTTGCTTTTGGCTCATTTTTGTATTCTGGCTTCATACGTATCATCAGGTAAAACGAAAATAAAGATTCCAGGCCCTGACTGCCAGAAAGTATCACTGCTCTCCAGTTTCAGTGGTCACCAGAGACTCAAACCTCTCCACTTCTTCTGTCTCCCCAAAAGCACAGGCTATCACTTCAGACCCGACACCTGACTGCCCTCAGCATGGTCCTTGAGCCAATTCCTCTCTCTCTCAGCAGGGATAATCAGGTCCTCTGTCAGCTGATGAATCCACACTGGGACCTCTGGAGACACCTGCTCATCTGCCAGCTCCAGCCCTGCCACAGCCAGAGCCAAGGAAACCTCAAAATTAAAACTCACAGAAAACTCATCACAAACAAGGGCAGATGACCACAGTATCTCTGATGAAGTAACATAAGGTCAAGCCTTCCACACAAGATAAGTAGGAGTGTTACATTTATTCTCTGCTGGCTATTTGTCTTTTTTTTTTTTTTTTTTTTCCCCAGCAAATAGCCCTAAGCTTTGCCAGCCAATAGTAAATAGAGCTGAAATTCCAATTTCTGTTTCATCCCAGTATGATATCCCGAGAGTGCAATTGCTTCACAAGCTGTCAGTCCCAACACAGGGATGCTAAATGGAGCTAAAGAGCTCTTTGAAATCTCAGTATAAATTATCCTTCTGGAGCTGAACCAATGAGCATTTTCTGTGTTCACATGCTGACATGCTGTGCACATTTACTCTGACTCACACTCGGGCTTTAATGGCACCTTGACAGTAAGTAATCTCGGCTACAAGCTGTGTGTGGACAATTACTTGTTCTCCCCATTTCTGTTTCACTCCTGTAAACAGTTTTGTGAAATACCCTCAGTTTCATGATTGCTTCAGGCCAGACAGGGATTTGGACTGAATGCGGTGGAGAGGGGTCCACCTCACCTTGCCTTGGTGTGGCCGTTCCAGCAGTCCTCCTCGATTGATGGACCCGCTGTCACTCGCTCATCCTTGCAGATTGTGTAGGGTAATGTTGACCAGAACTTTTTAGAGAGCTTTAGCTTTTCTTTAATGTCTGTTACCTGATTAAGAGATGAGAGGGAAAACAGGTTAAAAACATCGGCCATGCTAACTATCATGTCAAATAATAGGTTGTTTAATTCTGTAATGGTGATGATGGTGAAGGTTAAAAGGGCTGAAGGTGCTAAAACTTAAATTCCTGTATTTACAAGAAAGGCACTCAGCATTTAGGTTTGGAGAGTACAAATAATCAAAGTCACCTTTTTCCACAGGCAAGATATTAATAAAAGTGTGTTACATCTTGCTCTTTCTAGTCTCCATTTGTCCAAGGTTTTCTGAATATACATCTTTCTAAGAACTAATATGCCTCACAGTCTGCTGAATGTAAATTCAGTTAAACAGTATACATCAGATAAAATGTCTCACCCACCAACTTGGTCATGTCTTAGATAAATATTATATTTAGAGCTACATGCGCAGGTTCTAAAAAATGGTGCAGTGCCGAGCTGATGTTGTACTGATTTAAGATATGCAGGCTGAATACACTGCAGTACATTTGGATCTCAGTAACAGCGAGAAGTTTGTGTGTATACATGTATACAGAGACTATACCCATCTTTGCTGTTAGGTGTAGATAAATATCTGTAGCTGGATACAGACTAAATTCCAGAAATATTGGAACAGTATTGAAACAGTTTCTTTAAGTTATAAACTCCTTGAACAATAATTTAATTTGGCATGATTCGGGCAGCAAGCAGGAACAAACTGAATTTCCAGCATCAACTTAATAAATAAATGCTCTGGCTAAAATGTTATCAGTTCTTGTTTTGCGTTTGGTATACTAGAGTGGAAAAATCTACAAGAATAGATAGAAAACACAACAAAGGACAGACTACAAAGGATGAATGGTGCCACTGTTGTTCTTATGGAAACAGATGCATTTCACATTAAGTTGTAATAGGATTTAGGGGAGCTTGCTGAATAGCTTTCAAAGGAAATCGCTGAGCTTTATTCTTTAAAAAAACAAGAAATAAAAGCTCTCCATTCTTCTGTTCAGTTTTGAGATTGGCTTTTAGGTTGTTGAGGTACAATATTGTACTTGGCTATTTATCTCTTTTATCTTTTGTTCTGAAGACATGATAGCTCTCCGAGCAAATGGCCCACACTGCTTTACCATGCTT
Source organism: Strix aluco (assembly GCF_031877795.1). Classification (NCBI taxonomy): domain Eukaryota; kingdom Metazoa; phylum Chordata; class Aves; order Strigiformes; family Strigidae; genus Strix; species Strix aluco. The sequence continues at coordinate 80,859,606 of NC_133932.1, forward strand.
AAACTCTGGAATGTCACTTTATAAGCCAGGAGATAGAAACAGCCAAGGATGTTATTTCAGAAGCACCGTCTGCATTTTCATCTGTAAGAAGTAAGTAGGACAGTATTTGGCTGCATGGGTTGTTGATGGTGTTTCTTGCCGTGATAGACACCTTATAAATCTCCTCCACACCCCTTGCCAAGCCCTGGTTGCTTTGTTTTCATATGAGATACTAGCAGCATTTGTGAGCCTTTAAAGTCTCAATAGGGGAGACCTGTCAAGCCAAAAATTAAATTCCAGTTTACAGACTGCGGGCAAGTCTTCAGCAGAAGTGGGGATGGTCTCAGGATGCCTGCCCTTTCTGATGTCTTTGGTCCATGTGACCAGGGTCTTTGTGCAGACCCCAAAGGTCCCTCTTCTTCCTGTTCCACCCATGCTGAGAGCAAAAAGCCGAAGGTCTTTACTGGTACAGCTAACCAGCACAAGCAGCTCAGTTAAACTGCACGTTCGTGGACATGTGTATAAACTTGTTAGGCCAAAGTGCATAAATCAGATAGCAAAATTCTACAGAAAACGCAGGGAGGAGGGTCCATTCATATAAGCTTCAGGAACATCAGGGTCAAAGGGTCAGATTTTCTCATTTATTTCTTGTGCCTGGATAACTATTTACACAAACAATGTGATTGATATTGGTGGTGAATAATTAGTTTTCAGAGCAGTAACTTTGTTGCTAATATGGAAGTTATTTTAAGCTATTAAAAGCGCAGGTGTTTAGAGTTATATTCACATTTCTACAGTAATCAAATTAGAGCTGGTGCTCTAGGACTTGCAGACTTCTGTTTTGAACCACAAGTGAGTCAACACCCGTTGGAAAGTGATTTCGCCCTCTGGCCCTTGTAAGGGCTGTAATTTGGATTACAAACCTTGTATTTTCATAGAAGTCAGCAAAAGAATGGAGAGAGGTTCTCACAGCTCATATGCTGTACACGCTCTCCAGATATGCTCGGCAAATCAAAATGAGTATTCCCAATCCCCAGTCACTTCTGAAGATACTAAATGATGTTTACATATTCTATATGTGTACTCCATATAGACAACAAATCATTAAATTTCCTAACAACAAAGATTTTTTTTCATTGGTGTTACAGAAGTACACTTGGTAAAGTAAGATAATCTTACTTTACCCAGGATTGTTGGTAAATGACAGCTAATTAAATCTCACAGACATCCCCTTGAGGTGTCATTCCCATTTTAGAGCCTGAGGGGAAGGTAGACATTTACAGGACTCACAAAAAGCAGCAATAGCAAAAATGACTACAGCTTAGGGAAAGGTTACCATTTGTAGCTCTCCCCAGATGCCTCCAATTCAGGTGCATTTTAACAGTTTTTATCCCCATCAGGTATTTCCCTTCATAGCTATCCTCCCCCTCTCCACTGCAGTATTTCACCATAGAGCTTTAAACAACTCGTAGACTCAGCCTTCGAAGTCTTGCTCTTTCCTGCTGTGTGACCGGACCTCTGTTAACCCTCTCAGCTTTGGCAGTGGAGTTTACACATCTACCGAAACAGTTCCTTGAACCTCACCCTGAAACTGGTTTTCTGGAAGTGTGGTGTGGTTTCTGATAGGCTTGAAAGAGGAATTATGAACACCGATTGATTCACCTCCTCTTTCAGGGAGTAGCCTGATGGCCACATTCGCTTCTGGATGATGAACTGTCAGGCAGGCCACGACTTTGGATTACTTTTAATGTAACTTTAAATGCAGAAGAGAATTAGGTGATGTAATGCCTGCCATGACATGTAAAACTTTTGCCTGTGGGCTTTGGTGGCTTCAGTTCTGGGATCTTCTCAAGCATGACCACAGAAAGTCTCTTATTAGTCCCCATGGTTATGCATGCTCCTCCATACATCGTTTTGATCACCACCAGCATTTAAAAAATATGTAACAGATGTACAGTCCCTTGAAAACAAGATAAAAGCCACTAAGGATTCAGTTAACATTGCTTGCTTGTGGTTTACGAAGTCAGACTACTGTATCCCCCTAGTGACCTGTGGCCTTGTAAATGATTCCTTGGTATTTCCTATTCTTTGAATTAAAGATTAACTTTCAAGCTCAGTTAGACTTCTGTGGAAACATTTAAACATGAGACATATGCAATTTTGGTATTTTACATATTTCCTTTCTACTTTCTCTAGCAGAGATTTATTTGGATTAAGACAGCTGGATCTCTTCGGCTGCAGTTAGCCTGAGTTTCCCTAGCTATCTTCCTGACATAGCCCTGATATTATACTGAACTACTTTTTTTCAGCTACATTGAAGGTACTAAATTTGTTTTGAATTGCAATACTTTCTTTCTCATAAGGAAAAGGATATAGCAATAGCCATGCAAAGAGTTAAATTTTTAATTCATTGAGGGATATATAGAAATGGATATTCAAATAGCCTGGCCTTCATCTATAATTGCTAACAGAAGAAAGCCATTACTTTGTAGGTGAGAAAAGTTAAATATTTGCATCATTTCCAAAGAGAAATTCATATACAGAGTTATGGAAAAGGTATAGTTACATGCCCTACATTGAGAGATATAGTTAATTTCTTATTTCTGCCACTGACTTCTTATGTGACCGAGGCAGTCACGTATGTCATGCAATTCCTCAGCAAAACTTGGAACAGCATGCATGAGCTCAGTTCCAGTCCTACCAGCACTGGCTCAGTTATAAGCAGGTAAATAAAGCTGACCAACATTTCTGTCTTTACTCACCTTGCACTCCAAAGCAATGAAGCGAGCTAAAAAGCAAGCCCATCATTTTAGCAGGAATCAGACCTTAGCATTTCTTGTTTTAATTCAGGACATCTGGATAAATCGAAAGATTCACCGGGATAATTCAAAAAAGGATTGAAAATACCATGCAAAGCTAAAAGTGAGATGGCTACATTTCATAAGGTGTGAAAGATCCCAGAAAGACAGTTGCTTGTGAAGTGGGCAGCCAATTGCCCATGGAATCCACTTCAGTTTCTGATGGAAATGCACTACTTTGGCAGTGGGATAATGTGCGCTCAGAAGCAATGGGGGCCAAAAAAGCAAATTTTAAAGGTGGAGACCCTAAAATAATTTTTGAAAAGTAAATTTCCTTTTTTCATTCCTCCTCCCCTGCCAGGTCCTCCCTTAGCAAGTCCATCTCATAGTCCTTCCAGATTTATCACCCCCACCAATATAATCCCTACTCTTGCAGTTAGAGGAATATCAGAAGATGTTAAAATAGTGTTCAAAGATGGTGGGATGCATCCAAAACTGACTCAGGTTCAATGCAATAAATGAAATAAAATAATATGGAGTCTTGCTTGTGTCCAAAAGAAATGGTTCTCATTAACCTTCTTTTCTTCTTCCTGATGTTTTTGCATGGCATGTTTTTCTTGTTTATTCTGCAATTTGGGAAGATTTTCCTTTTTCAGAAATATTTCAGAATATTCAGCTTGCCTTTCTGTCAACACCTTCTTCCTGGGGATGCTCAGAAACACCTCAATGCAAAGTCCTGTTGAGAGTTAAGTCTTTATGCCCTGGAAAAATGTACAAAAGTTTCTGGCTGCTCACTGGACTTTGTTTCTCTGGTGCACCAGGGTGCCACTCGGGATGACATACTGTGCGTGGGTCAGTATGTGTTGGCACAGCCAGTTGGAAGATGTTTCAAGTGGATGTTTGTGGTGAGGTGGTGTAATTTCAGGGACTTCAGGCTGGGTATGTAAAGTGTATCCTACTGGTGTGTCACACTAAAAGAACAGCTACAGATAGTGAGTAGAAAGAGGCACGGGGTTTTGTCTTAGAGAACAGATATGGAAGTAGCCATCACAAGCCACATTTGTGCCTGTGTGGTTTCTTTAGTCACATAACCCCTTGCCCTTTAATTCACAAGCAACATTTAACTAATGCCACTTCTTCATGCTACATTATTTCCAGGTGAAAAAACTGACAGTTTTCTATTGCCTGCTGCTTGCTTTCCCCTAGATGTGTCTAACATACCCAGCCATGCACCCAGCACCCTTGCAGTCTTCATTAAAAATGATGTAGATTTTGTATAATGACGGGCAGCTTGATAACAGATTTATGGATACAGCACGACCACCTGAGCCACATGTAGGATCGTGAAGAGCATGCCCTTTGTCCTGGGCATGGCCAGGTAGGGGCAACAAACAGATCATCGTGATCTGATTTGTGTTATGCCGTACCAGCAGAAAACTGCGCTGCACTTTCATAGATCGATCAGTATTTATGCCCATTAGGGATTTAATCTGAAAGCATCCTAAGACTAATGGCCAACAATTTGTTTAGAAGGACTAGGTCAGCAAGCACATATTATATACTGTTTCTAACTGGTTGTTATGTTTATGTCTCTGCTACATGTGGGTGTCACAGTCAGGGCAAGAATCGTATGTCACAAGCAGGATAGTATAGGACAGCTGGGTATTTTAATTGACACACAGCTTTTCTTATAAAGCGGGCTTAATGAAAAGCAGTTAACTTGGACCCCTAACTTTTAGGGGCTGCCCCTCGAGAACAATGTGTCTCCTGTATGTCCTTTGCTGCATCTGCCCGCTTCATATAGATGTCTCAGAGGCACTAGGCACTTGTGTATAAGCAACTGAAATGGGCTCCTTCTATCTCACCCAGGTGTTTGGACTTAGCTAAAGAGGATCTCTCTCAGAGGTTTTTTTAAAGGCACCTTCATTTCTCCACTGATTAGATATAGGGAGCTTAGGCACATATTTTTGTTTAGAACAGCTCATTAGGTGCCCAAAATTTCAATGCACATTAGGTACCTCAGAGAGGGCGACCTGCATCGATTCTGAACAAGCGAAGCAGAACTTTATTTGCTCTATATGGAGATTATTTTTTCATACATTATACATTTCCACACTTTCTCACAATATAAATTTAAATGCCAAGCAGTTGCCGAGCCACCATGGATTATTTTTCAGCCTTTTAAAAATTGAAGTGCATACGGCACGGATTCCGCAGGGTTCGAACATCCCGTCGCCCCAGCTGCCGGGGAGCACCCTGGATCTGGGGGGTCCTGGAGATGGCAGTGTTGCTCAGCCTTTGCGCTGCTGCCAGCCCCGCCCCCCCCCCCCCCCCGCCACCCGCCTCTATGCACACCCGCAGTGTTTCCCAGAGAATAAGACTGTAGATTGTTCCGCTGAATATAAAACTGACAACCCTGTTATTTTAAACTCGAAAGTGACAGGCTGTTATTTTAATGAGGTCTGCCAGTGCCAAGGTTAACCAAAGCTTTATTTCCCCTACAAAACGTTAAGGCTGTGGTTCTAAAAAGGGGGCTGTGAAATTTTACGGTTATTGATACTTTCTCAGCACAGGTAAGTTCTAAGAATTTCACCCAGGCCTTCTTGTGCAACAAATGCTTTTTGTTTTTCTGCCTCTCTTTTTTTTTTTTTTTTAATTTGACTTTGTGACTTTAAATGGTCCAGAGCTCTACTGATAACTGCCTGCCCATGATTCATGTTTCTGCACAGAAAAGCAGATGACAGCTCTTCTAATCAAGAACTAATGCTGAATCCCAGTTATAAAGCACAAATGGGCACTTGGGTAATTTGTGAAATAAAACAAATGAGCTAGGCGACTTTCCAAAGCAAGATTTTTCTCACCAGAGTATTTTAAAGTGAAATGAAAGGATTTTTTGCTGTCATTGTCTCTAAGGGCTATCCATGTCTTTGACAAGAAAAAAGTTAAGTCTTTTAATAACAGTGAAGAATGACTACTAGCCCTACTGAATTCTCAGACTAACAGATATATAACTTTAGAGAGTCAGGGTGGATTCAGGTCCCATATTAATACTCCTACACTTATGTATCTACATTCACAGTATTGTCCACAGCAACTTGGCACTGACTCACTTAAGTTTCTAGTGCCATTTGAGATGCCTACAGTGACCCAGTTAAGTCTCTCAGAGGTTGTGAGTGATATGTGACCGTCCAGTGTGTTGTGTTGGATGACCTAGTTGCATTTTGTTTCATTCAGCTTTGATCTGAAACAGGCATTTTAAAGCAATCCAGGTTGCCTATTGCATGTTTTTTAAGGAAAATAATTTACAGGTCTGCATGAATGCTAACATGCGCTTACAGAAGTCTCCTTGCCATCTGTGGCCTGGCAATGCTTGTGCCACATTGCAGTTGGCTCCAGGGGCAGGTGTCATTGCCCATGTAAGGGGCTAGACTGTCACTGCTCAGAGCTGACAGCCCCGTGCTCAAAAATAATACAAGCAAAGCAAGCATGTGCCTTACCTTTTTGTGTCTTAACCCTCACCCTGGACACTCTACCTCCATCACTCTCCACATCTCTGCAGAGAGCCTCACATCATCATACGGAGACTTTTTTTAATAGAAACACTGACATTATTACTTACAGGCAGCTAGAGCCTGACACCAAACTCTTCCCACATTCAACATTCATTTTGGCTGGGGAGAGAGGAAGGGGAAGTGTCTATCAAATGCTGGAGCAACCTGGGCTAAACTTTACTCCTTTCCATAAATGTGCCCATTTACCGTCACCCTTGCTCTTGGCTTGATTTGCACCACAAATCCGCCTCTTTAAGTAGGTATGTCAGGCCAAGTTCATTGCACTTGGCTCCCCAGTGCTTGTGGAAAGTGAAAGCTATTGGAAACATCAGCGTCCTGAATTGGAAATCTGTAGGAACTTGAAGCAGCTTTCCCCTTTCCTGTAATACCTGTGAGCAGTGCTAAAAAGCTGGTCTATAAATCTGATTCAAGCAAATCCAGAGCACTCGGAGGAATCAGCTTTTTATTGCAGATAAGTATAAAAGTAGCACCAGAAATATGCTGGAATGATAAAGATAAAATGCCAGAGGCTTTTCTGTGGCAAGGCTTAGCCATTAAGCACTGCTTCTTTGAGAACAGTCCTTCATCTCTCCAAGCAAAAATGTTAATAGCTAATGTAAACAATTACTGATAGAGTATTTCAAGCTTATACAGACTTTCATTTGTGCTGGAAATGTTCATGTGGTACCAGTACTGAAGTGGCTGTTTCTTCTCTTAAAACTCAAGGGTTTACAGGGAGCTGCGTGTGTTATAACAGATAAGTAGTTCAAGACTCCCAACAGCTGTGAGAAGCATATGATTTCTAAGGGCAGCAAGAGTTGGGATATGTCCTTTCATAACAGAGCAAGAAGGATAATTGTACTTCATACTTGAAGTAGCCTTACATTTAACTTCATTTCTTCTAGTGGTTACTTCTTGACATAGCTCCATTGCCTTCCAAACTGAAGAAGCTCTCAGTGGACTCTCAACGCTTTGAAATAACTCAAGATTCAGCAATAAGATGAGGGCTACCCTGGCAGCAAGTTCTGGGCTTCTGCCCATCCTCTCCCTCAACCACGAGTAGCACATCCAGCTGTTTACCCTGAGTAGATAGAGCCATGTGCTAATGTGGCTGAAAACACAAAAAGCAAAGAAATATGTAAAGCCAGAGTATGCAAGCGAGAGTTTTGATGAAGGATCCACCTTAAGATTTTGAAATTACTGAACACTGCCATAAAATGTTTCAGATGTCTTTCATACTGTGTAAAAACCAGTACAGTTTTCCCTATGGACTTCCAGGACCTTTTGGCATCGTCCATTTTACAGTGCCCAACTACCTCTTTTTTTGAGGGAGTTTATGTGTAAAAGCACCTGCTCTTCCATGGCGGGCGTTCTCATGCTGCAAAGTGATTAATTAATGAGTTAATCAGACTACAGCACCTTTCTCGGACCATTAAACCCTAATTTTAAGGTTACTGGAAATCTGTTCCCTCCTTTTCCGTGTGAGCTCTCCACGAGAGAAACGCACACAAACCTCCTTCCCTCCGACCGCCTCTGCAGCGGCCCGGGGCCGGCGGGGCCGGGCGGTGGAGGCCGGGCCCCCCTGAGGAGCCCTGAGGGAGGCGCCCATCGGGGCACCGGGCCGGGACCGAGCCCCCCCGCCCCTCACCGGCTGCGCTTTCGGAGGCTCGTCACTAGGTGTCGGCCTCCCCTCCGCCTTAAAAAGGGACAGGGAAAGAGGGGGAAGGGGTGATGAGCTGAGGGCGGAGGGGCAGCGGGTGGGAACGTCCAGCCCCACAGGCTCAGCCCGAAGGAGGCCAGTTGCGAAGAGTAAGAAATTAAAGCTGGCAAAATGCGTTTCTCTGCACCATAACCTGTAGCAATGTTTTACTGGAACACCCCAAACTTGCTCCTGCTTCCTCCAACAGTATGTTTTCATTGCATCCAGAGTTCATGCTTGGTAGGTTTCCTGCCCCAAGTGCTTCTGGTTGCCAGTCATTCAACTGAACTGAAACTACAGGTTGATTTCAGTGGCCTGGATATTTGCATTCTGGATTATTTTAATCCAAATATACAAAATCTGCATTATTACAGGTGGTGAATATATACAGTCAGGAAATAATTAAAAGTCAGCATAGAGGCTTTGTGGCATTGCACATGCTGATTGTGGTGATGTGGAGTTCTCTACTCAGCGCTTGTCAGGCCACACCTGGAATACTGTGTGCAGTTTTAGTCCCCACTATACAAAAAAGATGTGGACAGCCTGGAGAGGGTCCAGAGAAGGGCCACAAAGATGATCAAGGGACTGGGAAGCCTTCTGTATGAGGAAAGGCTGAGAGAAGTGAGTTTGTTCAGCCTTGAGAAAAGAAGGCTTAGGGGAGACCTTATCACCATGTTCCAGATGTAAAGGGTGGCTACAAATAAGATGGAGACTCACTTTCTACAAGGAGTCACATGGAAAAGACGAGGGGTGATGGGTACAAGTTACTCCTGGGGACATCCCAATTGGACGCAAGAGGAAAATTTTTCACCATGAGAACAATCCGACACTGCAATAATCTCCCCAAGGAAGTGGTGGATTCCCCAACATGGGACATGTTCAAGATTCAGCTGGACAGGGTGCTGGGCCATCTTGTCTAGACCGTGTTTTACCAAGAAAGGTTGGACCACATGATCCTTGAGGTCCCTTCCAGCTTGGTATTCTATGATTGATTTATTTTTTGCCAAATTTTCTTTCCAGTCTCTCTGAGGAAGATGCATAATTTCATTTTCAGATTTGCTTCAGAGATAAGAGAGGATTCAACAAACTGGTGTTATATCACCTGCAAATATAATTTGTTAAAACATCTAAGTCCAAAATGAAAATCACAAAAAATTTAGAAAGAAAACAATATTTTCAGAGACAGAAAGGTTTATCAAAGGGTATTTCTGGCAAGGCAAGTAGACTCAGCAGGAAAGGTGCTTATCATGAAAACAATCAGAGTCAGAGAGCGCCTTGTACTGTAAATCTACTCTGTCAATATACTAATGACTTTCATTGCCTTCCTACTGAAGAGAGGGTGGGTTATCCTCTGCTGATGTGAAATTGCACTCTCTTGTCCTTTCATGATAGGGTTAAGTACTCCAATTACTGGATCCTAACAGAACAACTGCACACAGCTTCCTCAGGGCTGTCATGGACTCAGATGTAGGGAGGAGACATAGAGGTTGGGTATTGGTCCAGCTACCGCTAGTGCTTAAGGATAACTCTAGAAGAGGGAGAAAATTTAAGTCCAGTTTGAAGTATAGCAAAGTAATGAGGTGTTCTCATAAAATTTTATCCTAAAGCAGCAAAAATCTAATGAGACTGATTTCCTGTTTTCTGCTATAGCGGGTGGAAAGTCATAAATTTAGATATTCTTGCAAAACTGGTGTTCAATCTAAACCTGAATCAGGAAATGGACCCCTTCTAGTATTTGGTTCACTTTGAAGCTAAAAGTGCTAGCACATGCATATATCTGGACTCTGGAGTCTGAGCTTGTGACTTGGTGAGCACTATGAATTCAAGGTGCACTGCTCAGCTCTGCCATAAATTCAATACACTCTGCAAGACCATTTGTGGAATCTAATCTGGGCAATTTAAAGAGCAAACACCAATGGAGAAATTTTGTGTGGATAAGAATGGGCACAGTAGCAAGCACTTGAGGCATACTGTGTGAATCTGAATGAGAAGGTGTTTCTCCCAAAGAGTTTTCATTCCAAATAGAAAAAGGGAGAGCAGAAAGGAATACCCCTATTTTTTTTATATATATATATATACAAAAAATAATTATATGTGAAGAAAATTACTTGAAATCACTCAGGGAGTCACTGGATAAGCACAGCATTACTCCTACATCTCTAGCACCTTCTTTATAATGAAAACTCTGTTGTCCCTCCTTGGGTATTGCTTAAGGTAATAAGCCTCCCCACTCCTCCAAGGATATGTCTACCTAACAGTCATGACAATACAGCACAGCTCAAGCTATATTTAAATCAAGCAGGTAAACACAGCATGCAACTAGATTTGGTGTTACTGCTTGAGTTTTTTATTGTGGCTCTTGGGCTGGCTTTGTAGGTTGCTGTCCATCTCCCTGCCACTGCAGGTGTGCTGCTGGCATCTGGGCACTCTGCGTCACTGCATTGCTGAGGGGGACACACCGCTTCCTGGACGCTGCCAAGTGAAGAGGCCTGAGTCAGGCGGCTGCGTATGTAAAGTTGATTTTGTCTCCCAAGAACGAAGGGCAAGCACCAACCCAGGGCCGGATGGGAAGACAAGTGAGACAGAGCTGAGAAGAGCTGAAGGAGGCGAAGCTGCTGCTCCTGGTGGTCTGGGAAAGGGGAGGCAGCTCTGGCTGCTGCCCTGCACATGCTGGGCAGTGACAGCAGCGATGTGGAGCCTGTCTTCTGCCACAGGCACAAGTGGCAACAGGCACTGACCATCTTGCTGTGCTTGCCCCTTCCCCTGAGTGCTAATGCAAGAGGCCCTGTCATCACAGAGGCTATAGAGGGAGGGCGGGCTGCATGGCTCTGTGGAGACAAGGATGCTGTCACTGGTATATGTGGAGCCCGAATGGGATGTGGAAAGAGGTGCTCTGCATCTTCTGCTGCGGGCTGTGAGGGCATGGTGGGTGGGGAAAGCAAAGCTACAGGACCCAAAGCAATCAAGCTGCAATGGGTAGCTAGGGAGTCACTTCACAAAGAACAGTAAAATATTCTTGTCTTGTTCTTCCCTCAAAGCCCGGGCAATGCCCTGCCTGCTCTTCACAGCTGTCTATGAGCACAAACAGGTATAACTGAGTGTTACCTGCTGCAGAGCTGCCTACAGCTGGCAGGCAGCATCCTGCCAGCTACATCTCTTGATGGAAGTGAGTAGCTGGACAGAAGATCAATACTTGCTCCTTGCACATAGGCAGCTTAAAAGCAGCCTAGCCTCTGTGCCAGTACCCTCAGGACTGAGGCAGCTGCATGCTGCTTATTTATTTGTCTCTCTTTCAAAGTGCCTTCCCCACCTTAGCCTGCTGCTGCATTTCAGCAAGGATTCATGCAAGGCCACGCCAGGCATTTGGTGATCACAGGCTGTGTTCCCACGGTCATGAGTCTATCATAAAATTAATGACATTATAAAAATAACAAGTGCTGCACTTTATTTGCCTCCAAAATCTAGAAGCTTTAGAATTCATGTTTTGGGGGATATAGTAATAGTCACAAAGGCTGGAAAACTGGATTTGTTTTACCATACTAGTGAAGACTGAAAATTTTAAGAAAAGCAGTTTCACTAGACATGGGATGAAAAATCTAGAAAATTTGCAATTTTATCTATAAAATCTCAACCCAGACTTTTTTCCAGTGTAGAAAAAACTCAAAATAGAAAAAAAATACAGCCTCACAAAGAGCAGTGTCACAAATGAGATAAAGATAATAATAGAAACGTTCACATTTTCTGTCTATTTTAGTTATAAAAGCAGTGATATTTTCCAGTCAGGAGCTCTTCAGCAGACAGAAGAGATTACCCTCACTGAGTCAAAGCTACCAGATACCGAATGCATAAAATATAGGCCACTGCCTGAAGTATATTTTCAGGAGCATCCCATAAGGATCCTGAGCTTCACAAACTCTTTCATTTCTTATCCTCTTAATTGGACTATTTCAAGAATGCCACTTGAAAAGTCTGGGATTTGGTGACATGGAGTAAAAACGGACCAGGAAAGTACTGGCACAGGGTGGAAGGATCCTAGCTACCCTCCCATAGGAGTTGATATGGTTATGTGAGGAAAGACCAAAACCTGCCATCTCTGAATTACCTGTGAGAGGAAAGACACAATGTTGACAGAAACGAAATATGATTTTTGACAAGGGAGTGGGAAAATGCCCCTTCTAAAATTTTTTCCTCCAAAGGGCTCAGAGCAGTTTGAGAAGTTAAACTATAAGGAAAAATTATGAGGACTCACCTAAAGTATGAACTCAGTTAATTGTTTTACCCATCAAATTGTTCAGCAGCAGTGATTATGCTATAATTTATAACACATTTTTTAGCCACTGCAAATTTACTTCAGTACTTCCCTGAAAATTTCCTGACAGTAATTTATGCAGGCCAAAGTCATATTCTGTCAAATGTGTCTCAGGCTATCATACTTCATCTGTCCATCAAAGACAATAACAGTAGACACAGGGAATTTAAAAAAAAAAAAAAAATAGAGGAACAGAAGTCGTTATTAATGAGTGAGGTAACACTTGGGATAAAAAAAAAAGATGAGAATGAGTTTCAGACAGACTATTCTGCTGCTATCCACTGCTCTTACATCTTTGCATACAAGAACAGCAGGTCCCTAGAGGGGATCTGGTGTTTGTGGAGGAAAGGGAGCAAATGTACAGTTGCTCTCAAATGTACAAATCCTCAGGGTGGGGTGGCTTGAAAAAAATTAAAAGCCCTATGGAAAGAAATAGCCCAGCACTACTTTTTCTTATTTAATTCCTACCAATGGAAGAAAGAACATTAAGCAAATAGGTGTTCAAGGAAAAAAAAAAAAGGAAAATTATACTTATTAGCATGCCTTTTATTCTGCACTGTTAACATCTTGCTGTTGTGTAAAAAGATTGCCACAAGGAAGAACAAGAAGCAGGAGAAATACAGAATCCTAACTGAGATTACCATCCTAAGCAAAACATCGTGATGATTGCTCATTCATTGGCATTCCTCCGCTCCTTGAGACAGTGCTCTGAATGGCAACATCATCCTGTGATATTTCTGAGTAATGGCCTGACCTAGTGGTCATTTGCCAGCAGAACTAAGAGTTGTTGGCTACTCTGCCCTAAATATCAAGGAAGTAGTTATATTCTGTCTAGTTCACATCTTCAGCCACAAATTTGCACATACGAGGAGGAACAGTCATGCAGCCATGAATTGGTCATACGAATTCAGCAGCTATGGAAAGGGGGGTGATGATGTTCAGCTTCTTTTATCATGTCAGTAATAACTTGCCATGAAATACAATGAAAAATTCATTACTTCTCATTTCATTGGGTTCTTTTATTTTTTTCTCTTTCTCTATTTTATCTCTCTCCTCTTTCCTGCTTCCTTTGTGCGGAACAGAATCTCCCTCTTCAGCTGTCTCAGAGTTGGCACTGTCTGCCCTGCATGGTTGATGTGTGCTGGGGTTGTGGTCCAACTTATTACCATCTCCCAGGGTTATGGTAGCTCCAGCTTTGGTCTGTAAACACTTGCAGGTGAGCTTGCCCCTCTGGGTGAGGCAGGACAGCCTCCCATGCTCTGTGAGTCTGGAGGACGGTCCGCCACACCATGAGAGATGGGGAACAGGAACAGCTTCCACCACTACTCTTCAGCTGGTGGGTGCTGCCTCCTACTTGTACCTAGCCACCTGCAAGTGCTCCCCCTGTCCCTGAGAGATGCTAAAGAGGTTGGCTCAATACCTGACTGACAGTGAACTCATGCAGGCACACAGAGATGGGAGGTGGTTTAACAGACTCTTCCTTGGCACCTCCAAGCCATGAGCACAGCTATGGGGCAGGAGCTTTGTTGGATCAAAGCACTGAGTGCATATAGGACTAAACCAAGCATGCAGTGTAGACATGGGCTTTCATTGGGATATTCTTTTAGCATATCCACTTCTCAGGACCAGCAAGTCATTCTATGTATGTACATAGACATATACCCCCTACACTTAACTGCTGCTGCACCCCATGGTGTGTCCTGCAACCCCTGGTCATCTACATCGGGTGCTACTGGAGACCTATGATCCTATCCAGTCTTTATACCCTGGGATAAAGGGAAAGGATTTCCTTTCCCAGAAACCAGGAATTACACAGGTTTTGGATGGTGTGTGCTTGAGTCTTGACAGTCTGGAGCTGGAAGTCAAGCCAGCAGAGTTACCCTGGCCTGATCATGAAGAGCAGCTTGGAAGCTGTCATCTAGCCTTTGCTGGTGAAGACTAAGTGGAGCAACTCACTTCTAGATATATATCAAGTCAGCATGCAAGAGGTTAAAGCATATTAAAAAAAGTTTCAGGAAACTTTCCCTAGAAACTAATGTTGCCTGTAGTCATAGAGCAGATGTACTTCTTTGGAGCAGCTATAAATCCTATGAGTCCCCTAATAAAAACACTACGCATTCATTGGAACAATGTGCCCCATGGATTTAAACTGCATCTTATCAATTTTTCCTGAAAATAATTATCACACCTATTAGAGGCTATATTTGGGATTTTTAGCCTTACACATACATCTGCTTTCCTCTCTCTAGACAGATATTCTGCCATGAAGGACATGTGCATTGGCAGCCTGATTTTCTCCCCAAAGAACAGAAATAACCCTGTGACTATACACTGGGGTACTGGTTACAGTTTAAATCAAGGTGCCCTTGAATATGGCTTGAAGATACAGGCACTGAAAATCCTACTTTTAAACTGTTCCAGGAGCAAACCTTTGTGCAAAAAATAAATTTTTAAAGTGTTTTCTCATATCAGTCCATTGGATGATGATGCTGTATTCATAAAAAACCAGTGGAACAAGAGTTCCAGAGCAATGTAATCTTGGTGATTATTTCACTGTTAACTTGTTTTTCAAAACACCATGGCTGTCACAGTTGCTGCTTTGGGATAACTTTCTGAAAAATATCTTCACTGCAAAACAAAGCCAAAGGAAAACTCTATAATATTTTTTTTTGAAAAACTTGACAAGTTAGAGTCAGTGATGCTGCCTAGGCTGGATTCAGATTCTAGGGACAGTTTGTAGATTATTTCATTTTTCCTTCAAAATCAGACAACAGGCAGATATCAATGCTAGGATCTTATTTTTATCTGAAATTCAAAAGGAATTCAGTAGGTAGAAAGCACCTAAGAAATCCCAGAAAAATAGGATGAAGAAACCCCCCTAAGGATAGCACACATTTATGAAAAATCTACAGAGTATTCTTACGAGAAAGAGAAACAAGAGATTATAATAATGGGGAGGGGGCAAACAATGCACGGGGACAAGTCAAGTGTGCCCATAGGCAAACTGAAAATAAAGTCAATTGCAGAAAGACATGCCTGGTAACTCTTAGAACTGAAATTTCCTTTTTACGGATGTACAGTGGATACATGTAGCTTTATACAATGAGTATCAAAATTATTTTGTGCAGACTAAGTGCACAGCATGCTGAAATGACTCCTTCTCACATTAATTTGACTCCAGACACCAAGAGCTGGTCTTGCTTGAACATGATGAGCCTGCATTACAGCTCTGACCAGCCTTATTTTCATCACAAACAGAATTTTGCCAGCACAGTACCAGGAGCAGATAGCTCTGGTTGTCACCCTTAGGGACAGCAAGCTAACCTACTTCCTCTCAGCAGACAGATGATTTCTAGTTGTTTACCTCAGCAAAGAAAAAATACTACTGAAAAAACCAGTAATCCATACTTGGGAACTAAAGCATCCTAGAAACTCCAGGAGATATTTCCCCATAACATGTGCAAAATACTCACAATGCAGACTGAATTCCTGCAGACATTTGTGGATGAGATTCTTCACATGCAAAAGTAATGATACTGTGAAAGCCACAAATACTTGGGTTTGCTGACAGAAGCTTGCAGTATAGTAGTCACAAAATGATCTGTGTGTCCACTTGTAGAAAGAAAACTTGTCTATGAACAGCATAAGCCATGTGAAAGCATGGCTCTTCTATCAGCAGGAATATTCACGAAGTGTATTTTGAGCTGATATGTAAAGACATCGTATATAAATTACCTATGATTTTCAATGTTTAAAATTTTAAAAATAATAGCAAATGTGAGGCAGTAAATGAGAAGTCAAAACAAAAGTGCTAATGTCTTTCTAACGAACCATTGTTTTGTTTATCTAGAATCCAAATAACAACACACAGAGGCTGAGAGTCAGCATAACCCACTTTGTTGCAAGAAACTTAAATCAGAACTGATATTAAATCAATGTCCTGATCATTTGCTTCCCCAGAGCCCTCTCACTCCCCGCAACAGGAAAGCCACTGAAACTTAAAGTA
The DNA here is from genome assembly GCF_031877795.1 of Strix aluco. Classification (NCBI taxonomy): domain Eukaryota; kingdom Metazoa; phylum Chordata; class Aves; order Strigiformes; family Strigidae; genus Strix; species Strix aluco. Next base: position 80,875,948 of record NC_133932.1, read on the forward strand.
CCAGTGCATCACAGTACTCATTTGGATTAGCTTTATTGTAGCCAGGAGCAGATTTTAGCCAGTATTAAGTGCTTAATTCTCATTGACTCTCATTTTTGGGGGCATGCACATTATCCACAGACCATCTACTCTCCATGGGATGTAGCTTACATCAATGAATATACTGATCTCATGCATCTTAGGCAGAATGCTATTGAACGTGGTGCTTTGTACGTGTGCTAAGGGAGCTGGCATGAAAAGTTCCAGGAAGAGTAAACAGAATTGGTCATCCAAGTTCTTTTGTCCAAAATGGACACAGTCATCCTAGCTCAAAATAATATCAAATTTTCAAGCACACTCTATATTTCTCCTATATTTGAAAAGTTATAAATGTAAGTGTATTTGTAAAGGCATACATTTTTAAACCTAACATCAGTAATACTAACCACTAGACACTGAAGGTACATCTACATTGCTAAATAAAAGCAGGAGAGGCACAAGCATGGCACCTCGAACGGTTCATGGCACTAAACTGTTAACTTGTTCCTTGGCACTGTGTTGGACCACTCCAAGTGCTTTCTCCATCACAGTGTTCTGGCATAGCTTGGAGAAGAGTTCATTCCAGGGACTACTCCCAGCAGGCAATGCACGTGAGACTGCATAGTTGTGATACTCTCTGCCCTGTGCAGCTCTCTAATACCATCCTGGCAGTCTTTGCCTTCTCTTGCACAACCATATACCTGCATGCCATGTTCAAGGGCGCATGACGTATATGCTCAGTTTCATGCTACCACACTGATGGATTTCAGCACAGCTCTCACATTATTTCAGATTGTTTGAACTGGAAACACACACACACAAACAGTATTTTCTAAGACTACAGCAACACAGTGTGAGACCCACGGGAGATCCAAGACCAGGTGGTGTGGTCTGTGGATGCAGGCAGTTTGCTTCTGTGGAAACTAGTCCTCAGCAATGTGAACAAGGCACAGTTTACATTGTATAGCCTCAAGATGCCAGGATCATATCCTACCCATCTTCCTATACAGTGGTATCAATGTGCCCTTATAGGCCAGGTTGCCATTTCCAATACAGATGGAAACTCCTTTGCCTAACTTGATGGATATGGTCCAGTTGCCCAAGTGCATGCTGCCATTTATATTGGAGATGCTCTGGAGAATGCTATCTGACTTTCAGTTGTTGTTTCAGAAGGGTGCATGTCTACTATCATTCTGAAGTGCCTTGTGTCCAGTTGTGTCATGTGCCCCATGCAGATGCTTCACATAGTCTACATAATTTCAAATGGCAGTAGGTTCCATATCTAAGCAAATGCATTGAGCTCCAACAGCTAAAAAATTAGGTGCGTACTAAATGCTATAACATCCCTTTGTAGTTCAAAGAAGAATTGACCCTACATATCTCATGTTTATCTGACACTGATGAACAGAATTTGGGAGGTGCTTCTCTTCCAGTAACTCAGAAGAGATGGTCTACAGACTGGGTACAGACTACAGATGGGCACACTTAGGACAGCTCTATCTGCAGGCAGCCATGGAGTTCACAGAGGGTTGGAAATTGTAAATGGTACAAAAATCATGCTTACTTAAGGCAAAACTGGATGAAAATTTAATTGCTGGTATATTTTAAATTGAAAGGACTAGTGGTAGGAAAAAAATATATCTGTGAACTGAATGCATTTGTTATTTTTGTTTGTGCTTTGGGGGCTCACACTTAGACCAGAACTAGTTAAAAGCTGTGACTTTATCCTCTGAACACCTAGTGAATCTGCCTTGTGACTCTCACCCCAGACCTAACAAAATGAACACAAATTTTCCATTGACTTCACTGGACTTAATATTAGGCTCTAGATTTTCTTTTCTATATACAGTTTGATTTGTGAATGTTATGCCCATGTTTGCTTTAAGAGGGTATCTGATTTAGTCTGTTATGTCCACACTTAGCTCTTTGGAAGAATGAGCAGATGCTTCGTGCACAATCACTGGAACAGTCTGGGAGCTCAGATCTGCTGAAAAACGAGGCCACTTGCTGAAAAAGCTCAGTATGGTGTTATTAGCCTAATTGTGGGCTCTAGTAAAGGAACATGGTGTCTTGTATTAATACTTATTCTGTACTTCCTGTTTACCTGGGACAAGAGTTTGTTAGTTTGCTCACTGTGATTCCAAACTCAGCTAACATCACTCCAGAAAAGACAGGCCAACTAGCTGAAAAGATTTCAAGTATATAGGCAAAAAAAGATGCTGTATCTTAACATGTGTAGTTTCATTGTCTTCAGTGAAACTACTGTTCTGAGCAACATGAGAATCAGAGAAGTTACTGCGTCATTAGAGGCAGCCATGAAAGAGACCACACATCTGGTGTCACTGCTATAAAACAGCAGGCTGTCCTTATTACAGAAAGCCATTTATAGTTCAAAGCTCCTCATGGAGGGTTAAATGCTTTAAATACTTATGAGTGATGCCATAATGGCAGAATCAATAATAGTCTAAATGACCTCGTCTTAGTGTTCCTCAAAAGTGAAGGCATTCCAAAATGCCAGGTATCATAAAATTACAATTTGTCAAAAATGGATGATATAATTGTTATGCTACACTTCTGTATCTTTTCTACCTATCATTAGTTCTAATAGAATAGACAATGCTGATGATGCATTCACAATTTAGAGTCATATTTCAGCTTCCCTCCAAGTCCAAACAAATAAGAAACTTTATAGGCAAGTTTTAATATCCTTTAATTACAACACTGAAACAATTGGTGTTCCACTGATAAAAAGTAAAAGACTGCTGTGTTGACAGTTAAAGGAGGACTTGCCATGTGAGGTTGAATGGTTCTTTACCCAGGGATGTGGAAGAAAAAAACAGAAGTAAACCTTCAGTGGAGAATAAGAACAGCAGGCTGAATACCCCGAGGTGAGACTCACTAGGAAAGAGGCACCGGTTCAAAGAGAGGGACAATCTCTGTTTCAGGGTTCATGTTGCCTCTGAAACTCTTCAATAAAACTCAGCATTCAGATTTGTTTGTCTTGCTATACTGTATTTTTCCATACCGCATCTAAAAGGGGTGGTAGTAAAGTCTGTGTAATCTGCTCCTAAGGATTGCCTATGTGCTCAAGCCATCAGTTCTTACATCAAGTGCAACCACAGCTGTTGGCACAGAGACCAACAACCAATGTACAGTGGTAAATTGAAATGAGGGGAAGTCACCTCAGTGACGCACTAACTGGGAGGGTTGTGAGATTTCTAATCACTGCACTTCACACTTTGTCCTAAGACATTTTGATGTCTTTTCTGCATGCTACCAAATTCAGCCAGAAGGATGTTCTTATGCCAGGATGGACAACAGGCTCTTTCTAGGAAGGTGGGAGGTTGGAGTCTCTTCAGCCAGGGAAAGGCATTAAACCTAGACTTTCCATGTGCTGGTGAATGCTGTGATAATGAGCTCTGTCACGCTTGACATCCATTTTGGAAGATGACCTCTGCTCAGTGATTAAAGGTGATAGCTATGCCGAACATACATAGATATATGATCCAGGGTATATGTGGAGGTGCTTCCTGGTACTGATGAGTAAAGTACTGAACATGTCAAGAAAGTCAAGATCTAAAATGGTAACATTTTAGCTGTGCTGATCTAAATTGTTAGCACAGCAGCAGTGGCTATCTGTAGGCTAGTGGCTCCCAAACCTTTTCAGCCAACAAATCACTGCTAACTTTTAAACTTTCCCTGGCTAACTTTGCTTCCTTAGAAACACTTTACTGAAAACACTATGAATAGCACTGTTTTACATGTTTCCAAGACCAAGCCTGCAGACTGTTGGTTTAAGTTCTGGAATTTGTTTTACATCTCACAACGAGGCACAAAACTGTCCCCAGATATGATACAAGTAGTGCTAATGCCTGACTCAAAGATTTAGATTCAGCTCTGGTCTCGCTCAATGTGTCCTTTCTTTTTGCATCTAGCCCTGAAAGACCTGATCCAAAATTCACTGACAGCAGTGGGAAGATTTCTGTTGACACTGGGCCATGTGCTAATGAAGAGATAGATACACATAGCCCAAAACTGTCATTCAAATTTGTATCACTGGTGTTTCCATTGAACAGTACTGATGAGCTAAATTACAAAAAGGATAAACATTTACTTTTCATAACAGAAGACTTCAATACCTCATTGTTTGAGAGAAAAAGAAAGAATATAAATTGGGAGAGAGAGGACATAACCTCAGTAAGGAAGGAGTTTCAGCCAAGAGTCAAATAAGAGAATTGATTTGTTTTTAATACTTGCTATTTGTATTTGCCCTCTTTTCAGTTAAAAGGAAAGGCATTACTGTGAAGCCTTTTTTTGTGTGTGTGTGTGTAAAGGAAGACTCATAACAAGATACACTGAGAAATGGCTTAATTTTAAACTAAATCAGCCTCAAATTGTGTTCTCTAACTTTTCATAAAACTAGGCATCAAACTACATTGGAATGAGAAACAGCACTTTTTTTGATAACAGCAAAGGAAGAAAACCTTTACCAATCACAATATCACTGGCAACTGTATCATAAAACCCAAACATTGAAAAGATGTGATACGTACATTTAAATACCTGGGTGTAAGTCTTTTTATTGTCATCAAAATCTATATGGGGCCTACACATTAAAAATCAGTGTAATCATCCATATGTAGACAGGTCTTTTTCATATACAAGCTATACTTTGAAAGTCTTAAAAATAGTATTTGGCTGCTCAGATGTGTACCCATCCCACCCATAAACCCAACAGTAAAGTTAGACACAGATGAAGATGTGATGGTGTCAAAGACAGCTAACTGTTTTCTGAATATTTTGTGCCTGATGTTTGTCTCCTTTTGTGAAGAAGCAAGAGACTGAGAAAATAGCTCCTCTGCCACCTTGCATGTCAGTATGAAAAGTGATATCACTGAAGTGATAGCTAATGGTCAGAATCCTTTAAATAGCTCTGTCAGGTGTGCTTGAGCTATCTGACTGATTTTTATTTTGGCTTTTTGACTCATTTGTCCATAATGGTTTGCTTTTGCATCCAGGAGGAATGTGATGCTCAATTAGGACTCAGTCATGCGGTGTGCTAAGAGGAAAGTTACTTACCTGTTCAGTAATTGGAGGTCTTTGACATGCTTATCTTTGTGGGCATTTTGCTCTGCAAGTGGGGGTGTGCATGCGCTTACTCACTGGAGACTCTTTCCCAGCAGTGCCTGCTTGGCAGGGGAGAGCAACAGCAGTAGTGACATACGAACGGCAGTGAGTGAAGTGGGTTTCACGTTCCTCTTGTTTTAAGCAGGAAACAATCAATTTGAATGGGATTTGGCTCCCCTGCATATCCATTCAGAAGCAGAGAAGGCATAGTTTGGGGCATCACAGGACCCACTAAGTGGTCAGGAACTTTGTGGGCAAGATGGTTTTGAGTTCCACACTGGAGGAACTGGTTGTTCTGTCCCATTTGGTTTTCCTCAGAGCCTTCAGCAGTGCGGAAACCACTGGGGATGCAGACATTAATGGGCCTGACAATGCATTAGAAAGGCGTTCTGGCTCTCATGCCCCTTGAGCAAAATTTGATACATCTTGCTTGTGCTGCCTACTGAGGGGTTCATGGCTAGACACCCCTAATTCTGAAGAATGAACAGAATAATCAAACTTCAGATTCTGATCTGTGGATAAAATGCTTGTGGAGTGTTCCAGCTGGTGTTGTCTGCGGGCAGCATGTGCACCACTAACAGAGTGCTCTTGCAGTGCATACACTGTTACCAAAGCATTGGCTTTAGTGTAAAACTAAAAGGGGACTGTTTTTTGCTTTTGCTTCTGTCTATGAATATGTTATTTCCATGCTGTCCAGTGTAAAGGTAAAGGCTGATTTTGATGGATGAGATGAGAAAGGTGCTTATGCTGGGTACTGAAATGCTGCTGTGGGACAATGACTTTCAGGGAATTTGTGCTCTCTTTCACATGTCCAACCAAATGGGTTCTCTGTCCTAGTAGCAATCCATTCACTGACTGCTCTTTTCACTGGCATGAGAAGGAAGAAGGGAGTTCCTAAACAAATCTCTAACTAACTCTAACTGCAAGATAGTCAGGGGGTTGGAGCACATGACATAGGAGGAAAAGAGAGCTGTGTTGTTCAGACTGAAGAAGAGAAAGCAAAGAGAGGATCTTATTGCTGCCATCAACTACCTAATGGGAGGTTACAAAGAAGATGGAGCCATACTCTTCTTGAAGGTCCACAGCCTAAGAATGAGAGACACAAGCAGCAATATGGGAAACTCCAATTAGATGTTAGGAAAATTTTTTGCACAATGAGGGTGACTGAATATCAGAACAGACTGTTGAAACAGTTTGTGGTATCTCCATCTTTGGAGATATTAAAAATTTGACTGAGACAAGGCCCTGAGCAACCTGATCTAACTTGAAGGTAGACCTGTCTTTGAAGCTGTCTCTGCTTTGAACTGAATGGAGATATGAAGGGGAGGTGGGGGTTGGGCCAGATGACCTTCAGAAGTTCCTTCTGATCTGAATTGTTCTATGAGTATTCAGTTCTGCTTTCCATCCACTGTGAATTATTTAGGTCTGTTAAGGACCAGAGACTGGCATCTCTGAGCTGTGTCTCAACGACACAACCTGCAAACAATGAAGGTCAATTCTCATGTTGTGTGTGATGTTAAATGACCCAGAAGAAACAGAAAAGAGGCTGGTGACATTTAAGGATTTGATCAAAGTCTTTGTAGAGGTTAATATATGCAGAGTGTCCAAGGATTAAGCTTTGCTCCAATGCCTTTTAGAGATTTACACACTTTTCATTTACCATGAGGGAAATTTTGAAAGAGTCTGTTTATTGATTGCTAATGCTCCTTATATGGACCTTTTTAAATGTGAAAACATTTCCAAGTCTTGTGAAATACAGGTGGGCCACAAGCACCAGCAGACATAAGTACAGATGTCTACACAAGTAATATCCAAAAGCGTTTACATCTATCTGAAAATGTGCACCTTTGAGGACAAGAGCTCCAAACCAAACTCCCTGACCTAGCAGAAGAATTACTTAGTGACCAATCTGAATCTCAAACAGTGAATCAAAGTACTTAGTGCCTGAAATGTAAAATGGCCTCCACTCTTTCTTCCTGAGGAGGAAGAAATTGGACAGGATGGGTAACAGGGACAGATGATAAGGATATAGTTCAGTTATATTCTTTTAGAGAAAAGACCACACTCTCCATGTGGTAAACCTAAAAAGGGCACAGGAAAATTAAAGGAATAGATATTACTTGATATTGCTTGCTAAAATTTGGTGCAAGCGTATTACTATGGGGTGAAAATGCAGGGAACGAGAGCTGTATCTCAGAAATTTTTTAACAAATTTTTCTCACAGAATTCTGGAGGGATTCTAACAAAAAGGAGGTCCAGTACACGAGTTTGCAATGCCAGAAGAGCTGGATAACCATTAAGGACCATCTATCTCTTGCATTTCCTGACATTTTCATGTTAATGCATGAGAGTCAAAGGGAAAAAAGAGTTTTCTGTCACCAGCATGATCATATGCTACTTGACTTAATTTTTCTCATAGACATAAAATCCTCCTAAAAATGAAGGATAGTTTTTAACATGCAGTAAGAACTGTCTGACTTCTCGCTGAAAAGATTTGCTGTTGGCAAGGTCATCTCTTTGTTGTCACCTACACTTCTGATGATGTCTGAATACTGTAGCCAGGAAGATAGTCAGCGTTATCTAGTCTATGTAGGTGACAAATTAGTGTTGAAGACATTCAAAGCTGTTTGGCATTAAGATCTCATGAACAGCTTTCTATGTGACTGTGATGATTTTGTTCACTGATTTCCTAAGGCTGTTTATCACTGAACTCTGTTAATTTGTCATACTTAATGAATTTACATTTGGCCATGAGCAATTGGTAATTTGAAATAGAAACTTGAAAATGCGCTAACAAGTCATATTTATTTCCAAAGCACTCCAATTACTCGATTTCTTTCTAGAAAATTATCATGTTGAGTGGTCCTTATATTTCCTATATTTCTATGTAGCCACGGTGATGATAAAAAATTTGTTATGGAAGGACTGTGTATAGGCTTTATGTGCTCATATGGAGTTATACCATGTCTTTGTTTGTATACCAGTTTTCTCTGATGTGGAAATAATAATACTGTAACAATCATCATCTTGTCTTTTGTCACTTCTGAAATTAAATCTCAAAAGAAAAATACATCTAACTTATTTTCTATTTTTTAACTATATCCGTGAATGAAATGAATTACAGGTGTGTGGGTAAGGCCTTCTGGAGAACTATACCACCCAGGTGCTTTATAAATATGAAAAGTTGACAATTTTCTATTCTCTGTGTAAGCTGTTTTTTGGAAGCCTTGGACGAGCAAAGAGGCTGGGTAGCGGCACTTCCTGCAGGGATGGGAGAGAGCTCCCTGAGAACTGTTACTGAGTCTGTAGGCTTCTGAATAGGCTAGACAAGGTGTGTTAATGCTTTAGTGGCAATTGAGGTATTTAGGGGCAGAAACAGAGCTGCAGCCCATGCATTTAGAAATATATTGGCAGTCAAACCAAGCTAAATGCACCTTAACATCTGCCATATCCTGCATTAACCAGTAGGATGAGACCGTCATTGTTAGAAGGGTCAGAGTTTGTAGCTATTTTATTTTTTTTAGGAAGGGCAAAGGAAATTTCTTTTTTGTTCTGAGGCTTATATGAAAATCCTGTTACTAATTATCCCTTTCTAAGAGAACTGAAGCCCTGTGGGGGAGTTGCTGGGTAGAGATAGCTCAGCAGGGTGGTGGTTGTGGCCAGCAGATTGTACAGCAAAAACAGCTGGTGGCAGCAGCTATAAAAAAATAAATCCAGCCCCAATCTGCAACATTTATTCTTACGTGATGTATCCAAGATTGTCTGGATGTGTAAAAAGAGTGTTGGGACGGGGTGGGGCATAAAAGAAAAAAATTCTCTCTAGTCGAAGAAGTGTGTGTGCCTGTGCAGAAGCCTCGATGCCATAAGCCCTGAGGAGCAGCTCAGGCAGAAGTCTCCAGAAACCCTCCGCTCTCTCTGCATGGGGGTGGTTGGACCGCAGCTGTACAGGAGTTCTCCTGCCTCTTCTGAAACGTTCTGCCAACTGTATCAGGAAGGAGTAGCTTTGCCCTAGTTACCTGTGCATGTTACCAACATAATGGATCTTCATATGTTGCTTGGTGTTTTCCACAATTTAACCATTAAGCGTTGCATTTGGTTCTGATGATAAATCCTCAAAAAGAAGAGCACAGAGTCTTTCTCAGGTTTACAAAGACTTGTAAACCATTCTCTTTCTCTTACAGCACTGATAGTGCACCTTTTTTGTCAGCTGATGACAAATTTATTTTTAAAAAGCAGAGGAGCTCATTACTGCTGAGACCAGCCCAAATACCTGTCAGTGGCAAATGTGGCATAAGTGTCAGTGGTTGCCATCACCACCCTAAACTGTTCAAGTACAGAGCGTACTAAATGCTGTCCTAATACTTGTAGAAAAAATTCTTAATTACACTCCTTTAGCCCTCATTTTCTTTTCAGAGGGTAGAGTTATGACGACCTTCTCTTCTTGGATGGCCACTATATAAACCCTGAGTCTTCATTCATATTTAGCTGAAAGGCTTTTCATCTAGTACTGTGCAACAAATCAAAACCCTGCAGCAACCTGCGGATATTTTATAGTCAATCTAGCAAGACTCTGCAGTTTTCATACTGAGTAGTAATATATGACCTAGACAAGACCCAGACAAGGGCTTGTGAGAAAGACCGTGCAGCTTTAAAATGATTGCTTTGAATGTGGGAAAGAAATATGGGTAATCACTGGCATCCCCTGACCCAGGGTAGTCTTCCGAGAGATAAGTATACAGCAGGAGACAAAAAACATCTGGGAGTTGGCAGGTTTTGCATCTAGGTCATACCACTTGAAGCTCAGATTTAAACTGATGTTTATATAAATAAAACTTTTGAACGTTGCCCTGAGTGGAGATGAGGGGATGGCTTGCTCTCCCTCCTGGGACAAGGGATTTTAAGCACTGCCAGAAGAGAAATGTCTGGAGGCAGTGTCTACCTTTCAGGCTCCAAATAAACAAAATAGCTTCAAAACTAAAGCCCTTAAAAATCAAAAGAAGGCTTTGCATGGTTTTGAGGTGGTACAGCATGCTGTACCTGCGAGAAATTTACTGCATTGCCCAGAGGTTCTCTGTTCTCTGTTTTAGACCTTCCACAGAGGAAAGATGACTTTGTGTGGGGTATGTGTGACAGGAGTCTGCTGACAGCCAAAATAAGATGTGAGATACAGTACAGCCACGCTGCAGAGCTGTGTGTCCTGCACTTACATCCCTTCTGCTGGTAATGGATGAATGGAAAGTGAGTCCTGGGCCTGGAGCTGGGGTGTGAGGGAGAATAGTCTTCAGCAAGTTACTAATCTCTTTTCTATTGTTTAGTACCGCTATTCAGAAATAATTCGAGGACTGCTTAAAAAGAGCCATAGTCACCCCAGGAGGAACTTTTATGGGCATCTGGATGAGAACTGGTGTGGCTGCATTGCTGTTTCCAGTGTAGCATTACAAACTGCCTGGCCCCAGAAGGTGAGTGAGAGAGCTGGACTGAGCATGGCTGCAGTACACAAATCAGCAAAGTCAGGTATGTCTCAAGGGCCACCCTAAAATCCTGTCTGTGGAAGATTGAGCCACCTAAACATAGCCGACTAGAAATATGGGCACAGTGGGTATGTCCCCCACTCTGCAAGGCAGTGCTTGAACTGTTGATAGTATATTTTTGTATACTGAGGTGTGTGGTCACTATGGCAAGGTAGCACTTGTATTTGGAGCAGAAACAGTGAGCCCTAATGTATATTTCTGCCCTCAGAAGGCAACTTGGCTACAAAAGTAAGGTAGGCTTGGATATATTCCAGTGCTTAAATTTCCTGTTACCTGTCAATGCAGTTTCACCACCTACTCAGCACACATATTTTACATACTTCTGAGCTTCTTTGGCTTCCTATGACAATCCATTTGCCTCAATTTTTCAGACTCAGCACTGGATCCAGCTGCTTGAAAGTTTGGTGTTGTGCGACATAACTTGCAAGTACCCAAGTCCTCTGTTGGAACCAGCTTGTGGTGATCACAGAGCAAATGACTTTTTCAGATGGCATCTGATTTCCCTGCACTTAGCTGGTATTACTATATGCCCACAACACTGAAGGTGGTTTATATAAAATTCAGTCAAATAAAGCCTGAAAAACATCTCTTCAACAGTGACATCATAAAGTTCTGTGGTTATTGCTTCTCAGTGGTTTCAAAATTAAATTTGGTTTCAAAATCAAATTTTCTTTCTATATAAATAAAATGGTGTGGATTTTTACCTAATTAGCAGCCCTGCCTTGAAATATGATTACATATGAATATTTTTACACTTTGTTTCTAGCTTGGGGATTATTCCCAGCTCTGAATGAATTGCATCACAGGCACAATAAAGAAACAACTGAGCTAGCTCAAAATGGAACTGGGATGGCATGAGGGGGCCTGCACACAGCATGTTGAATGAAACTTTACATATCTGTCCCATTGGTTCCAGCTGGTGCAATAAGCCAACTAAGTGAGTACCCCCATGAGCCAGACAGCTGGAAGATGATTATCTGTCTGCAGATGTATTACAGATCACCTGAGACAACTTGGGTGAACTGGGAAGAGCAGGTGTGAATGCTATCAAATATTATGCCAGCATCAAAACTGAAAGAGTGTGACTCCACTCAGGGAGGTGGCAGGTGGCCATTCAGGTGTGTTATAAGATCTTAAGAATCTCCTGCATGCCTAGGTTGCAACTGTAGCCCCAAATAATATTTCCATTTATGTCTGAAAAGGCAAAGACAACCCCTTCAATAAAACCTTGCCACGTACCTTTGTCACCTCAAGACTGGATTATTGTAATGCACTCTATCTGGAGTGACCTATTGAATTCATTTGGAAAATGGAGTAAGCACGGAGTGTAGCCACTGCTTCACTGCTTACTAAGCTGTATGCTATGCCAAGAACGCATTACACATTGCTTTGGGATCTGATGTACTAATATAAAAGCAGCGAACCTTTTATCAAGATCTATTTCAAGTTTTATCCATTCTGCTGGAAAGAATATTCCCAGTTAACTCTTTACCTTCTGAATTAACAGCCCTGGGTTTGTTGATGTGACAGACAGAGAGAACACAGTCTTTAACTTCTTGCGAAAGGACTTTCACCTGAATTTTACTAAAGCTGGAAGATGACCAGAAAATGACAGAGGGAGAACCCACTATTTCCTGCTGGAGTCTGCTCATGTGGTTAGTCATCCTCACTGTTAAATCAGATGCCTTATTTCAAAGGTACATTTTTCTAACTTCATCCAACCATAGGCACTTATTATTTCTTGTTTAGATTAAGTTTTTTAGTACTTGGAATTTTTCCATTTGGAAGCGCATACACACAGCCACCAAGTCACTTCCTGATCTCTTCTGATAACCTAAGAGGAGAAGTTTTAAGTCTTTCGTTGTAAGGCATTTTTCTAGCCTTTATGGCTCTTACTGTTCTGACTTTTCACCATCCTTGTTAAAGTCTGCATTTGAAAGATACATGCCTCTTTCTAGAAATCATCTCAAGAGTTTCTTCTTGATGCCAAGTGGCGGAAACTCCCTGCATCTGTTCTACACAGCACTTGGCCTGGGGTTCCCTATGGCCCATGTGTTACATACCTTGAGGTATGCCAGGTATCTGGGCTAAGTATTTTGAAGGTGATAGTGTTGGAGGAATAGGCTGGATTAGGAGGTCAAAAGTGGGTTGACTTTATGCCCCAACTGCTGGCTTTTGGGAATGGTTCTTGATATCCTTCAAACTATGTCCATGTCTTGGAGGGTATTTATGTGTGTGGGCCAAAACTGTGATGGGGAATGAATTAACACATAAGCAGTGTGGGTGATCAGTGGTCCAGCCCTTGATCACACTCCAGCCCTTTCTTATTTAATGATAGAAGTAGACCCATCAGTTCCATATTCAAAGACATAAATCCTTACTTACTCCTCACCATTGCACGCGTGATGGCTAACCTTTTTTGCTGCAGCAGCTGGAATTTCCTACCTTGCCTTTTCCTGCTATCTCCTCAGTTCTCTTAAGCTTTTCCTTTTCAAGGTAGTCTCACATTTTTTAGGTCTGGCAGGTAGTCACTCTTCCCAGATACATGACCTTGTATCTGGCTCTATCAAAACATGTTTTGTCTAAAAGGACTAAAATGATAGGTGACTTAGATCACTCTTTGGGCTGTCCTATTCCATAAAATATTTATTATGTGACCAATCTGTGCTACCTGCAAAACTCATACTGAATTCTACCAGTGAAAACATTGAATGCTGCAGAACCTATCACTGGTACGCACAGAGTCCCACAGGAAGATATGGTTATATAGAGGACCACAGTTGTGTGGAAACATACTGTTTTGATGGTGAATCCCTTTATTTGCTGAGGGCAGTCAGCCAGCTAGTAAGGCCAGATACTTCTTTTTGAAATTAAAGGACAGGAAATGCCTGTATATCTTTAAAAATCTGTCTCCGTTTTAAGTGTTTTTAATATAGGTTTTCTCCATGTTTTATAGAGGAAGATTTTAAAGCAGGACCCAGTACAGTATTGTCACCTCAAATAACAGGGATGTGTTACTAAGCTATATAACAAAACTGACTGATTATCTCTGTGAAAAACAATAGCAGGCAGAAATGTTCTGTGTTGTCATCTGCAAACCACTGCCTTCATGGCATCATTCTTGTGGGTTTTTTGTAGTGACCTGCACAAGATTTTTGCATTTTCTACAAGGTTGTCTTTGAGCCATAAGTTCTATGTAGGGAATCTGACTCTTTAAGTATCTCTGTTGCTTAAATGACATCATACTGATGCTGTACTTATTTTTTTTAAGTTTCTAGTGGTGCAGTACATTGTAGTATATATTTTAATGTCAAATCAACTTCTGTCAATAATTATTTTGGGTTGCTTAATTTCATATGCTTAATATTATAATTTTAGTTTTTTGTCCATTTCAATGTATTTTGATTTACATAATTGAGCCACATATTCAGAAATAATTCCATTTTATTTTTTATTTTAGCAGTCAAAACTTTTAGTTGTCTGCCTTAGCTTGTGAGAAAATTTTGTAATATTTTCACAAGCTCCCAGTACATGTACTTTTCTCACTCTTTATCTGATGACCTATTATATGCTCTCCAGTACTTTGATATAACCAGATATCTGTCCCTCTGCAATTTTATTTTTCTAGTGAATCCTACACTATTCACACTAGAGAGATCATTGCTGCTCTCTCCCCATTTCATTGCAGCTGTGGACTAAGATCCCTGGATATTGCCTTCATCTACAAATGGTCGTTTTGTTGGTTTTTTTTCTTGTCTGTTTGGTCTTCTTTTTTTAAGAAGCAGCAGCACAGGACAGAAAAAGCATCACTGAAGCATGAGAGATCCAACAGCACACTTCACTGCACCTACATTCTGTGGCCTAGTCTATTAGTTTTTTCTTCAATAAGTTAAGAGTACTAGGAACACTCCTGGACCCACTGGTCCATACAGCTAAACTGTGAGATCAGTCCCAGGAACAGCTGTAGCATGGGTCAGCTCCCCAGACCAATTTTGTGGCATGGTTCAGGAATCATTATAGGCCAGGCACCATGCCCTTAAACAGTTTTCACGAGGCCACTCATATTTGGGAATATGAGACATAGCACCATGATTGCTCCAAGTTCTCAGCTCATTACATTTCTACAGGGCTCGTCCTGAATCAGGAACTCTGTGATCCTATTTCAGTCTGCTCGTGATGCCACCATGGCAAGTGGAGGCATCTGGCTGCAGCACCAGTGAAGAGTTCCAACTGTGATTAAGATAGCAACATAGCCACAGCTGTACTACTTCCAAAGGCATTGTTTAGAGGACTAAGACATTTAAAGAACTGATACTTCTTGTTGTATGCTATTGCTGTTCACTACAACCAGCATTCATCTCACCTAAGTCTAGTTACTTGAAAAGTAAAAAATTAGGCTAGCCTACTTGTCTGGATTCCCAGTGTGGTCATTTCTAGAGGCCAGATCAACCTATCCTGAGAAAGTATATGGACCGGATGTCCATGCTGACTTTAAAGGGTGCATAGATGCCCAGCTTGGACTCATCTTTATGTTTTAGGCTGCTGAAGTTATGTGAATTCATTTGTAATTTACACATCAAACTGGAGCACATCAAAACCCGACCCTGGACAATACAGATTTGGGTGCAGAACTTCCTGCTAACACACAACTGCAACAGCATGAATTATGTCCCCCTAGGAGGGACAAAAGCTATAAAAGAGAAAGAATTGACACAGAAGTCCCTGTGCTATTTGGAGAGGAATGAATGGGGAATAAGATGGACAAGGGGAGCAGCTATGTTATGGCAGTCAGAGATCCTCGAGATAATCCCAGCCAAGCTGGTTACAGGCCTGGGGAATGGATGTCAGTGCCATGTCAGCTGAACCAGTTAGTCCTGTGGAGAGGCAGGTCAAGAGGTGTGGAATGACTAAAATATCTTTATTGCCTCTAGGACCCAAGTTGGCAGCTTCTCATGGTGTGGCACAGTGCTGGGTGGCAGAGTTACACCAGCTCACTCAGAGCTGGCTTCTGACTTTTAAGTCTGCAGAGCACAGAGCTGACCCATGACACATTTTTAATTGTAAAGTTCAAAACTGGAGGGAAAAGAGCAGCGATATCTCCTTGAACGATCAGAAACTATTAAAGACTTTGCATAAGGAGAGGGGAACAAAAAAGAGACCTGGAAGAGATGGCAACTTGCCACTAGGTTACTCATGGGCAGTAATAACAAGTAGCCCCACAGGGATAACAGCAGCCGCAGGATGAAATCTTGTCCCAGAAAAACTCTGCTTTCCTTAGATGAAAGCCTCAGGGGTTTGCCCCTCTTCTACACTGCAGCTTTTAGGCATATTTTCATTTCAATAAAGTATCATGGAAATGAACTGGAAATTAGTCAGTATCATTCTTTCTTCTCAGCTCTCCCCATTTTACCATACATTGAACTGTGCAAACTCCTGACGCAGACAACTCTTCTGCTTGTTTTTTGGTCTCTGGCAGTTATAAGCCTCTTGATTTGCTGGTGGCCACAGGCACACCATGGTTCCTGGAGGGCAGCTTCCCCAACTGCCACTTGGGAACATGCACCCTGAAGGATGATGCCTGCCTTG
Source organism: Strix aluco (assembly GCF_031877795.1). Classification (NCBI taxonomy): domain Eukaryota; kingdom Metazoa; phylum Chordata; class Aves; order Strigiformes; family Strigidae; genus Strix; species Strix aluco. Next base: position 80,892,210 of record NC_133932.1, read on the forward strand.
CCTTCAAAAATCAGGGTCATCCTGGTGTGTCGAGGCAAAAGCTCCTGATGCAATTTTTATGAGTGACTATGAATCCTGGGATGCGAGCTTGAAGCCCGCGAGTGCAGGGTGGTGTGGCTGAATACTGACAATAAGATGATGCACAGCTTTGGCCTTAAGTGAGATTTATGGCTAGGGCTGTTCATGATGCAAAGAGTTTATCACTGCCAAAAGAAAGAGAAAACAGGCTCTGTCCATTTTAAACAGTTAATTGTAGAGGTTGTTCTCTGTTGAATGGAGGTACGGACATGGGTTGTTCAGATTTTTCTTTCCTGGGTGCTCAAAACATCTCTGTTTAGACTGTGAAGTTTTCAGTCTGCAAGTCCAAAAACCTCAGCTATATGTATATGTGATATACCTATATGATACAAATAAATCTATACTTTTATCAAATGAAAACATTCAGATAAAGATATCCCAGATGATCTACATACTTTTGGTTTAACATAACATCTTGCATAAAAATAATGCTCTAGCATAGCTGTGGTGCATTACAAATGAATCAAATGAATAGCTTGTACTAATCCCTCAGTGGTGATCTCCCAGACAACATATTTCAGTTTTTATTCATATAGGTAGACATCAACTTAATTTTTCAGGATGGGACACATTAAATATGCTTTTTCTTTGGAAAAAAGTCCAAGAGATAACAGACTTTTCAAACTGAAGTGAATGCTATTTACCCACACCAGTTCACTTTTTGCTCAGTTCAAGTATAATTTAATGGGAAAATTCCTCAATTTTTAGGTAATGTGTTTGAATAAAAATGCATTTGAGCCAGTTTGAATGTAAATATTTTGTGTGTGAGAAAAGGTACATGTATGGTAAAACTAATAGCTTTCCTATCTGTAGAGGAATGAGTACAGATGGATTTAATCTTAGTACTAGTCCTTTCACCTTGGCACATCACTTACGCCATCTCTATAACAACAGCCAGAAAATCTAGATAAAGTCATTCTAACAAGGAAACACTAGCACTTTTCTTACATTCCATGACGGGTGGCATACAAAAACATTTTCATTTAAAATATGATTTGCACCAGTTTCCTTTCGCACAAATCAGCTAAGGTCCATAAGTGAGAAAAACCAAGGATTTTATTTTAACCAGATTCATAATCCATGGATAAATTACTGATTTGTAACAGTGTAAGAAATCAATCTAATTCTGTGTCAACCTGCTGTTCATACACAGAGAGCTCCCTGTGCAAACACACGCCGGTGAAGTTGAAGGATACTCACAGTGTGAAATCCAGAAGTGCCATGGGCCTGTAGCTGAGCACTCTCGTGCTTCAGGGAAACAATGATAAGAAAAGGTTGTTGAATTTCTGGAGGTGTTTGGTGATTAACAGCACACAGTGCTTCTTTTCTTGGGGGAATATGACAGGATTCAGAGTTGCCTTGCCCCAGCAGAGAGATAATTGCTATAATTCATTAGAGAGGCTCATTTCCATTTTTCATTACTGGAGCAAAACTTTATAAACTGTGTTGAAGAGAATGGGAGCTTTTATTTCCCGAGGCTGCATGTATAATAATTTTAATTCAAACAACCAGTTGAGCCAGCCTACACTGGTCATTACATTTCCTGTCTTCTTCCTGTCATTTTGTAGTTTAATTTCTTCATCAACTTGCTCCTAGTTTTACATGCTCTTTCAGTTTCTCTGTCTTGAGACATACAGCAAGTAAACTCATTGGCAGTGATCAGTTAGCACAGTTTCTACAGGCTCCTTTTTAGAATAGCCTAGGCAACGTCTAACATCGATCCTACATCATTTATGTTTCAGCTGTGCAAAGAGAATACTTTCACAGTGGGAATGACTTTAAACTATGTCCTATTTTAAGATAAGCCTATATATTTTCTCCATGCCCTTGCCGCATTTGCTTATCAAAGGCACTTACATCTAAACAAGTTTTGTTTCTTACAGATGCTTTGCCTGTCTTATTTTATTCTACAGTACAACTGCTCGTGAGGCTGAATTTATAACTCAGCTACTGCATGCACAGCTACAGCCTGTGATGGCAAAAACAAAGGGTTAGAACTCCACTGCAGCTTCAAGAGGAATTCAAAGCTGTGTCAAGAGTTACTAAAAAAAAAAAAAAAAAAAAAGGAGACCACAGGTTACATCATTAAAATCCAGGAGAACTTTATCATTGTGACTATGAGTTCTTTAAGATTTGGTTTACAATATGCTAGCAGACAAGCCAAAAGCCGCTATTCAAACAGCAGAAATAGAGAAGAACTGAAAGCATGCAAAGCACCACAGCAATCAGTCGACTGCTCTCAGAGCAATCCTTCTGCAAGTTTGTCTCTAATGGAGTGACATTCTCCAGGACTTTTGCCCGGGCTGTATAGACTTACAGATGTGTTCCAGCTTCTGCAGTGCTGTGCATCAAAACAAGGAGATATTCAGCTATGATTTTTTTTTTTTTTTAAAGCTGCACTTCAGAATGCAGTTCAGAACTACCCCTAAACTGGAGTACATAATTTTTCTGAACCTTTGAAATCTGTAAAATATAGCTGCAGTTCTGCTTCAACCTGAGATAGCAGACTAGCTCAGAAGCTTACTGTGCTTCATTTATTTGCTTATTTCTGTTTCTAGTCCTGACCAAACCCAAATAAATAAGAAACATACAAGAATTATTTGCCTTATTCATATCTCCTGCCTGCTTTTCAAAGGAAATACAATTTGATGGCCAAGCACTGGGGTGGTCAAGATCTGAATTAATTTCTGACTCAAGTTGTTGGTGCAAAAGCTATGTGTTTGTATAGTTCTCAGATTAATAGATCCTTCATCTTGTCAGGAACCCTAAAAAGGATTGTATCCATAAAAATAAATAAGAAAAAAGTCCTATGATTTTTTCAATGCAGAAAATGTTTGAATTCTATCAGGTGTGGGACAAAAGGTAAAGTCACTTGTTATTTTATCTGGACTGGCTTACCCATACTCCTTTTATGTTGACATGCTTCCTGGGTTCAAGTATTTTCAGAACATATAACTTGCCTGACATTATCCCACAGATGACTTCTAGCCTTTTAAGAAATGTGTGCGAGCCAAATCTCTGTGATGTTATACCTTTTTTTTAAAGGTGGTTTTAGCAATTTTATCTCATGTTATTTTCCTACTTAGGAAAACTTGGCAAAATATCAAAAAAAAAAGTGCAGATGAGTGCTCTTCGTGGAAACTAGATGGATGCTTAGTACCTTCCCAAGCCAGGCTAACCTTGGGCTTTCTGATTGTCTTGTTGGAATTCAAATTCATTTGATGCCTGTGGATCCTTTCAGGATTCGTACTTCTGAGGAAGATCAAAGTTAGCTCAAGCTGTCTTGTATGATGCACCCCAAAGACTAAAAGGTGGTGACTGTGATGGTGAAAAGCACCTCTTGGCTTTTCTTCTATATTCATAAGGGGGCTACCCAAGGCTCATGATTTTGGCCTCCCTCCCCTGAATTTGCAGCGTGGAGTAGCAGCTTGCTGCCATGGTGGCAGCCAGCATGGCATGCTCCACACTCAAAGATGCAGGATATCTTTACTAGCCTGCAGTGCTATGCTGCTGTCCCTTGCCATGCAGGCCAGTAGGTGTAGGGCACTAGGCACTGGCCATGTCGTCATGGCCTTTCACACCCAAAGCTACAGGTAAATTAAAAACTGTACATACAGGAAAAAGTAAAAACTTTACTGCTTGACCTCTTTGGCTGCTGGGGGTAGAAGGAGGCAAGAACACACTTTGTGTTCCCAAGCAAAGGCCGCAAGAGCTTTGAGGTTCCCTGAACCTGCACATAAGCATACAGCCAATTCCCAGAAGCAAAATTCCTGGCCACCTTGAATCTCCCTGTCTGCATATTCACAACATGGGGAAACATGTTCAAGTCTCTCCACTGTCCCCCTCCTCCCTGTGCTCCAGGGCACCCTTGGTGGAAAATCCAGCACCTTTCTCTGAATCACTTTCTTGGTGTCTGTCATACTCCATGTTACAAGTTTTTTGCCGGTCTAGCACAGATCCCCACATTGGCCCATGAGAATCAAGTTGCCTTTCTCCTTCACAAATCACCACCCAGCCATAAACAAGTACTGTAAAAGAAAGTGAGTGTATGTTCCTGGAGGTTATAAATGATGGCATATGAAAGAGAATTAGGACAATTGGATTTTCCCATGCTGGGCTGACCCCCATAAGACTGAGCAGAGAAGAAAATTTGCTTTGACTAAGCAAATATGATATGGTAGTCACATAAAGAATGGAGCAAATCATATGGAATATCAGAATTGTATTTAAATAAACATACTTTCTAAAGCAGAAAAACATTTAAATATTCGCAATAAAAATTTAAGACACTCCTTGTTGTGCCTCATCTCCTCATTTTCCTCTGTAATTCCTTTATACCAACATATTATGCCTATGACTTCTGTCTGATAGACCCTTTCCCTATTTACCTCTAGCTGAACTTCTATCTGACTTTTAACAGCTGCCTAAAGATCCATAGCTGGGATTTTTTGCTCCATCTGGTTTCTGATAACAGGCAAAGCTCGATTAACTTATCCTGATAAGTTACTATGGCAACTTCCACCAGTGCAGCAAGAATGAAGGTTTCACAGGTATGTTCTTATCAGTGCACATTTCCCCTGACTAGGCAACTTAATCCATTAAAATTAAATGGTGAATTGTGCAAATGAAGGCTGAGCCTTGTACTCCTTGCTGGAAGTTTGTCATTAGCCTGGATTATAGTGTGAGTATTGCTGTCTTTGTTAGAAAACACTTCAGCAAGCCAGCAGTTAGCAGAGTAAGGTCTCAAAACTAGATAACATTGCATTCAGAAGTGCAGTAAATCCTAAAGAGAACCTTAGTGTTGTTAATCCTGTTATTTGTCACTATTAATAGTGAAAAATGACAAAACATTCCTGGCTGGTTTAGGGCATGGCTACTGAAAAAGTGCAAAGCAAATCTGGATTTTCCAATCATCAAACACTCTAGTGTTTCAAATGGGAAAAAAAATATATATGTAGGTGTGGGTGTAAACTCAGCTGTGTGGCCAACATGCAGCAGCGGAGCCTTTCCTGAAAGCCCAGTAAATTCACTTGCATTTGCTAGAGAGCTTCCAGAATGTGTGTGGGCACCTGTCAGGGTGAAAAGTTCTGCAACTTGCTCATGTCCTTAGCATCCACTGAGTACCAGCTGAGTATGGCTCATATCCTGGAGTGAGAGGGCAGCTTTGGTCATTTGGTCTGGAGGCCAGAGTTAAATCTTTAGCCAGTTATAACACATGGAAATATCTTGGTCATACCTTTCTTACAGTGATGCCCTTCTAATTTCTGTTTTCTGTTAGATAAAGTGAATGGCTGAGAGGGGCAAGAGTGTTTTAGCATAGAGATGAGTGGCCTCGAAGTGATTATGGTGCCTTCGCCATGGGGACACATTAAGGAACAAATGACATTGAAGAATATGTCCCTATATATCATTAAGTAATTTCTAGATTTCTGAAAGAGTGTTTGCCAGCCGTGTTATTTCACATTTTAGCACAGAAATAAATCAGAATTACAACCTGTGGGGAATAGAATTTTTTAAAAGTGCCTCCACAACCAGCTTGAGATTTCCAGGGGTTTTGTCCCAGGACATTACCAAGCCAGTTTGCAGCTGGTCACATTCCTGAGTGAGCTGCTGAACATTTCACAGGCAGTATTTTTTCTCCAATCAATCCCTCTCCTATCTGTGTATATCCAGCTGATTTCATGATAAAAGAGATTTTTAAGGGACTCAGTTTTGCCACACTGATTTTTACCAAGCAAGGGGTGATTTGATGAAAAGTGTGATGAAGAGGGGCCTCTCACTGCAGGCACAGAGGAGCTGAGTTCACCATTTTCCATCTAACAACAAAGTCTTCGCCTGGGTGAACCCTAGCTGGCCTGGGAATAAGGAGGTGGGTGAGACTGAGACAGGAGATGTCCTCTTTTCTTTCCCGACAATGTGGTCATCATAATCTGGGAGAGATGGGTTGCAGATAAAAACAGCCATGGTTTTCCAGGCCCATCATTGCTTGTGAAAGTGCTGTGTACCTCACGAAGAGGAGGGTATTCACAGTCTCCAGGAGTCCTGTGCCCTGGACAGCATTGCTTCTCTACTACTCTGCACTAGGAGGTGTAATCTGAACTGAATTGCCCGAGCATAAGTGACAAGGGGGAGACTATCTCAACTTTCTCCTGTTCCCCCTGTGGGGCAAACAGGTTACCAATTCAGACTTTGTTAACTTGGACATTATGAAGGTCATGCTTTACAGAAACAGCTGATTAATTTTTCTGAATCACTCCATTCCCATAGTGCAAATGGATGGTTAGAAAATCATACAGATAGAATGAACAATGACTGGGAACCCTGCATCTTCTACTTCAGAAGAAAAGAACACCTGAAAGAAAGATCTCATTAAGGTGTTCAAGACAGGAACACATTTTTTTAATATGTGTTCAATGCCTAGCACAGGGTGACACCTTGCTGCCAAAAAAAATGAAGTAGAAATACTGTCAAGGTGTATGATAGTAATTTCACAGTCTATCCAGGTTTGTAGACCATGAGCTCCATAAGACTGAGTCTGAGAATAAAATTAATCTCACAGGATGTCAGCATCCACATCTGAGCTACAAACTCTTCTTCTGCAGTCAATGGTGAGAAACAGGAACTGAAGGGTGCAAGTCCGTCTTAGTCCAATAGAGATTTTTAAAGCAGCTCAGATCAACTGTGCCCTGAAAGTGTCTATTTCTCTCAGCTGACAGTAAAGGATATGTTATTTGGCTAGCTCTAGGGTTAGATACCTCTATTTGGTCAACTGCATTTCATCTGAATGAATAACTGTTGAAAGGTTTTTTATGTACATATTATTTCTAAGATTATAAATGTTCTCTGATTTTTAAGACCATTAGCATTCATTGTGAGATCATGGAAAAGGAAGTTTCAGGTTCATTTATTATGCAGTGAATTTTTTTCTATAAGTGATTGCTGCTTTTTTTCAGCAGAAGAAATGCGTTTCTCAAATCCCTGTTATTTCTGCATGTATCTCACACTTCTAATATATTAGCACTGTAGGTAAGTTATATTAAAAAAGGCAATTAGCCTTTTACTTTAGTTGCTGTAGCAGTTACTTAGGTAACACAGTTATTATTATGTACTGGAGATTTTTATGGGCTTGAAAAGGAGAAAAATAATTTTCATTCCAGTCTGTTTTCATTTGGGTTCCTGTATAGTATTTATGCTGTCCAAATATATAATAGAAAAGCAAAATTCCCAGCACTTTAAAGCAAAGGCAATTCTCCTAGGGACTGTTAAGAGCTGGTTGTGTATCACCAATGTGGTTTGCTCCCATACAAATGAATAGCAATGTCAATTGTCTATCAGGCTCTGGCAGTGAGTTAGTCTTGCCTGAATTTAAAAGCTCTCAGTGTGGGTGTTGACATGCGTGATATGTGTCAAAGAACCCCACCACAGACAGTGGAGACCTGGATTCAGTTGCCTGCACACAGGTATTCACTGTCTTTGGAGGCCTTCCCTTTCTTCCACATGCCAGTACAGGTCTCCAGTAGGTCCTGCACTGTACCCAAGACCCTCATGTGAAGGCCCTGGATGCATCTCTCTGGACAGCCTTATAACCTCTTAGTCAGTGGAGTCTAGGGAGTTATTCAGGTGGCCAGCTGCCTCATTTTGGCCTAATTTAGGATCTTATGAGTAGCTCCTAGATTCCTCATTCAATACAGAAATAAATGAATCTAATGCCATTTTGGAGTCCTCTGGAGGATCCAGAAGACTGACGAACTTCTGTAAGGCCCTTATCACATCTGTTAGTTCCTTGCAGATGTCTAGACACTTCAGGGCATCTCACTTAGCACAAGGCACTTGTGTTTCAGCAAGTGAGTTCTGTCTGTTACTGACCACTTTGACTATCTCTCCATTGCTAGATTAATGAACCCAGCTCCACAGAGCACCTGTATCATAGACATTGAATAAGACACAGTGAATTCCATTTCTTATGCACCAGAAATGACATGTACATGACATACATTCAATGCAGAAGCAGCAAAACCCAAGAAAGCCAACAAAGACATGTACATGATGGTCATTTATCATTGCTGCCACTAGATCGCAAAGCCACCAGAACATGGTGAACCTGTAAGCATCTACTTAGTCCCCAGTGAGTACACCTAAGTCCTAAATTCTAATAGCCTCAGTCATGTTCACTTCAGTAGGGCTATTTGTGGAGAAGTCAGGTATTGACTGCTCAGCAGGGGTTAATCTAACTCAGCTCTAGCCCTCTGTAAGCTAAATATCTTGTCAAGCCTGCAGTTCTTCATAGTTGACAAAGACTGGCACTTCCAGGGAGCTTATTCATGCAATCTCTGGCAGGTATCTACATTAGATTGGGAATTATGCACTGAAAATGCCTGTTTTCTTACCCACCTGTGGAGGGAGTCCATACTACTAAGTCCTAATCCTGTAGCTAGAGTTCTCTATTACTGTGTACCTCGGTACACGCCAGTGTCCAGAGTGGGATCTGCTGAAGCATCTTGGAGGTATTTTCCTATTTCCCACGGTGACTAAGTATCTGGAGTGGTAATATGGGAACTATGCATTTTTCCCTAATGTGGAGCTGTGACGCTGCTAGGGCCTACATCCAGACCTAGGGTCCAAAATGTGCTGTTGGGTCTGCTAACAGGTGCACAACCTTAGACTTCTCCTTAGTTGATGATGGATAAAATTAGATATGAATCCTTTCCTTCCCCCTTCCCCAGTATTTTTAAATGTCTTGGCTTTCCCATCAGTGAATATCTGTAACTAGTCACTCAAGCTTTGCTGTTTACAGGTAGCTGCATTATAGAGTCATCCTGTGTTGCTGTCCCAGCAATGTAGACTGATACATTGATATGACTGGGGGATGGGAGATAAAAGCAGGACGAAAATATAGGAAATCTTTCCTGATGTAAAATATTTGTTTTTGACTAAAGAAAGTTCACAAAAGGGTCATTATTTGTATGGAGGCAAACCTTTTTAGTCCTTGTATTTTACCTCCCCTCTAACCACTAGTGATACACATAAAAGTCCATAAAGTGTCAATTTCTGTCCATTACAACCAAAGAAAAATGTATGAGATGTTTGGCTTGGGAAATCAGTTTTCAGTCTGCTATAACCTACTATTTGTTATAAGTGGAGTCAGGCATTGCACACTGTGCTGCAGTCTAGCAAAATAAAATTAGCTGCAAAAGGCTGGAGAAACTAATTACCAGTAAAGTATAACACATTTTCTGCTGGAGAGTGAGGATCACTATTTACAATTAATTCAGAAATTACCAAAGCTTTAATTTCTCTGTTGGTAGCCACACTTGTGCACAACTAACTTTGTTGCTGAAAAGATATTTTATGGTCTGTAGTCACTTGCACAAAAGGGCCCTCTAATTCTCTAGTGGTAAATGAACTGGTGATACATTACAAAATCAATTTTTTATGGAAACTTAGAATTTGTTGGTTGTATTCATATTAACAATGCAAGAATTCATCACAGTGTAACACCTTCCAGGCAGGTAGTCAGTCCTTGTTGTTACTGTCATGTTACTTGGAAGCATATGAATGACCATGGTTTATTCACTGCAAGTAGGGACACAAGCCCTGCAACCAATTTTTAAGCCATATTTTTTCTTTTAATATCATATCAAAATGCTGAAGTGCAGAGGATGTTTATAGAGTCACTATCTTTCTTTAGCATTAACAAGACCATTAAGAATTCAGTTTTCCTTCTGCACAGATTCATGCACAGACATGTGAAATGAAATGTGATCTATCTTTCAGCTGAAAGAGCAGTGTTGATGTATTTCCTGCTTAGATTCATCTCCTAGAGGCTGATAATATAAACTATCTGTATATTGGAAAAAACCCCACCCTAGTCTTTATTGAGCAGAGGCTAAAACATCAAATGGAAGGAAGTGGATTTTAATCCAGATTTACAAAGGAGAATTGCCATTGAATAAAACTTGTGCAGCTTCTGAATGAACTGTCTTTGTTGGAGGCTAGCTATTCTTCTAGGTACCTGATGATACCATAATGCTGAGTATGATTAGAAGTATGATTGGAACTATCTATCAATATATTTCACAGGCCAAAATCTCCTTTGTGTGAATTTGATTCATAGACCCTAAGTCCAAAGCCCAGCATTATGGTTACATTTAGACATCTGCAAATTGGATGTCTGAGCTAATCATCCAGATTTTCTTCATACTCAGTGGGAAGAAATGGGTAATTCAGAGGGTAATTCAGATTCTTGTCATCTCCAAATGAGTATCTTAAGCAAGGTCTGGAGGTGCCTGATTCTCTCCATCAATTATTAAAGGCATGAGGTGATAGCTCAGACTTTGATAGCAACATTAGAAACATGAAAAGTTAGAGCAAATAAATTCCACTTTGTGTTAGTCTGGTTTGATACGGCACAGATGTGAAAACTTTAGCCTATATATCTTACTTTGCTTTACCCTAGTAGCCAAGTTCAGGAACCACATAATTTCTCAAGGTACAACAACTGAAGACCCATTACTATGCCGTTTCTTGGTCTTACTGTGTGCAGACAAGTCTAGTAATCAGGAGTTGATTCTGCCTACAGGTTTTGTATCCCCCATAGCTGTAACAGGGATATAACACAATTAATATCCCAAAGACTTTCCTGGAAATAAGATGATGACTCTCAGTGTGTCTTCACACTCATCAGGTAAAGGAAGTTCAATTAGTACTAACAAATACATTTTTAGATGTTCAAGCAGGCACTGCGTTCAGTGAGACAGGCAACATATCATTCTTCAGACAAGGCAGACACTGTGTGGTAATAAAGATTGTGCATTTTTTTGACAACTGATTAAGGTAGATATTTGTCTTTCCTGTTACTGTTGGAAGACAGTCTTTCCTTGCTCATACTAAGCAGGGTCCGAACAGCAGGCAGACCCATTCCACCTGAAGACAGAGGCAACCACCCTAATAAAGCTCTTTCTTAGTAACTGCCTCACATGCATTAAGAATGCAATGCATCAGATATAGCAGCATGCAGAACCATTCAGCTGGGGGATGGAATAATATCGCCGTTTTTAAAAACAGGACTCTGGCAGGTCTCCCAGGAGGATTCTGACAGCCACCATCATTCATCTGCCTTTGCCACCTGAAACTGGTATTAACCATGAGGGAAAAAGTGATTGCACAGACTTAAACTTAGATATTGCTGTGACACAGAAATTGAGAATAAACAAAACTTGACACTAAGCAAACACCTATTTTTGGAGAACCAAGCAAATCCTAAATCTGACGCCAAATGACCATGTCAAATGTCGTAAAACATATCTATTCACTGTGTGTATTATATCCAGACAGCTAATAAGAAACAGGACGCTGTTTAAACAAACAAAACCTAAAACTGGAGGAGCTGTGCACCTTAAGTTTTACAGGAGTTATCTGCTGATTAACATCACACAGGGTGAAACAGCGTGTCCAACAGCACAGCATCTAAGGGTTGTAGAGGAAGTAGCCAGTGAGAAGTCAGTGGGCTTCTAAAACACCCTTATGAGCCTGTAATCTTCACTCTTAAGAGTGTGACCAAAACCTCCTGTGCTATGCAGTCTTTTACAGGCTCTTTGTTTGTATCTTTACCTATGGCTTCTGTACATGGAAGGTGTTTGAAAAATTAATCTCAGTATTTTAAACCCTCTTAAGATTTATAACTACTGGATTTTATTCTAGGGCCTCTTGAGAAATAAAATGTTGAGAATAAACATCCTAACTCAGGAAAACTGCGCTATCACTGTATATATTTAACATTTTTAGACTCTGGACTAAATGGATTCTAACAAAACTGAAACATAAACTCCACTTTCAGGAGTGCTCCAAAGGATTCCCTGGGCAATTCAGATCAATGTCTTTGCAGTATATTGTCCTGTTAATTTTAGTCTTATAGCTAAAATGCAAAGCAGATTAAATAATTTTTTTTAATCGTATTTTCTACTTCATGTAGTTTTGGAACACTGGGAAGGAATTATTCACAACAGATTTGTTAGGCTACTATTGCATTTTTTAATTGTAACAAAAATCATTACACAATGGAATAAAAAATATTTAAAAATGTGACTGAATGGACATTTAAAATACATCCCACTTTATTCCTAAAAAAAAGTTTCAGGGTCTCTTGCTCATGGAAATTCATACTTTATTTGCTTTATTTGCTTTATTTGAGGGGAGACAAAAGAACATTTTCCTACAAAGTGTGACACAATATTTTCCCCTCCCCAGGGTAAAGAGCATGAAAGGTTTTCTTTTTCAGACTGGGTGCATGCTCATCCACTTACGTATGCAGCCACTATACTGTACTCGAATGTAAATCACTCACAAAATGCCAGGGCCAATTTCTCAGTTGCCTATCTCCATAGTATACGTGTGCATTATGTATTATATGGTTAATAGTGCATCAGCTCCCTCGTGGAAAATCAAGAAAGCTTCCATGTCCTCCTGAAAGAAAACGTGGAATTATTTTATACACGTCCAGCCAGGTCAGGCTGCAGTATGTTCTCAGGAGAAATTCGAGCTGAATTAAGGCAGCACTGTGCTGTATGGTGATGCGGTGGATACAGAGCTACTTGAGGCAGCTCAAACGCAGGAGGTAGTATGGCTATATCAGCATGGTGCTCTCTGTAGACTAATTAGTCCTGCTAAGAAGCAGGATATAGTAGTCCAAGCTAAATGCTTTGAGGTAGTTCACAAGTGAGATGATGCATATCTGTGTGGTGCTGTGTTCCTGCTTCCCCATGGGCTGTGCTGAACCCTGCCGAGGTGGCCTTCTGTCTGAAACCAGGGACTTCTAACATTCACAAGAACTTATGAAGCTGGAAAGCATAAGGGAATCTAGTTTATCAAACTCCCACAGAGAAGCTCAATGGTTTGCCCGAGACTGGACAGCAAGACAGGGGCAATTCTAGTGAGAGAGTCCAGGAGGACCTGGTAGCTTTTTTCCATTGCACCAGTGCGTCTCAAGGCACATGACTCAGACCTGAGTGTCACCACAGTGTTTGCATTGCTGCACATGCATATGTGGGGTCTGAGACCGTGGGGATGCTTATGCCAGCTTTTAGCTCACTGAGGGAATACATACGCTCCTTTCTGGGAGTGAGGCATATCCTTGAAGTGGGAGGAAAATACTGGAAGGAAACAGCAGCTCTGGGCACTGGGCAGAACTAAATCAGCCAGAATGCAAAACTACAGAAAGAACTGCTAGCATTTTAGCCTACAAGACACACACAAAGTAAAGATAGTGAAGATGAAACTTAAAGAAATGTTTTGCCCAGCATTGTACAAAGACAAATGGGAATGAAAGTGAAGAATAAGAATACCAAAGCTTACACCATGTTGCATTGTCCTCCAGATAGTCCTCTGGCAAGCAAGAGGGAAACAGATTCAGGGAACAGAAAAACAAAACAAAACAAAACAAAATAAACCACAGGTTATACCAAACAGGCAACCACAGAGAAGATAACGAGTCTTTATAAGCAGTTGATTTTAAATGAGAAATTTTAGATCATGCTCTACAGAAGCAGTGGTTAAAATTATTTAATTTCTGACAGTGTTTATGTTACTTCAGATGTAATTGCTAGATGCTTAGACTAAGGTTGTCACTTTTTGGCACTTTGTAGTAGAGGGATATGGAATGATTTCTCTGTCTTGTTTATATGTATACTTTAGGTTGAGATTAATCGTGCTTTACAAATATTTAATCTCAGTTGCCTAAACCTATGTTTAGACAAGCAAATGAAGACCTTTATTTCTCTCTGTTAACAGTGAAAACTACAGTCATCCAGACTTCAAATCTAGATAGCTGGTTATAGGTATCTACACTATCGATATCTATATTGAATCAGAAAAGTTCTCATTTTTCCGCTGTTACAGCCAGTAGAGAAATAGGGTGGAATCCAGTTACCAGGGTATAACAGGTGAATTTACTAACTCTGAGGTATTCCATGTTACTTCCAGCCAGGTCTCCTCTCCTGTAACTTTGCTTTCAGGCATCTCAGTGTTGCATACCTGCATGTGGGGATCTATCTCAGTTAAGCCTTTCATTTCCCAATTTGTGGGAGGTGTCTGTGACACATGGGTGAATCACTCTCCAAAGATGTGTGTCTCTCTCCATTGACTTCAGAAAGAGCCTGACTTTTAGGCCCTGTGCTGTGAAGATGTGATTGAATTGCCTGAGCATAGGTATCTTGAATTGCTTGAGATGCTGCAGTGTATTCTACCCAGTTCCCCACTGCCTCTCCAGAAGTATGATCTCCTGTAGTCTTGTGCCATATCTGGTCCCATGTTTCAGATACTCTGGGATGTCTCAGATGGTGCTTTACATCCATGCTTAGACAACTCTCTCAAGCTCTGCATAACTTCCTAAATACATCTGATGCAATTTAGACCAGTTATACCACTGCTTTAGGGGAATATTTAATTCTTTTCACATTTCCCACAATTTATTTTGATCTATTTCTTATTTATTAAGCCTTACTGGCTACAGCTATGACAATAACACAGAGAAACCGCTTTCCCTCCTCTTGGAATGGAATAACTGGATTAATCACACACGTTCAGGGAAAGATGAAGGAGCACTTTCTCAGCTGGGTTCAGTACCTGGTGATTTCAGTGTAGGCTTCTTATGGGGGCTGCTTTGTGCAACATACCTGATAAAATATGCTCAAGTGAATTAAGCTTATACATGGGGATATGAGCAGGAGTAAAGAAAAAATTGGTTCAGATGTGCTACATGTTTGCATAGGATTGAGATGCAGAGGAAATATTTTCTCAACTTGGTCTCTTCTGAGGACATGCTGTCAAAGACAGATGAAAGCAGAACTGTCTGTCACTTCTTTTGAGGTTTACATAGCTGCATGTTTGGACTTTGTGATGACAGTTTAAATTTAAGTAGTCTGACAGTGTTTTATGCATACAAACTCCAGAATAGACTTCTAAAAGAATTAATGTAACACTGAACATTCAGCTGACTCACAAGGAAAGATTTTTTTCTTATAATAATCAAAAGGATCTTTAATGGTTTGACACTACTATCAAAATATTAATATTGCTGTACGTTTGTATTAAGCAAGCAATAGAAAAGGATTAATGTGCAGGCTGGAAAACTGCTGTGTGTGGGATTGTCCTTAGGTCCTGTTAGCAATGCAGGAGTTAGGAGGATCTAAATGAAACTGGTCCTGCAGGCTCTGTCTATAGTTAATGAAGAGAGATACGTGATTCAGGGAATGATTCAGCTCATTAAAGGATCTAATGTAGGCAGGTTGAATGGTGTTCCTGTGAGGCAGGAGTGCAGCATTTATATCCTTCTGGATAAAATTACTCAAGTTGGTGTGAGATGCAGGCAGTGACCTTTCCCAAGTGCTGCTAAGGGATTACAGCTCTGAAACAAGGCCTTCTCCTCTAATCCACGTAAACAGCCTTTCCTCGCTCCAGCTGAGGTCAGTGGCCATCTCTGACTTGAGGGATTGTTGGTCTTAGCCCAAAAGGAGATAACACGTGCATCACTGCCATTTGGAGATGGATTTGATGCTAACACTTGTCACTAACAGATCATAAATAATTATTATTTTAAATATCACCAGCAAGAAAAAAAAATAGGTATATGGCTTGAACACTTTTTAATGTAACAGCAGCAATGCTAAGCTCTTTGTTTTTTCTGAAATAATGCATGAACAAACCTAGTTAAATCATATAGAGGTAAGTTCCCCTTTGAAAGTCTGCAAGCTATTAGAAGTTATAAAGGATTATCTGCATTGGCAATATTCACTAGTTACAGCCTTTAAAGGCGGGCAGCATCTGACACATCTTTGTGGATGCTACTCAATATTTTGGAAGCTTGTAGTTTAAAAAGGATATTAATGTGTTTAGAAGTATTCTCCCTATGTCAATATGGAATGTCTCTTAAATGTGTCTTTTTCATTGCAAAAATGCTTGACTTGTTCTTACAACATAAGAGTAATCCAAGCTGAACTGTGCTACCAGCCTTCCTTTTTATGCTCTTCCTCCCACTGCCTCTGTTTGCAACCTTTAGCTTTGACGGAGCATGATGTGACCTTTCACTTCACCTTGGCCAGTTATAGATTAAGAACCAGGCCTCTGCACTGAGCAATACACAGGGGCTGGTTCTCTGAATCTAAAGTGAAAGGGTAAAATTCTGCAATTCTGTGATATAAATTAAGATCCCGTCAAATATAGGTTGAGTATTGCTAGCCAGATTTTTAGCCTGTGATGCTACACTGGGTTATGAACCTGCTGTGGTAGAAAGACCTAAGTCTACAATGGAGGTAAACATCTTTTCTGCATCTCCTACACTATTCCCGGAAGAGCAGAGAACTAACAAATGTTGCTTTTTGCTGCAGAGTAATCCCATGTCTTTACTAGAAATGTCATGTTACTTTCCAGTTGAATTGCCATGAAGATTGACAGAATACAGTAGATATAGATAGAATACAGCACAGATAGAGGCAATTTGGAAGACTTGGCACTGTGGAAGACTACTGTGATCGTCAAAGGAATTTGCTGAATGATGGTGTCAAGAAGATACCCATGTCCTTATCTGAATTAGTACATTTGGGTTCCTGCTCAGTGATTTAAGCTGCATATTGGAGAAGCCTCTAGACATTTTAGGCTCATGATCAGAACTACAGCAAGACATTTTGGTGCCATAGTGCAGCTAGCACCTGCCTGACACCCAGCGGGAGTGCAGCTCACCAGAACCTCATACCCCCAACTAATGGTGGCTGTTTCCAGCTGGGCGCTTTTCTCCCCTCACTCTTGCTATAGCCCTGAACACGACTCTCTTTGGCAAGACAGAGTAATGCTGTGCAAGTGTTCAGCAATAAGCTTGGCAAGTGGAGGGTATGCCATACAGTCTGTTTTGATTCAGATGCTTTACAACTCTTTAATTTTGCTCATTGGCTTTACCTCAAGATGATTGCTGAGACAGTATTAACAGCTATAATAATTAGCTCACTGTAAATCTATAGATGTATAAATAGCAGGAACATCGAAGTCTGAAATGTGAATCCAATGACTGGTAGTAAAGAAAATAAACTTATGCTAAAGTCTTGTTTTCAAAATGATTGAATAAATAAAGCAAGATTAATGATCACTGAAGTTTTAGATGATAAAAGTCAATTTTTGAGATGGATGGAAATAAAGCAGTTGTAATTTTATAATTAAGTAAAGAAGTGGAACAAATCAATGTGCCTTTGCAATTGTATATGTTAAAGAACTAGCTGCTAATATTGCTTTAATATATAAAAACCATTTTTAATAAAATAATAAAAAAAGAAATATTGCTGTAGATCACTTTTCAAAGAGAATTTATACTGCAAAGTACCTGCTGTGGCTCATCTGTTTTTTGGCCTCCAGAAAAGAGCTTATTCTCTTCTAAAATTCCTAATACATAAAGACTGAGTCATATTGCTCTCCTACAATGCAATTCTGTACCATTTCCAATGGAGAAAAGAAGATTTACTGAGTGCTGGAACAGCTGGCATAGAAACTATATTGAATGATTATGAAATTATTAAAAAAAAATTGTCAGGAGTTTACCACTCTTCTACTATATTACCAAGCCATTTCTACTAATTCAAAAACAGAATATATTTTGCCTTACCAGCCTATCCAAACTTGTGCCAGCAGCAGTTGTAGGTCGCTCCTCTGGGTTATATGGTCTAAATCGGGTATTGAAGTTTTCAGGGACAGAACGGGAAGATCTCAGGGCAGGTGCTGGTTTAGGTTGGCCACATCCTTGGAAAACCTGAAAAAGACATTGTAGGTTATATGAAAATCATTAAAAAAAGGGAACCTGGTATTTTACAGCCTCTTTATTCTCTCTTTCATACATTTGAAATAATCTTTGATTGACATTTTGATAATAGCGAGTTGAGCACTTGCCCTGCATTAAAACTCAGGTTAATAATTAAGCATTATTAATTGTTCGATGGAGGTATACAAACATATAGGGACCTTAAAACCCCCTTAATTTAGGAAAGTGATTATTGTAAGAAGTTAATATATGAAAGCATTTTAATTGCTGTCTTTCCAGGAAGAGAAATGAGCAAAAGGAAGTCCTTTGTGGCAGGACTTAGTTGATAATTATTTTAATTTTTGTTAAAATGTGGCATTTACCCAGAATCACAGCTCATTCATAATCCCCACCCACAGCTCTTCCTACCTTGTAATTTTGTATGTAGTCTCTTAGAAAAGGTCAATGATGAAATAGTCTTATAACTGGGTAACTTTCTTATTGCCTACCAATCTCTCCCTAGAAGAGGGGTGAGGCATATTGAGTGGGCAATAGTGAGAATTATTTTCTGCTAGTGTGTTTGTTTTCCAGGTATATAATATAATATAATGTTCAGGGATATGAAATTTTTCATATACTTCCATTTGGAAAAATATTTCAGTAGCATATATATGGTGGATACTAAAGGACACAGAGGACACTTTTGACTGCTGGATATCAAGTATATATCCCAGAGGAACTCTCATAGAAGTTGCTCAGCTGAAAGTAGGTAGAATATTCACAGAGTTAAATTGTTCAGGTGCTCTCATGAAGTAGGATCCTAGTGTTTGCCTTCATACCAACTTTTTTAGTTCTGGAATCATCTTTCTTTTTTGTGACCATTGTGTTCTGTCTGTTTCAATATTTTGCCTCCATTCAGAAGAAAAACGTCAGAATTTCTTGTAAGATATATTTTACAAAACTCTATTGCCAAACTATCTGTCTGAATGAGCTTTGTGGAGGTGAAAACTACTATGCAGGTGCTGTATTTTGTTTGTAGGACCAGATTACTCCTGGCAATAAGATAATAAGCTCACAAGATATGTTGTGAGCCAGTGATGGAAGAGACTTGTGTTTCACTTTTAGGCTTTTAGATTTTCTGTCTTGAGTGGTTCTGTGCTGAAGTAGCTATGGATGGCATGACTTTTGTTGCTTTCAGGACACATTACAATTTGGTCTTAGTTAGGTTTCCTGATGCTAATTTAGAGGCCTTGAATGACTCAAAATTTCCTGAAAGATGTCCAAACATCAGTTCTGTTTTGGCTCAAAGTCCAGCAAGTCAGCTGTTGTATGGCCACTGGGATTTCTAATTTATGAGTGGAATACTGCTTGGTCTGGTTTGAGAATATCTGTAAGATTTTTTTAAGAGTTTCTAGCCTCTCTAGTCATGAGGACTGTTGGACAATAAATTAATTTAATCAACGAGGAAAGATGATTTTAGCTTGTAAAGTTCTAAATTTTTCAGTGGGAAAGAATCTTATTTTTCTTCTGTGAAGAGAATTCAACTAAGATTAATGATGAGGATTTATACATGATTGTGCATGATACTGTACATTTTAAAGGGACAAATATATATGTTGGGGACATCAGTTACACTTACAAAAGTTTACTCATATTTCTTCCGACTGAAGATAAGTTATGCACAGAAAACATAACTGTTCATTTAGATATCTATGAAATCCCATTTAGTGAATTAATGAATCAGGTATTTGCTTACAAAGACAAGTGACAGTTATTCAAAACATGCAACTTGACTCTCAGGGGAAAGGAAAGTGAGGGCACTGAATCTTCTCCTTAAATTTCACAGCGTGTGACTGTTAGGCTGATTGTATGAACATGTGGAATAACTGCGAGCCTACATAATTTATATTTCATCTTTCTTATGATGTACCGAAAAAAAAAAATGGCCAACAGACACTTTGTGGCATTTAGTGTCATAGTTGTAGGAAGTAGTTTTATATGAACAAATTTACATACAGCCAGACAATAATAGAGATGGAAATTAGATAGCAATTTTTACATTACAGAAGAAGAAATAATTTACTTTTTAAATGACCTGGCAGAAATGCAGTAAGGATACAATATTCAGTAACTAAATTTTGAGTGCAAAAGAGACATTTTCTCATTTGCATCCAGGTATTAACTGACAGAACAGGAAATGTAAAGCTGATACCTGAAATTAACAAATGCTTCCTAAGAAGCACCACATGAAATACTTTCTTCACAATGCTACTCAGACATACTGAGCAATTTCTGGAAAAATATTCAGGTGTTTCATTACACATGCTGTGAATTGACAGCATAAATCTACTCTCTTTAAAAAAATTGCATTTTATATATAATCGATGCAGTCCATTTCATCTGAATTTAGAGAAGGGATTCCATTTGAAATTAAGAAACCTAAATTTAGGTATGTACATGTAGGTGTCTATTTCAAGCTAAACATCTAAACTTCCATTTTAGACAGTGGAGATCAAAAGCTCCCTCCAGTTGCTCTCACATCAGCATCTATAGCAGCTTGTGCTGTCCTGGGATATCTGACATCTGTTAAGACTGTCTTAACACAAGACCATTCCCCACTGAACTGCAGCTAAAGCTCAAATGGGATGACCTAGGGTGTCACAAAAAGTATCAGACCTCTATGGTCAGGGACATGAATGAAACTGTGAGATCAAGTCAGCAGAGCCAGTGAAGAATTACATCTATTGAGCTGACTAAATGGAGGTATCTATTTCAGGACTAGGATGTAGATACTGTAAAAAAAGGAGTAATTTTCCCAGAAGAACTCAAAGTTTTGAATCACAGTAGATAGAGTTTGTTCTTTATGAAGCCTTGAGTCATAGTGTTATTTAGAAATGTGCTAGTGCTCAGTGTTTCCTATTGGGTGTCTCTACATGACTCTTCTCCACTGACTCTCTCATCTTCACATAGAATAGCATTGATCTTTTTTCCTGAAATGCCATCATATTTTTCCTGCACAGAGCTCTGGAAAGGACACAGATAAATGAAGAGGTTTTGTTAATATGAAACTTGGGGGCTATTTTAAGAAGAACCTTGGATGTAGTTTTATGAAGATGTCCTCCTTATAAATAATGCAAAGGTAGTCTGCTATGTCATGGAGCTCATGCATCCTTTTAGCTGAAGTAATTGATGAAAATGAACATATATCTATACATTAAAATGGCACATCCATCAGCTCAGATAAAAGTAGATTCAAGACTTACTAAGGGGAGACTCAGTTATGGGATAGCCTTTATGAAAGTGGAAAAATCTTGGCCTAGCAGTCAAATGACATAGCAGCCAAACATATCTGTGTAGAACCAGACTGTTTAAAATGCAGGAAATAGTCCAACATGTTGTGTTTTGAGTAGCAATGAAGACACAATTATGCTGGTGCAACCAGATTAGGAATTTTCTCCATTTTGAAGAAAAATGGATGCTATAACATATTTTCTGCTGTTTTTTGAGTTTTCCTCCACTTCTTGTGAATGAGCAATCTCTGCAGATGTCAACTAGTAAACATTCATATTGTTAAAATGGAACAGATGTAGGATATACTCTTTGACTTGAAGCAGGAATCAAAGGTAATGGTACTGTCAGCCTTATGGGAAGATTGTGAAGGCCCCCAAAACACGTTTGTTTTGGCTAAGATTGAAATGAGCATTTATACGTTACGACTCTCTGAATATGACTCCCTGAACTACCTCAGGAAGAATGAGAATAAGAATAAGGTAAATGTATGCTATGACTCAGTCTTGGATATGAACTGAGCCATGGGAAACAATATACAGAATATGAAACTTTTACGTGAGAAATAATCAAGCTGTTGCTGAGCACTGAGTTTGGCACTATAATGTTCCAATACCAAAGAGGTGTCACTGGCGAATAACAAGAAGATTTCAATAATGAAGGTAACGTGTCTCAGACATTATCAGGAGAAACCCAAGGTAAATCTATTGCAGCCTGACTTCTACCAGAGGCAACCTTCAGGGAACACCATTGAAATCTGGGTAGACCTAGATTGCAAAGTCTACTCTTAAAAAGTGCCTATGTCTTGGGAGGCATCTCAGGCATCCCAGACTGATTATTTTTTCACTCTGTGTGGTTTGGTTTGCAGAAGGTACTCTGTCAGAATGCCTGCAGGTGTTAGATGATGAAGCTAGGGAAACCGGTTTTGATGATCTTCAGTCCTTGCCTTTTTTTTTGGAGAAGAGAAACTCCGGTCTGATTCAGAGCACATAGATTCCTCTAGCAGAAAGACCTTGGGGTCTGACTTTCTAGACCATTGCTCCTTTTTGAAAAGCATCTCCAGATATTGCAGCTGTCAGGAATGAGACTTTCTCTGAGGCAAAATAAGGACATTGTGTGGCTGTTGTTCAGGGACATGACAGCCACACAAGGTGAGCAGCCTATGAAGCCTAAAGATTTGTGGTCAGACTTTCTAGACAGCCAGTGCTGAATATAGACTGCAGAGAAATTTCAAGAAAACAGAGAAAGATTCCAGCCTCAGGATGACTGGGACAATCTTAACATAATGCTAGTACCTGGTTAATCTGAAATGTGTTAAAAGAATCAACCACAATCAGCACACAAACAAGAAAAGTTAATGACCTAGGAACAGAGATGCTCCATTTTATGCAGTGACAGGTACCGGGATGTAGCTGAGTCTGTATGTCCTTGGACAAAAGTACAAAGATAGAAGAGGTACATGTGGCACTTCCATAATTCTCTGTCTTGATATTGATGTGCACCCATCAGGAGTGGAAGACAGAGGGTTTGTGTCTTCTAATGAAATGAAAGACAAGGCATGAACTCAAGCAATAAGCCCTGACTGCCTGCACTGATTAATTGTTAACTCATTGGCTTTTTCTTGGACTGCTCCAACTTGCTCTTGGCAGAATGAAGCAGCTCCGGAGAAGGTAGCTCTCAGCAGTATAGAAATGAATCAGGCTGTGACACTTTGGCCTCAAGTTCAGACACTGGTCCTTGTCCCCCTTTTATTTATTAGTATAACTGTAACCATGAAGTCTATTTCTCAGAAGAATAGTGCTGAATAGGAGGTGCATATTTATAGGAAAAAGATATTGGACAAAACCTTCAGTACTACATCAAGTGAAGAATGGAGGGACAAACTATAGAAATGGAGACTTAGGAAGTTCATGATGTATTTTTCTGCTGATGTCTAAAATTGAAGACTTCATTATTCACATAAGACCATTCATTCTTACTTATTTTTATACACTTATTATGTGGGAAAGTGGCCATTGTTGCTCACTTAATTTTGCCTCCATTTGAACAGTACGGTACAGTCAATGTGTTATATCAAACATACTTCTATTTTTCTCAAATAAATTTCAATATATAATTGCATCTGGTATAATACAAAACATCATTTTGTGATACAAAGACAAATTGATAATGCAATTTAATGTGAATGACTTTTGGAATAGGGCAATTTTATATAAATATTTGAAACAGGAGAGGGATGGATTTTGGATGAAGTGAACTCTGGGTCTACTGCCCACCAAGAGGATGAGATTAGTGAGAAAGTTTGTTTTCATTTGTTCCATTTCTTTTAAAAGAGAAACAGTATTATACAAAATGGCCCCAAATTCTCCTGAATACAGCATAGAGTCTCCTCCCAGACATTAACCAGATTTTTAGGTAGAAAAAGCTGCATGTCAGCGGTGAAGAATAATCTATGTGTATGTGGGCGTTGCAAGCATAATATTATTAGTGCATCATCATTTTCCCCCTGTGAAAACGCACTGACTGACTTGTGGAAAAATAGCTGTGATTCCTAGTCACCACATTTTCAGTGGATACAGTCAAATGCAAGATACAAAATTGTTTGCAGAAAGAGAAAATAGTGTGATTTCGACACCCTGCCTGAAGCTTTCTGAGCAGCATCTCAGAATAATTGACAAGTGTGGCTTTTCTCCTACATTAGGTCTGCAATTGCATTCCATGCACCCCATTACATCCGGCAAGGTATCTGTCATTTTCATTGAAGCTCTAAGTGGTCAGTATGTATAAAGGGGAGAAATTAGACAACACATGACTGATTCGAAGTCCACTTGTATATTGTCTCTACAAATCTGACATGATGTAAGAGAACATAGCGCTAAACCCAAAGTCTTTTGCCTTCTT
Source organism: Strix aluco (assembly GCF_031877795.1). Classification (NCBI taxonomy): domain Eukaryota; kingdom Metazoa; phylum Chordata; class Aves; order Strigiformes; family Strigidae; genus Strix; species Strix aluco. The sequence goes on from NC_133932.1 coordinate 80,916,250, forward strand.
ATACTTTTTTTTAAGAATAAAGCATTTCTATGTGTTAGGACCTGAAAAAAGATGGATATAACCTAGGAAAACAAGGAGAATAATGGTCTACACAGAAATATACAAAGGCCCCTCAAGGATAGACAGCTCTGTTATCTATGAAAATATAATAAAATAAATTTCACTGATATAATTTACTTTCTGTTTCCAAAGATTTAAAAAAAATATTGGCTAAGGTTTCTCTTAGAAGAAAAACTTTACATTGCAAATGGAATTGCTGTGACTTATTCATCTTTACAGCAAATAAAATATTTCTGAGGGACAGGAGAAACAGTCTGCTCTGTTACAAATGAGTAGTGAGATGAGCTTGTGCCAAGATGTCATTGGACTCTGGCAGCGGATGCAGCTTCCTGACTAATGGAAAATCTGTGAGAACCAAGCAAGTTAAAGGAAAATAAAATACACCTGAGCCTTGGGTGAGTTTTCAGTGAAAATATTTTTTGTTTTTTTTTTTGAGGTAAGGGCTGAGTTTGCTGAAGCTAGCCTTTAATTCCCCAAATATTTGAGAGAATTTGGCTGTTAAATTCCTTGATCACTGCTGCCAGAACAAAGTCTCATCAAGCAGGATGTAGACTGCTTTTAAAATCCGAGTAACTTCATGTAGGTTGAAAGTAATAAGCATCTTGAAGGAAATCCTTAGCAACCTGTAGCACTGGGGCCATAAAAAGCATCTAATTTTGGGTTGGCAGGAAGAATATCAATCTCAGCCTCCTGCCTTTTGTCCCTGCATTTTTCCCAGCTACGGCAGCTTCCTTCCAAGCAATGGAAATTCACTGGCTTGGATGGCAGTCTAGCCAGCACCTAACAGGCTGCTGGAAGATCAATGGGAGGTAGAAACTCCTAACACAGAGAACCTGGCAAACTGTTGACTTTAGATTTTGAGCTGCAATGCACTGATTAATATTAAGGAAAAGCCATAAATTGTTGACTATTGGCTCAACGGCATCTGCTACTGAATTTGAAGGATCTTATTAACATGAAGTTCAGAGGTGGTGGTGATCTGTGTGTACACACACACATGCTAAAAATGGAAAGGAGGAAGCTGGTATCATTAACTCTGTTTATCTTCGTGTCAGAATCCAGACAAAACTCTATCAAACTGAGGTCTGGTAATCAGAGACTGTCCAATGTAATGATATTTCCCTTGAGTGCCTATTAAAGGAGGTTAAATGGAACATTTTGTGTATTCATCTCAAACACATTGTACTTCAGTCTGACCTACAGAGATCAAAATGTGTTTGGAAGTTAATACAGAGAATCACAGATGAGACACGAGCAGAAGTTACCAAGTGTACTCTGTGGAATATTCCTTACAGAGTTACCACTAATTTTCAGCACTCTGCTTTCCTTAAATCTCTTATAGCTATTAATTTGGAGTTTACTAAATGGTACCTTTCTCCCTGCCACTCTCTTTTGAAAACTTTGAGCTTGTTTAACTAGATGAAGGATTCAAAGGCAGTCTGGTGAACTGTTGAACAAGCAGAAGCAATTTCTAGTGGTCTGGACAATCTTTCTTAAAGTCTGGACAGAAAAATGGTGGAGGTGTTTTTCTCCCTGCTTGAGACATTCAGCAACAGAGAAGGCGCAACTCACACAGTACCTTTGCCGACACCTGCATGCTGTTTTCTTGCATGTTCATGATGGCTTCAGAAATCTTGACATCAATAGGATCCATGACTGATTCAATGTTGAATGGTCCCTCTAATCTCTCCGCTACCAGAAGCATAGCATCTGTTAAAACACAAAGCAGCCATTCCCTTAAAGAAGGGACACCTTCAGGTGCCTCAGGCAGAGCAGCGTCACCAGCTGGAGGTGAGGGTACCGAGCATTCCCGAGCAGGAGCCCGTGGGGACATGTGGCAGCAGGACTGTGAAGCCTGCAGGGCAGCTTCTCTGCTGTCAAAAATATCTTCCCCTACCACTGCCACCACAGAAAGGGGAATAAAGACTGTAAAAGTTAGATTAATAATAGTTGCCATGGCATTATCGAACTTGGGGTAAAATTATTTTACACAGCATCGCACCACTCGAAGCAGCCAGTGCTCTGGACTGCACTTATGTAGTCTCCCCCCCAAGAAAAAGCAGGATGATAGTAATGATCCCTGGGGTATATTCTTAGAGTTTGTGTGAGATGATGAAAACTTTGATATGATATATCAGGGTGTTATAATTAAAGCAGCTGTTCTTTCTGACCTTAATGATCTCATTTTCTTGTAATATGAACAGCAGATGAATATTGGATTTCTGCCATAGTGTATAGGTATAAACCATGTTTGTCTTGCTACATTTTCAAAACATGGTTGAAAGTTGTATGCAGGAACATGTATTCTTTGTGTGTTTTGGATTTTAAAAACAATTGTTTGCTTAATTTACATTGGAGCCTCTCTCCAAAATAATTTTATCTTGTTCATTAACAAGTAAAAAACAAGCAACTGAACAGAAATTAATGACAGTAAAAGAAGCTTTGCCATACATCACATATGTTTGTCTACACACAGACACAGATTTGTCAGAATTTCTGTGGCAATAGCCATATAATAAACTGGATTTATACTATACCTTTGAACATCATATTTGATCCTCATCTCATATGTTAGCATTTAAAATTTTCAGCATCTAATTAGCTGTAAACAGATGCCACTTGCAATTTTAACATGACAAAAAAAAATCTTCACATGCTATCTTCTTTATCCCTCAGACTTAGGCTCCAAATCAAGTACTAATCAGACTTCCTTCCAAAACAGACCCCACAAGTGCTTTGCTGTTGTAAGCACCAGTCCCATGACAGCTATTTGGAGAAGGCATGGAGCACCGCATAGCCCAACAGCAGTGTTTGTTAGCTCTGCATTTGGCTGCAGAGTCCTGGAGCTTCTTTCCAGCCTGCATGGCCATCTTCTCCCTCCCCACAGAAGCACATGTGCATGGATGTATGGAAAGAAGAGGCTGGCATCTCACCCTAGCAGTTGAGACACAGACTGACCTGAGGGCTACAATATGTTGCTTACATGCAGTCAATGCATTCCTAAAAATCCTACTGACACTGAAATTACTTGGCATGTAGTCCCTAAGTACTTTTGCAAATTCGGGTCTGATATTATAGAAGGCTCCAGGGACACTAGTCAGACACCAGTCAGACACTAGTGGCCTTTCCAGTACTTAAAGGGGGCCTACAGGAAAGATGGGGAGGGACTCGTTATCAGGCAGTGTAGCAATAGGACGAGGAGTAATGGTTTTAAACTGACAGAGGGTAGATTTAGATTGGATATAAGGAGGAAATTCTTTACTGTGAAGCTGGATCAGTTTGCCAAGAGAAGCTGTGGATGCCCCCTCCCCGGAAACATTCAAGGCCAGGTTGGACAGGGCTTTGAGCAACCTGGTCTAGTGGAAGGTGTCCCTGCCCATGGCAGGGGGTTGGAACTAGATGATCTTTAAGGTCCCTTCCAACCCAAATCATTCTGTGATTCTATCATTTCACAGTACATTTAGGCTGGAAAGAGTGTAATGCCAGTTATTTGAAGTGGGGCATGTAGCACTTGTTCCTAACTGTGAGAAATAGTGAAATGATAGAAATTTGGTTTCAATCAGAGGTGTTATTTCGGCTGTACATTATTTTACAATTCTCTAGTTTAAACCCTTTCCAGTGGAAAACTTGGTGAAAAAAGCACCTAGCTCTGATAGAGGAAACAAAGCATCTTTTATACAAAGATACACACACATATACACATGCACACACATATACTAAAAGATTTCTGCAATAAGTTAGCAATTTTTCCACATGCACAGAGAATTTGTAAGTGTGGACTAGTATAAAGGATTTTCTTCCTCACACCTTTGGAATGACTTATATAAAACATTTATGCCTTAGCACCTGACCAATGTAATCAGCCTAAATCCTAGCTGCCACAACCAGTACTAGGCATTGTTAGGGCATAGGTCTTGGTGGCTGGATTTTGGTGATTTAGTTCAGGATTAGGATTAGAGTTAAGATTAGGATTAATGCATAAAACAGTCACAATATTTTTCTTTCTTTTTTTTTTTTTTTTTTTTTTTTGGATAGGAGTAGCTCACAGCTACTTAGTTAAGGATAGGTGCCTCTTTGTACGAGCAAGCTTTAGTTTGGGAACTAGGAATTTGGACAAGTCTAGTGCTAAACTCTAATTTGAAATATCCACACTTCTATTGATGACAGGTGCATCTTTATATCAACAATCTGTGTTTTTGTTTTGGAGCTAGAATGTGGAACAGGACTAGTGTTAAACTAGAGCCCTATATGCAAGGACATATTTGAAGAAGCAGAGTCTGAGACATGGATTAAATGCTGAGATGAGAGATGCTTGAAGGGCTAAGGTAAAACACTTTCTTCCTGCAACATTATTTCTGAGGCTGACACAAGTTGTACTTTCAGTTAAGGCTCATTTTAGGGCTTCGCTCAGACTAGAAGTCTTGGGCAAGTTCACAGTTCTTGCACAAACAGAAAACTAATGTTTGAGGACTCATTTTATCTTCTTCAGTTTCAGCAGGTATGTGGAGCCATGGCTGATTTAGCAGTGACTGGACTTCTGGGTTACTCCTGTCTCCTTCTGGTAGGAGTACTACAAGCTCAGTTGAGCAAAAGAGGATGAACAAGTGGCACTTCTGTGAACTCCAAAATTATCTTCTTAGCTTCTGTCTGACTGAACTCTTCCTTCTACTCCTTCTCTAACCATTGTGTTGTTTCTAATATCGTCAGACCTATCCAGATGATATCTGACAGCCCCAGACTGAGAGAAGCCTTGAATAGCAAGGCAGTCATATTATTGCGAGTGTTCAGTTCCCTTGGGAATATAATCACTACCTGTAGTCAACTAACTTTACTGATTTTTTGAGTTAGCCTTCAGATTAAAATTCTGACTGAATTTCCTATCCTTAATACTGTTCTCTAAAAAAGAAACCCTACAGTGTGTTGTCTTAAGGTGAATTCTTCCCTTAGGTTGCATCCTCTTGTTTGCCCACCCTAACCCTCACTCTAGTTCTAAACCTCGTTATTCACTTGCACAATTCTATATGAACACATACAATATATACGCACCAGGTATCCTATGCAATTGAATGAAATAAAAGCTGTTAGGTTGAATATAGTGAAAATCAGATGAAATTTAATGATCTGAGATTTGACAGAACAGTCAAAATGATGTAATGGTCCTTCCCAGACTGTAGCTCTTCAAATCTATAATCATGTAACAGCAAATACAACACTGTTGTCCCAAGTCTCTTTCTTCTCCTAAAAATGTTATGAATATTATTACAGGAGAAGCCAGAAAGATTTCAAAATGAAGTTAAGAAAATTTATATGCCTCAGTCTTGAAATCTTAATTCTCAAGAACAGACCCTTGAACTCAAAGAAGGCCTAATTCAGTTCAGTGGGACTCTGTGTGGGTTTTATCAATCAGCTCAAATTGTAGATATTGGGAGCTTAATTATTGTTTGTGCTATAAAAATCTGAAACCCAATTGATTAATTGAGTACCTGTTTTTTATGTTGTTAATACACTTGGACTGTACTGTTCAGTTATGTATGTTCTTTATTTTTACCTCTTTTGCATTTTTCAAAATCTGCTTTGCTTAGGCTAAGTACATGTCTTCCTTCCCCATTTACTACAGCACTTGGCAGAAAGCTGGCATCTAGCTGATGGGTGAGTGGATCAGGAACTCAGTTTAGGTAAGTCATTCTTGTGTTGTGGGTTTGTTAGCGACATGACTACTTGCTCACTTGAGGACGTGGGCTTGGAAAACAGTCCTGAGAAAGTGCAGAGCATATGGCACACTAGATTCACTGTCAGTTCCACTGCTCTCAATGTCTCCTGCTAGATGTGTATTGCTCAAAACAGGAGTGGGGACCTTTCTGATGCAGTAAAAAAGATGTCTACCGGAGTCCTAGGGTGTAGTCTCAGGGGCCCCAAAATGTCTCTGCTGGCTGAGCACAGCACCTCTGTTTAACTGGTTTGTATTCTCTTGTCCACACCAAGAAATGCCATAGGTATTCAACAGTGGCTCTTGAAGGACACTTTCATTTTAAGCAATATATAAGAAAGAGATCTTGCAGGAACTTTTGGTTTACTTCACAGATTTATTTTCTTTTTAAAGTTTTATAGGTGTAATTTTAACGAGAAACACAGGACAAACCTGATCACCGTGCTAAGTGATTTATTGTGTAATTTAAAAATTCAGAAGGCCATGTGTGAATTTCAAGATACAGTGATGTTTTGTGAACCCTGAGCGTCTCCAAGAAAAATAATGGATAGACTAATAATACAAAAAGACAAGAATCTGCCTCTGCTTTCTAGGAACTGCATCAAGCCACTGTCTTTTTGACTTATCTTGATACCAAAAGTGATGTCTTCCTGTTTATGTTACATTTCCTTCAGGGCAGGTTTCCAGAAAACTTCCTAGTAAATCCCAGATTGAAACAAAAGGAGCAGGGATGAGGACACTGATTTATGAGACATCTGACAAGTGAAAAAACCCCAAAACTAGACTGAAATACAAAGTTCCTGTAAAAACAATCAGTGCCTCCTTTTTCTTGTCACCTTTCTGTCATCAAGAAAATGTGAGGAGGGTCTGATAGGTGTGACGGTCTGAATGAAACCACAGTTAATGTCTCAACCATTTGGTAAAGAACTTTGGCAAAGGAAACTTTCTATGGAAATGCCGGGGCTGTGCAGGTAATGGCAGGGAAGCATGACAAGAGGAGAGGGTCCTACAGAGATGGCACCACACTCCTCAGAGGCTGAACTTCCCTATCTTGAGTGACTCTGTGAAGAGCCAATAGAGAAGCAATAGAGAAGATCAAACAACGGTCACACCTGCAGGGAGGAGGGAGTAAGTCCCCAATGACCCTTGAGACCACCAACTCATTTCCAGAAGAATCTGAAAGTACAAACTGTCCATGTACGAAAAGCAAGGAGAATTCTAGAAGCATAAATGCACATGATGCGTAATTAGCCTAACAAGTCCAAGTGCGCACCCGGAGGAAGGGCAGGGAATTATAAAAGGACACAAGTCAAGTCCCTGGGTGGCTGCGCCCCACCAGAACTGGACCCCTGGGCTGGCTGGACCGACGATGGAACCAGGATTGGTGAAATCTTCCTTTTTGTCTTTCTCTCTCTCTTCTCCTGTTTCCCCTTTTCTCTCCCATTCTTATTCTGTATGCCCGCATATAAGGCAAGGCTTCTTTGGGCATGTTTAAGGCTTGTCGGGGCCTGTTTAAAGTTTAGTGGGGTATGTTGTAAGATCTGCCTCTAGTCAGTGTGAGTTTAATGCCTGTTGCAGAGGATGCAAATATTACTGACAAAGTTTCATGCCAATTATCTGTTGTGAGCAAATAAAGATTGAGTTGTGTGAATTGAAGAATCCTTGGTGTCATTTCACCTTAATCCTGATCTGGGAATCGGTGAATATGAGTCATCGTCCCGAGAAATTGGGACGTGACAATAGGGAAGACTCAGATTGCTGATAGGGAAGACTCAGAGCTGATAAGGGAAGGCATTTTTTGGGTCTGTGTTAGTTTGGCTGCGACATCAGTTTTTCCTTTCATGCACACTTTGTTGTTCTTCTACTTTTAAATGATCAGTGAGATTCCAGCAGTGGCTGAGCTTTCCCCAGTGCAATCCAGAAGAGCATCTATGGATGAAGTCTCTAAAAATGTTGTTTCTTCAGGGAGACAAAGAACGGTAAAATACTAAATTGCATGCCCTTCACAAAATCTTAAGAGATATTTTGTTTGGGAAAAAAGGGAGGAAGACCTTACCTTAAATTTCCTATCCAGAGGTTTCTATTTTTTCTGGTCCCATGTATGTGGTCTAACACTTATTTATGAAGAACTGTGAAGTGCTTGTTCACATAGTTTCTTGTGAAAGAATGTAAGGATAAATTTCTACTTGGGAAGCTTCAAAGGATTAGTCTATGGACAAGTCCATGGATTGTAGAAGAGAGATGAATCAGTTGTAAACAGACTGAGCAACTTATTATAGTTGACTATGACCTTAGAGTGGCAATGACTGTTTTGGAAAAGGATATAACTGTTAATATGCTGGGCTGCAAAGCACTGCTCATTTGGTAGCTTCCCAACCTTCTGACCAAGGGCAAGGGGAGTCAGGACTTTGGGTTGTATTTACTACATCATGCAGGCAAAACTCAGTGAGTTTTCCATCATGACACTAAATATAAATAGTGGTCATAAAATCTTTAGAGCATTAGATGGTAAATTAATGAAACAAAATAAAAAATAAAAATTGAAAAGTGAAATATGGGTACATATTGACTTTTTAGAAATATAATAACAGTGGAAATACATCCCTGTAATACTCTGCCAAAATTTTTACGGCTAGATTATGATTTACTAAAAAAATTCGAGTAAAGTAAAACCTCACCTCACATTTAATGAGGTGCTAAGAACTCTTTTCTCAGGAAATCAGAGTCAGGCATGGCAGTGATGCCAAAACTGTTGTTTTTCTTAGGGTGCACAGTTCCCTTTTCACATTATTATTCATATGAGAACACTGTATGGTTCTATTCCGATGAGGCTTAATTGACAGATTTCCTCTCTGACTGTCATTAAGCTCCACATATGTATTGGCATAATAACATTATAATTCTCTACATCCTGCTCTTTTTTTGTGTGTGTGGGGGAGGTACTTAAATCATGTTTGCACCTGTGTAAAGGGGATCTCGATATTCCTTATTTGGATAATCAGTTATCAATATACAGTTAAGCTTATCTATTAAGGTATGTAGGCAAATGACTAGTCCTTGCCTGAGGTTTAGATAAGCCAGCAAAACATGAGAAACTGCTGGACGTGGCATGAGTTTTTCCTAGAGGTAACAAGTAACAGAGTAGGCAGCTGAACAAAAGTCACAGCTGTTAAGAATGACAGGATTTCACAAATGGTTAGCAAAAGAGGGAGCAATGGGGAATAAGTACCTGGGGTGAGTTGTTTACATGGGAGAAAACAAGGGCAAAGAAAGAGATAGATTAAGGTGAGCTGGGGAATAAGCATGGGAAAATGGGGAGAAGAGGGCATATGAAAGAGGCTATCCATGTGGAAACACTGCTGGTCATCAATCTTCTTGTCTGCCTGATCACTGCAGTCTGCTCTATATTCTTATTGAACTGTATTCCTAACCATTTTCTGGCTGAGAATAATAGCGTGGGTGTGCAGTGTATTCTCTGTGTGTGTGTGTGTATAATGTCCTGCTAGCAAACTTTAAGCTGGACTATCTGGCAAGAAGGAGGAGACCACCAGCTGGAAAGACCCAAGGTCTATGCCAGACACTTGGTGAAGTGTCCAGGTCTGGGTGCAGAGTCTGGATAGTCTTGAGGTCCAGGCTATGGTTCAAGAGAGCTGGTTCAAGATGCATCTGCACATGTGAATAAAGGGGTCTGCATGTGTTCCCCTAGCGAGCTGCCACTGGCAGAATCCCATCCTGATCTGTGTGATGAAGCTGTTTTCTGAGAAAACATTGACAACAGGCAAGGTAAAAGTTGGACCCTATACAAACTTCAGGTCACTTGTAAATGCTTTCTAAAGCTTAACAACACTTCATGGCAGTCTGACACGGAGCCGTTCACCTTTCAGCCCTTCTGAGCTGATAGTTTCTGTAGCTCTTCCTAGAGCATGGAGTTCTTCAAAGGAGTAGTGTGAACAAGACGCAGTCCTGAAGGTGCCTACCTTTACACAGTAAAACCAAGATGTGGGAGATTCCATTTCAATTTTTTTGCCTGCTGTGATGAGGCTCAAAATTCTACCTGCTGGAAAAACACCCTAACCACCTCTGCTAATCTTATGTTCCTGACAGCTCTCCTTTCAAAGCTGTTCCTGTGGAATACTTAGCTATTCACCTGGACAGCTCTGTATCTTAGCATTTAAGGCACACAGTTATGAAGGGGTGAATCCAGTTTTCTGGCTTATGCTTATAGGGCTGATGTCCAAAGGCTGATGTAATGAAAAGTACTTCATAAGTTCTCTCAGGAGGGACTGGAATCCAGAATTGTCCATGCCAGGTTAATTACCAAGTAATTAAAAAGACAAACTTTAAAATTGTGTGTGGATAATCAGATCTAGTTATTTATTATCTATGTTTAATTTCCGTTATAAGAATTTGCAGATTTAAGAATTATAATGTGTTTTTTGATATTTATGATTAGCTATGTAGCCATGTTGATTGATGACAATATCACTCTTCCCTCAAAAAAGGAAAAAAAGAATTGTCAATAGTATGAATAAGCTAAAGTTTTCCATACCCAATTCTGTAATAATGCTTTATTACTCCTGCTAGGTTTGTTCTCTAACTGTCTCTTTTATGTAGAGCAGCTCATGAAATCAGTTTACTACCATGTACAATCTATGTATGAAATAGTTATTGACATGCAGTTGTCATCTTATTGGAGCTGATAGCAACAAAATGATTTTTGTAGGGTGAACTTCATTCACTAGATTTTTTTTAGTATTTCACATAGCATACATTTTTCTTCCCTGTATTAAGAAAATGACCATATTAAAATTATTTTGCTTCTTCATCTTTCTATAACTTTGAGCAATTCTAAATAATTTAGTGCACTGTTATTAGATTATATCTTATTTTTGTTCACATATGCAAAAAGAAAGTAGCAAAGACTAAGCAAAATGGTAATTCTTGTCTACTATTATTCTTCTTCCATTACCCTATGGGACCTGAATGCAAGATGCTCTCCTGAACTGGACTTTTAGCAAATGTTATTGCCAAATGTCGTTGAGGATTCCGTCTGAATGTTTGGCATGAATCAATTAATAAAATGTATTACATTTATAAAATCTTTGTCTTGTTGCTTTTTCCATAGGCCAAGAGATGTTTAAATAGTCTCACCATCAGTCACAGAAAATGTTACTAAATAAAACAATCCTCCTTGATGCATGCCCTTATGCTACCTGCTATAGTCCATTCTTTAAATTTGTATTAACATAGACTAGTGTGCATAATTCTTTGAAGATATGTGGGGTTTGGAACACTAGAAAAAGTCCATCTTTCTGTTGCTTCTTTGATGAGATATGCTCGAATTGTTGAAGACAGCAAATTGTGGCCTGAAATGTCGTATTTAATGTATCCTTTCCTCAGTAAAATTCTCCTGAGTATATAGCTTGCATTATGTTGGTACAGTCACAGATGTTAGAAGCTCAACGATCTTTTCAGCCATTCCACTGCCCATGCAGTTAATACCCATGGTATAGATTCCCTAGTGATCTGTCCAGCCCAATTTTAACATAACTTAGTTATGTTCTTCCCCCTTTTTTTAAAGAAAGTTATTTCATTGTCTGTGTACCTCACTATTAGTATTTTCATCCAGTTATCTGGTGTATTTTTTCTGCTGCTTAATTTCACTCAACTATTTCTAATAAGCTACCTCATATCATCTTAAACAGTCCTTTTTACATCCCCCATATATATATATATGTCTATTTTACCCTCCTTTAGTTTGTGCTCAGTCACACTTTACACGCGGATTTTTTTACTCTGTTTTCATAAGTGATTTTCTCAGGTCTTTTGCTGTTTTCTTTATTTCCTTTAAAAGAGGTCTCTGGTATTGTGGTGTCTAGAACTAATTAAACATTTAAAGTTGGATCTCATCAGTGTTACTTTGCGGAGGTCCTTTTTGGCCCACATGTCTGACTCAGAAAACCGTCCTGATTCCCTTGATGCATCTGATTTCCTTATCCTCTTCATCACAACTGCTTTATAAGTCATATTTCCCATGTCAGTCTTGACATTTTTTCAAGTGTTTTCTCATATTCAGATTTTACAGGGATTATATTTTCTGTACTGGTTTTTATTTCATTCCCTAATTATATTTCTAAATTTTGTGCAGTAGAATTTTTTCCAACCTTGACAGAACTTATGGTATACTTTTGAAAACATAATTAATGAGCTCTTCATTATCTCTTCTTGACAAGTGATACATGCTTTACTTTTATAAGCAGTTTGTTTCAAGAAACTGTTTGGTTATTTCAAGAATAACTTGACCCTTTAGTAGCATCTAATCTACACATAATCTTCCTAATGTGTGGTGGCATCTATGACTTTAATGTCTTCTTCTGTAAAAACCCAGTTTAAACCTAACAGACTTGCCATTCTTATTGACAGTTTACTGAGAATTACTTACGGAAGGACATTGGTTCTCATTCTACTTTTTCTTTTCCTTGAATATTTTTTTCTGTTCCATAGTCCCTCTCTACTGCTGGATGTAGTGCATCTTCAGTGCTGCATCAAGATTATTAATGAATTTTTAGACATTCTTTGGGTTAGAAGGGTACAGTGGATGGCCACCTAGATGATGAGAGGGTTGAAGAACTTGAAAAATAAAGAAAGGCTGAATGAACTGGGTTTGTTCAGCCTACAAAGAGCAGGCTCAGGAGAGTTCTCATCAATAGTGTCTAAAGGGTAGGTACAGAGAAGATGGGGAAACTGTCTTCACATGGATGTGGAGTGGCAGGACAATACACAGTGGGCACAGGTTTCTGTTTGGCTATAAGAAAAAAAAGATCACCACGTGAACAATTAAACACTGAAATAGGCTGGCCAGGGATGTGGTGGAATGTGCCTTGCTGAAAATATTCAGACTTGTCTCGGCAGAGTCACGAAAAACCTAATCTAAGGCTCTGCCTTCAGCTGAAGGTTGGACACTAGAAACTCTCCACAGGTCCCTTAACCCAGACTTTCTCTGGGATTCTGTAGCTGGGCTTCAATTCATTTCACCTATCTAGAAGTTAGGTTTACCATCTGAGTTAGTTGTAGAAAGCTTAGGATGGGATAACATTTCCTCCAAAGACATTTTTAACAGACTGCACAGGACTCTATGCTTAAGACTTTGCTCTTGTAAACTTTCCATAAGTGATCTGGGAATAGGGGTAAACAATGGGGTGAAAAAGCACAGTGGTGTTACTGTTCAGGAGAGTAAAGTGAAGACTGTCCCAGAAAATCTGAGGACCTCAAGGTACTGAATGACTGAGCAGTAAAATGGAATCAAGTGATGAGTATAAGAAAAAGGAAACAAATTCTAAAATTTTTTAGGCAATGAAGGGCTCTGAGATGACTATTGTCACTCAAACCCAAGCTTTTCAGTTCATACTGCCATAACATAGGTTTAGCAGTCATCAGAAAACCCCACACTGAATATTGAAAATAACTAGGGAAGGAACAGAGCATCAAAGAAAACATTTTTATATTTATGAATAAATCTACAGTGAAATAACACCTTGGATACTGCATTGCAGAAGAAGTTATAAATGTAAGTTTTCAAATATAACACAAGTCATAATCTAACATTCTACAATCTAGAATTAGAAGAATTACTGGAAGATGTAAGAGGCCAGTCAAACTGTGGGTGACATGAGAATATATTAAGGTTCATTGTCTATTCCAGTGCAGGAATGGGGATGTAGAATATGAAACTAGAGGATCACATTTTATTAATTTCTTAATGTTACAATAATGATACCTTGCTAATCCCAAGATTATGTGGCAAATTCCTTAGTGTTGCCACGACTATCAGAGAACATCTGGATGCTCTTCAGTTCCTTTGGTAAATTCAGCCTTTTTTTCTTCTGAATCAAAGAAGATTTTTGCCCCTGTTTTATGCAGGAAACCACAATTGCTATTAAGATCTGAAATACATATTTCCCAGGCACCAATGCCAGATTTCTGAATAGACATCCTATGAGTAACATCTTTCCTGCTACTTTGTCACTAAACTGACTTTATGCCTTTCCTTGCCATAAATAAACAATCAACCTATGACCAGCATTGCTGGCAAGAATCCATCCCAATGGTACAGCTCTCAGGGAGGTGTCACACACAGTTGCACAGAGAAAATTGATTTTTGCCTTTCATTTTATTGATTAATATGGAAATGTACTGCGGATATCTCACTGCATTTAGAAGCCTGCCACTATGCAGAGAATTCTGAAATGCCTAACAGCATTTTCTCCTAGTGAGCACCAATGCAGCAAATAAAAATTTTTTCCACCCTCCCCGATAAATGTTTGAATCCCAAATGATTGGATACATCAGGGTTGTCACAAATCAATACAGCTGGTGTGACTAATCTATTTATTGTTTTGACATTCATCTTGAAAGGAAAGAGCAATTTTTGTATGTTTGCCTAGCTGTGCTAACTATATTATGGGGATGAAACAGAACTAATCAATAGGATAGGGGCAATGTTGTAAAATCCTACAGTTGAGCTGCTTAATTCTTCTAAATTATCTGTGTCCTGATCTTTTAAATGATGGGGAGATAAAGAGTAAAAACATTCATCCGGTCTAGAGAAGGTCAAAGTAATATAAAAAGCTAATGTTCATCACACAAGGCCACTTGCCTGATATGTTGTAATCATCATAAATATTAATAACAACACAGACAGTGTTGGCCAGAAAATAAAAGATCTGTTCCCACTAAAACTTTCACAGTAGGGGAAAAATTGTTTTAACTGAGGGTGAAAAATTTTAAAATGGAACATTTTTCACAGAAAGATTGCTGGCTGGCTGCACATTGGCAAGGCTTCCAGGCCAGTGGCCAGGGAACCATCATATTAATTGTCCCTCCAAAATTTTTTATTTTCTAAAATGAGCATTTTCCAACAGAAAAAAAATTGTGCAATCAGCTCCAGTTTCATCCAAGAGAGATTTATGAATATGAATGAACTGTATTTCCCCATAAGATTGCTGAATGTCAGAAAAACAGACTAGGGAATCTAGGGAGGTACGGGGATGTTTTGGGATCAGTTCTCTGTAACTTTGAGTTTTAACCTGTTCCTACAATTCTAAGCACTTAGTGGAACAGTCCTCTCTAATTAATTTTACACTAAATGAGGAGATGTAGTCAGCTCTGGAGACCTACAAAGGGAGATCCCATCCACTCACTTTATTTAGGGATTGTCAGTTGTGAATTTATTCACATTGGATCTCCTCTTTAGCAGCTGCCCCATGAGCATCAGGTTCCTGCCTCTGCATTCAAGCCTCTGCACAGCTCTGTCCCACCCTGCTTACCCACCTGAGCTCCTCCTCTGCCACTGACCTGTGCTTGAGGCCAGTTTTCATGCAATTCCTAAATTTTATGCACATCCACTTAATCCAGTTCCTCTGCTTGCAGAATAACAAATGTTGGTGAAATTCTGCTATTGCTAACCTGGCTAGAGCTCTGGGATTCTAACACTGATTTCATTGTAGCTCTTCCAGATCCATATAGGCATAAACAAGAACAGAGATGAAAAAATGTTGGGGTCTATACTATGCTGTCGCACCCATGGTTTCTTGCTATCAAAAATAACACTGATCTCAGATTTTCTGAATGCCAAAGTGTAAAAACAAGATATAAACTTTAAACATTATACCTTTTAATGAAGACATGAAGATTATTATTAATACTTATATCTGCCAAGCAAATGGGATGTGATCCAAGGCCTAATAAAGTCACAAAACATCTTTTCAACAATTTGGTTTGGAGGAGGCTGTTCATTCCTATTCTCAGGTTTTGCAGAAAAGATTCAATTTTTGTTCCCCTTGGCTGAGTGCATGGCAGCAAATTAACAACTGTTATTCCTGGTGCTGTACTGATATCTGTGGACAGTGCTATACAGAAATAAACATATTTTGGCATGACAAAACTAGGTGGTAGTTAAGTTGATATTTTTGTTCCTATTAAAAACAATAAGCCATGCCAGTTTTGGCTCCACTCAAAACATGGGGGAGAAAAATCAATGTTTGTCAAATGGAATAAGACAGCATCTAGGGGTGTAATTGTTTTTCATGTTTTCAAAAGAGATCAAAAGTGAGGAGGCAGAAAAAGAACAGCAAACACTCTTCTAAAAATTGATATAGCAATGTCTGCTTTCATAAGATGCTGCTTACAGATGCCATATATTTTTTCAAAGAAAAAAATAGGAAAAATTACATCATCTGGTATTGATATACTGCACTGGATACTGAATCCTAGCTGCTAGGAAAGGAAACTTTTTCACAGGCACTTAGCATTGCCAACATTCAGTAACTAAAAAAAGGCCTCCAAAGAAGTGTCAACTGGGTTCCACTTCAGTAGCAGGAAAATTTAAGACATGTTTTTTGTCCTCACTGTTTCCCACAAGCTCTATACAGAAAGATAACAGTGAATAATATAAATCATGACGATTAACTTGGTAACATTATGTTCCTCTTCCAACCAGAAAAGAGTAAAAAAGGCTTTGATAATACTTATATCAGCCTAGCAACATCTTTTCTCCTAAAGCAGATAGATACCATCTATATTTTATCTTAGAAAAGCAAGTTAGACAATCTGCTTTTTCAAAGGTGAATTGCACAAACGGAACTGGAACAAGTCTGTCCTTTTGGTGATGTTCATTCAAACAATAGAATAGAAATATTTATTTTGGTTATTTCAAACATTTCTCTATGTATGTGGAAACATAGCCATTGAATTCAACTCATCCCTTGCACTGAGCATATTGCTCATTTTTTGTTTGTTTATTTTTCTGCAAATTTGTATGCTTGG
This sequence comes from Strix aluco, assembly GCF_031877795.1. Taxonomy (NCBI): domain Eukaryota; kingdom Metazoa; phylum Chordata; class Aves; order Strigiformes; family Strigidae; genus Strix; species Strix aluco. The sequence continues at coordinate 80,932,841 of NC_133932.1, forward strand.
TGTTAGTTTACACAAGTACCTATGGAGGAGTTTTTATTCATGAACAAATTATTGTGTCTGTGTTTCAGATGAGTTTGTTCAGCCTTGTCACATATCCCAGTCCACAATTTCTTGACAGAAATACTACACAGAAATGTTTCACTAAAACATCAGTCACTTAGATGTAAAAAGACAATATGTGAAAAGACAGTTCTTATTTTTCTCTTTGCTTTGATAGGAATGGATCTTACTAATTTAAAATGAAAGAGGCTCTGGCAAGGAAAGAATATAAAATATTTCCATACCTCTATTAGGCCTCTTTCTACAAATCTTCTCCTTCATTCTTTCCTATGGGAAGGCTAGAATATCTAATCAAGGACTGAAAATCCATTTACTGTGAACTCAGTGGCAAGTTACAAAAAAATGCATGCCAGACTGGCTATAATTCATACTTCTGGTTTCCTTTAGTATAAATGGTTCAGTAGCACTGAAAATCCACTTATGTTTATAAAATCTGTTCCCTGAAATGTAGTGAATAATAACTGGCATGATTGTATGTTTCTGGATAGCTGCCTGAAGGAACAACAAGGGACACAACAGTGTTCATGTGTCTCCTCAGGCACTTTCTCCTGTCCTTCTGCTATCCTGGATTCATGACACAGCCTGGAAATCAACATGGAGTAGTTAAAGAGGACTTGGATGTTATGCATGGAGAAGATAACTTCCAAGAGACAGTCTAGAAATGAGAACGCAGTGGCAGAAGACTAGCCAACTGTGCCTGCGCAGCGTAGGGCACAGTCACACAACCTGTTTAAGCCAACTGAAAAAGTGACTTCTCCCCCACGCCACTGAAGACAAAATTTCATCCTGCTCCATGCCAGCACTGGTGCTCAGGGAGTTCAGAGACAGCTGCAGGGAGGGATGGAGCTGGCTGGAAACAGAATCCCTTTTACAAGCAAGTTCATTTTCAGCAGGATGTGACCCTACTGCAGAGCAGGCAAAAAGATGATGGGAATGGGAAGGACGTTGCCTTTCAAAAGGCAACTTGCATTAGGGTGGCTTTTACAGGTACTCAAACTGGTGCTGCCATCTGCTTCAGGATCTCAAGTGGTGCCCACCATCCCAGGTATTTGCAGGAAGAGGTGACTGCAGGGCTAGATGATGGGTACACCCAAAGGCATGCTGTGTGTGTTAGAAGGTTGTGACCATGAAGAGGACTCAGACCTCTTCTGCAGCAGCAAAAGCAGCTCCAGAATGGGATGTGCACACTGCAGGGAAAAATATTTCTGGAAGGATTGAGTGGGAACAGCATACCAGAGAGAGGCTTCTTTGCAGAAGTTGAAATAGGGGACTGCCATGGTGTTTGAAACCATAGTCAAAGCCCAAACTTTTACAGTGGTGTGAATCAGCAGCAAAAGATAGGCCACAGCAAAAGGTTGTCACCAGGGCACCGTGAAAACAGAGCCAAGAACGAAGTTCTGCCCAATTTCTTCTTCTCAGTTGGACTTCTTTCCCGCATCTGTTGCTGTTCTTAGACCTTTGTTATTCTACAGTAACCACCATGTGCTTGGAAAGAGCTTAGGAAGTTTTGAATGCCTCCGTAGAATAAATTAAAAAGAAAACACCAACAGTAAAATGACATCTTGATATGCCAAGATATATATGCCTTTCAGTGAATGCCTGATATAAAAATTCATTTTTCCTAAAATAAAAAAGTGCCCATATATCAATCTTGCTTTAAACACTAAATGGTTTTTAGTCTTTTGTATTTGGTGGAGAAGCAGGAAGGTGTAACAATAAATGCTGATCAGGAAGGGCATAATGAGTTACGTACCAGCTTGTGTTCATTCCAGCTCTCTGACAGACTTTGTGTGCTGAGAAAATGGTGAACAGGTTGTAATAGCAGATTGATGGATTCTTCTGACTTGATTAGAAAAAAAAAATCTGCAATATGGGGGAATAATGGGGGAATCTCAATCCTTTCCATACTGAAGAACAAACCAGTTATTCATGGGGACAGAGGCCACTAAAGACACATTTGTTCTGAACTTTTTTTTCATCATTTAAAGATGGATTTTTATTTTTATTGTCTTTTATAACACATTTAAGGGTTTCTGAAGTGTAGTTGATTTCTAGACCTTCATGTTGTTTGAAACAATCTCATCTCTCAGATGAATACTGTCATTATGCTGTTATTTATCCCTTTACCATTACAGCATCCTCTCTGATTAGTAGTTTTACAGGTCTGCTTACAAAAGAGATTGCACTGCTGTGCATGTTCTTGAGAATCAGATAAAACACCCTTGTTCACATTCAGTTTAGTTGTTTCACACTTAGCTCGTCAGTGTGAAACTTTCTCACATTCTCCATGAACTCTTAGATGACCCATCAATAAAGAGACATGGGTCTTTGCGTGCTTTGTATTTCTTTTCTTTCTCTCAAAAGTGGACAGTATTGTGTATGGATATCTCCAATCCCATCTTATTCATAACACTGCTTGTTGGCATGAGAAATAAGATAATGACAGCCCAATCTGAAATGTACAGCACTTACTCTGTTTCTTCTGGTTTCTGCAGTAAGTAGCAGATCGGGCAAGTGTAGTTTGGGGGAAAGAAAAAAGTCTCTGACAGCACTTGTGTTTTTTCTCTTGGGTCACGCATTGAAAAAATTCCTAGATATCACTGTATGGTTTGCAATGCATTTAATTTTGTTAGAAAATTAACTGTAATTTCCTTCATGTCCCATTTTCCCTCAAATACCATGCACAAATTGGATGCATTCACCAGAAAGACATTTTATTTACCAAGAGTTTAACTGAGTTTGGAGCAAGAGAATAAATAGACACTTCTTTCATTCCAGATAGTACAGAAGTATAAGAGACCACATATCCACAGCTACTGAATTTCTAGGTTAATGTGTTTGTTTTCATACCAAACTGTCAGAAAAGACAGGTGTCTTCCACCCCTTAAACTTTATATAAAGGGCCTCTCTACAGTGCACTCCAAAGAATGTTTCTCTATGGCAGCTAAACCAGAAGTAAAGTACATTCAACAGAGGGAGGGACACCGAAAGTGCCTCACATCAACTTCATCTCCTGGAAAAGAGTCATTCCACTGTTGTTAGTATTGCCAGCAGAGGAGCCAGGACTCTGCTGGAAAACAGAGCAGACCACATACATCAGACTAGGAATGAGAACATGGAGTAGGGCTATGTTATAGGGATAAATGTCTTGCAGCTGTTAAGTAAGGCATCTCTCTAGCCAGAGCTGATGAATCCTGCAGCACAGAGCTGCAGAACAGAGAGCTTCACCAGAGTAACCATCCATCTGTCTTGTAACATTTAAAAAAAACTTAACATCGTTGTTTGAATGCTTTTCTTATTTCATGTTTCATGCTGTCCCCAATGCACTACTAACGGCATGTCATGAGATCCTCCCTCCAGCTGTCATCATTTGTTTTAAAGAAAAAGATAAAAGAATTTTAATTGCAAAGTCTGCTCCGATTCATCTATTACTTAATGTTGAAATGTGTACCAAAGCATGATAAAATAATTCCTTCTTTATATTGACTTCGGTGAGACCAATTTTTATAATTTTGATTACTGAGGATTTGGCTATTTATACTAGCTATTTCTATAGCAAAGATTGGAGTTTTACCCATTTGGATGTAGATGCACTTGTATTTTGTAGGGCTGTGCTTTATGTGTGCAGTCATGCACACATAAAGCACATAAAGCACTCACATGACTGCTTGGTGTTGGGACCATTTCTGTTTAACATCTTTATTGGTGATCTTGGTAAGGACATAGAGTGTATCATCAGTAAGTTCACAGATGACACCAAGTTAATTGGGAGTGTCGATCTGCATGAGGATAGGGGGGCTCTACAGAGAGACTTGGATAGGTTGGATCGGTGGGCCAACGTTAATGGGATGAGCTTCAACAAGGCCAAGTGCCAGGTCCTGCACTTGGGCCACAACAACCCCATGCATCACTACAGGCTTGGGGAGGTGTGGCTGGAGAGCTGTCTGGAAGAGAAGGATCTGGGGGTTCTCATTGACAAACAGCGAACATGAGCTGGCAGTGTGCCCAGGTGGCCAAGAAAGCCAATGGCATCCTGGCTTGTATTAGAAACAGTGTGACCAGCAGAAGTAGGGAGGTGATAGTCCCCCTGTACTCTGCACTGGTGAGGCCACACCTGGAGTATTGTGTCCAGTTTTGGGCACCTCAATACGAGAGAGATATCGAGGTGCTGGAGTGAGTGCAGAGGAGGGCAACGAAGCTGGTGAATGGCCTGGAGAACAAATCCTATGAGGAGAGATTGAAGGAGCTGGGACTGTTTAGTTTGAGGAGAAGACTGAGGGGAGACCTCATCACTCTCTACAACTACCTGAAAGGACATTGTAGAGAGGTTGGTGCTGGTCTCTTCTCACAGGTGATTAGTGATAGAACAAAAGGGAATGGTTTTAAACTGCAACAGGGGAGGTTTAGACTGGACATTAGGAAAAAAATTTTCACAGAAAGAGTGGTCAGACAGTGGAATAGGCTGCCCAGGGAGGTGGTGGAGTCACCATCCCTGGATGTGTTTAAGGGTCGTTTAGATGAGATATTGGGGGATATGGTGTAGGGGAGAACTTTGTGGAGTAGGGCTGATGGCTGGACTCGATGATCCCAAGGGTCTTTTCCAACCTGAATGATTCTGTGATTCTGATTCTGTGACTGTATAAATACACAAGTGCACACACTCATGCACATCCACCAGCGTGCATACAAATTTCATAGTGCTAAAATAAACCCTTTAGATACACAGATGCATATCTGGCTGCAAACACCAGGAGCTGTTTGCTAGTTGCTAGTACCAAGTTATGGCAAACAAACTCAAAAGCTATAGTGCATTTATGAATTTTAACAGAAACTTCCAGCCCTGTAAAAATACAGGCCCAAAAAGCCACTTGGTTACTTCTTGTTGTTGTTCACAGTTCAGCTTGGATCTATTTAACAAAGGAAATCTAATGAAATTTATTCTTCCATTATTTTGCTAAATTTATAATAGCGACTGGACAGCTTCAGGGATGAAAGACAGCACAAGACAGTTTTATCCACATGGAAATTTATTGGCTTATTCTGTGCATTTGCAGGGCCTGATTATTTACGCTACTTAAAACTGACCAGCACATGAGTCCAGCAAAGTAACCGGACAGAGAGCTGGGCAAAGACAGTGTTTCAATCCCTGGAGAATTCAAGCATTTTGCAAAGCATTTTTGGCTTGTACATTATTATGATTTAAAACTACTACCGACAGAAAGGCGAAAACACTACAAAAATAATGAGATAAATTATTTAATGGTCTTAACTTCATAATTTGTAAAATGGAGCAATTATGTGCTCCAGTTCCTGGGGACTCCACACATTTACAGGACGGGGCAGTGGGAAATCTCTCCAGCCGGGTGGCAGAACATCCCCTGCCTCATGATGGAGAAGCCGTAATATCTTGCCAACCACCTGCTTAGAACTTGGACATCCTGAGGTGTCTGGTCCTGAGCAGGAGCTGCAGGAGTGCAGGGATCTCCATGCAGGTAGTCTGCATGGCAGGGCTGAGCCAAACAAGCCATATGAGATTTACGTGCAGGCTGGCAAATGTGCACGTGTATATGTGTGCATATACGTACGTCTGCATGAACACAGTCCTTCACGCATAAGGCAGAGCTCCACAGAATTAAATACATGTGCATCTACATACAAATGGGTAAAACTTTAAAATGGAGATGAAAAGATGTGAAACATCTGATTGAATGTGTTGGGTTTTTTTTTTTGACAAACTAGTGTTTTCCATAGAAGCCCTTTTTGTCAGCATTTTCGTAACTGGGTTACGAGATCAGCTGGGTGCTGATCAACATTCTACTGCCCAATGCATAGCTCTCAAAAGACCATGTTCAAATGTGCATAAAAAATAAGCCACTTGTTTAGTCCTTATGGATGTTAATCAGTAGTCACGCTGGCAGGGAAGTGAGAAGAAGCCCTCACCTAACTTCTCCTGCTCTCAGAGGTTTTCAGGATTCAGAGTTCTGCATTTTTTCCACTTCAGTGGGTCTTCAGTGAAAAAATACTGTAACATAAGTGGTGAGTTGAGCAATGATAGTCCTTGCAGCTGAGCTCTGGTGCGTACCAGTGCGTGCAGAACCTTGGACGGATGGGTGTGCATTTGTCTCCAACCAAGGCTGCAGAGGGAATGCAGGGGTTGTTTTATGTGATAGCAAAATATCAGGACCCTAACTATACAATACAACCTTGACTCAAAACTAGTTAGAGGTCTGGTATATTGGAATAATTCCAGAAATTACTCCATAATTTTTTAGACAAGTTTGGGACAAAATGTAATGCATTAATTCTGCCTATGATAAGCAATTTAGGGCCCTGAAAGGGCTCATGCAGAGTTGTTTCAAGCACTGATGGATTGCTTGTGCATTATCCCTGATTACTGAACACTGCATCTGGATAAGTACTTTCAGTCTGACTGAAGATACAAGGAGCAGACTTTGATCAAAATGAATTAAATGACCACTCTGCAACACTTTTCCAACTGCAGGCAGAAGACAATGCAAACAGGAGCTGAAATTGTGACCCAAGTACAATGGGAAGGAAGAGTTGGACTCGATGATCTTAGGATCTTTTCCAACCTATTCTGTGATTTTATGAAGTCAAATGGAGATCAATGTCAAATGCCATACTGATTCATTGGTAATATGGGATTTCTTCTACATATTTTCTTCCAATGCTATGATGGTGTAGGCACAGAGTAAGTAGATTTCTTTAGTAATAAAATAAGAATTAGTATTTCAAGCCAGTACAAGCTGCTGATGATTGCTTCTCTTTGATGCACCACCTTAGGAGCCCAGCTCCAGAGGGACATCTAAAAGCCAGGAGCCCTGGGCATTAGCTACCTCTGACTAGTGTTGCCCGCTGAGCTGAAAAGCAAGTGTCTTCCTGCTGCCAGTGGGAAATGTTGTGCATAACATTGGGCATTTCTTTATACCCTTGTCTCCCTTGCTGGCTTTCCCACATGTGTCCAGGTTGTGAGTAGTGCCCAACCACCTCGGCTCTCCTTGAGAGCTGGGCGCAGCAAGACCCCAGCCCTTCCTTGGAGGGTGCGCAGGAACCACACGGCGTTTCTCATGCTCAGCTCATGACCCTCCTGGGCCCCAGCAGCTCAAGCACACCTCTTGCCGGAGCAGCCCTTCCCCATGCGAGGCCGTGACTCGGAGCTCGGCAGTGCTGTGGCTTTGCAGTGGCCCCGGGGTGATCACCCACCCACTACATGGAGAGGTCAGCGGGAGCCTCTGCAAGTCCTGCACCGATAACTGACATGCGGTGCCTCCCCATAAATCCCTGCTGAGTCCAGACCATTATACCTCTTCCTCTTCCTCCCTGTCTCATCTTGGGCTTTCTATTCTGCTTTGATTCATCCTGCTTAAACTTAGGCACTGAACTGAAGTACCCTGCTTTGAAGCTGGACTGAATCAGCATGTGCATCAGAAAATCACTGACATCAATGACTGCATGGAGCTATTTTCCTTTTATTTTGGTGGTCATCATTTAGCACTCACGCCTGACTGTACAAATAAACCAAGTGCTATGCCTATTTGAGCTAGGTTAGCCTCAGAGAAGTACAGAGAGAGTGCTGTGACAATGGGCTGCTCGGCAAAGCAGTGGCAAGCGGAAAGTCAGCTGCCTTCTTGATTTTTCACATCTTTACTCATAGCCTAATCTCTTCTGCACATTGTCAAGTAAGACCCCAGTTTGAAAATAATATGTGCCCTCCTTTCTTTAGGCTAGTACCTCTTCAAAAAAACTACAGATTTTTTTTTTTTCTTTTTTTTTTTTTTTTTCCCAAAAGAAACAGCTGCTTCTGTGGAAGAGCTGCAATCTCTGGGTTTCTGATAATTCCAGGTGTAACTCTCTTTCCTCCTTTTTTCCCTTCTTCTATGATCTGTTAATTAAATAGAGGCTAGGTACAGAATAAAGAAAGAAAAAGTGTTGCAAACTAATTTGTCACATACCACCTCACTTTTCTGCTGTAGGTTCAGCTGCCTCCTGAAACTCTTTGAAAGAGATAAAGCTTTTGGCTTTTTTTGGTCTTGTTCTCAGCAAGAGGACAAACATCATCTATGATTATCTTTAAAAGAGTAAAATTGGCCTTTCTTGGACATCTTATTAGAATGATTGTTTCCGAAGGAGGATATAAGGAGCAGAGGTTTTGACTGGAAGAAATGGAGGGAATATAAGGACAATATAGTACAAGGATGCTTCCTTTCAGAATAGGGGTACTGCAAAATGTAGGAGATATTTTCTAAAAAAGTACATAAAACCACTCAGTAGCCCTTTGGAGAGTCTTAAATTTACTCCACACTGAAATATAGAGGAGAGAGAGCTGGGGCTGTAAGAGCTTTATCCAAGGTACCCAAGAACTAAGCTCTAGAATATGCATCTGTACAACAGCAAGCTTTGTTATTCATTTTAGTTGCTGTAAAATGGGCATGGAAATTGCTCCATTGCTGACTGAAGGTAATTTTGTTTGATCAGATGCTACATGCAATTTTGCTACTCTTTTCCTTAGACAATGAAATAAAGGCATCTGAAAAATGCTACAAAAAGATTATATTTTAGGGGAAAAAAAATTAAGGAGAAGGAGAAGCCCAATCTCTAGCTTTTTTTAAGATTTGAAAATTCAACCACAACAATTTTAGTTTCAACCATGTAAATGAAATGCCATCCTAAGTTAGGTATCCAGCTTGCATGAAAAGTTTAGCTGCCCAACGAAACAGTTCAACTACAGTGGGTGCATTTATATTAACATTTTAGTTCAGATCAAGATTACTCTTTTTAAGTGCATTTCTTGCCTCTCCTCACTTAGTGGTTCACTTTGCAGCATGGGCTCAGGGCACACAAACTGGATCCCTTTGAGTAGAAGCTGCATGGGAAGATGCACTTTAAGATCATATCCATTGCATTCCCAGCATCACTGGGCATCGGTGGTCAGGACCAAGGGAGAGCTCTGAAATGTGTATGGTGTTGATATCAGGTTCTCAGCACCAACTGGTTTGCTTTGCAAATCTTCCTCTATGTGTCCACACTTCTGGCTAATGCACACATAATTCCTTCTTTAGTCAATGGGGAGAGGAGGCAGTGGAGTCCTCCGGAAGGAGATGCCTGTCTGCCTAAGCCAAAGCAGCATAACCAGCCTGGCAAGATTTCTCCTGGGAGGTTTTCAGAGCACCTTCTTCACTGTTTAGATAAGGAATATAATTGTTTACGCCAGGAGCTAAATCAATGCCTAAAGTTTGGGTGCAAGTTGTAATGAAGTAGAGTTCAACTTCCTTATTGACTGATTGCTGGCAGCCCTGCTTTTGAACTCTCTTTAATAGATTAATTATTTTGAGCAGACACGTAGGTTGATCATTTTCTTAAAAATATTAATATGTTGATTGATTTGACCCCTAACTTTTCTTTTATGTGTACAACAGATCAACATTACTACCAACATTCTTCTCCTTTCTAAAGGAAGAAGTCACGAACTAGAAATTCCTTTAGCATGTATCAATGCTTATAAAACCCTTTTCAAAGGGTTTCAGATCTGACTTTTGATTTATACTTATGTTTTATCCAAAAAGTTTTAAATATGTTGCATTTTTAAAGTTGTCCTCAGATACTCTCTTTCTATTTCTGTAGGATCCTACTTCCCTCTCTCTAGGTCTCTCTCTTTTTTATATGTACATATAAATATTTTATAGAAAACAGATGGTCTGGTAAAGTTGCTATCCACTAAAAAGGCAGAAGATGAAACAGAATGGATCATATTATTCCCTAACTTATGCTCATAAAATAATTCTATTAACATCAAAGTGGGCATTCAAAGCTGTAGGACTTACCTCTACATATTGAAGTGAGCTACCTACACACAGCCCAAAACATAATTATTGTTCTAGGATGATAAGTACTTAACCAGGGAAGCCTTGCAAGAAGAAAACAGTGTGCAGTCAAATGGTGTTTATACATGATTAAAGAGAATAAATATCCATTGAAAGGGACATTATCTTTCTCTTCCTCGGCCTGTTCATCAAGAGATGGTGACCTTTCATTCTGCATATTAAAAGGTCTTTCAAGTTGGTGAATCTTGGGAGTGCATCTATCAGAGAATGATGGGGACTTGCAAGCCAACTTCTAAGCTCCTGGCATTTCAATAAAAAATGGTCTAAGGTAATAAATGATCAAACACCTGTTTCTTTTCTTCATGAACAGCAAGTGTATCTCGTTGTTGGTTCTAATCTGAGGAGCTACCCTGAGGGTAATTCAGGCTTTCTTTTCCCTGTGTGATACCAACTGGTTCCCCTAAAGACCTGGAGAAGTTTGACAATTCACTGTCAGAGAGATGCCTCTGAAAGTAGGGCACATAACAAGAAATCATCAGTGTAATAAAGTCAGTATTTATTCCATGGTCAACTCAAATGTTACTTAGATTTCAATCTTCCATCAACTGACTGCAGAAGTCCACCAGAAATATAAACTGATTCAGGGAAAGGATGAACATGGTTCTTTCAAACAAAAGGCTTCTCACAATATCCTTATTTCAGCACAGAGACAAATGGAAATAGCCTTTTCAAATTGAGTATTTTGAGTATTTTAAAAGTACATCATTACATTTTAGAAGTACATTAGTATGTTAGAAGCTGAACAAACTCATTTTTAATCCTTTGAAACTTTTGTGTGAAACAAGTTTTTTTAACTCTTGTGGGCTTTTTATACTGAAATTGGTTTTTAAAGGGGAAAAATGTATGGGATGCTACTATTGTAACTCCTAAAATCAGGGAACTAATGTTATATGCACATTTTCTGAGCTATCCATTGAGCTGGCAGAGCATACATTACCAGTACTCTTTGATTGTTTGTTCAATACGTATCAAGACACAGTTCAGATTTTGAAAGTATATGTGATAGCTATTTCAGATTTTGATTCAGACATGATGTTTACAATTTACAACATTACTGACTATACACATATTAACCAGCTGAGACCACAGTTTAATCTGGCTGCAAGTCATCTTTTGCAGTCTTAGGCAGAAGCATTTTTTTTAACTTAAAATTCTAACTTTAAAATAGGTGGTTATATGTTATTATGTTAATATGTTATTTCATAATTAAAAAAGTCTTTGTGATAAAAAAGTAATCTGCAAGCACTTTAAATTTGCTTTTAAATGCAAAAAAAATGTAGTGCTTGCAATGTTTTGAATCTATGATTCATTTCACACTGATTGTTTGAATGCATTGCACTAGTGTTCCTCAGACTTTTACAAGCCAGGAGTGCATAAAACTTTTAAAGACAGGGCAATTTCTCTGCAAAATATGGATTTTTGCATCATTAAAAATGCTTTACAAGCTCTCTCAGGCCACCACTACTGGAAAAAAGTCCTGTTAATCTTTGTGTCAATGCCAACATATTTAGAGACTCACAACATTGAATTCTGGGAGGGAGATTGTAAATGCCTATATATATTGGATGATGTGATGGGAATTGGTGATGTGTGTGTGCATGTACAACACTGGAGTTGGAAACTTATTTTGTTTTAGTTGGAATGCAAGAAAATAAATAGGGAGAAATTCTGCTGGTTCCTGTTATAATTTAAATTGAGGTCTACAATAAACATTGTCTTATGAAAGAGGTTTTTGAAGGATGAATGGAGTAGTCAGTCCTCTATTAAAAAGAGGCTAATTTAAAAAAAGCTGGCCTATCCAACCAAAGGAATCTGCCTGAACTAAAGATATTTTTCTGTCTTTAAAATGCTGCTGTTTGGAGCTCTTCTGCGTCTGCTTATTTGAACTGCTGGGTTCTACTTCCTCTCTGTGTACTCACTCATAAGCAAAAATAGTAATTTGTATAAGCATGCAATCATGTTTTTCTACTAAAATATTTGCATGGAAATGGTTTTAACTCTTTTACTTTGAAAAACACTTAAGTTATTTTTAATCAAAAGGAGCTAGCAAGGACTTGTTGTTAGAATCTGAACTTTATGAAAAGGACAGGACAATTTTACTTGAAAAAGTCATGGTGAATTAATAATAATAAATAGCATCACTTTGCTTGGCATAGATAATTTCTTATAAAGTGTCAAATTGACGAGTAGTGTAATGGGAGAACACCAAGAACACAGGAGAAGAGACAAATTTTGAGCTAATATCAGAAATAAGCTATAAAGGAGGTGAAGCAAATGGCTGCTCTGCATGGATGGAAAGGAAAAGGAGAAAGTTCTTGTAACAGTTCTGGAAGATTGTATGAAAAGAGGTTATTAATATTGGGTATGGAGCAAGTGAGCAGTTAAGATAGCTTGGATGGGATTTGCTAAGGTCTGAAAACAAGGAAAACAATTTCAAAGAGAGATTTGGTGTGAGTTACTTTTGACTGTGAGAAGTAGTAAAGCAAGAACAGAAAAACAGTTTTTGGGGTAAGCGCTCTAACCTGCTGTACATTTATATCATAAAACAGCAGCTGCAACTGCAGATATACACCTAGAATGAAATCTGCTTCTGCTGAAACCAATAGCTAAACTCCTGTTGATTTTGAGAAAGTCAGTGTTTGAATTCTGGAAAATATACATGTGTATTAAGAGAAAGAGATTCTTATCCATATATCACAATGAACCACAGAGCACTATTTTTATTTATTTTGTGATCCTGGGTTGTATGCCAGACAATCTAAGATAACTTGTAAAATATTAAATAAAAAAGAGTAGACCAAAATGTTCTTTATCCTATAGCCTTGCTTGTTTTATGAGATTAAAATCTACTGGTTAAAATAAAGAAATAATATATTCTGTTTATTTTGCAGTTTAATTATCACAAGCCATTTGAAAATCCTTTCACTACAAATGTTAAGTAACATAACAGTATGCATTTTGTAAGAGTAAGATAAACAAAACCCAAAGACAAATGATGACACTGAGTACAGCTTTTAAATTACCAAATGTCTTTTAAACTGTCCTTTGTTTCTTTTAATAGAAAGTTCATAATAAAAACAAATCAAAAAGATTAAAAAATGTATTGCATCCAGTACATCTACAGTGTATTGCTATTATCATTTTCTTACATAGTATTTTTTCTGATTTAAACCCCCCCCATCAAATATTTTAGGAGAAAGGATGAACACTCTATACGTTCATATATATTAAAATAATAATACTTTCATATATTGCTTTCCAGACATGGCTTTAAAAGCTTTTTGAAAATATTCTTTTTTAGTGGAAAACCGAAACAGAGAATTTCTACTTTACCACTTTTAAAAATTGTTTTTTGAAAATCTTTATTCCCTGTCTCTTAAATTATCAAGTAAAACATACACATTTTGAAAGTTTCAGTCTACCCATTCATGTTGAAGCTACCTGCCTAAATGATTAGCTACTTCATATATGCCTGGAAGAGAACTGTTACATTCAGAGGAGACTGATGCTAATTGTAAGAGAAGACAAGACAACAAATTTGATTTTAATAGTATCCAGGCAATTGAAAGTTAAACATCTGAAAACTGTCATAGATGGACTGGCTAAACTGAACCTTTATGTAAGGTAAAGGTATATTTTCTTTGAGGAAATAACTTGCATTCTAATGTCAGTGTGCTTGGCTACCACAGATACCTCCTCTTTCAATTTTTCCTTGCAGATGTCATGTTAAATGGCAGGTGAAATATTAGCATCTTAAAAAATGTTCTCAGATTCTTTCCTCATTGTTACACTTGAGATAATTTGGACCCACAAACTCCTCATCAAGTTTTCCTTCTGTGTAAATGCTTTGACTTTATTGTAAAGCCAGTCTTGACCTTGGCAAGGCTTTAAAAACAATACATTGACTTCAGTTGGGGAATGGACAAAAGCACTAATCTTTCTTCCATTGCCTGTAAACCAGATGTGTTTTCTTAGAGCATTTTACCTCTGTACCAAAAAAAAAAAAATGTTGCCAGTATTAGAAAGAAAACCAAGCACTTCAGATATATAGTAAAAAGGATGAAGTAAACTAACAAAGAACAAGATCTACAAAAGAAACTCACATGAATTTCATAATGTGAGATTTATAACTCTTTATTTAGTGTCTTTCCTCACTTCTCAGCCCAGATCCTGTCTAATGTGTTTAAAATTATACTGACAATCACAGTGTGGTCCTTACATGCGTATAAAGACATTGCCAAATAAGCAAAAAAAAAAAATTCTGTTTAACTTACACAGGAATATGAAAAAATAAAAGGTCTGTCATTTCTGGTGCCTATGAAAATGAAGGTCATGTAGTTTTGCTGAGAGGGAGATCTAGGACACCCTAACTGGTCTGATGTGGGCAGACCCAAGCTCCCTGTGCCAGAACTACAAAACGAAGACAGGGTACACCAGCTCCATCCAGTGCCATGTTAACACAGGCATGCAGCTCCTGGATGGGTGAGTGGTCTGGTCGGTCTGCACCTGTCAGGGTAGGCATGTCTATAGGTGGCTTCTTGCTGCATAGGTTCTGCTCATCCAAAGCACTTCACAATTTGTTGTGTAGTGCTCCCTCATTAAGGGATATGCTTGTGCATCCCGGCTCCTTTCCAGAGACATACACACCATTTTAAAAAATACCACTAATTCTTATGATTGAAAAGTAATCCTGGCCTGAAACCAAAATGTTTCTCAGGTTCTGTATCTTGCTTCTGTAATTTTGGGACTGCATCCTATGCCTGTACACCAGGACAAACCTCAGACTTGCATTTGGTCCTCCTCTATTCTGTGGTTTACATGGAAAGGAAATCAAAGATGTGGTCAAATGAGAGCCATGGTGCATTCCCACAGTTTCCCAGCCTGGATGACAGAAGATCTGAGACATCTGCTTGCAGTGGTATGCTATGGATTTGTTCAAGGGCTGATCCACAACATGAAGCTCCTATACAGCTGCCCAGAGTGTCTACATGTTATTGAAAATACCAAGAATGACATTAGAGAGAACAAGGTGGAACAGTTATTTTATAAAAGGTGTTTCAGCCAAATACTTAGAAAATAGGACTTGGAGGGTCTAATTTATTTCAGTGGTTGATAACAGAACTACTATATTGTAATATTAACATGGCTGTCCATTTCATGGCACAAAGTCCAGCAAGAAATAAGAAACAGAAGTATATGAAGTTCTGTATTGTTTACTTCCTTTGGTAATTCTCTAGTATACCAACACAGGATGCTGATGAAGTTGGCTGTGCTTCACCTCATTTTTGTCACTTTGAGAAGTTCTCAGTTTTCAGAACCACTGTTAAAATAGAGAGTTTAAAAGCTCGCTGCAATACACTCTTGGCATACTGCAGACTTCGCTCTTGCCTTCACACTCTTCACTTCTACACTTGTTTTGTAGGAGTTTTGTGATCCACACTAACATTCACTAGTGCACAGGTTGACACTGTTAAGCCATGTCTGCATGGGACAATTGGAATTTGAACTCGGGTTTCTAGAGGTGAAGAGTGAAAGCACATTCCACAGCTCCATTTGTGACTTCTCCTACCTTCTCCTTCTGCCATAATTTTGAAAAACTAGATAACACTAAGTGAAACCATTAATGCTGAA
Organism: Strix aluco; assembly: GCF_031877795.1. Classification (NCBI taxonomy): domain Eukaryota; kingdom Metazoa; phylum Chordata; class Aves; order Strigiformes; family Strigidae; genus Strix; species Strix aluco. The sequence goes on from NC_133932.1 coordinate 80,948,434, forward strand.
TTCCAGCCAGACTAAATCAATCTGTAGTTAATATTTTATAGGTTTACTTCACAGTTTGGTAATGCCATATTGTTCTTCACAATAATAGGCTGTAGGGGCCTATGCTTCTGTACATGTATGTAAGGATTTACATTGTTGTTTCCCACTGGAAGCAGCCACATTTATTCAAACAATATAGAAATAGAAAACAAGATGGGATATAATGGAAGAGAATTACTAAGTTTCACACAAGTGAAAGCTGATACAGAAATATTGTTTATCGCTATATATAACACATATACAATTGCTGCACTGATTTCTGTAGCATTAAATAAATAAGTAGGTGGTTTAAGTTTTGTGGATGCTTAAGGTAGTTTTAGGAACTGTAAATGGCTGTATCAGGTCAGACCAAGGTTTACATAATTCACTAATCAATGACAGTGGCTAGTAGCAGATGCTTAGGAAAGGATGGAAGAGCAGGTCAGGCGAATACTGAAATACCCCTGAAGCGCTGTACTGCCAGAGGAGCATCTTTGTATTTGAAAGCCCTTACCTGATTTTTCTTTAATGCCAACTTCTGCTGATTTGCAATCTGCTATCTGTTGATTTAATCAGATATTTCTCACCTCTTGTACTATGAGAGACAGGAAATAAATTCTCTGTGCACATTCCCCTTGTTTCTCAGGATTTTATAGGTCACTGCAATGTCTCTCTGGAGGTGTCTCTATTCTAAGCTGAAGAGTACTGGTCCACAGAGTCATTCCTAGTGTGGTAGATTTTCTATTTCTTTGTTCATCCTCTTTTCTCTGTTCTGTATCACATTTAGTTTTACTCAAGCTTTTCCAAGATGGAGAAGCCAAAGCTTTACAGAGTATTTTACATCAGATAATGTCACAGTTTAGATGTAGAGCTGAGTGATAACATACGGGCTTCTGAACAAGTATCTGCTTTAGCATAGAGTGTGTAAAGACATAGTGTAACTATTTTTTGTATTTTGGTATCATTATAGACCTTAGGGCCAATTTATTTGAGGAGCTGCAATTTCCATGTAAAGCTTTTTGCTGCCTGTGTGGTGAATTATAGGTTTCATAAAACAAATCACATCTTAAGTGTGGGTCCATATTTTATACTATTGATGTTTTATTTAACTACATATTATCCAAAAGATTTTCTCCTGTGTGGAAGAACTCCTAACACTGGCTATTTATACTCTGAGAAGATATTCTGTTATCCAGGTTCATAAAAGGGAGATGACAGTCTTGTTCAGGAAACGTATGGCCATTACTCAGATATTTTCATAAGATCACTCATGTGCCATTGGAAAACATAAATCTTATTTTCTTGGCTCACCCTTGAACGTGAAAGGGTAATAAGTGTGACAGAACCACAATTATATTTGATTCTATCTGATGTTTAAATCTAGGGACAGTTAGTCTGAATGTGCTAAAGGATCTCAGTGATTGTACTACTACAGAGACAGCAAGAATACAGACAATTTGAATAAATAACTTCTTGTGACATATGACAGCCCTATTTTCTCCAGTGGGATGCTGAGGGGTTGTTTTGGAAGTGACATAATACTTTGTGTTTCACTTTAAGCTTTCTTTTGTCCAGAGAGCTTGTCTTATCTCACCTGCAACACCTCAACTTGGGACTGCACTGGAGAAGAACAAAATACAAAATTAACTAGATCTAGTAAAAATAGCATATGCAGGTTCACCTCTTCCACATAAATTTAAATGATCTTCCATTCTACAGGAGTGATATTCACCAGGTTTGAATTACACCACTTTCTTGACAGTTACAGGAGCTTTCTGTTCAAACTGATTTTGATTTATACATGTTTCAATGCCTTGTATGCCCATCAACACCTTGTATGCCCTCTGTCTCCTTGGGACTAGTACAGCCGTGAGAACAGCTAGAACATTTAGACTGAAAGACCCTTGATTTAATTGTCATATATTAAAATATAATAAAAAAGTGGCATTGAATTTTTAAAGTAAAATTGTTTCAATATGCATATGCATCTTATTAGCCTACTTATTATTCATATAAAATGAATCTTAAAATAATATTATGCTCAGTGGTATCAGCCACATCATCACAATTATGATTAACTGAGACTGATTTACCACCCAAGTTCCTCAGATTCAAATGCTTCACATTACCATATTTATTTACTTAAATTGAGCATTTATCTACTTGTTCTTAACATACAGCTACCAAAAAGTCAGACTATAAATTCATGTTCCTCTAGTTTATCTACCAGTATAATTTAACTCTCATAATAGCTGTTTCTCACTTTATTTTTAAGAACTAGCCATTACTTCCACTCTCCAAGTAGAGGCCATTGTGAAGTGCAATATTCAGATGCTGGTCTCAGTTTGACTGTGTTTGTGAGTGCTTGAATCCTACGGCTTGATTCAAGCTTATCTCCAAATTATCATGTTACTCTCCTGAAACTGAGATTCCTGCCTCCATGACAGGATGACTTGTCATTCTGATGATATTTACTAGGATAATTTTACCAATACATTTCTTTGCATGGATGCTCTTATTTCTGAATAATATCTGAATTTCTCCTGCTTGGTGAGTTATGCTCTTCCTACAATGGCAGTATAATTATGCTTCTACATTTTACCACAGAAGCAAATGCTAAGCTTCATTACCAGTATGCAATAAGTAAGTGATATTGTTTTTTCATGAATTTCTAAGAGGCAGTGAGATGTATCTCTATTTATTTAAGAAAAAAGAAAGAACAATAAAACTTTTCAGACTTGGCTCTTTCATGTAACATAGCCCTCTTTTACCATTTCAGTGACTATTCAGGTTGAACAAGTGGCTTTAAACAGCTCTCCCAGAGTACTGTAGTAGAAGATAATGTTATTATCCCTGCCCCTCCAAAGACCCTACATTAAATGAAAGGTCCTCATCAAGCCAGTGAGAGATAATTTTTCTCCGTGCTATGCCCGCAGAAATCACACAGAATTAGTGAATCTTAAATAGCTCTGAATTGCACGTGGGCTAGAAGTGCAACAAAGAAGGTCCAAGGGTGGTCCTAGCACAGGTCCACCCTATGCTCTAGCTCCTTGAAAAAGAAGGAATGGTAAATCTGAACAACTGCATGTTATGTTTTGCAAATTTCTAGGGTTTTGCATAGATGAAGATAATGCTTAAGACCAAAATGCTGTCAAAGTAATTTCAGCAGATCCCTACTGGGATATCTGAAATCTTTCATTCGAATTCAGCATTCAACATCGCCATGTGAAGAACAGACAGTCTAGCTAATGAGACTGAAGGATACCTTATAACCTTACTGTCAGTGAAGCTCTGTGGATTGATTGAAGACTGGCACACTCACACCTGGTAAGATGCATGGACTCATGCTGGGATGCAATTAGCACATACATTCTCATTAGTTATTGTCTCTTTAATCCCCTTTACTTATTTTTTTTTAAATCAAGTATTAGGAGACTTTCTTAAAGATGAAAATTTTCTCTATGTTTATTTCCCTACAGATGAAAATAAGCCCTCAACAGTAACCCGTGTTTAAATTCAGGAGAAATATGGCATTTCTAAAACACAAATATGCTCTCCATGGTATTCTGTATCATGGAAACAGTGTCAGTACATAAGTGAAAGAAGAGAAAGCATTCATATTATTCAAGAAGCATCTACCTTCTCCTCCAACTGAGCCTGGACAGATTTGAAGACACATGAAAGCACCACATGTTCAGCACTACTTAGGTATTGTTTGTTTATCCCTTTTGCCTTTTGAAGGGATTCCCATGCTTATTATAAAAGTTCACTCTAGAGCACCCTAGGAAAAACCTTACTTACTCTGATTTCTCCTGTTATATATGCATGTGTGTATATATATATATGTATTAAAAAAAAAACACATCAGTTTTTTTCATTACATATATTTAATGTTTTTTATATTTCTTTGAATGAGGCACAAACACATACACACAAGATGGTGGAGAATGATTATATTTACTCAGGAGATTAAGCCTTTTCATGATTCTTACTGAAGCACATCTAATGGTTAATATTTTGGGGCTGTATCTTTATCTGTATTTGAAAAGTCTAATTTAAATGCTTCTATAACAACAATGGAACCAACATATCACAATTCTTATGCCTCCATTCTCTGAAAGAACACGTCAAGGACACTAGTGTCCTAGACAGCATTCACTGCCTGTATTGGAACCCTGCTCATGAACCTTGTCATAAATGTTTTCTTATTTTTTATTTTTTAAGAGACTTCAGGAGAAATTTTCATTGTAAAGATAATCTTCAAATATAAATTGAATTTATATTAGGGGTCATAGGCTCAGAGCAAACTTTCTTAGTCATCTCTCCAGATACTTCTCATATATTGGCTCATTGTAGAAAATTTCTGAAATAATTCAGAATCTATAAGGTCCATGCAAGTAATTAACCAAAACTCCTTTTGCCTTTCTTGCCCTACTGAGACCCACCTGCACATGTATTTTATCTTCACTTTCTCCTGCAGAGTAATTTTTAAACAGTGGGAGCCAAAACTCAGGATATGGGGATTTAAACTTTCCTGAATTCCCACTTAGATATGCAGTACACAATGGAAATTTTTACCCAACCAGCCAGCCTTCACTGATTTCACTTGTAGTGCTGAGCTGTTTGAAGAACACTGTGAAAACAGGGATGTTAAAGACAAACATTGACAATAATTTCATGCATTGTATAATTTTTCTTAGAATATCAGTCTTGAGTGTAATCTGCACAGAGTGAGGGTAGTACAGCCTGGCTTTACCAAAAAAACCACAGGAAAAAAGTAAAAATAAAATTTCTGTGAAAATTCATATAGTCATTTCTGTAACAACACACCTTTTAACACCAAATGGAAGACGTCTTGATAGCAAGGAAGGGGATCTCTAATTAAAGTCATATAGAATCATAGAATCATTTAGGTTGGAAAAGACCTTTAAGATCACTGAATCCAACCACAAACCTAACACTGACAAGTCCACCACTAAACAATGTTCTTAAGTGTCACATCTACACATCTTTTAAATCCCTTCAGGGATGGTGACTCAACCGCTTCCCTGGGCAGCCTGTTCCAGAGCTTGACAACCTTTTCAGTGAAGAAATTCTTGCTAATATCCAATATAAACCTCCCCTGGCGCAACTTGAGGCCATTTCATCTCATCCTATCACTTGTTACTTGGGGGAAGAGACCCACACCCACCTCGCTACAATCTCCTTTCAGGTAGTTAAAGCTATAAGATCTCCCTTCAGCCTCCTTTTTTCTACACTAAACAACCCCAGTTCCCTCAGCGGCTTCTTATAAGACTTGTGCTCTAAACCCTTCACCAGCTTCATTGGTCTTCTCTGGATGTGCTCCAGCACTTCAATGTCTTTCTTGTAGTGAGGGGCCCAAAACTGAACACAGTATTTGAGGTGTGGCCTCAGCAGTACTGAGTACAGGGGTTCAATCACTTCCCTAGTCCTGCTGGCCACACTATTGCTGATACAAGCCAGGATGCTATTGGCCTTCTTGGCCACCTGTGCACACTGACGGCTCATATTCAGCTGGCTGTTGACCAACACCCCCAGGTCCTTTTCCGCTGGGCAGCTTCCTAATCACTCTTCCCCAAGCCTGTAGTGTTGCATGGGGTTGTTATGACCCAAGTGCAGGACCCGGCACTGAGCCTTGTTGAATCTCATACAATTGTTGTCGGCTCATTGATCCAGCCTGTCCAGATCTCTCTGTAAAGCCTTCCTACCCTCAAACAGATCAACACTCCCACCCAAATGGTGTCGTCTGCAAACTTACTGAGGGTGCACTCGATCCCCTCATCCAGATCATTGTTAAAGATATTAAACAAAACTGGTGCCAATACTGAGCCCTGGGAACACCACTTGTGACTGGCCACCAACTGGATTTAACTCCATTCATCACCACTCTTTGGGCCCGGCCATCCAGCCAGTATTTTACCCAGCTAAGAGTACACCCGTCCAAGCCATGAGCAGCCAGTTTCTCCAGGAGAACCCTGTGGGAAATGGTCTCAAAGGCCTTATAAAGTCAAGGTAAGCAACATCCACAGCCTTTCCCTTATCCACTAAGCAGGTCACCTTGTCATAGAAGGAGATCATGTTTGTCAAGCAGGACCTGCGTTTCATAAACCCATGCTGACTGGGCTTGATCATCTGGTTTTCCTGTATGTCCTGTGTGATGACACTCAGGATGATCTGCTCCATAACCTTCACCAGCACTGGTTATGTTATGGTTATAACTTGTTATGGTTAACAGCTTATAAAGAATGGATGTTAAATAGGTAGAAAAAATTATTTGTATTAGCAAAGTAATAATCCCTAAAGAAATATAGCAAGCCACATTTTTTTCCTACGAACAGTTTTGCAAATTTCCTTGCTTATTCACCTTTGTTCACACACTTCATATAGCAACTACCTTACTGAAGCTAAATCAAAATTGACACAAGATCAAAACATTTCTGACTTATTTAACAGCTTGGTAGAAATGAGGAAATCACCTTTTCTGAGCAGCTCTTGACACGCACCCTCCATGGAGCCACACGTACCCTTTGTTAAACGTAAAGCAGTATAGAATGAATACAACAGGCATGCTGTTCCTCTTTCCACTTTCCAAAATGATGCCTTATCACCTAAATGATATCATTGCCCAAGTGTTTTAAGAAGTTTAATTAAATGTATCACTTCCAATAAATTCCTTGGGCAAACAGACTACCATAGGGGCACATAAAGAATGTGAACATTAATTGCATTTGAGATCAGCGTTGTTGAATTGGATTCTCACACACTGATACCCTTTGTACTTAAGCCATAAATATCAGGCATTTATACACGCAGTTATTGGCAGGTTTACTGTAAAGTAATATTCCCACTAGACCACAAGCCTACACAGGAAAAAGTTCCCACTAACAGAGTATACAAATGACCAGTGAGACAGACAGAACCTCTCTTTTGATATCCTTTATAAATGAGGTATTTCTATCCAATATCATTCCATTAACAACCTCTGCATTAGAGAATTGTAGATGAAAAAAACTAGTTATATAAACCATCAAAAATCTCTGGAAAAAATAAAGAAAAAACAAAGCAAGGACACCTAATGAAAAATCCAATTTGCTGATAAATTAATTAAATTCCCTATTGACCCAGCCCTGACTGAACATGCCCCATGTGGGAGAGACTGAAAGACAAATTTGCTAATTAATGTTAATGTAGAGATTGGAACAATTAGAAGAATAGGCTCACAGCAGAACTTCCCTCTTTTACTCAGTGAGTACAAACATTGTAACTAAATCTTTACATTTGCAAGAGCTATTGTGGATTAAACAATTCCATTACGCACAACACAAGTAATAATATTGCAGTCCCCTTGTGGAGGGAAATGTAAACCAAGTGAGGAATAGCTATTCTTTCTGAGTTTACATTTAAACATGTCCCAGTATCTTGAGTACCATGTGAAAATTTTAAGGGATTAGTACTACTGTGGCACTTTGAATAGTCTAAAAGATTATCATGCCTGAACATCTTTTCTAGGCATATTCTAATAGACACTTTTAACTATTTGTTATTAATTATTATTATTATTCTTGTATTTCATTGAATATAGTTGTAAAATAGAGAAGTAGATAAACTCACCTGTATGGTATTATAGACTAATGAGAGATGGGAAAACTCCAGATGGCTCAAATTAAAAGTGGCTGAATTCCCTTTACCAGTGCTTACTTTCACTACCAATAAAGTTAATTTTTACAGTGAGTAGATGAAGACTGCATACATGGTGGTGACTTGCCTGACTCCTTCCTAGTTTTAATAGCTCTGTTTTAAAAATTAATTCTGGATGAAGTAAGCTTCTCAGCCTACACAAGGGAATCTCATAATGTCAGTTATAATTTTATTGAGTTTATTGGTTTCTACATGAAAGCAAAAATAGTGCAAAAGACATTTGCCAGTTCCTGATGTTTTTACCATTTCTATAAATTACTTCTTTAAGATTGTTTATGATATATTTCCATTTTGCCACCATGCTATCTCTTAATTACTGATCAATATAACTCTAAATATAGATGTACTCAAATGGTAGACTATAAGGAGCCATAATGGACTACTGGGTAACTAATGTCCGTTTTAACAAGTCCATAACCATGTATTTGCTATAGGGTATACTTTACTATGGCTCCAAAGGAGCTATTACAAGCTATTGACTCCAAGCACATTCCTACCCATCTAATTATGTATTAATGTTACTGCTGTTACTGTCACAACAGAGAGAAAATTGAAGTGAGACAAGAAGTTAAGAAGTGAAGTAAATGAAATTTATTTAGCATTGAAAATTCTAAATGAAATGTTTCTTTTCTGCTGCTTACATGTTTCTTGGTAAAAACATAAAATTGGTGAGCAGCTGAAAGGAAGAGGGATGACTATTAGAGCTTTCTAACACTTAGTGGATTCAGTTTCCAGTAAGTTAGACAGTTGTTTTGTTTCATTCTGCATTCCTGAACAGAGGCATCCCACAAATTTCTCTTTTAATATTGAGCAGAGTGAAAGGAACAGGTTTGGTTTCTTTTCGCGCTTGTACCATTGCTCTCCACATGATTTTCAACCTAAATCCTTACTGAGAAGAGAGATTCATTCTTTTCATTTATCTGGGTTCAATTTTCAGTTACATAAGGAAAGGTGAAGTGAGGAAAATTTAATTTATTTCTTCATTTTACAATGAAGAATTTGTACAGCTTCAGTCCTGGCAGCATGGAAAAAGCAAAGAAATAGAAGAGGCACATAATATCTTCTAAAAGGGAAGCAAAGCTAAAATGAAGGAAGAACTCTCTGCAGATGAACTAAGTATCTTTCAACCTCCCCAAAAGACAGTAAGACTTTGAACTACACTCCCAGCTTTCCTGCATTCAGGGGTTTGACTGTATTCATATTTACAGAAATAACAACAATTATCTAAGGCTGATAATGGAAAAGACAGTGGATGTATCTGATGGTGCAACCAAAGACAAGTCAGGGACAGTATCATTTTGGAAGATAGCCAGTTTCTAAGCTTTCCTCTGCCACATTAAGATTCTCTAAGGATTCTTGCAGCTATGTGCATGATGGCCAGGCAATCTATACCTGGACATCTTACTTTTTCAACAGACAGAAGACATAACCAATAAAGTGGGTTAAAAGCAGAGTCCTTTCATAAATTCCTGCTGAAAAGCTTTGTCAGAAGCCTGAAATGCAGAGTACAGAATATTTTCCCTTTAAATAAAAAAATAAAAATCTATTCTTCAGTAGCATGTTCACTCTTCAGCACCTCTAAATCAAGACCTTTTCTTAAAACATGCGATAGTCCTTACGCCCCAGGAGAGAGAATGGGAAATAGAATTTTTCAGCAAAATTGCTCCTGGACATGATTTGCTATGGCCTCTGACCAAAGACTTCTTGAACTGAGAATGAATCACACTGGCAGTTACAGAAAACTAAGCAATAAAGGCTTAGAAACATCCACAGAATACATATTTTCCCAAGCCATGTGAGTCTAAACATTACCCATATTCTTAGATGGAATCCATCTCACCTAACTTCAGGCATCTGTGGTGTAGATGTTTACAGCTGAGCTAACCAATTAATCTAGGCAAGTTCTGTTGTCATTTGACAGAAACAGACACTTTGAAAGCACAATTCACTTGACTTATATTAGCCATCTCTACCAGAATCAGATGATCTACATTGTAATATAAATATTAACAATAGGCCTAAAATACTCAGCTTATGTATGTAGTAATCCATATTTAGTTTGATTAATTCCCCTCCTTAAAACAAAGTTTGAGGAGTACAAAAGGCCACAAGTTACATTCCTGAAGGAACAGGTAAGATCAAGAGCTTTTCATATCTCCTTCAGCAGCATCTCACCATTAATTACAGTAAAAGTTACAGCCCACAAATCACATTTAAAAAACCCCATAAAATCAAAACACACCCAAGTACAGTATGTCTAAGAATCATCCTGAATAGGCTGACTTTCCCTCAGATTTGAGAGTTTTAGTGCACCAACACTCCAGAGGAAATTAAAGCGTAAAATACATAGATTAGATTAAGACTATCACCTGTTAGTCCTAATGATAATTAGATTCGAAGGGATGTTTGGAGGTCATTAGGGCTAACTTTGAGGATAGATTCAATAACAGTAGCTCAGATTGCTTAGGGCCAAGTCCAATGAAGTTCTGAATGTCTCCAAGAACAAAGAATCCACAGCCTCTCTGGGCTACCTGTTCCAGTGTTTGACCATCCTCTTCATGAAATTTTTCCTAAAAATGTAAAAAAATCCCTTGCATCTGGAAACATTATAAAATATGGTGAAAAAAACAATAACATTGCTGTTAGCAACAATATTCTGCAGTCCTTCATTTAATAGGTAGCATTTGACACCAGAAAGAAGGAGAGGAAGCATGTGTCTACACTACCTAGAGAGAAACTCAACAACCTGTTAATTATTTCCTTGGCATAGTTTAGTAAACTATTTAGTTTGATTCATCATGATAATATATTTAGTTTTTGAAGTTCTACTCTTTAAAGAAAAAGACAAAAAAAGAGGAGAGTCTTCTTTAAAGAAATCTGAGAACAAGAGAGGCTACAGTCTTTTTTTGATCATTTTGCTAAAATAATCTGAGTAAGGGGTCTTATGGGTGCTCAATCATGCCTAATTGACAGCCAGTAGCTAGAGGTAGCTAACAGCTCAGGTTATAGACAGATATGCTCTCTGCTTCTGATGTCCCCAGCTCAGTTTTAAACCACCCTGACTACTCTAGCTATATTTGATCTTTATTTCATAGATGATGATTACATTGCAAGTGAAATAACAGGAAAGAATGAGGAATCGTGACTTAGTTGCATATCTGGAACAGCCTGAAAGAAATTACAGACATTGTAAGCATAAAATCACTGACTGAATTAATAAACTAATTGAATGTCATTTCTCAGTTCCCTCCTTCTGCACTGTAATACTGTGTGCCCTTGAACTGTTGCCTATACTCACTCACAAGTCTTTATTGTTGGAAGAAAATGAATGAGACACACGAACATGTACTTTCTATTATATATGTTATGGACAATTCTAAATTATGCCAAATAGTCAGAATAGCGTTGCAAAAATGCTGCAAAAGCAACACTGATATATATAATTCAGAAGCAGGAAACATTTTTGCAGTATCATCAAAACAATAGCCAAGCTAGTCAGTATAGATATAGTCCCATCTTTATTCTGTATGGTAGAATGGTTCATTGAAGCTCTTGCTTTCTGCTATATATTCTGACATGAAAATTAGGGCAGTTAGGCATGGGTTTACTAAGGCAGGTAATATTACCAGCAAACAATTCAAACCTAAAGTATTTGGCCTTCATTAAGACAACTGAACCTTGTAACTGGTCCTTTCAGAAGAGTAAAATAAAGACACCAAATAGTGGTAGGTGTCCGTGTGCATCATTTCCCCTCTCCTTTCCTAAGAAGCATAAACATTTCTGCCCATAAGAAACAGTTTGAAGAGTTACAGCTTTAAGGTGATTAGATGCTGTAGGCAGAGCAGAACAATCCTATGCCAGAGCCAGTGACCCCTGTGACATAGGAATGTGCACACTGTGAAGATTACTAAAGGTGTCTTGGCTGCTCAGGACCACCAGCTCATCTATTTTAGATACCACTTTAGGATATGATGCATCACACCCCTGAAGTGTGTATTTCTCTTCCATGAACATAAAGGCAGCACAGGGAAATAGCACTGCTGTCTGCACAGGAAATACCTAGAGCAACAGGAGATGGAGTAAATCTCAGCCAGGCATTAAAGGACCTGCTTGAGAACCAGTGTTTCTGGGTCTGCAAATTGTGTATTTCCAGTGACAGTGTCATGAACAGAACCTGCAGATGGCAGTTATCAGTGACTGTTTAGGAGTTGGCAACTCTGGGACTGGGGGACGACCCTACCTCACTTGCTGGCAAGTGCATGGTGCAGTGCTGGGAACCATGGGAATCGGTTTTGGAGTACAGGAAGGAAAAGGAGGTGCAAGCAGAGGGGAAAACAGAAACAAGGTTGGTTTCCTGGTCTGGAGAAGGTGAGGGAAAATGAAGGAAGTGTGTGGATGTGGGGTCCTGGGTTGAGGTGCTGAGAAGGACAAGGGCTGTGGAGCTGTCAGGTTGAAGATGGGCTTTGGGCAAACTGTCAAGATGGTGAGGAGGCCGTTAATTATGCTGTGTTTAAAAAAGGTGGGACCCCTCTAAACTTTCCTCTCATCTCCATGTTATTTTACACTGTATTTAAGAATATATATTTTTTTTCTATCCTGTGAGGATAGGATATGATACCAAGCCTCCCTCATGCTGTGAGCTGGAGTAGTCAACTGATCCTGGGATGACATCCCTGTAGAAAGGCTGAGAGATATATTCCTGAATGACGGTCCTGAAGTACGGGCAAATGCAAGTACAAAAAAATAAGATATGAAATTTAAACCGAAGCAGAAGCTAATTTATAGAGAGAGGATGGTTTAGAATAAAGAAAGAAAATAATTGGTCCCTGTTTCTACTGGCTTCTATTATATTTTCTGTTCAATTTAAGCCAGTATCAAGAATTCACAGAAGATTAAATTAAATCGCTTCTATTAGAAAATAAATTACAAAGGACGACCTATTAAAATCAGCATCTTTAGAAATGGATAGTAAATGGCAAAATTAATATTCAGTCTGAACTGAGAATAATTCAGGTTTCTGTTTGAAGCAGTAGGAGTTTGAGACCCCAAAGGAATTTGGAAAAAATAACAGCGACTGAACTCAATAAGGGTTTAGGAAAACTATTCACGAAGTAGGTAGAAGTTCTTACAAATCAAATATTAAGGATGCAACTACAGCTTTCTTTTTCAAATCTTTTCTCCTAATGCAAACCAAAGAGCTCTTTAAGACACTTGTCTTACTTCATATTCCTCCACACTGGCAAGGAACATGTTGTAAAGTGTCATAAGTTAGTAAAGCAACTCAACAGAACTGAATTTATAGTAATTCAGGGTGGCATGGTGTTCTGTTCTTCCAGATCACCAGGATATCAGTAACAGTATTGCTGGTGAGTGAAGAGTGCTAAGAGCTATACATAAATGATACATTTCCCAGAGCTCATATGAAAGTCAAGACACCTTTGCAGAGGAACTTCTAGGTTAAAAAATGGTCTTTTCCTGGTTGTCACATTCAAACAGAAAAATAATTGTTCAATGAATCAAACTGGCTTTTTCTGATTATCTCTTCATCTAATTTTGCATGTTTTCACAGAAGTGTTCCCAGACAGTAGCAGCATTGTCTAAACACAAGGCTGCATCATGCTGCTGTGTTGTACACAGAATCCAAAGGTTTTGCTTTTAGTGTCAGCATGCATGAGAAAAAGGATTTTCACATTTGCTTTCAGTTGTATTTCTTAAGTGATGTGGCTTTGTTTGTTCATTATTGCTTTAAAATAACTACAACTTTTGTACATTTATACTGAATATGAAAGTGTACCTTAGGCTAGGGTTTCACTGTGTTTTTTTCTCCTCCTGCACTGAAATGCTGAGCAGTGCTTCCTTTGCCAAAAAACAGATGTTTCTTCCTGATCCTCCTGTAGCCAAATATTTGATTCGGATGGGGTTTTGCATCTGTTATACCAGTTATGGGAATTGCAAGAACTCATTAGCACTCAAGCCCTATGTCAGCACACTTCCTTCGGGAAAGAGAGGAAAATGAGTGCCCCGCAAATAATCCACAGCAGGAGGTTTCATCCCTTCAAAGATATCAAGACAAGTATCTCTAGTTTTGTAGCTATTTCTATGGGCATCTCTCCATAAATATGCTTATACTATCTGCTGCCAATGAACAAGTCTGACCATTGACTTTGCTGGGAATAGTTATTTTTAGGTGACCTCTTATGGATTTGGTTTACTTTAACATAAGCAATCCATGTCCTGCAGATACCTCTAAAATAAACTTTGGAAGCTGCTTTTCAAAGTTATACCATATATACTGGCAAAGCTCTACTTAGATATTTTTTCCTTTTTATTGACACCTTCATAGGACAACACCTTGCTGGCATAAGAATATACCCAACTCCTCTCCCCCCTGATAATGGTGGCTTGTTGTTAGAATGGATACTGTCCAGGAATTTAATGCAATTGAATGCTTGTTGCAACTTTATCACTTCTTTTCAGGACAGATGTTTTTAATGAGCATGACAAAATGAAAAAAGAAATATATTTGTTTTCTTTAGCTTTCTCCAGAATTTCTTTAGGGCACAAAGGTGCTGCCATTTGGATGCTTTAAAGTATAAATAACATGTTTGCTCCCTTTTACGCTGAATAAACAGACCAAGCCCCTATGAAATGTCAGATATATTCTTAGCAACTGAGCTGTTTCTCATAAAGGATCAGCAAACCGAAGCATTTTTTTCTTATAATTAGAAGCTTTGCCTTTCCATTCAATCCCTTTCTACATCTTAACATCCCAGAAGTTCTCTTCTGTTCCCTTTGAGGTCTGTTGCCTGACACATATAAGATAATGTTTTTATTTTGGTGCCATATCCCTATGGAAACAGGAATTACACTGCCATTTATTAAGTGTTTTTGAGAACAGTTGCCCAACCACCACCTCTTAAAAATCAGTTGGCTAGTTATGCCACACCAAGTAGGGCTTGCCAGTGGGTACTTTGAAAAGTATGTATGTTCCCTGTTCTAAGATGAAAGACATTACAAAGCACTTAAATACACTGTTGAGAATGAATAATAAGACCACTGAAGACTGAATGGTTATTTTCATACACATGCAAAAATTACATAACTGAGTGATTGTGTAAAGCAGCTCTGTTGAGCAGAAGGCTGTTCAATAATAAATTCAAGAATTATTTTCAGAATTTCTGTTAAATGAGTGGCAGCATTTGGCCAGATTATTTTTGGTTTGACAGTTGTGATAAGGAATCCACTTTGTTCCAGTTCTTGTAGTAAGTTTCTTCCACTTATCCCAACCAAAGAAGCCACACGGAAAATCACCGGATATAATTCATACCACAGCCTATGAGAACAGAGGCTTGTTTAATTTCCAAAACCATCCTGCTTCATGTATTATTCCTGCAATTTAATCTAATGACTTTCTTAATGTTTCACTTGGATTCACTTCAGCAAAATGTCCTTTATCCTCCCTCCCTCCCCCCCGTTTCCTGCTTAGAAATTGCAGATTAATGAGAATTTACATGGATGAAATGACTTCTGCCCCGTCAACTCTCAATTATTTGTGGGTGGTTTACAAGTTGAGGATTAGTTGAACTGCAGATGCAGGGACACTGAGCTGGCTCCCTGCAGAACCAGGTCTGGTCTGGCAAGGCTTGTATCCTAATATACAGTGCTGTGGGAAGGTGACTTTATAGTTTCCAGAGTTGAGTTGGCCCAGAAGTGCTTCAGACACTTTACAGAGCCTAAACTAATACCATTTGCTCTCCCTGCACCATGCAGAGTAAACCAAATGGCTCTGCATGGATCTAGTCCAAGTCTGGTATGGCTGGCTTGGAGAGAAGGTAAAGAGTTTGATGAGCACTGTGCGATAGCTCATAGAGCTTTCTTTCTTCATGTCTCTGCGCTGTTTTCCAGCAGTGCTCCTGGACCGAGGGATTATTGCTAAGAGGTAGAATGGAACTAATGTACAGAGCCAGTGTGGGTCTGGTGACGTGCCTGAGCAGAGACACACTCCTAGAGCAGGAGTTTGGGACAGAGACAAGGCTCTGATAAAGTCAGCTGGGGTCTATCTGTCTTGTTGGTTCTTCCAGCCATGCTGATCATTGACTGTCTTTGTCTCATGCACAATCAATTCTTTTGGATATCTCAGGTATCCCCATCCTCCTTACCTGTGACCATCTGATGATAAATTCCTTTCTGAAACCAGGTTGGGTTTTGGGGATACTTATCGACTAGTGTTTGGGCAAGAAATGCTCTTTCTCAGTAAAAAACTTAATTTCTGGTTAAAATATGTGTATTTGCTCAATGGAAGTATTCTTCTGGTATAAGAATAACAACAGCATTAAGTTTTTCTTAAAACTGCTTTTAATCATGTTATAATTTTCCATTCCATCTGATATAGACTAGATTAGACTAGACTAGAATAGTTCAGTTGGAAGGGACCTACAATGATCACCTAGTCCAACTGCCTGACCACTTCCACGCTGACCAAAAGTTAAAGCATATTATTAAGGGCATTGCCCAAATGCCTCTTAAACACTGACAGGCATGTCACACAGGAATGTTTTACCCCTTCTTCTGATTTCCTAAAGAAACATAATTTTGAAAAAGAAATTGTTGTGGAGAGACAGGAAGCTTTGATTTTCCTCCCAGATGAATTAGAGTGGGTGCTTGCTTGCAGGCATTGCTCAGACGTATGCCCTGTCCCTCTGGAGCTGGGCACTGCAGCAGTCATTCCCATGGACGATGCTCACCTAAAGAATTAAGGAGGCTGGTACCTCAAGCTAGCACTCCTGACTGTGCAGCAGGTGCCTGCCTGGAAGCACTTAGGATTGGGTCTGATTTTCCCCAAAATCCTGGATTCCTGACTACACATGTGGGAGACAGAGGGTAATGAGAATGCCAGATCCTTGTTAAGGGTCCAGCTGTCAGGATCTTGAAACAGCATCTATATGTAACTGGGCAGTGGGACCAGCCAGCACAGTATGGGCTGCATCAAGACTTTCCTTTGTGGTTGCATGTGAATTGGGAAAAGTTTCTGGACCTTATCAGACAAATCATGCCAGCGAGTTGAATGGGAGAGTGCTTGTTAGCACAGACCAAATGGATCCAGACTTACTGCTATAGACAGTGACGCTTCTTGCCTGAAAATATGTGCCTAGCATAGGGGCATTACATAAAATATCTGGCTTCCAGAGGAGTTAGTCACTACTGGTCTGGAGTGTCTACAAAGGGAGCCTCCTGATCCCAGCTCCATATTGGGCAGTGTGCATTCCTCCATCCCAAATATGCTATACAGCAAGGCTGCTCCAGAGCCATTAAAACATCTTTGAATTATACTGTTCTTTTTCAACAATAAGCTTAAAATGGTTTTGAAGAGGAGCATATGACAGGAGGTCCTTACTTTATACCATTTCTAGAGATGAAAGAGTTGTACCAGAGGTGCTCTCTGACTACCAATGAGCATTACTGTCCATTTAGGATACAGGAACCAAAGAAAAACTAAATCATTTACTGCACATACTTGAAAAGAATCTTAAAGATTACACCTTATTGCATGAAACCTTTTTATCAAACTCAACATCAACAGCCATGAGTATGTTAACTCTGAATTTGATACAACATTTAATTGGGCCAGGGATCTGGCTTAGCTCCTGAGTGGACTTCTTGAGCTTTTGTGTTTGGAAACTTATTCTTGTGCCTCATTTTTCTAATATTATCTGTTTTCTGATAGATTCTTCTGGATACTGAAATGTTGAGAGAGGATTAGCAAACACCAGTTTATTCAAAACTAGGTTTCCAAAGGTGCAATCAGTGAATGACAGGTCCTACATAAGTTGTTGAGAAAGCTAAATGACACACTTGAAGGCAAAAGTTTACATGAAACAAAGCCTACCCTGAATATAAATGTTTTTTATTGTAATAGAAGCTGGAGTACCTATAACATGCATATCCAGGGGAACATGAAACTTTGTGAATCCTATAATGATGAATTTGTCCTATAATGACGGATTTTAGGTATTTCTGTATGCAACACTGATCTCCTTACAGATTTCTTGAGAGATCTGAGATCTAAAATGTGCTGCATGACATGATTTCTCTTTGTACCACATATATGTGACCTTAGAAAATATCTCTTTAAGAGGATAGTTTATTTTTCACAGTTTTAAAGAAAAGTTTCCATTGCATCCACTCATGATATGTATAGCAGGTTTTTTCCTTTGCTGTGGGTATATCTTAACTTTTCTTTGGAGTAAAAGTTATACCCCTTGAAACTGATGCATCTTAGTGCAAAGAAAAGAATTCTAGAGGCATTATCCACTCCTGATGACTTCAGGTTTCTGGAATTATCTGTTTTAGAGAAAAGGAGATTCAGGGAAAACCTCAAATTAAGAAATGTCTTTGTGACTGATTTTTCAGCCTTGTTCTTCCAGCTGTCAACAAAGGAAAGTGTGATCCCCTCTTAACATGTAATCCTCATGCTGATTGTGAAGAAGTAGCAAAATCGAAGGGAACGTTTCCTCAAGGTAATCTCAAGAGAAGGGTGGATTGATTCTTTTGTTCAGCCAGCCTTTGTGCTCTGCAAAGAGGGGCACCAACACCTCTGGAAGAATGCCAGGGTGCAAATTCCATTCCTTCCCACATAGATTTTCCAAAGATGTGAAGATATGTAGCACCTCAGAGCAGAGAGAAGTATTAATCTGGGGAAAGCTACCAGGAGAATATAATTCAGAGAGATTTGTATGTAGCTTTTTTTAAACAAATATTTCTTGGAGTAATTATCAGGCAGAAGAAAATCCCAGGGCAAAAACTGTTGTATTCAGCTTCAATCAGAGTGACGATCTTATTGTCCTGTTTTTGAATATGGTAGGTATACATTTTCTCTTGGTATTACAATGTCCTTTTCTAAGGAAGCATCACTAAGCTTTATCTGAGGCATGTTAATGAAGTCCTTCGAAAAAAGCCAGGCTTCATAGGAAATTCCCACCTCACTTTAATTCAACTCTCAAAAACAAGGGGATGAAGAGCTATACAGACTTTAACTTTGCAAAGCATTTTTAAAAATTTTGTTTTCTAAAAATAGAGAAAACATGAAAATATGGAAAAAAACCCCTCCCATCTGTGGAGTTAGTTCAGTTCGGCTGTCAGGTTTTGCTCAAAAAATAGGCCTAATGATTTCTCTTCCTCCAAATGTCCTCTTAAAAACAGTGTGATACCCCATTAGAACAGCTTATAAATGATATGCTTCACCTCCCTTTGAAAAGATGGAGAGGAGTCACTGAGGAGTGAGGACACTGTCAGAGAGCTTAAGGAGTAGTTTAGAAGAGTGTCTCTCTGCAGTGAGGAGTAGGTATTTCCATCTTCCACAGAAGAGATTCTAAATTGCTTCAGGCTATTGCAACTACTGTAAATAGATTGAGTACACAGAATGACATTGTCTAGAACCACTGGAGACAAATTGCACACTTCAGAAGATAAAAGAAGCTGGTTTCCATCCTTGCTTTGAGCTGGGAATCAATGAGATGTGAATGGGCAGGCTTTCTCAAGAAGCATCTTACTCCATGCTATTTATCCCTCAGCTGCCTGGAAGTGGACTTTGCTCACACACTGGCTGGGAAGGAAGCTCCTTCGCTCTTTTTTTTTGTTTTGTTTTTTGCCTTTAGGTGATATCCGACCTGCAGTCATTGCAGATATACCTAAACACATTTTAAATTACTGGCAGACTGCAGCAGCAGGGAGCCCAGTGCCTGCTAACTGATAGAATATTTTACTTTTCTTGATGGATGTCTTTTCCCACACTGTTCTGAGCTGTGCTACCTCAGCTAAACAGCTACCAGTGTCTGAGATAACAGATATAAAGTAGCTTAGTTAATTCTAAATTACCTGCAGACGCTGTGTTTCAGACTTACTGTTTGTTTATCATTCTTGAAGAGAAAAGGTAGTAAAAGGAATCTTTTCGTGTTAATATATTTCTTCTTAAAAAACTTCTCCAAACAACAAACAACAAAGGACTGGAAGAGTTGTGGGTCACTGAGATTTGGTATTTTAAGACTCTTATGATATAATGCTTTTCACAAAATTATCTGACTGCACCTTAAAAGCAATTCATTTTGTCCTTACTACTTGAATGAAAAGGAATTCCAGAATCTCAATGCTCTAATTTTTCAAAGCCTTTCTTTAACTCCCAGAAAAAAATATTGTGCCATTATTCTTCAACTTAAATTTTTCTTTTCTTATGCTTGTTTCTCAGATAATGTATTGGTTGGATCTGGCTGGGATGGAGTTAATTTTCTTCACAGTGGCCCATATGGTGCTGTGTTTTGGATTTGAGACTACAACAGTGTTGATAACACACCAGTGTTTTGGCTATTGCTGAACAGTGCTTGCACAGCATTGAGGCTTTCTCTGTTTCTCATGCTGTCTCCCCAGCGAGTGGGCTGGGGTGGGCAAGAGGCTGGGAGGGGACACAGCTGGGATAGGTGACCCCAACTGACCAGAGGGATATCCCATATCATATAATGTAGTACTCAGCAATAAAAGCTCGAGGAAAAAAGGGGGAACAGAGTGACATTCATGGTTATGGCGCTTGTCTTCACAAGGAACCATTACACATGCTGAGGCTCTGCTTTCCTGGAAATGGCTAACCATCTGCCTACCGATGGGAAGTAGTGAATTAATGCCTTATTTTGCTTTGCTCCACATGCAGCTTTACTTCACCTATTAAACTGTTTTTATCTCCACCCACAGATTTTTCAGCTTTTCTTCCAATTCTCTCCCACATCCTGTTGGGAGAGAGTGAGCGAGTGACTGAGTGGGTGCTTCACTGCTGACCAGGGTCAACCCACCACTGATACCAACAACAACTGTGTTTTCTTATGCTCTTTCAATCTTGATTTTTCTAGCTCTTCTCAGAGACAGAACATACTCAAAAATTCCCTACCAGTACAATTTTGGACACTTTTTCCTGACTACACACTGCATTTTATTGTTTTTTTTTGTTTTGTCTTTTTTTTTTTTTGTTTGGTTTGTTTGTTTGTTTTTGTTTATCCCTAATGATAGTATTTCTCCTGATGCATCCCAGTATGTAGTTTTCTTTTTCATTGTACTAATGGATCAAACTTAGGTACACTAAGTTTCTGATTGCTACTTCCTGTGACTGTGAAGAATACTAACGATTTCTTCTCTGACCAGCACAGCTCAAAGAAAAGGAAAATGTTGTTTACATCATCAGAGGTGTGTTTACTCTACTAAAAAAGTCAAATCATAATTTATTATTATTACATATTATAATGGTGTACATATTCAAGAAAAACATTTCCACTTGCACTCAAATTTTTTTAAAGAACCATACAGTGAGGTCAGGATTCAAACCTCTGAAGCATCAATGGTACTTTGGGGAGAGTAAAGTATGAACTCTTAAACTGTGTGCTTCAGATTTTCAACTATGTCAAATTTTGTGAAAAATGTTATGGTTAGAGTGGATAATACAAATCTTACAATAAAGGGAAAAGTGTCACGTGGTTATTATGGATAACAAGACGAAACATGGCTACGTAATCAGTGGTTCTGAACACTTGCCTTGTTCAGAAGAAATTGACTTGGATACTTAATCTCACAAAAATTTACAGCTGAAATACCTCTGACAAAATACAGATCTAGTCTGTCATCCTTTTCCCCCTTAGTCCATAAAGACAGGCACTGCTAAAGCAGAGTTCATCTCACCCTAATGTGAACTTATTAAATAGTAAGGTAAACCTATTTCTGTGCAGATTAAAGCTGCCTCCTTTTTTGTCTTTTTAGGGATAGAGGGATGGTTATTCCATATCTAGGATACAACTGTGATTAAGCTCAAAATTCAGACATAGGCATGTAGACATTTACACCATAGACATCTAAATTAAGTTGTCTGAATCTGGAGCTGAATACTGCTCTTAACATTGGGTGATATGAATAGAATTCTTCTTATGGATTATTTTGCCATTTGGGAAGGGTTTCCTAAATACCATCTATTTCCATCTTATCCTTTTCTAAGTTTCATTAGATAATTTTATAAGCTTAATTCAGTTTATTTCAACTCTGAAGAGAAATCTGAATTTTTTGATACATTAACATGAAACAGCAAAAAAAGGGCCAAGAGAATCAGATTCAAAATTGAAACATAAACTAATTCCCTCTCATTCTTCCTCTAGCTAAAGAGATTTCTGAATGCTTGCTTGCTGGCACATGAAGTTTTCTTGTCCTGTATTTTAGCTTTTTAATTACTTTTTATCAACGATGAACAGAATTTCTGTCAAGCTAAGATATTTTCTTATGTGGTTAAAAAAAAAGAGGGGGAGGGTCATATACTTCAGAAAATTACAGAAAGACAGTTTATGGGCTGTAGCAAGTAAGAACTACTGGTGTAAAATGATTATCAATTACTCATTTTCAACCAGCTATCTCACTGAATCCATTCTACCTACTACATTGTAGTGCATTTATCAACTTAATTCAGGCAGTCAGTAATTTGATTTTCTCATTTCATTATTATGTATAGAGAGCAATTGTTTTTGTAATTATGGTAATAAACTATATTTAGACCTCATTTACCCTCCCACAACTTTAGGCATCTCAGTTATGTGTGTAAGTTGTGATCCTTTTTGGTCTTCCCAGTACAGATGCTCCCTTTACATTTGGTGGAAGAAGAAACTGGGCTGTCAGTGAAATTTAGATCTTAAGTGGTTTCAGTGAAAAATCTGAATCAGGCAGGCTGAGTTTTGGCCATGTCGTTACCACACAAAGAGGTAACTGATTCACTGTTTTGAACTCCAATGTAGTTCTGGCAAATCTGGCACTGTTTTCCTTTAACATAGTTGCTTGAAACTTAGTTTAAAATTTTCTAAAGTCTTTCTCCATGTGCTAGCTTGAAACTTTGGAAGACTTTTAGCTTTCACAACTTCTCTTGATGTTACTCAATTAGGTACACAGAGCGTATACAATGTATCTCTGAGGATTTTGGTTATTTGAGTGTAATTTTCTATAGTTATTTTTTACGGAGGTGTTGGATCCTACACCAGTACAGAAATCAATGATAACAAGAGGTCAATCTCCTAATAATGTACCTGCTACCTATATAAGCACCCACAAATCTGTTGTTTAAGCGGCTGAATTTACAAGAAGCATTTAGAACTAATTTTAGGATTTTCATATAGTCCCTTGCAGTATGCTAATGAAGTATTGTAAAAAGTAAATATCAGAGCTGCAGTTCTCTATCATGCTCTGAATCCAAAATATCTTCGACAGTTTTTGTTACTTCTTTCAGCATCTTGCACTTAATATCCCACTCCCTGTAATCATGTTGGTCTTTATCTTCTGATTGCTTCCAAATCCAAGAGAGATTTTCTTTTCTGCCTTGAGAAATGTATTTTTTTTAATGGAAAATGTACTCTTGCTATTTGTGAAATGTACTATTAGCTTCATCTCTGACCTATTGTTTTTCCGCTGTATTCATTTTACACAGTCCCTTGGATATAGCTAGAGTGTATATTTTCAGGTTTGTGCTTCTTTGTTCATCAACATTAGCCTTCTTTATTTCTGGTGTATTTTTAGCTAGATTACATGCATAACCCTTGGGCATACATTAATTTATCTTTGAATGTTTTCCATTTCCCTCTGTGTCCTTTATCTCTATTGATTTATCCTACTTGAGTTCATCCTGTGCTTTTACATTCTTCTAAAACTCACTCTTTGAAATTTAACATCCTTTTTTTTCCTTTTGTGGTTTTACCTGTGTCCTAATTACCACCCTAATTAGGTTATGAACACAATTGCAAAGAGCCCTACTCACTTCTGCAATCCCGTTATATTTACCACACGCAGACCTAGCCAAAGATTGATTTTTTTCTCTAAATTCTTCCTTTTTCCCTACTGGATATATACTATAATGCTGTGCCTTAACCACAGCACTAATAAATCTCTTGATTTATTTATCTTATGTAATGAGCCTAAATTTACTAATTCAGAACTTTAACAATTTGCTTTAGATTACTCATGTTTTCTCATATAATTTTGTATTTACAACTCCTATATGTTGCTATATGTTCTTTCAACCAGAGGCTATTAATTTGTTTATTTTTCCTTTTTTCTTTTGCTCTAGTCTAATTTCAAAACATGATAAATGACCTTTACTGTCACATTTTCAAATATAAACTATATTTACACTTTTCTTAAGAAAAAGGTTACAACCCTATCTTCCTTTTCAAATTTCATGTTTTTTAATTTGTCCTAAACTGTTATTCAAAATTTGCTATTTGTTCCAAATGACACCTGCATGAAATTTTTCTCCTCTCCTCTCTGACTTTCTAATTTACCTCAGGTTTTTGTATCAATCCTTTGTATACTTTCACAGCATTCATCTGATCAATCTTGAATTAATTGTATCACATGCCTTTTTTATTTGCATGTGCCTGACAATGTTATTGTAATTGCCATGTACATGACAAAATTTAAATTGTTCAGGAATGTACTTGGGTATTGTACAGTTTTAGGATAATGAATATTCAAGTTGCAGTCATTTGTATACTAGGAGTAGGTAGATCCAAATACTAGATGCTTCTATGAGAATTTATGTGTGGCTACAGTAAAAAAAAAAAAACCCACATTGTTTTGTCTTCATATTTGTTTTTCTTTCTGTGCTTACAGTAGATGGTTTCCACGAGCATACTCTCCATCTTGCTGTTCAGCTCCTTCCTACTGTTATTTCTGGCTAATGCATTCAATCTACTGAGTTGTCAGTTCTTTCACCTATATTTTTGAGGACCAGAAAACATATAAAGAGACTCAAGATTTTATGATTTTATATGTCCATCATATTTATGACTGTATGTTCAGAAAATTATTCTGTTTCATAGAAAATTATCCCATTACATTATTCTTCAAATTGCTGTCTAAGCACCAAGGCCCATAGATCCTGAGATAAATCATCAGATTGCCTTTCTCCCATGGACACCAGCTTTAACCTTACAGGTAATGATATAGTAACTTCAAAACTGTTCACCTGAAACTTCATTGCAAACTTTACTTTTCAACAACATTGCATTAGAGTTCAGAAAATACTGTGAATGATTTAAAATCTTAGTCTTCATTTCAAATCCAAATCCAGTCCTGCAGTGTAAAATATTAATATTTTTTCTTCAGTGACACCCTTGTTGTCTTTATTTCCTTTTAGTAAATGCTGCAATAGCACTGGGGTCTGCGTGTGTGTGTGACTATGGCTACTTGTGCAGTGACCTCCTATGGGAAAGTGGGGTAATATTGGGAGGTGGAGAGAGAAGACTTGCATGTGTGACTTCCTCCTTGAAATCCTGCTCCCCAAATTGGGATATATCATCTGCCCACACCACAGCATGTGGCAGCTCCCTCCATTCATGTTCCCAGTGCCTCAGTGCAGCTGTTTCTGCACCATGTTCTAAACATTTAAATCTCTTACCATTGCATGTGAGTTAGACTAAAAAACACCCACCTCACATATATTTTTAGCGTAACTTCATGATCTACATAATGTTTCTTCTGATAGTCACTTGTGGTTGTTTCTAGAAGGCTTTAATTCTTTACCTCTTCAGGTTTCTCTCCCCAAGGAGCTCCTCTTCCACCACCAAATTGACAGGTGGTTGAAAGTTTCTGTGTGTGGCTTGGCATCTATTAAGCTCTTCTTTCCTCAGCGTCTTCCCTCTTTTTCTCTGCCCTCTCTTACTAGCTCTAAACCCAGGTGCTCTTGATCTTATTCTTGCTGTGCTTATCTTTTCCAGATATACTTGCTATGAAATATTTGTTCTAAACACCAGGCAATGTGGTAACTCAGTTCATAAGCTCAAAAAAATATACTGCTGTCGGATACTTTGGTTAACGTTGTAGACACTGTATGTATCTGCATTTCTCCTTAACTGTCTTTCTTCAGAAATCAGCATATTCTGCCCTAGTTGCAAACTTTATGTTTTACTAAGTCTTAAGATACATGGTCTGTCACATTTTACAGCCCACCAGGTTGAAGTAAAAGAGGATGAACACAATATGAAGCAATCAAGGGCCTGTGAAGAGGGCCCTTGTCACACCCAGTCAGGCCCCTGGTGTAATCCAATTAAATTGAACAGTTCTCAGGAAAACCCAGAGGATTAAAACACACTTACCGAAGCAAACCCACTTCCTACCACTTGAGGGGTATAGCTCTGAAAACATGCATCTCATTAAGTCGTGTTAGACTTCCTAAAATGGCAATTAAGGCTAGAAGGTTAGAGAAAGATAATAAAACATCATAGGGATTCGGCAAACTCCATCTCCCTACAACTCCCTCTTCCCCCCAGCCAGTGCCAGCTGTTTTCTAATTAACCCAATGGTAGCAAGGTGTCCACAAGAGGATATCTGCTGATTAGCCAAAGAACTTTAATTTGCTCCATGCTATTAGGCCTGTGCCTCTAAAGCTCCCTGTTTTACAAAAGTCTTTAGACATTGTCAAAGTTATGTCTATGCAATCTGCAAATACAGTAGCAAACTGTACAAGCAAAGCCACACAAATTCAGCTAAAGTGATGAGCTCATGCTTAGTTATTGCAACTGAGACCACAATGATGCAGTAAAATTATCAATATTCTCATTTCCACCCTTTTTCTCACCTTGTATCCTCTCTTCTCACCTCCAAACAGTCTTTTTAATTCCTTTTCCAACACCATAGTGTCAGTCAGACTCTGTCCTTAGGCAACCGTGTGCTGCTACAGCCCCAGGGTGTCTGGGCATGACTAGGAGCACCTCAGCAGACTGCTCTCACCCATTCCCCATCCTGTCCAGGATGTGTTATCAGGAATTACTTGTAGACAAAAATTTTCAAAGATGCAAGCACTTATCTGTCTTTCCATCGATTTTGGTAGGCTAGGGTATAGACCTAGGTTAAT
This sequence comes from Strix aluco, assembly GCF_031877795.1. Lineage (NCBI taxonomy): Eukaryota > Metazoa > Chordata > Aves > Strigiformes > Strigidae > Strix > Strix aluco. The sequence goes on from NC_133932.1 coordinate 80,975,084, forward strand.
TTAGGAGAGTAGTCAACAGAGGCAACAGAAGTTATCAGTGCAGAGAAACAGGTACTCCAGAAGACCATTTAGCCAAGCCAAGGTCTGGACTGCCCAGTGGAAGTACCCGCAGTATGCCTTGAGTCATTAGGCTCTCCACTTAGGGGTCTAAATTCAGGTGGGACAAATCAGTTTCAGAATATAGACATTAAAGCTGATGTCTTTTAATTAATATGCCTTTAAAGACTTAGGTGGAGTAAATGTCAATAATCCTTTATGTGAAAGGGAGAGAAACAGATTTGCCTAGCCTTGGTATGTTAAGAGACCTATTGGTAAGTCTAGCAATAAGATTAATTCTGCCTCTCTTAATACTCTTTTTATTTCTGTATGTTTCAGGTCCTAAAAGGTAATTTACTCATGCTTTAGAAGAACACATTCTACAAAAAATTCTTTTTCTTATTACTAGAATATCTAAGCATATGTTAAGACTTTTGTCGAGCTGATCATTGATAAATGATCTTTTATCTATGGTTTAAACAGCTGATTTAAAAGAGTATTTCTGCACCCTGTCTGTATTCCTATCTTCTAAGATACCTTCTGAAAACCTACCCCACTTTCTCACACCATTCAGCTACAGAATCACAGGCAATCATTTTACAAATAATAACAGAGCTACTTTTCTAATATGAGATAATTTTATTTTGTGCATTCCATTGTAATATCCCCTGAAATTTCATATGCCACTTCTCAAACAAAATTTTTTTCTTCCTCAGAAGTGCTATGACAAATCCTGACCTGACGTTTTTTCAAAATGTGTAATGTCAAAGTTGGTGCATGTAAGTCATCTGGGGATGACAGTGATAGAGAAGTCATTTTATGAAATGCTGAAACTTACTCCTGCTATGAAACTTTCATTCACTTGACAGTGTTTAGGTGCCTGGATAGCACAGTATCTTCTATTATTTCAGTATACCCACGGGCAGCTCTAAAGTTGCAAGGTTTATGTTGCTGTACACCAGATGCTTTAAGCCTAGATTTTCTAACACTAAAATTAAACACCAAAACAGTAGAACTATACTAGTTGAAGTGTAAAATTAACTATGATGTAAGAGAAAAAGTTGTGGGGTTTTTTTTTCCTTCTTAATGATATTCATTATCTACTATGCTAGGATAATTTGTTATTTTCTATTTACACACCAATGAGAACTGAAAGCACATGGTTTGTTCTGTGTTCAGTGTGAAAATCAAGCTCTTATTACTGCTAATGATAGCTATAAATTAAACATAGATGGGAGTACATATCCCTATTTTCTTTTAAATTCTTCATGCAGTATATTAATTTCCAGATTTAAAATACAGGTGCTCCAAGACAAAAGTTCAGTTATGATCTCTGTCCAAGAAGGGAAAAGACAGCACATCATAAATTAGATTACAAAGTTGGAGATAATTTAGTTGAAGAGCTGCAACTTTTTAAAAATAAAAGACTTGATGTCAAACGTAAGTCCAGATGTTTCATTCAAAACTGTGCTTTGTGGGTAATAAATAGGTTTTGTGACACTATTAATAGTCCATATAATTCAACCTCCTCCTGTGCAAAAAATTTATCCAGTGCAGATATAATTTCATTTCTCTACTATAAAGACTTGTTTTAAGATTTTTCAGAGCAGTTATTTTTTTTTAAAAAGGGAAATTGCTTGTGTACATTTAAGGATCACAACCAATCTGAAAAACTGTAAAATTTTGCTTTTCTAACTTCTAACTAGAAAACATTTGTAGTTTTCACAACTGACATTTAATAATCATAATGCTAGAATGTGTTTTGCCTAATTTTATATACACTTTAAATGAAAATTTTATTAAGAAATGAAAAACATTTAAACTGGGAATATAAAATACATAAGACTATAAAAGAGAATAATTAAGGAAGAGGGAAAGACGTAGAGAAGCAGTTCAGTAATTGACACTTCTATTTAAATTTAAGCAGTTTTTAAGTAAGACAAAACATATCAAGAAAGCTAGTTTGAGCAATATTTCAGGCAAAATAATGGTGTGGATGCTATGGACCTAGCAAGTAAAAAGCTAAAAGATGGAACTGTAATTGTTCAGTCAGTGCAAGTTTATGGACATTGAATTTAAATAGTTTCTTTATGAGTCATAAGATCAGTGGAGATGGTAAAAGCATTGAATTAAGCTTATGTAGGGCATTTGACTTGATGTTACATGACACTTTAATTAACAAATTAAAATTATTTTAAAGTGATTAAAGATGGCTAACTGATAGGTCTCAAAATGTCATTGTAAATTAAAATCGTTCTTGTTCATCATCAAATCCTTTCAGTGAACTCCCTCAGGGACTGGTTCTTGGCACTCGGATACATCGTGTATGTATCCAAGGTCTGTAAGAAGTGGTAAAATTATTACTGTTATTGTGCAAGAAAGACCCAGGGACAGAGTGAGCAATAAAAAGGAAAGAGGCTAACTTCCAGATGCTGCAGTTTGGGACTCATCACACAAGCAAGTAAGAGTCACAGGGCAGGATGTGCTCTGGCACTTCCCACAGTCTTGGCCCCCCAAGGCCAAGGGACCTGCTCTGTCACCCAGACAGGGGTGTACACCTGGTGGTACCCAGGGTGTACACCTACAGCTAGAAACAGGGAAAAGGTCCTAAAAGCCCTGGCTTAAATGAAATGCATCTGTGTTTCACAATCCTCACTTAGAAAATCCTATACCAGATCAGGGCTGGAGGTATCAGTGACGCTGGACCCAAAGCCAAAAAAGTTAGCATCTGCAAGACAGCTCCACTCTCCAGACCATGGGACAGGTGTATGAAAAGAATACTGAAGCACATAGAAGTCATTTTCATCCACGTTTGTTATTGGCATGTATGGTATTGATATACTTTGTCAATTCTTTTTCTCTGCTGTTTAGTAAGAAGGATAAAATGGAAATGTCCCAAAAAAACATGAGAAAATTTGAATTAGAGTGAAGAACTCAAGCTCTGTTTGTTGAAAAGCAATTTGTTTTATTTCAGAGATATTAGTTTTAGCTTTTATTTGGGTTCTGAATCACAAACAGCTCTGTACCCATCTGTGGTGCATCCTCCAGGGTCCCAGCCCTATGATTATCTTGTCAGACCATAATGCATCTCAAGCCACTTGTTTGTCTTTGTTTGTTAGAAACATGAGGCTGTAAGTATCCTAAACTGTCCATTTTAACTGTGAATTTTGCTTGTGACAAAAACATTGTCACCATTTTGCAGAAGAGAAACAGGCTCGGAGAGGTTTGATTCCTGGAAAGATGCTGGTGTACTCCTCTACATCTCTTTGGAGACTGGAGTATTTTTTTTCCTTTTGTGACTTCCGTCCCCTAAGGAACCGTAATTAGAACAAACACCTTGTGAGTGCAGTGCTGGCCTAAAAAAGAAGGGAAAGGTTGTATAGCTTTTCTCTATGGGAGCAACCTACTCAGTTTTGCATGTAGACATTTTCTAAAGAGTGTAATGGACACACATAAGGGTTTATGGCAGAACACTACCTCTGTGTTTCTTGATTTTCTGATATTTACACTTGTGTGATTAACATAGAAATATGTACTATGACTCTAAATCAGCAAAGCCCAATTTAAGACTAGAGTTAAGCATGTGGTAGGTTGTTTTCTCAGCTATATGCACAGCTTCTCAAAAAAAATCCTGCAACATCTTTAATGAAGAAGCATTGTAGAGTGCCTTTTATTTCAGATTCTTGTATTTGCCAATTTTCCCTTAATCTCAACACAACAAATAATGTTCTGTATCTCATGATACTTTTGCTATTATTTTAAACTAAGTCAATAAATTAAGGGAAGTTAAAGACCAAAAGGAGGCCTGATGGAAATTGCAGTTGGAAATTTCTTTGAGTGTTCAAAGTCAAAGAGATATCAATTAATGTGTATGTCATTCTTTTCTTTCTAAACTGTCATTATTGCCTTTTCAGTGTTTAGGAACTTGTCAGGGAACATGCTCACCAATAAAAAATATTTTGTCAAGGATGCTGTAAGAAAGACAGTTCTGACTGAAAACACAGCAGAGAATCACTGTGAGAAACATGACTGTTACTGTTAACATTTTGCTTCAACTTCACAACATAATAAAATGTTTAACTATCCTTCACTGTCTATAGGGGCAGAGAAATATTTTGACCTCTGGAAAGACAAACCACGTGGCCCGGCCCTGCTGTGTGCCTCCACGGCAGGATGTCCTGTGGGGATCAGATGCCCTGGGAGCAGATCTGCTGGCTTTCACACCGCAGTGATTTTTGGGCACTGTTGCTGCTGCCAGGATGCCCGCCCTCTCAGAGCCGGGTCAGGGACCACATGCTGCCAGCTAATGCATGATGTACATCTACCTTATGGAAAAGGTATGCCTTCAGTTTCAGTGAAAAACAGACCACAAAGCCCATGCTACTAGCAAACTGATATAATTTGCACATGTGTCCATCTAGAAGCATGTATGAAATCAGTGTAATTGAGAGAAAGGTATTAACTAACATATGGACCATGTCTCTTCCCTTATTACCAGAGCCTCATGAAAGATTTCAGATCAACTATGAAAACAGCTGGTTTCTTTTTCTTTCATCACTTTTAGAGACTGATCTTTTTCTTTTTCAGCAGAAAACAGCTCTCAGGTGATATTTCAAATGTTCTTAAGGACTAACACAGTGCTGCTGCAGTGAAAGCTTTACAACTGCCAACAAGAGAATGGTCAGGTTAAAGCTGGCTGAGTGTGCCTGAAAATTATGCCTGCAGCAAAGCTGTATTATTTGCAAGAAGTTCATAATTTTATTCTCAGGATTTTAAAAAAATCCAAAAACCAAAAACCTGACAATCTTCTCTTAGGAAAGGCATACACATGCTTTGCTAGAGTGACAGATGTGTGAAATTCATCAAGAAAAATCCATCAGTCACATATATATAAAACGTTAGCTCTGGTTTAAGCTTAATATTTACTTAGAAGCCTGCTTAACATCTTTAACTTTGGTAGTTTACTTTTAATTTAGAATTGTGTTACAACAGCCTTCCAAACATTATTTACATATATCGATATGTTTGTGTCAGATATAACTAGATTATAAAAAGCTTTCAAAAATATTTAGAATCTGTCCTTTGGATGCCAGACCCTTTTGGTCTAAGATACTTAATGTTTCATGTCTTTGAGGAGCTCAGAATATGTACTGCATTAACATGAATTATGACTGAGGTCACCAAGTACCTTATTCTTCCTTATAAAAAGTGATCACACAATAGATTGCTATGAAGGCTCTGCAAAGCTTATTAGCTCCCTTTAAATTTGTTTTCTTAGATGGAGAATGAATTTGTAAAAATCTAGTCTACAAAACAATATCAGAATCGACTTCTTCCAAAAGACAAAATGAAAATCTATACTATATTAAGGTATTTTGCAATTTAGACACTTTGATCTGGTAAGTGTTTGATCAAGTGAAAAAACTTGCTTCTGACTTATATGGGTAGAATCACTGAGTACTGCAGACCTTTTTAATATGAATAATTACCTGCATACTCAAATATTCTCAGGATTAGGTCCATCTTTTGTGAAATAGAGACCAAGAAGAGATTGCTATATGAAGACATATTTCAGCTACAAATTTAATATTTTTTTAATTGCTTTTTTTTTTTTTATAGAAAGGAAGTCCCAAAGCTCTAAGAAATATCATAAAGAACCAGTGCTTTAAAGCCTATCTAGATGGTAAATGAACACAGGTTCTTTTTATTCTGAAATCAGAGATTGAGATGCATTACCCCAGTGATTATTTTCTATTTTAGCAGCTGGATATATTTTAAAGTTAGATTAATCTGCTACTAAGTGTAAATTCACATAGTTCAGGATCAGGATGCAGAAGACAATAACAAAGTGCTACCTTAATAGATGATCCATAGAAATCCCAGTATCAACAGGCAGGTGTTACATTTGCATGCATTTCTCATACCCTGCTTGGATCTCAAATGGATAGCTGCCAAGTAGAAGAAATTTGCTTTCTTTTTCATCCAAGATGTTCTTCTTGTTGGTCTATAATATATTTTCATCAGGAAAGTATGAATATATAAAACCCCTGAACAATATAATATAGTATTTGTATAATCACTCATAACCAGGTCATATTACTGCAATAAATTATACTGTTTGGTGTAATAGTGAGAATAAAATGATGATCATAATAAACAGAGAGGCTATCATTATTACTGTTCTTACTGTTCTGGCACCGTGACCATATGATTCTCATTTCAGTCATATTTTTGTCAAAGCAGATGTTGTAAAAATCATAAACCCGATGATGCATCTTGCATTTTAGAATGAACTCCAGAGAAAAACAAGACCCATGCATGGGCTACTAAAACCAGCAGATGACCCTTCTGCTTTTGCCTTTGAATGCTGGACCATTGCTATCAACCTGACTTGCAGGTCTCAAGTGCCTTAGTGTTAAAAATGTCATTCTAGTGACTGGAGTGGTACCTCCCAATGCCATGGAAGGACCGAGGACACTCCATATTCCTTTCAGCCATGAAACCTTATATTCATCCTTCTTTTGGATCTTTGATTAGGGTACTTCAACATTTTTCCAGGCTGTGTTAAAAACAACTTTGTTTTTACTCTTACTTTTATTACATACTTATTAATCTTACCATTTATAAAAAACCCCACCAAACTGTTAACTGAAGAGTGGTAGCATGATGGTTAGTTAACATATATAAGAAACAGAAAAGCCTAAGTTCATCCCACATTGACCCTATCCACCTGAAACTGGTTATTGAGTGAGAGAAAGACAGAGACTTCCAAGGGTAGAGTCATGACTCCTAGAACTCCCAAAAGACTCATTCATACAGCTCTTCTTACTGGGTTTGCTTTAGTGAGAACGAAAGGCAATTATGGTCTTGACTCAGGAGCCTCTAATTAGGTGAAATACATCTGGCCTTCAATGTACTTGGCAAAAATGCACACTGAGGCTCTAACGCTCCAGCTATCTAATTTTGTGAAAACATTTTATATGGTAATTTTAGAGATTTGATGAAATCACTGTAATTTCTAATATACTGTGTTTCTGAAAACTTCATAATTTTAGCCTTAGAGGTCCTAATCCAACTATGGGTTAGCATAAATTTAGTAAAATACAATTTTACAAGAATGTTCCAGTTTGCAGATTGTCTAATTCCCTAACCACGGGGAGAGGCAAGTGTCTCCAGAGATGCTGGTCCAAAGTCTTGTCCAACCAAACATACAGTGAAGAACATGAATACAGCCAATTATGAGAAACAAATGTCAAAGCTATAACTGTGGATCAACCTCTGAAAATTTTCAGTGAACAGTGACTATCTGCATAAATTATTCCTGATATTATAGTATTATATTATGGTATATATCACTATATAGTATATATAGTGTATATATATTATATAGTGATATTGGTTCAGTGTGAGACTGGAGCACTGCTTTGCTAAGTAAGTGACTTATGAGCACATTGTGAAAAAAACCCTTTGTCATAAGAACCTAAAAGTCTAAATAAAATCTATCTGTGCAGTGTTTACAATGCAAGCATCCAAACTTCATATGCCGAGAACACCCCCACATCCTACTGAACTAGTTTTAGATGGGAGGAGCTGTGAGTATGTATCTATGAAAAATCATTTCAGAAATTTGTTATGCAGATAATAGTGTGCCCAAAAGGTAATTTCAAGTTATTTACCAAGCACATAAAGCCTCACACCCTTCTACTTGCTACATGACTGGAATATAGATCTTACATTTATTGAGGCAGGGATTGTATCTTTATCCTCTCAACCTGCATATCGCATTGCATCAGTAAATGTTATATGGTCTGACTGCAAATATGATTGTTTTAACACCTCACAAGCAGAGAAAGCAAAACGGGAGAAAATATAACAATTGCTGAACATCCAACATTTATCCTAACTCTTATCTTGTGAATTGATAGTGTCATGAGATAACTTCTGACTGCTCTTGGTGTCTATCCTCAGGCATAATTCCATCACTAATTATTTTTCTTATTATCAATACTTGCAATTAAAATCTTTGTAATTAGAACACCATGTTTTTATAAAATAATTTGCATTTAGTTAATTTCTCATTATTTTATTTATTATCTCTCCTTTCACTCCCTCCCATGAATCACAGTGAGATTGTCTCAGAATGTGTTGTCAGAAAAGATTAACTGGTCCTTCACTTGAAACCAGTTAAGAACCGCTGGCCTACAAACCATCCAGAACATCTTAGACATGCGTCTGTGTGAATATAACATTAGGGAAAACATACCAAACTCATTCTTCAACAGTGTGACCCCCCCATTGCTTTTCTTTTTGTCAGGATATGACAAAAATCAGCTTTCACAAATAAAGAAGAAACTATTGCACTTAGAGTTAACGATAACTGTAGATAAACAGGAACAAATTATGATCTTTCCAAGAAGTGAATAGGAATTGCATGGAAAATAAATTATTCTACAGCTAGGAATACTGACATACCATTTGTAGTAAGCTGCAAAAAGACAAGAGAACAGCTTGTGAAGATCATCCCAAGTTGTAAATTTGGATCTGGATCCAACTTTCTGAAAGAACAGGGACATTTGTCCTTAAAGGTTTAGATCAAATAAAGGAGGAACGTATACAGAACTCATTTCTGAAAGTTATTCAGCTGGTGCTAAATTGCCATGACATGTGCTGGCTATTAATATGGTGGCATGACCCCCAGTAGCTATCTCTGAAAAGCTTCCTGTTGTGCTCCCGAGTCCACAAGGACACCGATGATTTTCTTGCATCCTGTTGATGTGCCATCTGTTGAGTGTAGAGGTCCACTGCATTGTAGCTGTCCGTGCCATCTGCTTTGCACTCCTAACCTGCTTCATGTGACATGTTGGATGGGTGGATAGCAGGCTAACACACTGAACCGCACTGCATGAGTATTTTGTTGCTTCCTCATTCAATATGCTTTCGCATCTCAGTAATATCAATTGTCTCAGATGGCAACAGTCAGCTGGTGAATCCCAGCAGTGAACCACCAAGCAATTTAGAGTAATTGTTTTCAGAGAAGTCATCACTCCTGGGCTTTACCATGTATTGAACTGGTGTTAACTATTGAAATTAGTGTATTTGAGATAGGAGACTGTGTACTGACTTAGGCACTGTGCATTTCAAGCAGTGTTAGGGAGTGGTCTTACTTTGGTTTTGGTATGCTGGACTTGCATTGGCTTAATGGGAAGTAATTCTTTTGCAAAATAACAGAATACATGTAGATTTTATCTTCTGTGCCTAGTCAGCATCTAAACTCCACTCAAATTTTGCTAAAAGGTTTTTATATCTCCTGGTTCATGTTGTGTATTTATTCCACTTGGATTCATAAAAACCCATCAAAGTTCAGTGTTGCTATTCTCCATGCATCTCAGGTGGATGTCACTCCTTGCAGCTCCTCCCAGACTGTATACACTGTCAGTACACAGCTGAACTTTTTTTCCAATACCATACTTCTGCAAAGTAGTCGCTCTTCACAGTTTTTTTACTCAAACAGTTCTCTTGTTTGATGACAGAAATGTATCTTCCACATATATTGCCAGTTTTATTACATTTAGCTATAATATAGTGCCTGATGACTTTCAGCAGCAACCTACCAGATTTCTGACTGTGCAATGCACTGCATTTCCAGTCATCCAGGAATGTAAAACAAGTAGTCATTATCTACACCCAAAGTAACTCCATGTTCTGTGTGCAGGAAATCAAACACAACCTGGACACACTGAATTCACTGCAGATACAGCACCAACCCGCATGAAGATTAGCCTCATTTGGGACTTACAGGCAAGAGCTGATCCTTGCACGTACAGTATAGACCAGGCTGGCAACACATGTACAGATGGTTTTATGGACACTTTGGATTCCTATAATTTTCTTCATTATACTATTGGCAGGTATAAACTCTTCTTATTACAGGAAAATACAGAACATACTGTTGCATAAACCTCCCCTGGCTTCAACTGCAAAGGATATTGAAGAAGATTTTTTAGGGAAATCTTATATTGCAATACTGAAAAAGAATGCTGATTTTAACAACTGCCTATTTGGTGCTTATTATTATTATATTAACTGCTGACTCTTTCTGGTAAGATTAACTTTAATTTCCTAAAAGTTGTGTCTAGTATAAACACATCATTTAAACTCACTCTCTGCAGACAATGAAGAAGCAGAGGAGCAGGCACTTCCAGAGGATGATTCATCTCACCAGTCTTATGCACCCATCTACCTCGGTTTACTATGAAGGCATTACAGGTGGCCACCTTAGACTAGATTTCTAGGTTTGAGATGGCTGACGAAGTTTAAGGAGATGAATCCTTCCCTAGGTGGTGATAGCCTTTGTTCAGGTCTGAGGCAGAGGATGGAGAACTAGAATCTGCCATTGAAACAGTGGGTGAGATAAAGGGCAGAGCTCCTCCTCTTGGGATGTTTATTGTCCCCGTTCTGGGTCTGGAGCAGAAGTCAGACAACTGGGTGGCTCTGCAGTTGCTGTCAAAAGATGCTGTGCACCATCTCAAAGCTAAGGTTCTCTTTCATAAACACTGTGCAGCTGCAGTGCCTGTGCCTGTGTGTTTTTTCACAGAATCAGTCCGAGTCCCTTATGAGGTATCTGGGAAATGTACTGTGACTGACCTGTGAAGTTAATCAACTTTGCCTGTGATACCTGAAAACTACCATCTTGTATTAAATTTGTTCTGCGGAGGGAACATTAGACATTTTCCTCACTCATTTGTTTAAAAAAATCCTGTGTGTGTTTAAACTAATACTTGCTGGCCATCATGAAATAGCTTTCACTTCAGGTTTTGCAGTCATTCTCCACTGTAATAGCAGGTATACCTTTTTATCAGCTGGAAGTAGACAAATTTATGCATTTATTTCTGAAATGTCTACAAAAGATCTATGCCATACTTTCTTGAAGAAAACCCCATGGGAAAGTTTAAACATTCTGTGTGGAGTAAAGAAACAGAAGAAATGCAGGTAAGTTTTATTTTTCTCCTCTTAAACATTTCAATGACAGTACAAATGCCTTCATTTTGATCAAGCTTTTACTTGTCATTGAAGGGCTTTTTGACTGAACAGGTCAAAAACCTGTGGAGAAAAAATGAATTTCAGGCTTTTTATAGAATCCCCCAACTTCAAATGAAAAGGCTTTTCTTGGTACACAAAACCCCCAAAGCAAGCAACCCTCTAAACTTTTGGAAAAAGTATGCAATTTCCACAGCTAACCCAAGAAGATTGATGGTTGACAATCTTTCAGAGGTCATATGCCAGATTATATATGAGATTTGTTAGGTGGGGGCTAAGACATGCTACCTTACAATGGATCCATTCTCTTGGCATTAACTTTTTGTTTTATTTTTTCTGAATTGTGGAACTTGAAGAGACTCACTGCTTTACCCTCCCAGGGTCTTGCTTAGGAGGCTGTAGCTCCAAACTTCACCATCCAGAACCTGCCTGTGCCACCTCCTTGGTGTTAGGTACAAATCAGTGATCTCTGCAATAGGCAGTGGCAGTATGAAATGGGAGGAAATTTCAATCTTTCCATTCAGAGTTGCTCCTTTTGAATCCAATTCATTGGGATGCATTGCTCACTTAGATGTGAATAGATGAGCACATTTAAAGCCAGATGCCAGACATCTGTGCCTGTGCAATTCACCTGTCTCTGCTGCAGAAACAAGGATAACAGGAAAAACTACCAGACCTAAAAGCTTTTGCGTTGGAAATGCAACCTCTGATGAAAAGTACTAATTGAGTTGACTTTTTCTCTGTCTCCAGCAGGTCTACTGGTACACTAAAAAATCTTACATAGTTCTGTCATGAGAAAGTAAGGTTGCAAGAGCTTGCAAGAAAGAGAAAGACTCACTGTTGTTCTCTGTATCCTTGCAAGAGAGAACCTGCAAGTTCTGCTTTAGGTGAGGACTTAAAAGGTTTAGAAAGCAAAGATCCAGTTCTGGTCTCCTGCTACTGTAAACTGGGAAAGGGCATCATCAGATTTGGAAATATATTTGCAAATATTGACCAATAGGGAGGCAACTGGATGAATATGAAATCTTGCAAATGACGCTGTATCAGCTTTCAAAGACCTAGTGGTTTCTGCACTTATTCAGTAGGAAGGGAATTACGCAGGCATTAGTGCAGGCTGTCTGCAGCTCAGACAACAGTGTGAGGGATTCAGGTTGAAAAGATGCTAGTTCCTGCCAGAAACTAGATAATCCTTATTTCACATAAGTAACTAATATTTTTGTGTGTGTGTTTCCCCCCCCCCCCTTTTTTTTTTTTTGTCCCTCTCTCTTTCCCTGGTCAAGTGGGGCAACTCAGGGATGTGGTTTGCACCAAATGCATAATGAGACCAAGGCAGGGGAAGAAGTGAAAGCAGAAGCACTTTCTTTGATAATCCCCTCTGGAAGCAAAATGACACTGAAGGGGTGGTAAATAGTTTATAGTAGTGGAATTATCCTGTGATGGGATACAAATCAAATGATTTCTCACAGCAGAGATCTGGTGAGGGGGAACTTCATCCTGGAGCAAATGCCCTACCATTACACTCCAGGAACAGTACAGTGATACGTTGTGCCTCTCCCCTCAGCTGCACAAATGTCTCTTACTGCCAGACATGAGTGAGAAAATGCTCACAAATCAGGAAGGACAGAGGTGAATGAGCTGAGACATAGGATAGTTTCCAGGTCCCATTCCTCTCAATAAGAAGGGAGAGAGAAGGAAAAAAAGAAATACTGCCTGGATATCTCCTGAGGGAGATGGCTGCAGCTCCCTCTGTCGTGGAGAGAGAGGAGGAGTCAGAGGAAAAGTAGAAACAGGAAAGCTGGTACAAGCTGAAAATTTGTATCATTTTGTGAGACCCAGAATGAGACAAAACCAGTCAAAGCAGTTATGCTGCCAGACCCATGGCTATTGGGCGGTTGCACCTCTTCACCACTGACTGTAATGAAATAGAAAATGAAAACAGCGGTGTCTATGTGAGTTGCTGTTAATGGGCAATACTCAAAAACTAAGTCCGCTTGCAATTTTGGGCCTCCCAGAGTTGTCACTAATCTGTAGTATTTTTGCTCCACTCAGCACCAAGACAACAGCACTCATTGCTTTTCTATTTCTCATGTACCTAAAAAAACACAGACAAGCCAAAGCAATCATTTAGTTTATTATAAGGCAAAGGTACACTAGTCACTTGGGCCCTCTCTAAGCACCAACCTTGGCATTATTTATCTCATTTTTGAGAAAGAAAAGATTGGATGCAAGCTATCAAAAATGTAACATCAAAGATCTTTGGGGAAAACAGATATAGGAAGCCTTAATTTTCTTAAGTGTCCAGCTAAACAACCACAGATAACAGAGAAGGTGCGGCAGGTAAACATTTTTCTTGGTCAGGGATGACAGTCTTACCTTTCACACTGAATTTAGCAACTGTTCCTGCCTTTTTGCGTCTTTTCACCTGCCATGGTTCATTAAACGTGCACCACCCCCCCCTTTCCCCCACCCTCTTTTCCTTGACTCTGCACTCTCAGCCATACTAGCTTCTCAGTGGAAAAACTTGATGCGCAAGGTCAGGCTTCCAGGATAAGGGCAGTTGACTACTGATCAAAATCAAAACCACAAACTGCCGCTGTATTGATTTAGCATATATATATATATATCTATCCATCTATTACATGTATGCTAATTATATAAAAATGTACACTTTCTTATTTTTCTTCATTAATCCATAACATAGTGCTTTTATAACATATTTCATTTTAAAAATGGGAATTTGCAGCTGAAGTGTATTTGAGAGACAGAAAGATGTTTGTTATATTGCATACGTATAAGTGAGCCCTATAAAGCCCTAATCAATCTGGTGTAATCTCACAGCTGACCATGGTTTGAACAGGAGGCTGGACTAGAACTTCTGAGGTCCTTGCCAGTCTGGGTGATCCTGTGAAACCAAATAGAAGGAGGTAGAATTGTTCATATCTTTCAATACCTCATTAATTTTCCAAGGATATTTTGTAATTTCTGCTTTTCAAATTTAGTATGTATTGTCATCATCTCTCTTTGAATCAGTCTTCACAGAACTGAGATAACAGGCATCTCAAGTGAAAATGAACCACACCACAACCAACCAATCAAGTATGTCTGCATTCTTGTCCCATACGGGTAAGATTAACCTGGGTTAAACAAGTTTTATAAGTAATTTCAGTTTTCATCCAGGAGAGTAAGTTTACTTAAGGACCCTTTTGTTATATTTACAAGTATCTCGGTCTGTTCATTGCTGTGAGGAAGGTGATCAACTCTCCGTGGACACAATTCTTAGGTGGAGGTGTTTGAAGCTTTTAGAGCTTAGGCCTGGATCCACCTCACACAAAGCTAGGTACCTAATTAAGAGCAAAATTGACTTGGGCTGGCTGGATATCAAAGGGACAGGGAAACAGCTCAGACCTTGAGGTAGTAATATGGATTTACTTATATCCTGAAAAACAGAGAGGGCTGTTGGAATGACCAGCATATATGTTTACCATAAATCTGACCTATAGGTGGGTATTTTTTAATGTAACACAAGTAACAGTAAGTAGATTTACTCCTAAGCCACTCAAGTAAATTTAGAAACAAATTGTGAGTACATCATAAAATAACATTGAATTAGTATGTTCATTTCATGGGCAGTTAACCTCTATGTCTCTTTAATAACTGATTGCTTTAATACTTTGTTAATATTATTAGTTTCATTAGTTTATGATCTTTTTTCTTACCTTTGGCCTTTTATTACATTAGGTCTATAAATTTTCATAGAATTGATTAGTTACAAGAAGTTGTTATGCTCTAATACCATTCTGCCTTTCATGGAAGTGAAACACTTCTAATTTTGTTACATATCTCTCTTCACAAGGATAATTGAAATACAGCGATGACTAATTAAATTAGTATAGCTATGCTAGCTCTGCCAAAATGTTATGATTTATAGTTTTGGTCCAAAAAAATTGAGTAAAATGAAGCTATTTTTACAGTTATGTTATTCATTGATAATGTTGTATTTTAATCTTTTCAGTAATGTGTCATGACTTCTAAATATCTCAAATTATGTGTCCTGGTTTTGGCTGGGATGGAGTTAATTTTCTTCCTTGTAGCTGGTATAGTGCTGTGTTTTGGATTTAGGATAAGAATAATGTTGATAACACACTGATGTTTTAGTTCTTGCTGAGCAGTGCTTACATTAAATCAAGGAATTTTCAGCTTCTCACACAGCCCTGCCAGTGGGAAGGCTGGGTGTACACAAGAGACTGGGAGGAGACACAGCTGGGACAGCTGACCCAAACTGGCCAAAGGGATATTCCATGCCATATGATATCATGCTGAAAAATAAAACTGGGGTGAGTTGGCCGGAGGGTGACAGCCTGCTGCCCCAGGACTGGCTGGGCATCGGTCAGTGGGTGGTGAGCAATTGCATTGTGGATCACTTGTTTTGTATATTTTTCATCATTATTATTATTTGCGCTTCCTCTTCTGTCCTATTAAACTGCCTTTATCTCAACCCACGAGTTTTACCTTTTTTCCAATTCTCTCCTCCATCCCACTGTGGGGGATTGAACGAATGGCTGTGTGGTGCTTAGCTGCTTGACAGGTTTAATGATGACAGTCCTTTTTGGAGCCCAATGTGGGGCACGAAGGGTTGAGATAATGACTGATCTGACCAGAGTTTGTTAAAACAAATTTTTTATAAGCATTCATTACATTAGTTTCATAGTCACTGGTCTTACAATGTTGATTTATTCGCTCTCAGAGTTGTTGTGCTTGTTCTCAGAGTTGTGTTCTGTAACACCTTACTTGCTGTGTATGTTCCCTGTTTTGCTGTTTATCACTTCTGTGGGCTGGGTTAAAGTTATAATTTTGCCGTACTGTGTAACACTGGCTTATGATATGGTAAAATTACTGGTTGTGAGACTAATCTGGTATTTTTACTCAGCATTGCCATCACCTTCATATTTCAGGAACCATTTCTCAGAAACTATTATAATTACACTCTTTATCTTTTCTCCTCGGAGAGCCAATCTGTGGGGGAGACAAGGGGGGGCACTTTCCCCCTCTCCTTCACCTTCCCCTTCTCCTCCAGGCTAGTTACAATAGCTCTTGAGAATTTTGAATATCCTTGGGATGTTCAAACCAGCATGTTCCTTTTGCTATGTCTCCTGACTGTATTTCAGGTCTTGTTTAAGGTTAAACAACTGTTTAAGAGTACCACCCAGAGATCTACCCTGAGGCCGGATAGTTAGGAGTAACAGGGTGCATGGGATAGTATGGGCAAATACCTAGGACAGTGGGCACCTTCAATGTTTTGGAACTTTACCCCTGATCAAGTGCAGAATCCTGAAAAGCTAGTAAAATATTTGGAAAAAGTATGCCATCACCCTGACAATTCCAGACACAGATCACTGCAACGTGCTGAGGCCTGTCCCATGCCTACCAATCCCTGTTCAACACTATTCAGTACCCTCAAGGGGAAGAGAAGTCTCTGCATCTGACAACAAAATGACAGGCACTGTGGCTACTCCATCCCTGTGACAGGCACTGCAGCTGAACCAGAGAACCAACCCATGATTATTGGCCCTATACACAGTTGCCCCTATACACAAGAAGAAACATTGGATGCAAAAGTCAGCTCATTTAGTAAAGGAAGAATCTCCTACTAAGAAGGGGAAGGAAGAAGAAGTGGGCGAGGCAGGCTACTCCAAAGCAGGGCCATCATGAGAAGAGGAGGAGGAAGAGGCAGAACTCATAAACAAGGAGGTAACCACTTGATCCCTATCTCTGAGTGAGCTGTGAGATATGTGAAAAGATTTCAGCTGTCGTCCAGGCAAGCACCTGGCTGCTCTGATGCTGGCATAACAGGGCCAGTAGCCTGGAATTAGAGGGTAGCAAAGCCAAGCAGCTGGGATCCCTGTCTAGGGAAGAGGGTATTGACATGGCAATTGGAAAAGGGCACAAGGCCTCAGCCTCTGGAGGCCACTTCTGTCAGGTATTCCTTCAATGAAGATGGAATATGCCAGGCAAGTGGACCACCACAGAGCACACCATCGTCATATACCAACTCCTTGGCAGTAATGACCTGGAAAGATGGAGAGGGACAAATGATGGATGAGTTGGCTGGCCAACTCTGACAATACAAACTCTCTCTTCATCCTTACGGGACTGCATCTTGGCTGTGGAGAAACTGTCTCGGGAGTTCCAGCAATTGCCACCCTGACAATTCCAGACACAAATCACTGCAACGTGCAACCCATGGGCCTGTATCTCAGCTATTAGGATTAGGTGTTCCTCTGCTCAACAGAGAGGATATAGTGGATACACATCACGGGCCATCCTGTGGTTTTACCTGTGTGACCATGGAGAGGACATGAGGAAGTGGGATGGAAAATCCACCTTGAACCTAGAGGCATGGGTACACGAGTTGCAAGGAAAAACAATCACAAAAGGGGGTTCTTCTGGGAAAATTGCTGCTCCAGTTTCCAGTGGGCACTTCCCCACACAGAGTAGAAGGGCTGATCTTACTTCTAGTCTTAATAAAGGGACTTCTGACTGATATTTACAAGAAGCGAGCAAGGAATACTATGACCAGGACTAAAGGGGCCCTGCCTCCAGCCAAGTGGAGGAAGGGGACAACTGGGTTTACTGGACAGTGTGGATTTGATGGCCTGGCACATCAGACCCACAGGAATATAAGGCTCTGGTGGACACCAGTGCACAGTGACCCTAATGCCATCAAGCTATAAAGGGGCAGAACGCATCTGTATTTCTGGAGTGACTGGGGGATCCAACAGCTAACTGTACTGGAGGCTGAAGTGAGTCTAACTGGGAATGAGTGGCATAAACACCCCATTGTGCCTGGCCCAGAGGTCCTGTACATCCTTGACATAGACTGTCTCAGGAGAGGGTATTTCAAGGACCAAAAAGGGTACTGGTGGGCTTTTGGTATATCTGCCTTGGAGATGGAGGAAAGTAAACAGCTGTCTACCTTGCCAGGTCTCATTGAGAACCCTTCTGTTGTGGAATTGCGGAGGGTCAAAGAACAATGGATGCTGATTGCTACCACAACGGTGCACTGGTGGCAATATCGCACCAATCAAGACTGTCTAGTTCCCATTCATAAGCTGATTCATTGACTGGAGAGCCAAGAAGTGATCAGCAAGACTCACTCACCCCGTAACAGTCCCATGTGGCCAGTGTGAAAGTCTAATGGAGAGTGGAGACTAACAGTGGTCTATCGTGGCCTGAATGAAGTCACGCCACTGCTGAGTGCTGCCGTGCCGAACGCGCTAGAACTTCAGTACGAACTGGAGTCGAAGGCAGCCAAGTGGTATGCTTCAACTGATACTGCTGATGTGTTTTTCTCAATCCCTTTGGCAGCAGAGTGTAGGCCACAGTTTGCTTTCAATTGGAGGAGCATCCGATACACTTGGAATCGACTACCCCAGGGGCAGAAACAGAGCCCCACCATTTGCCATTGACTGATCCAGACTGCACTGAAACAGGGTGAAGCTCTGGAACACCTGCAATACATTGATGACATCATTGTATGGGGCAACAGAGCAGAAGAGGTTTTTGAGAAAAGGAGAAAAAAGTCCAAATCCTTCTGAAAGCCAGTTTTGCCATAAAATAAAGTAAGGTCAAGGGACCTGCACAGGACATCCAGTTTTCAGGAATAAAATGGCAAGATAGATGTCATCAGATCCCAATGGATGTGATCAACAAAATAGCAGCTATGTCTCTGCTAACTAGCAAAAAGGAAACACAAGCTTTATTAGGTGTTGTGGGTTTTTGGAGTATGCATATTCCAAATTACAGTCTGATTGTAAGCCCTCTGTATGAAGTGACCCGGAAGCAGAACAATTTCAAATGGGGCCCTGAGCAACAGCAAGCCTTTGAAAAAATTAAACAGGAAACAGCTCATGCAGTAGCCCTTGGGCCAGTCTGGGTAGGGCAGGATGTTGAAAATGTGCTCTATACTGCTGCTGGGGAGAATGGCCCTACGTGGAGCCTCTGGGAGAAAGCACCAGGGGAGACTTGAGGCCAACTGAAAAAGAGATATTGCCAGCATATGAAGCGGTTCGAGCTGCTTCAGAAGTGGTTGATACTGAAGCACAGCTCCTTCTGGCACCCTGACTGCTGGTGCTGGACTGGATGTTCAAAGGGAGGGTTCCCTCTACACATCATGCAACTGATGCCACATGGAGTGAGTGGGTCGCACTGATTGCACAACAGGCTCGCATAGGAAACCCCAGTCACCCAGGAATCTTGGAAGTGATAATGGACTGGCCAGAAGGCAAAGATTTCAGAATATCACAGAGCAGGAGGTGACACATTCTGAAGAGGCTGTATAATAAACTGCCAGAAAATGAGAAGCAATATGCCCTGTTCACTGATGGGTCCTGTTGCATTGTGGGAAAGCATCGGAGGTGGAAGGCTGTTGTAGGGAGTCCTATACAAGTTGCAGAAAATGCTGGATTGACCCAGTTTGCAGAAGTGAAAGCCATCCAGCTGGCTCTAGATATTGCTGATCAAGGAAAATGTCCAGTGCTCTATCTCTATACTGACTCATGGATGGTCGCAAATGCCCTGTGGGGGTGGTTGCAGCAATGGAAGTAGGGCAACTGGCAGTGCAGAGGTAAACCCATCTGGGCAAGGTATGGGTAAACCCATTGTGGCAAGATATTGCTGCCTGGCTAGAGAAACTGGTTGTAGAAGTATGTCATGTAGATGTTCATGTACCCATCAGGCCACTGAAGAAGATCAAAACAATGAGCAGGTGGATCAGGCTGCTAAGATTGAAGTGGCTCAGGTGGATCTGGACTGGCAACACAAGAGTGAATTATCAACACTGTTCTCATCCTAAATCCAAAACACAGCCCTATGCCATCTACTAGGAAGAAAATTAACTCTATCCAAGATGAAACCAGGACAATATTCACTCCTTATTCTATACCATCTACATCATGCCCAGGTCCCACACTTTCCAATACATCCCAGTTAATCAGCACTACCTCTCCTGTCTTTTGGTATATACACACAGTTATTATTCCCTCAGTCTATGGGCCATCTCTCTAAAATGTCCATTGAGTTCTTTTAGTCCATGACTTTGCACTCCATCTGTCATAACAGTCCTTCAGGGCAAGAGAGATCTTGTCTGGTGTTAGCTGCCTGTCGGGTTAAACTGCATTATGTTACTTAATCATGCAGGATCAAAGACAACTTGATGCCATGTAACATATAATATTCTAGACAAGAAAAGAGTAAAAGGGTCAGGTCCAGCATTTCATACTATATGTTGCATCAGAACAAAAAAGTGAATGAAACCCTGAAATGTCTCTGTAGGAAGCATTAGCTAGTCCATTTTGTTTCCTGAATAAAGTGTGAATTTATAAGTATTTTGAGATGTGAATGAAATAAAATTTTCTCATGAAAATAGAGGCATGTTGAGATCAGCAATGAGATCTATGCTTCAATGGCTTCTTTGTTTGTTTGTTGTTGAATTTTTTCCTGTCATCCCAGGGGCCTGACCGGCTTAGTTAAAATTTGTTAACTGCCTTGACTGATTTAACATTGCTACTGTCTAACACTGCTCCCAAATTGCAAATGAGCTTGATCC
This sequence comes from Strix aluco, assembly GCF_031877795.1. Classification (NCBI taxonomy): domain Eukaryota; kingdom Metazoa; phylum Chordata; class Aves; order Strigiformes; family Strigidae; genus Strix; species Strix aluco. The sequence goes on from NC_133932.1 coordinate 80,995,761, forward strand.
AACCCCCACTAAATTGAATGGAAATGTTCCCAGTGCCTCTGACTGATACTGGAGCAGTTCCATTCTTTGTATCATTTATTAGGGCATTTTGTTTGGCATGATTTGAGAAGTCCTTTGGTAAGACTCATGCCTTTTTATCTGCATTAGGTTTGCTTTCCAAAATTCTGTCATTACTAGAAAGCTTTATTAAAGACCTGTGGAAACTTAGCATTACTTGAAGACTAGTAGTGCAATAGTCTTTAAAAGATAATTGCACTGCATATATGAATCTAGAACAATCTAGTAACAAATAAAATTTCAGAGCACACTCTTTCTTATTGACCTCTTCAGCTTCAGTGGACAATGTTCAAATCATCTCACATTTACAGAGTAATCACTCAACTTGCTGCAACAACTGGGTTCAGACTGGAATTGTGACTCATCTGCACATTACTAGTCTATTGCTTTATTGGTCATCACAGAATGGTCATCACAGTTATATAAACTAAATTTAATTTCTTTTTATAAAGTAACATTTTGATGCTGCTTTTTGTACCCTAAATAACCTGGTAAACAAGATGTTTCTTGTAATGGATTTTACTGGCAAATAATGTATTATTCAAATGTACCCAGTCCAAGGTAATTTGTACTAATGGCCAGTAACCATATTTGAAATATGACTGGTTTAATTGCCAAAATTAAGCCAATTTCTTCCATATGTCAGTAAAGGTAGCTGCTCCAAGAAAGTCAGATTCTGTGCGTATACAATTTAGAGCCTGGTCCATAAAAGTTAATTCAGAGTAATTTCTATACCATTACAAGGGAAAAAGCCTTAAATGCAAATATTAAGATGTTTGGATGGTGACCAATTTACTGCACAGTAGCTGTTAATGTCATGGTTAGGGAGAACACTTTCAAGTTCATGATTGTAAAAGAATGTATTTCATTCAGGGAGCTTAAGCAGCAAGTCACAGAATCACAGAATCATCTAGGTTGGAAAAGACCTTGAAGATCATCCAGTCCAACCATTAGCTTAACATTGACAGTTCTCAACTATACCATATCCCTAAGCGCTATGTCAACCCGACTCTTAAATACCTCCAGGGATGGGGACCCCACCACTTCCCTGGACAGACTATTCCAACGCCTAACAACCCGTTCTGTAAAGAAATGCTTCCTAATATCCAGTCTAAACCTTCCCTGGTGCAACTTGAGGCCATTCCCTCTTGTCCTATCACTCATTACTTGGTTGAAGAGACTCATCCCCAGTTCTCTGCAACCTCCTTTCAGGTAGTTGTAGAGGGCGATGAGGTCTCCCCTCAGCCTCCCCTTCTCCAGACTAAACAACCCCAGTTCCCTCAGTCGCTCCTCGTACGACATGTGCTCCAGACCCTTCACCAGCTTCGTTGCCCTTCTCTGGACACGCTCGAGTTATTCAATGTCCTTTTTGTAGTGAGGGGCCCAAAACTGAACACAGTAGTCAAGGTGCAGCCTCACCAGTGCCAAGTACAGGGGTAAGATCACTTCCCTGTCCCTGCTGGCCACGCTACTTCTGATGCAAGCCAGGATACCATTGGCCTTCTTGGCCACCTGGGCACACTGCTGGCTCATGTTCAGCTGTCTGTCAATCAACACCCCCAGGTCCTTCTCTGACTGGCAGCTCTCCAGCCACTCCTCCCCAAGTCTGTAGCGCTGCTGGGGGTTGTTGTGGCCGAAGTGCAGCACCCGGCATTTGGCCTTATTGAAACTCATGCAGTTGGCCTTAGCCCATCGCTCCAGCCTGTCCAGATCCCTCTGCAGAGCCTCCCTACCCTCGAGCAGATCAACACTCCCACCCAACTTGGTGTCGTCTGCAAACTTACTGAGGGTGCACTCGATCCCCTCGTCTAGATCATCAATAAAGATGTTAAACAGGAGTGGCCCCAAAACCGAGCCCTGGGGGACACCACTTGTGACCGGCCGCCAACTGGATTTAACTCCATTCACCACAACTCTTTGGGCCCGGCCATCCAGACAGTTTTTTACCCAGCGAAGAGTGTGCCCATCCAAGCCACAAGCAGCCAGTTTTGCCAAGAGAATGCTGGGGGAAATGGTGTCAAAGGCCTTACTAAAGTCAAGGTAGACAACATGCACAGCCTTTCCCTCATCCAATAAGCAGGTCACCCTGTCATAGAAGGAGATCAGGTTTGTCAAGCAGGACCTGCCATGTTGACTGGGCTTGATCATCTGGTTGTCCCGCATGTGTTGTTTGATGGTACTCTGGATGAGCTGCTCCATCAGCTTCCCAGGCACCGACATCAAGCTGACAGGCCTGTAATTTCCTGGATCATCCCTCTGACCCTTCTTATAGATAGGCATCACATTGGCCAGTTTCCAATCTGTTGGGACCTCCCCAGTCAGCCAGGACTGCTGATAAATGATGGAAAGTGGCTTGGCGAGCACCCCAGCCAGCTCCTTCAGCACCCTCGGGTGTATCCCATCAGGTCCCATAGACTTGTGTATGTCTATGTGATGCAGTAGGTCACTGACTATCTCCTCCTGGATTGTGGGGGGGTCGTTCTCCCAGTCTCTGTCCTCTGGCTGAGGAGGCTGGATTCCCTCTAATACAACTAGTCTTGCTATTAAAGACTGAGGCAAAGAAGGCATTAAGGACCTCAGCCTTCTCCTCATCACTTGTTACCATGTTTCCTCCTGCATCTAGCAGGGGATGGAGACTCTCCCTGGTCTTTTTTTGCTACTGACATACTTATAGAAACATTTCTTGTTATCCTTGATTGCTGAAGGCAGATTAATTTCCAGCTGGGCTTTAGACCTCCTGATTTCCGCCCTGCATAGCCTCACAGCCTCTTTGTAACTAAGTCAACTCAGTGAGCTAAACTATTTTATAAAAAACTTTACATTTTCATTCAGATTCAAGGAGTCATTAAACATTTCCAGACGTTATTCATGTGAAGCTTCCTTTCCTTAAATTTAAAGTTTTATCTCATGGAGATTACTGATGCAATTTAGCATGAACTGATTCTAAAGCGAATGTGGAGAACCAGCGAGCAAAACTAAACTGATTTCATCTGCACTAGCTTTCCTTTTGTGACACTTCATTGACTTCAGTAGACTCACTTCTTGCCCATAAAAATGGGATCAAAATCAGACTCAGAAATACAGTATATATTTCATTTGCTAATATTCAGGGAATAGGTTCACAAACTATTAAATTCATTTACATAATCATAAAACTATAAAATATCCAGTCTTAGATGTCTGGATTTCCTTTTTTCTAAGCTCTATAAACATATAGAAGTGGGTTGTATTTTTTTAATAAATGTCATAAATGTTCCAATTTACCTATTACTACACCTTCTAGGATGAATGCCATACTTAGATCATAGTGCTTGCTGAAAGAACAAGTAAGAAAATAAAAACAATGGAATCATTTTTTTGAAGAAACAATATAAAGCTTTTGCAGTTAGTTGAGAAAACTCTACATTTATTTTCATCTTGTTAAAAATGGTTCATTCTTAGGAGTAATTAGGAGATCTGAATCTAAACTTACTACAGTAACTTGGGAACAAGGTAATTGCTGTCATTAGGAGTTGATTGGCAAGGACAGACAAAATGAGAAGATGCTGGATGAAGCTAGACTTCTCTGCATTAGAAATACACCTATTATGGTTGGGGGTGGGGAAAGGGTGACTGTTTTGTGTATGAAAAATTTCCTTTCAAAATCACACACTGCTTTATTTGAATATGCAGTTTTGAGTCACTATTTTAATTAGCTCTTGATCCCTAGGGGAAGGAGCTTATAGGTGTCTGCACAGTTGTGCCACTTGTCACAGATGGTGAATGGGATGCAAACCTAGCCAAAAGTGTTAGGACTGCACAGTTACATATGCAGTCTTGTAGGTAAACAAACATCCCTGTAATTTTTGGGCCAGATCACTAGATCCAAAACTATTAACTCTATCTAGGTGCTGCCACGAACACAAAGAGACTACAAACAGAACCCTAACACATGAGTGAAATCTGTAACAATACAGCTATGTTTATGTTGTTAGCTTTTTCTTAAAAAAAATCCCAAACCAAAAAAACCACAAAACCAGAAAAAACACAAGTAAAAATAGATTTAACTCATAACTATTTCTAAACCTTTGTCGTCATTGTTTACAACCTAAATTACCTCAGCATTTTTAAATAGCAAACACTATTCCCCATCCACAAGTACCTCAGTATGCTTCATAACCTCATCTTTCAATCAGGATTTATGGCTCATGTTACTGATTACATTTTCTTGGAAGATCATGCATACACATGGAAGATCATGATACAGGCTCTTAATGAGATGGATGCTGTTCCCATTTTGAGCTGGTGTTTTTTAAGACAATTTCTTTTCTCATAATGTTACAGATATCTCAGAAAATAGGTCAGTTAGTTTTAGTTACTAAATGAAAGTTAGTTCAGTTAAATCATTCTTACCTTTTACAGACAAAAATGATGGATTATATGTACTAGCTACAGCACCTGTTTCTTAGTATCATATAAAATACTGATAGACTGCCCTTCCATCATGTTGCAAAGCATTGCTGGTGTCCTAGGCATTTGTAACTAGGGAAGAACTAAAACAGGGTTAGATTTACTTGCTGATCTGGGGTTCTACTCAATAATATTGCTGCTTTTGGTATTTTAGAGTGTTATGATATGGTGAGACGTAAATGAAGGCAAATGTGCCTAAAAAGTACAGACGGCTGTTCTTTTTGGAGTGTGTGAGATGGATTTCCTAGTGTGGCTAAATGCTATGAGGATAATGAGTCTTAAAATTTCTAGTAGAATTTATAATCTAAAAAAATGGGCTTTTTGGCAAATATTGAGGTACATACATAAAACCAAAATAAAATATCTGTGTTGACTTTGTATAAAAAGAAGACACTTAAAAAAATTTAATGATGAAATCAGAAAGGTCAAAGGATATCCTATAATGACATTTTAAGTCTTCCCTGGTAATTTGTGACATATTGTACAAATCTTCTCTGCTGTGCTGTGCAAATACACATATGTTCTGTAACATCTGGAATAAAGCAGTTTTTGCTAGGAATGTATCAGCCAGGGGATTTCTGAGAGATCATAGTTTTGTATCTGACTAAGTGAATAATTTCTGCTTTCCAAAGGTGAAAACTAAGAATGATATTTAGTGTTCACTAATCATTAAGTCAAATGGTCCATTATTGGAATAGCTGAGATAATTATCAAAGCTGATAGAAAACGGTCCCACTACTGCAACTACTTTTTGTACCAATTTATGTATGTATATTTTTTATGATCCCGTGTTCTTGTGATTCTATCTGTAGAAGACAATCAGAAGCTCTGAGCTGATACAGAAACATTTGACTCATTTCAGACATCTTTCTACTTTGAGGGATAAGACCTTCCCTATGAAAACCAAAAACCTCTGAGTGTGTTTGATAAAACACACTTAAATAGGCATCAGAATGTTAAGCCAGAAGAGAAACTCTAACAAGTCTCACATTATTCTGTACACTGAAGTATTTATTATCCTAAGGGACATTACTGGTCACAGTAATGTTTTCTTGGTCACAACAGGTTTTCCTGATAATCAAGAATAGATTTTTCCATTATATCACTCTATAACAAGCACTGAAGAGCAGCTAAACTGTGGTAACTTAAATCGAGATCCCTGTTATCCTGGCTGTTTTATTGCTTATGATAGGCAGTTATCTGATAGAGGTGTGTTCAGCTGGAAAGGCATTTCTCGGGCCACTGAATCCTTTCCTGTCATCCTGTGCCACCCCAGTCCTGATTAAGACAACACTGTAATATAACATCAACTCCATTTAGCTTCCAAACCACAACCTCACAACCCTTACAAACACCCTATTATAAATCTATAAATCTATACAGTAGGAGACAGCAGAAGCCACAAGCTATAATGAGCCATAGGGGAACTCAAGGTCATCCATGTCTGAGAGGCCTTCAATATGAGAGACTTTGTTAGCTGACAGAAGTGGATTTGGGAGAATGCATCCCCTAGAGAAGGCAAGAAAGTAGATGAGCTCTCATTGTCTGATATAATCTTCTTTCCTCAGTCTGTTAACCTTAAAATTGGAAATAAGGCAAGGTGGTTTCAGAACAGGCTAGCTGTGAAAGGACACAGCAATGGGCTGTGAGCAGACAGCTGAGCTCCACCAGCCAGTCAGAAAGGAACTGCACTGGTAAATTTATTGCTTGATGGACTACAGATTAATTAAATAGTAATGCTGTGATCCAGTTAAACCTTGTCCCTTGCATCCTGTCTAGGTACCCATGTGCCTGGGACAACAATTCAAGAAAACCAGAAGAGCTGATTGTCTTAGGAGAAATAAAAAAAAGTATAAATAGAAAAGATGTCAGCACGGTGTTTCAGCTGAAAAAGGACAAGAAAAAGAGTATGAAGCAAGTTTTACATAAAGACTCCTCAAAGAAGCAGTAGTAGGAGCCATAAAAGCAGCTGCTGCAGCAGACTCTTTATCTGGTGTGACTGTCCGAACACTTTAGACAGCTTTTGAAAGCAGACGGAGAGCTCCAGTTTGCAGCATTCCTTTTATACATTTTTATGCTAATACATTCACATTTTCCTTCAGGAAATACATGTATTTTTTGCATTATCAGTGCCAGCCTAAAGTTTTAAGAACTTTCTTTTGCTCGGAAAAAAGATGCTTGTGTCATCTTGGGCAAGGGGGGATGTGCCTTTCAGGAATACCCAGTTCAAGCTAGCCTTCTTTCTTAGCTGCTTTCTGCTGGTTTAGCTTTTACACTGTCTACTCGGGAACATAAACATACACACACACACAAAAAAAGCCTCTTGGGGGAGATGTCCTGACTCTGTACATAAAATGCCACTAAAACAGCACACAATCAGCACTGGGGAAAAAAAGGATCATCAGTGCAGAAAATCAGAGTCGTGTTTCAAAGACTGACAGCATACCTAAATCTGGGTTCCACAAAGCAAAGGCCAAGTGCCACTGAAGCTAACAGCAAATCTTCTCTTAATTTCACTGGGGGAGGAATGTGGAGGTATACCTGAGCTTTCATATTCTCTGGGGAAGAAGAGTGCAGAGAGGTAGAAAAGGTGAGTAACACAAATAAAGTCTACTATTTAAATCCTGGAAAACAATAGCAGCAACTTTACAGAGCATATTAAGATAGGGCTCCTGGGAGCTCCTTCCTACTTTACCACTAATTTTGAGGAACAAGTTACTTTGGACCTGATTTTGAAAGTATTAGTTTTATTTAGTCAGTCAGCTGAGGACCCTGGTTCATGCAGTAGTTACACATTCCAATAGAACTACGCCTGTGCGAATATCTGCCTTAACAGAGATCTTAATTCACTGAAGCAGCAGGAATTGAATGTGACTTCGGATCAGGACCCTGTTTTCACAACAGTTAAATAGTTATACCTACTTTATTTCACAAAGGATTGAGAATGAATCTTACCATTTTTTTTTTTTTCTTCCCAGCACTCTGTGATTTTATTTATATAAAATAGTATTTGTTCATCAGAAAACTAACATATCTCTCTGTACTTTCAATTTATTGTAAGGGCTAGAAGGTACAAGCACTCTAATGAAACTCATTTCATCAAAGTCATCCAGCCTTTTAGGTACTAGCAGAACTTCTTATGTGTGACAATATCTGAAATGCAGAGCAAAGTAAGGGGGAAAGTAAAAGAAAAAAAAGACCAATGCAAATGTTAGAATTGAAGTACAATAAAAAAGTTTTGCGAATCCAGAGCATCAAGTTTCTGTAGTTAGTGTGGTCCCAACAAAAACATCAAAAAAACATTGCTCACAGAAAGAAGTCTGATAGTTGAGATGAAGAAGGGACATAACAGGTATACTCAAAGATACATTGAGTGTTTTATCCTAAGGGCATAAAGATTTATAGTCTCCTAAATATCCCATGACACATTCTGATTTTGGTGGGGCTCTATTAAACATATGGCAGGTGAAGACTTCCATCAATACATGTGTTAATCTGTCCCTTGGGATGTCTGAGGAATTCCTGTGGAGAGAACTACAGAAATGCTCAAACTCACAGAGAACAATTATGAAGTGTTAAACTGGGTGTCAAAGATTTCTGAAGTTGTCATAATAAAGTTCAAACAGAGAGTTTAAATAACACTTCAGCAGGATACTGTCTTTCCTAACCATAGACTCTGGGGGAAAGTTTCCAGCTGGATGCTGAACTAAATTTCAGTGATGGTAAAAAGCAAAGGAGACAGACTGCTCCATGGGTGGACAGTGATGTCTTTTTATCTTACTCATTAGTAATGACAAAATAATTTTCTCTTAGTTTATATAAAGTGATTTAACTTAAAGAAGAAAGAACCACTGGCTGTCTGCACAAGAACTAAAGTCTTTTCCTCTGAACATTAAGGTCTGCCCATAAATACATATTTAATCTGCATGTATCTGTGCTCAGTAACCATATCTTACATGATACAGCATATAATATAGGCATAATCTGTTCAATTACCATAAGCTGATCAACTGGTGCACAGTTCCTAAGGAGGAATTCAGGATCACATCGTAAACTTATTTCAAACAAGTATAAAAGTTTCTTGCCACATCAATTCATCACATATTCTTTATCAGATATTGATACTTTGCAGAAAAAAACCCAGTATTTTAGAAAGACTTCATGTTTTATCAGAAATATATTTTCCCTTTTCAGTCAGAAGCTAGAGTGCCATTTTCAGTCTAGCAGTATATGAATCAAAGGCAGAAAAGAATACATTATTTAAAAATCCAGCTCTTATCAATACAAAGGAAAGTTGTATTTTTCTGTAAGTGAAAATATAGCAAATCTAGACTCTAATGGTTTTATGATTCCCAAATATTGCATATTCCTATTTTCAATGATCAGAATCTTTCTTGAATGATTACAAACCAAGCAGATACAAATGAGGCAGTATAGAACCCAGGCTGGTAACCATGACAGATATCTCAAAATACTTAATTCCACTGAAACAACTCTAGCATTGAAGATATCTTTCCTTACGTTGTTAGTTTGCAGCACTGAGGCACAGGCACAGTCCTGGATGCCTTAGGTAGAATTTATATGTACATACATGTCTACAATGTAGATGTCTTAACGTAAATTAGTGACTGTGACTAACTCCTGCTGCCTTCAACAGAAATCTCAGGTGGGATTCAGCTCTTCTTCCTTCTAGATCTGTACGCGTTGGATATCAGGCGTGAGTTACACAACTCAGATTCGTTTCATGGTTGATGACAGAAAGAAATAAATGCTTCCTAAAAGGGATTCATCTGACCTATCTCAGACCTCTATCTCAAGAAGAATTTAACAACCCTCTGAAGCTGTTTATCTCCATCGACAGGAAAGACAAATGACTACTTCGAACATAATGATCTGCCTTCAAGACCAATAGGTTATAAAGGATGATTCCTTTCTGTTATAACAATCAGTTGGTACTAAAGATCTCTAGCAGTGCCTGCAGGGCTTCCTTCCATTCCTCGGGACTGGTTCCCAAAACATCCACAAACACAAACTGCTGTGAATTAGCAATACAGGCATCTGACAATACTACAACTTAGTGATCTAGTATTTTATACTAGATTCCCAGAGAAAGAGCATTGCCCTGACTGACATTACAATCATTTTTTTCAAATCTCTTAATTTTGCACTGCATTTTTGAATACTAAGTGGCTGTGTTTGTACAGCATAGTTTACTTTTCTGTGTTGCATTGTCTCACAGAGAGGCTTCTCTGACTTCATGGCTCAGGTAGTGTGTTGCAGTGAACAGCCGAGTGAGCCTGGCAAATGCTGATGGAGCCTGGTCAAGGAGACCCTTTGGCATGCAACTGCCTGCCTGACCACAAACATTGTGAGATGGACAGCTTGCAGACTGGTTGGGGACTCTCGCCCTGCATTGGTGGAAACTCTATGTACAGACACAGACTTGATAAATCTACATAGATAGATGATTTTTCTCTCTGGCAATAGCTGTCTTTCTGTGGAGTACGAGAGCTTGCAAGTAATGTCATTTACGTGGAAATGTTTCTTGACCTCCTACTTCTGGGCAGACTTACCAGAGAGAAGAGAAGGAGAATCATACCAGACTGTGCAAAGGTCCAGGTGGTTAGGGGAACACACTTTTAGAAACTGCAGATTACCAGTGCCTTATATTTCTCTGTTGATTTCGCACAAGAAAATGAAGTCCCATACTGCACATGAGTAAATATGTTACCATAAATTCCCTTTTTTAAAATAATGTCAATGATAATCCTAGAATAGGACTCACTACTTGGAATTCGGCATTGCACTGAAGCGCAAATACAGTTTATTAAACTTGTCAGCAATAGCTATTTTTGGCTTCTCTGTAGTGAAAATTTTAATGTAAAGTTAAATTACTACTCAGCCATAGAAAGAAACTCTTTATTATTTGAATTTTTAAAGCCTTACTGTAAATTGCTAGAGGTGAATAGTACACTAACACTATAAAAATAAAATGGAAACCCTCTAAAGTGCTGCAATCCAGAAAATATATGTACTGTTATCACAGATCACAAATGCAGCTACAGATAATTTTAAACATATGGTAAGCTTCTACTTAAGTACTTATATTTTAGGGAGCATAACTGTGCTCTAAATCTTATTGTAGTCACAGAATAATTTTGCTTTGAACATTTGTGTAGGTAAACCTAGTGCTGCTCATAATGATATTTATTGAAGCTGGATTGGTTTACAATTTGCAACTCATTAATTCAGTATATAATTCCAAATAAATAAGGAGTTTCTTGTGTAGCTATTTAACTCAACAGCAATATATTACTGTAAAATACTAGCTATCAGCAGTTGTTTCATGAGTAGCAGAACTAATGAGGTCTAGTGTGTCTATCAGTTACTTTCTAGTATTTCTCTATACACCAGTGTGTCTTGCTGCTGTGTTCCACGTCCTCCGTCTCTGTCTTTCTTCCCACCACTACCTGTCTGCTGAATTTAGTTGATCTCAGTCAATGGATTTTTCATCCAAGTACTGCTGAGGGCTGACCATGATCTCATAATACCACTGTAAGGATCCTCAAGGGAATAAGGCATCACTAAGTTAAGACAATGTTTGAGCTTTTTAAAAGTTTTAATTACGTAAGGAAAAACTAATGTAGAAAGTCAGAATCAAATCATAGAATGACAGGACCACAGAACAGCCCAGGTTAAAAGGTCCAACCTTTCATGGAAAAGGGAGCCTAGATGAGATTATCTAGCACCATCTCCAAATGCATCTTGAAAACCTCCATGATGGAGACTCTACCACATCCCTGCTGAGGTTGTTCTAGTGATTGATTGTTCTCAGTGTAAAAAAAGGCTTTCTTATATCAAGATAAAACCTCTCCCAGTGCAACTTGTACCAGCTGCTCCTTGTCTTTTCCACGTGGCTTCTTGTGAAGAGAGACACTCCATCCTCTTTGAGGTGATGATTTTGGTTTAGCTATTTTTTAAAAAATGTTTTAAGTTATTATTAATTATTATTCATTTATTGCACAGTTTTTAAACTGTTTGCAGCTTGAAGAAAAAGCTCCCCTTGAATCAGATTTCTGACAGACATTTATCCAAATGAGTCAGTGAGCTACAGATGATATATCCTGATTTTAAGTTGTTTCTTTGAGACCAGAGTAAAATGTGCATGGTCATTGAAACACAGGAGCCCTTTAATTCCTTATGTGATAAAAGTGTCTATTTTTCCATGCTTGTTACCTTTTGTCTTACACAGATGTTGATGTATAGGCTGACATATTAGTTCCTCATTTTAATATGCCTTTTATTTTGAAGATTGATTTCTTAGGGCACGTCATTATTTTCAAGATATCCCCAAATATTCCTTATTTTATCCTTTTTTAGACGTCAGCAGGCCTCTTCTATTTATGTTCAGTGACACAGGACTATGAATGCGTCCTGTCAGTTTTTGAACCTGTTAAAGCGTCAGGCTTCTGACCATTCAGTCCTTACACAAACATAATTTGATTTGCAAACTGAATAAGAGAAACCAAAACCACAGCTGAATGGAAACAGAAGGAAAAATTTGGGGACTATGAGTAATAAGAAGAAAGGTAAGATAATTAAACTCTAATGAAAAACTTAAAATGTTTTTTATTATTAATAATAATAATATTATCATGGCAGTCACTTGAAACCCAGTGGGCTTTGACACTACACTGTGCAAAGAAAACGCAGAAACAAATAACAATCCAGGCTTCTTGGCTATTAGTCTAAAGAGATTTGATAAAGAAGGTGAAGGTGAAGGCAGGAAGGGATAAATCATACAGTCCACCACCAGAATGTAGTATTTTGAAAGGAAAAAATTATATTATTGATTTGTTTTAAAAACATTCTTGTGTGAGAAGCATATACACATGTGGACTTCAGATGCAGAGAGGGTGCAAAGTGATAAAAAAAGAAGTGAGTAAGAGTCCAGTGAGAAGAATCTGAGGGAGAGTTGAAAAGAAATTGAAGTAAACACATAGGCTGATTACAACATACTTCTCAGCAGAAAATATCCAAGGACACATTTATATATTCTGAGTGCCAGTTTTCGATGTCTAGTGCATGAAATAGATCCCATTTTCTGTCATTGGTGGTGTGTGCAGCAGCACAGCTCTGAAACCAAGCTTCTCTGATGTGAATTTGCAATGTAGCCAGGGCAGATGTACAAGGTACAAACAAGAAAGTATTCCCAGATGACTTAATATGCTTCCCTGGGTTCAGTTCTCAATCCATTGATAGTCTCTTCTTTGCCCCGTTAAATCTTCGCTGGAGAGGTGACCAGTTGCCTACCACTGGAGAGTCAACTTGTTGCTTACCAACATGGTTGAATTAATTAGAGATGTCAAGATTGGTGTCAGCCTGGGCTGCGGTGATCATGCCCTGGTGGAATTCGCAATCTTGAGGGATATGGGCCAGGTGAATAGTAGAGTCAGGACCCTGAATTTTAGAGAAGCGAACTTTCAGTTGTTTAAGAAATTAGTGGCTGAGTGAGGACCTCCTGATCAAACTAAAGTATAAGAAGGAAATGCACGGGCAGTGGAACCAGGGACATGTCTCCTGGGAAGAACATAGGATGTGTAAGGATGGGATCAGGAAAGCTAAGGCACAGTTGGAGCTGAATTTGGAAAGGGATGTGAAGAATAATAAGGGTTTCTACAGGTACATCGGGCAGAAAAGAAAGATTAAAGAAAATGTACCCCCTTCAATAAAAAAGAACTAATGACAACCAACGTGGAGGAGGCTCAGATACTCAACATTTTTTTTTGTCTCAGTTTTCAATGGTGATCTCTCCTCCCATATCTCTCAAGTCCCTGAACCTCAAGGCAGGGACTGGGGAATTGAAGATCAGGTTCGAAAACATCTGAGGAACCTGAACACAGGATCTGATGCAATACACCCCAGGGTTGTGAGTAAATTGGCTGATGTAGTTGCCAAGCCACTCCCCATCATATTTGAAAAGTCATGGCAGTCAGGTGAAGTCCCCAGTGACTGAAAAAAAGGAAACATCATGCCCATTTTTTAAAAAGGGTAAAAAGAAGGACCCTGGGAACCACTAACCAGTCAGCCTCACCTCTGTGTCTGGTAAGATTATGGAGCAGATCCTCTTGGAAGATGCATCAAAACATGGAAGACAGGAAAGTGATTAGAGAAAGCCAACATGGCCTCACCAAGGGCAAATTGTGCCTGACTAATCTAGTGACTTTCTACAATGAAGTGACAGCATCAGTGGGCAAATGAAGAGTTACGCATCTCATCTACTGGGAATTCTGTAGGGCCTTTGATATGGTCCCCCACTACATTCTTGCCTTTACATTGGAGAGATATGGGTTTGATGGATGGACTGTTAGATGAGTAAGGAATTGGCTGGATGGCCAAGAATTACAGTCAATGACTCAGTGTCCAAGTGGAAACCAGTAATGAGTGGTGTCCCTCAAAGGTCCATACTGTGACCAATATTATTTAAAATCTTCATCAATGGCATATACAGTAGGACTGAGTTCACCCTCAGCAAGTCTGCCAATGACACCAAGCTGAGTGGTGCAGTTAATGTGCTTGAGGGAAGGGATGCCCATCCAGAGGGACCTTGACAGGCTTGAGGAGTGGGCTTATAGGAACCTCATGAAGTTCAACAAGGCCAAGAGCAAGGTCCTGCAGATGGGTTGGGGCAATTCCAAATATCAATACAGACTGGAGTATGAATGGATTGAAAGCAGCCCTGTGAAAAAGCACTTGGGGATACTGGTGGATTAAAAATTAGACATGAACCAGCAATGCAAGCTTGGGCTGTATAAAAAGTGTGGCTAGCAGGTCGAGGAAGGTGATTTTTTCCCCTCTACTCTGCTCTTGTGAGACCCTGTGTGGAGTACTGCATCCAGCTCTGGGGCCCCTAGTACAAGAAAGACATGGACGTGTTAGAGTGGGTCCAGAGGAGAGCCATGAAAATTGATTAGAGTTCTGGAACACCTCTACTGTGAAGAAAAGCTGAGAGAATAGGGGTTGTTCAGCCTGTTCAGCAGAAGGCTCAGCGGAGACCTTTCAATATATAAAAGAGGCGTATAAGAAAGATGGAGAAAGACTTTTCGCCAAGGCCTGTAGTGACAGGACAAATGGCAAAGGTTTTAAACTGAAAGAAGGTAGGTTTAGATTGGACATAAGAAAGAAATTTTTTAGGATGAGGGTGGTGAGACCCTGGAAGAGGTTGCCCAGAAAAGTTGTGGATGCCCCATCATTAGAAGCATTCAAAGTCAGGTTGGATGGGGCTTTGAGCAACCTGGTCTAGTGAAAAATGTCCCTGCCCATGGCAGGGGTTTGGACTAGATGATCTTTGAAAGTCCCTTCCAACCCAAACCATTCTATGGCTCTGTGATTCCATTATTATTCAACCAGGACAAGTCGATACAAGATATGTGAGCTGGAGACTGCAAACATGATGTGGGGGTCACAACACTATTTTTCCTGCAGTATCATCAGTCACCCACTCTCTTCACACTATCAAGATCTTTAGTCCTCTTCTACTGTTGGGAAGCCTCCCAATTGTGTAGCCAGATTTTGTGATAATTATCACTGCAGTGGATGAACTAAACTGACGTGGCTGCGTTTAGCAAAAGTGCTGTGTATCTATGAAATAGCAGTGACATTTGATACTTAGAAATCGGAACTGAATATTGATGTTGACTAGTTAGTCTACAGGAACTCTTCAGTCATTTAAAATGACATCATTAATTAAACTTTTTTTTTTTTCTTTTAGTTTTACTTCATCAGAAAATGTGGCTCTACCAAAAAAGATTCCTGGGAAGAATCTGAGCAAATTCATCCAAGTGATTTCACAGGTCAAGAGCAACTTTTTTTTTTTTTTTTTTTTTTTGTCCTCCAGTGCCAGAGGAAAAGACATCTAATGTCCTGGTCATTACAGAACTCTGACAGGCTCTGGCAGGTCCAGGTTTAGTTCCCTGACCTACCTGGTTATCTTGGGTTCTGCTCCTCTGCCCTCCTCTCTCTGTTACAGCTTCTTATATTTCTTATTACATCATCCATGGTGTAAAAAACCCTGAAATTTATTTCAGTATAAAACAGGAAACATTGTAGAACATTTTAGAGTATTTTTTAGAACACTTTAGACTATTTAGTTGCATACAAGAAACACTGTTCACCTAATTCTAATACTGAAAATAGAGGAATGAATCATAAAAAGTCTGAACAATCATGACTTTGTGCATTACCAAATACACAATGAATCTATTTGGTTGTACTGACATATCTAGCATTAAATAAAAGTATAAATAAAGATTCAAAGGGTTTCCATTCTAGGTTAGACAGGTAACTACGAACCATAATGTCAAACTGCAGTGCTTAATGCCATGGCACAAAGAAATGAAAAAATACAGCTTTTGGATGTATTGTTTTCCAAGCAAAGAAAATAGAATCTCTATTGCTTTGTGTCTTTCTTTTTATTTCAAATGTCTTCATAAACTACATCTTATGGATATCAGAGCAAAGGCTAGTGGTAGAAACCAACCCAAGAAGTTTTATACGAAGAAAGCGCAATAGCTCACGTGCCAAGAAAAAACTGTGGGGCATGGAAAATAAAGGCATAAAATTGCACAATTAACACGAGGAATAAGTTGTAGATCCTCATTAACAAAGACTTTGGAATGTTCTTGAGTGAAGGTCATTATTTACTGTCAAAGATTCAATCCAATTTCAGCAAGATCACACGGTGCTATCAAAACCTGAGGTCACATCTGCCTGACAAGAGAATCATTATTATCTTGGTACTTTAATTAAAGGAAAGAATGATAAGGTTGTTAAATCTTAAATCAGTAATCTGAATTTTCTTTTGGAATCTGACTCAACTGCTAGAATGAAAATCTGGTTTGAAAAAGGGTAATATGAAAATTAGAAAATGTAAAGGATGCATCATATTTTAGCAAATGTATATATATAAATCAGTTATTTCATAAACATTTTATAGGCAGAGATAAAAAAGCCAGTATAACTGAATTAATGAATTAAATGCAGGATAAAACTTAAAGTATATGTTTGAAGTTCAGAGAAGGCTGGGATTAAGTTAAAACAGAAATGTCATGGTTTTGTAAATTTCTGTCTCACAAGTCACTTTTTGGATGAATTTTTACATCATGATGAATTTTTTTCCCAACTATGTTGCTTCAGTTTACATAATTTCCAAGTAAAAACTACAATATAGAAGAGAAGTGCCAGGTGTGGCAATTTTAGATGTGTGAGTCTGGTTTAAGAAAGCTACACCAAATTTTAATAAGGTTATCTCTACAGACTTGGAGGAGAAGGAATGGAGTATAGATCACAACATGGGTTTTTGAATTTTAAAGTGACTTTCTGAAACTCAGAGACTAGATAGGATTTGCAAATATAATTCAAGGCAGTTGGTCCCAAATTCATTGCAACTAAATTTATGGAGTGAATCATAGCCAGTCTGTAGGAACCTACTGAATATAGGAATGCAGTTACCTTCCATAGTCAGTCTAGAAACACAGCTGTCTCTAGAGGTGACTCACATTTTAAAAAGACTCCTGGCTCCCAGTTCAGAGGCCTCAAAAGGTGTTGAGTTCTGCATAAATAAATCTGGATCTTTGAGATTTTGTCCCATTTCTGCTGTATAGCTTTGGAAATACAGATTTGCTAGGCACAACAGGGGTTTGCAGTGCATTTGTTAATCAAAAGTGCAAAACTGCAAGGTAAGGCAGAATGTCTGAAGATTGATTATCCTCATTTTTTTGCTTCCTAAGGAAGCCTCTGATTAATTGCTATATTTGTTATTCAACATAATTTGTCCAAATTCAAATGCCAGATCACTGCAATGGTCTACTTATGGTGAGTAAAAATGCAATATATGAAACATCCTTTCTGAGTACAGAGATGGTTAAGCTTCTCCAGCTGGATACACAAGCTGATAGGAAAAAACCCTTTCAAAACCCTAAGGCAATTGAGCACAGTATATTGGGGCAGGGGGAAGGCAGCTCTTTAAAAGAAGATTGAGAACAGTGATTAATTTCCTAAGTGATTTCACTATTATTTATACTAAAACTAGATTATAGTACTCTCTTAAAAGTATACTTCCTCTGCTGCTGGGTAGTACAGGGGAGAAACCGCTGCTTGTTAACTTCAGGTTATTTCTGAGCAGAACAGTTTTTACTTTGATTAGTCAACATTAATCATAAAAAAACAGGTTTTCTGTATTCAGTAATGATATTCAGAATCTACAGACCAAACTGAAATATGATTATTTATAAGAAAATTAAACTGATCTGATATACTGTATAAAAAGCATGTGTGCTTTAAGTTTTCTTTTAGAAAGATGCATTGTTTTATACAAAAGTATCCTGTATAAAATAGGTATTGTATTTGTTTTATGGCACCTTGACACCTATTTTCAAATAGCATTTAGGCCTGCATAATCAAATGCATAAAGAACTCAGAGTACCAGAAGCCAGTCTATTTTAACATCTCCCCTCCAAACCTAACAAACAAAACTCCAAACAGAACAAGAAAAGGGTCTAAAACCACTGTTGTCAACTTAAAGTCTATTATTCTATCGACATTTTCTATGATGTCATTGCTATTTATTTCATATTCCTCTTTGGCAAAATAGTCAATGCCTCATTTTTGAATGGATTTAAATAGTTGTGGCTCTCTGTGAGTCATGAATCTAACCAATGGATATATGAGTGCCTGGGCTACAGTCTTGGCTCAGCTGAAGTCAATGGGAAAAATACCTTTGATTCAGTAGTGCTAGAATTTTACTCATGATCTGTAGGCAAAATGATGTTCAGATTATTTCATGATACTACCAAATACCTATGAATGCTGTTTTTTATGTGTTGTTATAAATGATTCTGCCCTAGGGTAAAATAGCAGCAAGAAGAAAGGGATAAGTCATGAAGACAGTAGATGTGGGAGAGGCAAATTAGGGTTTGTATTGTTAGCAAATGAATGAGAGAACCCAACAGCAAAGGTAAAAAAGTGCCCTGGAAAGTCAGGGTGAGGTTGCAAAGTGGATGGATTAAATGCTTCTCCTTTCTCAGTTTGCTCATTATATAAACAATTTGCCACAGCCAATTACTTTGTAAATAATAATCAGTTCTCAGAAATAACATAGGATCTTTTGTCTCCCTAAATATAGCTTTGTAAACAGTGGCATGAACTGGAAAAGAGGGTCATACTCCTACCCTCATACATACTTGGAACAGCACTGAACTATTCATTGTTAAAGTCATTTCCCTGTGTGTATTGGGTTTGCGTGGCAAGGTTTTGGTAGTGGAGGGGCTACAGTGGTGGCTTCTGTGAGAAGCTGCTAGAAGCTTCCCATGTCTGACAGCCAGTGCCAGCTGGCTCCAAGACCGACCTGCCGCTGGCCAAGGCTGAGCCCTTCAGTGATGGAGGTAGTGCCTCTGTGATAACATATTTAAGAAGGGAAAAAAAACCTGTGCAACTCCAGCAGCAGTGAGAAAAGTGAGAACACAAAGGAACAATCCTGCAGAAACCAGGGGCAGTGAAGAAGGAGGGGGAGGAGGTGCCATGGTGAGGCAGGCTGTCCGCCTGCAGCCCATGGAGGTCCACAGTGGAGCAGATGCCCACCTGCAGCCTGTGGAGGACACACACTGGAGCAGGTGGCTGTGCCTGAAGAAGGCTGGGACTCTGAGGGAAGCCCCCACTGGAGCAGGCTTCTGGCAGGACCTGTGAACCTGTGGGGGACCCACACTGGAGCAGTCTGCTCCTGAGGGATTGCACCCTGCAGAAGGGACCCACACTGGAGCAGTTCATGAAGAGCTGCAGCCCTGTAGGAAGGACTCATATTGGAGAAGTTTGTGGAGGACTGTCTCCTGTGGGAGGGATCCTATGCTGGATCAGGGGAAGAGTGTGAGGAGTCCTCCCCCTAAGGAGGAAGGAGCAGCAGAAACAATGTGTGATGAACTGTCTGCAACCCCCATCCACTGCCCCCCTGTGCCACTTTGGGGAAGATGGCAGAGAAATCAGGAGTGAAGTGGAGCCCGGGAAGAAGGGAGGGGTGAGGGAAAGGTGTTTTAAGATTTAGTTTTATTTCTCATCACCCCACTTGATTTGACTGGTAAATAATTAAACTAGTTTCCCCAAGTCGAGGCTGTTTTGCCTGTGACAGTAATTGGTGAGTGATCTCTCCCTGTCTTTATATTGACCCATGAGCTTTTCATTATATTTTTTCCTCTCCCCTCTCCAGCTGAGGAAGGGAAGTGATAGAGTGGCTCTGGTGGGCACCGGGCATTCAGACAGGGTCAACCTACTACACTGTGACATATAAAATCTTGTCAGTGATTCTGTTTCAAAAGATAAGATTACCATGGTTATGTCAAATCAGAAATAATTCAATAAAATAAAGACTATAGAGAAGTTTTCTGTACATCATTCTGAAAAGATTGCTTTTCATGAGCCTCAGAAGACCCTGTTCTGCAAACCCTTACCTCAGCGCAATGCCTTTGACACACAGATAGCTCTGCTAGTAGCAGTATGACAGCTTGCGTGAGCAAAGGTTTCAGCATCCCATCAGTGAGATTTCTATCAGTGAACAGGTAAACCTATAAGGAATATTTGAAAAATCTCTCAAGCACGTTCAACACATATAGTTGAGACACAGGAAAGATTTATTTAACAGGCTTGAAAATCTGAAAGCTTTTTTTCATTAGAAAAAGTTGTGATAGCAATTTAAAAATTAATCAACTCATGCCCCAGAATGTTTATTGCTGAATTGTCCTTTTAGGATTTTGCTGGATCCTGCTGTGCCATTTATCTCTCTAAGAAGCAATTTCTTAAAGATTTCACCATTACCTGCTTGCTGTAACAAAAATGTGTCTGCTTTTTACAATTTGAAAAATGGATGTATGCGCAGATCTTCTACACATGTAGGTGTTCTTCTTCTGGGGCAGAGATTTGGAGTACAGTATCCCATCTCACTGCTTTCTTCCCAGTATGAAATATTTACAGATTGGTTCTGTGAAGAACAACAGTCTTTCTCTAGGAAACAGCAGATCGGTGCTTTCTTGGACCCTGTCTGCAGGTTTTGCTCTTTAGTTCAAATTGTTCCACTTGCAGCACCTGGGATGTGTGCCTGTGTACCCACCACCTTTCTTTCCTTGCTGCTACATGCTTATTCTGTCCTCTGAAGCCTGCCCGTAACACAGCAGAGGGGGGAGGCTGGCTGCCCTCCTGCAGAGGACCCATGTTTGAAGTGGAGCATGCTCCCCCATGCACCAGATCACAGAGGATTGCTCAGGTGGGCAGGTGCATCTGGAGATCCCCTTGTACACCCCTTGCTCACAGCAGGGTCAGCTGCAGCAGACTTATCAGCAACCTGCCCACTGTGTTTTAAATATATCTCCAAGGATGGAGACTGCCTCTCTGATCAACCTGTACCAGTGTTTGATCATCAACACAGTAAATTAGTTTTTTTCTTAAATGGCCTTCCTGTATTTGGGTTTGTGCCTGTTTCCTCTCACTGTCTCACTGGGCACCAGTGAGAAGAGCCTGGATCTGTCTTGTTTACTCCCCCCACATCAGGTATTTATATACATTGATGAGTTCTCTCCTGAGCCTTCCCAGCTCTCTCAGCCTCTTCTTGTATGAGATGCTCTAGTCCCTTAACCATCTTAGTAGCCCTTTGATGGACTCGCTCCATTATGTCCATGTCTCTCCTGTACTCTGCATTGCAGTCCCAGTGCGTGGGAGCACTGAGCGGGCCTGACCCACATGTGGGCCAGCACAGACCCACCAGGAGTTCCCCCCTAGGGAGAGGTGTTAGACTGATCCCGTCTCCTGGTTTATTTCCCCAGGGCAGCAGCTGGGGCAAGGATCCCCCACAATGTGTCTCTGATAAGTGTAGGCAATCGATCTGACTGTCTTGCAGTGCCTGTAGTTATCTCTCATGAGATTTTTTTTTAAGCACAAATGGCAGCTCTTTTATATTGTTCCAAACAGCAAAGGATTTGAACTTTCAAAGCTGCCAAATTCTAAGCAGCATCCAAACTACTTATCTTTGGAGAGTGCTCACTAAGGACTTCTGTTTGTTTGATTTGGATCACTGGCACATAATCTTAATTTCAAGTCAAAGACAGTAAACTCTTCTTCAGCACCTTGAAGGCTCATTCTGACCTGAGTAACTGAAATTGTGATGATTAATGGATTACACAAATTTAGATTGAATTTTATTAGGCATTTCTTAACACTATATGTCTTTGGCTACTCTGAGACACATTCACAGTCTCAGAAGATATGGTAATTTGCCCTTCTGATCAGGCATCCTTGCTGCAGATGTTGTGAGACTGACAAGTGCTTCTCAGTATATTCCCTCAAGACCCTGTAAATTTAAACTGAATCTCAAAGATAATTTTCAGTCTCCTACTTCATATATGGTGAGTTCAAGTTCACTGTGCATAATTATATTCAGCGCCCTGTCACAAAAAGGAATCAATCTAGCCATACTCTGTTAACTCCACCATATTATGCTCAGCACCCGAAATACGTTTTGTGGAATTTTACAGATGCCACATCTAGAAATGGCAGCAGGAAACACTGGAAACAGTCAGTGACCCAAAATATCCTGGAGAACTAAAGTGCAGAAAGTACTTGCATCCTTTTATCTCAAAGAACTACTTTCAGATTTCTTTGCTTTGATGATTTGGGATTCTAACAATGTACAATTTATGGGATCTAGTCAATTGTATAAAATTATTGTGAAAAGTCTGTGTTTTTTTCTTTCAGGCTATGGATGAAGAATTTCGCAATTTTCTGAAAAGCCCTGTACCACTCACCAGATTAGGCACAATGAAGAGTCATTAACCTTAATGACCACCCTGTCTACACAGGAGGCATGCTCAGAAGTCCAGCTAAAGGTAGAAAAGCATTTTTTTCCTTCTCCTTCTCTAGAAAAGGGAACAAAAGGTAAAAATACAAACTTTCCATTTGGGGCAGCAAGATAAAGTGACAAGGAAGGAAACTAAAAATGATTCACAGAAGGAATAAAAGTGCCATAAGAAAGCAAAAGAGGAGCACGTGTGGCTCATTGCCACAGCCATGGAAAGCTTCTGGCCTGTGGAGGCTCTGGGAGAGATCCTCTGAGGCAGCACAGGGAACACAGACACGAGCTCAACCAGCAAAATGCAAGCAAGGTTTCTTACTTTGTCCAGGCTCTTTTATCCCTCACCCTGTCACATGAAGAACAGGCCTGAATGTCCACTGATCTAAGTGTGGGCAGATATATAAAGCAAGCGTGAAAGGCTGTAAAGTGATGCACATTGGGTTTCAACCTGCTTAACCCATGTGTCCCAGAAGGAACGCAGAAAATTGGGCTCTGCATGTGCAGAGGGCACATAAGGGCAGTTCCTGTCCCTTTTGAGTTCGGCATCAGATTCAAATAAGTCAGCTTCATCCTTGGGTAAAAAGCAGAACATCCCACCTAATTAAGAAATTGCTGCCCCAGATAACATGCAATCTGCAAGGCCAGAAACAAAAGGCAGCACCAGACTTTGCCAGTGCAAACGTATCTGAGGAACTCCTTAGTGCTGCTCACTGCTTCACAGTTTCTTGCTCTTTTCATACAGGTTTTATTAAAATGGACATAATTTCTTATGGCAGACACTAGAATAATTTCCAATGATTATATTTCCTTACTATTTCAGCCTTTTTATTTTATAAGGGAACATTATACATTTATGCTTAATACCATTTTAATTAATAGTTTTTCTATTTAATCTCCATCTCTGGTGAAATTAATCATGTTAAAACAGTTATTAATTAAAAGCACATGTGAAACTGAAGAAAATATGATGCTTTGCCCTAGATTTGTTTTTTCAAACATAGAATTGGCAATTTTTAGAAAAATATTAAGCCCTCAGGATTAAGGTAGAGCATATGTGGATAAAGAAAAAAAAAAAAAGTAGAGCAAGCTAAGGGGGTGTGATCTAAAGTGACATGACAGGGAAACAAAACAAAGCAAAACCACCAGAACAAATGTGGGTTCAAAACCAAGTTTTAGTTCCATACTACCATCAAAGCCAAACAGCAGAAGCAAATAGTTTTTATACTGCCATCATTTTGCATCTAGCAAAACATGCAGTATGAAACAACATTTGCACTTAGGCCTAAATCCAAAAATGATAGTGAGATGCCTGTATCCAATTGAAATTAATGGTCCATTTAAATAAAAGGGAGGAGGAATCTCAAATCTGATGCAATGTTGGGGTTTGATCCATAAAGAGAGGTATCTCAAGCAATTTAAACATCTACCTAATGGCATGCTGGCCGATGAGGAGCACTTTTTCATGTGTATTTTTCTATATACTCTGTATAGGTAGTGGCACCCTGGGAGCCAGACACCTGAAACTCAGATATAATGGTGCTCCCTGCATTTAAATTATTTGTGCATCTTGAATTCCATATGCTTAAGCAAAAAACAGAGAGAATCATAACTTATTGGTGACTGTATGCTTTGGTGGGACTCACTGCTGGGTTCACAAAATATGGGGAATATGGTCCTCTATTATACAACTTCCATGAAGGGGAAGAACCATTACCAAAGAACTGCAAGAATATGGTAATCTTGAGGATGAAAATTAATAAAAAATGAACTAGAAAGGAAATTATCTTAAATGTGCTACTTTTCTGACTTAATACCAAGTTTGTATCAACCCTTCTAGGCACAGACATAAGACGCTCTGGAAAAAGAAAAAAAAAAAAAAAAGGAAAAAGAGATGAAACATAATAGAGTGTTAAAATTGGAGCATTGCTTCCATACCCATGAGATTGCTTTTTCTTTAAAGTATTTCAATTATCCTGACAATAAAAGAAAGAATAGCTACATTAGTATCATCAGTCACTTCTGATCTGACAAATTTCTACATATATTGCACCTAATAAGCTTGTTTTGTTTTTTTCCAATCCCCTTGATGAAGTGTAAATCACACCACAATTGTTTCACTGGAGGCTTGCTATATGTGGCATCCTACAGAGCCTGTTGCTAAGACAGAGCATGTGGTGAGGCTCCACCATGGCAACAACTGCCAGCCCATGATACCTTAAAATCCTCAACTCCTCAATGTTAAAGATCATTGTGTCCTAAACAGGGATTCTATAATCTGAACAAACAGAAATCCCCTGCTCTTTCTAGTAGTGGCACAGTATCAGCAATTAGCTGCTGAGTCCCAAACTGTATCCCAGAAGATGGGAAGGACAGCTGCTTTGGCATATTAATGGCCATGGCTTTATATCATTATGTTTTTAATTTGGGCAGTGTATTGTTCTTAATTTCCCTCCAAGAGACAGAGGAATCTATGAAGATCATCAAGAAAGTTTAGTTATCTTTGTGAGTGCTCCTGAGGAGTTTTTATTAACCTCATCAAACCGTACCAGGAGTTTTCTGCAAGAAGTCTTCCCAAAGCCATGGGCTGTGCTCACAGAAAGCCGGTTTTATTAAGAATCAGTCAGTCAGCATTGTACATGTCACACTGTAAGGAGTCCTGGGTATATCTCCCAAAACAGATGATTCCCAAAAGAATGATAACCAGTATCTGTATGGAGGCATTATGTCAAAAGATATTAATGAGGTAAAACTGATGTCGTTTAACAATCAATACACACAGTTAGAGAGATCTGTGCAGGTTTATAACTGCTACAAATTCAATTATTTCAGCAAATGTAAATACAAGAGATATAAATATGCTAAACAGTTTAAAATTCTTTGATGAAAGCTAAAACTAATTTGTGTGCTATAATATGCAGTCTTGTTGAATGCAATCTTATGAACTGTAGCAATCTTGACCAGAGTTTAAAGGTATCCAGTCACTGAAATGTTCATTAAGCATTATCTCAAGAGGCAGTTCTGTTTGCTAGAATGATCTTTTTTAATTAGTGAATTACAGAACCACATAAAAAAACCTTCAGCTATCGTTGCCTTCTGCTTACACATCTTTCTACTGCCTAAGAACAAAATTGCTTTGTAATTGTATCCTCCACTGCAAATAAGCAAAAAATGTACTGCAGGAAAGCTGTAGCAGTTCCTAAGATGGGTCAAAATAAAGATGAAGAATCAAACACTTTATGGGTTACTATGACTAAGTTTTCTTGTTAGTATGACCAAGTCTTTCAGAATCTTAAAAGATGGTAGCTATTTTGTTAAGAAAAATGACATGATTGTTGATATCATACAATCCCAAAAAGAGATGCAAAAATATCACCCACACAGCTATAGTTAAAAATAATGCAAAAAACCCCAACCCATGGAAGATGGCGAAACAGTCATTCTGGCCAGAAATTGTGCAATTCCATGTGATCAAGCACTGAACATAGACCTGTCCTAGTATTCTCAGAACAAGAGTAACACATTCCAGCCAGATTTTTTCATGTCTTGTTTGTGATTAACTCTTCCTTTGACTTGATTAATCATAGCTCAGTGTCAGAATGATTGTCTCTTATGTTCTTATTGTCAGATGGGACAGACAAGCTAGGGATATTTTACTGATAAATATCCATTCATCCAGTTACTTCTGCCCATTTAGAAAATGGTACAAAACTGACCAAAAAAATAGTAGCTTGTAGAAGAATATTATTCCTATCTGTTGGTCATGAAAGAGACTCATCTAAACCTGTGTATATTTGAAAATTCTGTCTGTAACAAGAGATTGTAAATAGGCATGATGTGTAAAGATCATGAAAGTGTGCACGAGGTTTATCGAATGAGGTTAAGAGTACCAGTTAAATATGTGTAAACAGTAATTCTGTTAGTGAGTGTGCAGTAAACAAAGGAGCACAAAGCTTCTAATACAGCCTTTAGGATATACAAGTGGGCACTTCTGAAATACTGTTAGCCTGCAGATAAGTAATAGGTGTTTAGCTCAGTAGGTTATCTGAATGCAAAAATCCAGCCTGTAATCTTGCCTGCACTACTGACTCTATAAGGCTTGAGCAGAGCTGTGAATACATCAATGTATAGATGCCTGTTGCATCAGAAAAACAAGGATACAGGAACCAAGCAATATACACATGCCTTAACTGAGAAGAGAGTGAAAGAAAATCAGTCACATCATATTGTTTTCTGCATTACTTCAGAATGAATGCGCAGTGACGCCAGAAGAAAACCCCACCACACCACACCACAAAACGGCAGAGCTGGTGAAGTCAAATAAGAAGCTGATAAAAAAGTATATGATCCATAAAACATTCTGAGAAAAAGGTTGAGGGAAGAGGGTAGCGGAGCTCTAGCAGTGTAAAGGAGGAAGCTGAAGAAGCTGAGGACCACACACACTGTTATCTCTGTTTTTATGTCTTGGGGCTGAGTGAAAACTTGCAGTGAGAAGTAAGCCAGAGTATGCTTGACAAGGACTGCAGTGTAAAGGTAACACCACCTTGAGCAAGTGGCACTTTTTATTGCAACTTTGAACATTCCTCTGCCAAAGACATTTTTAAAAGAAATTGGTTTTTGTTTCTTCTCTTACAAATTCAGCGACTCCTCTCAGAGGCAGTCAGCACTGGGATTAGGAGGAAAGGGCCTCAGTTCACTTCAGCTGGTCAGTACCTAGATCAGAAACACATGCACACAGTCAGCTCTTCCTTCTGATCATCATCTTTGCTTTCATATTTTAATGAGTAATGACTACATGAAATTTTGAGGATGAAATGTAAATGATATTCTAATAAAAACCATGTCACAGGTCAATAGCTTCATGGACATGGAAAAAAAAGTCATGAATTGCTTGACTATTAATGTTCAGTTTGAACTAAATGAGGGTATTTTTGAGGTCAGATAAAATGCTGCTGCATCTTCACCTTACACATTCTTGAATTAGTAGCTACATAGCCTTAGCACAAGTATTTTAAGAGAAGCTTTTCTGGCAGTCTCAGATACTGTATATACTGTTGAGATACTGCAGGGTTATGTAAAGGAAACTAGTCTTCCATACAAGACATAATTTCCAACTCTTTTTGGTCTGCTTGTCTGTCAACAGCTGCTGAAGATAATTTAGTGCAAAGCACAACTTTACAGTGCAAGTTCTCGTTCGCTAGTGCCCATTCCCCTAATTTTCAGGCTTTTGGAAATAATAAGAGCAAGAATGGAAAAATCAATACCTTTTCTGAATTAAAGGTTAAATGTGAAGATATTTTGGATAAACATGGTCTTAACAAAGTTACTGTGTGTTTACTGTCACAGCAGACTTTGTGATATTTTCCTCATTTGTCCCAAGCACATTCATGGTATTACAAGGGATTTTTTTAAAGCTGCTTGAATGTTGGGAAGACTGTAGTAACATCAACAAATGATAAATCAGAGGAAGGGATTGCACTAGTGAACTGGATTTCAAAAAGCATTCTCTTCCTCTCTTCCTGTATAGCAGCAGCCGTGGTATTTCTGGTGTAGCTACATGCAGCTCTTAATTTACTAAGAGCTTAATAAGTCTTTTGTTAAGAACAACACATACAACAATGATATCTGAACCATTTGATCACCTATACTGTTCACTTTCCTGCCTATGCCCTGGATTATTCCAACAAGCTGTCCCTAAGACACTGCTGGAGCACTGCTCAAAGGACATTTCATTCTGCTATTCCTTCTGAAAGTCAATACTTTTTGAGACAAAACTGCACCAGCTTTGATTTCCTCCATACAGCACTTCTGCAGCAAGCTTTATGCCCTCAGACATCCCCACATGCCAGCTGGTATACCACTGGTCATGCAAAGCAATAATTTTTCATGCTATAGAAATATCACAGTGTTTGTATAGAGTCCTCAAATCATAACAGACACTTTGAATTGAGACACACACACACATAATTTGTATCCTAAGGTCAGAGGAGCATCAAATGGAGTCCAGAGCCTAATAGTCTGTCCTGCAGACAAGGCCTGACTTCTGTGAATATAGCAACTCCTGAGCAGGGGAAATCCAATACAATACATGCCACTTGGCCTTCTTTTCTTTGGCAGTGATGCTAGGGCCTGAGATAACTCTGCCCCTATTTTAATAATTAAGAGGTTGCTTAATGAGCAGCAATACAGCCCCAGTCATAACTATGAGGAAAAGCTGATCAACTTGACCTCTCCTGTTTTCATTTTTCAAGGTACTTTCTTAGGAGCACTTTGCAAGTACTTGATTTTGAAGCAGCAGACCTATCACATACAACCAGAAGAGGTCTAGTATCAGTGGTTTCCTCATACAGTTTTCTGGGGGTTTCTTGATGTGGAGGTCAGATAAAGTTTTACCCAATTCAGAGGTGAAAAAAAAGAAAGGGTCTCGCTGTTCTTGTTTTTTCCATAATTCTCACGATTGGATCTTATCAGTGAAACAAACCGTTTGATCAAGACAACTGTTACCTGATGAATCAAAAGCATAATAGCTAGCAAAGGATGTTTAAATACAGATATCTGCACAGAAAGACAGTCATATACTCTGTTTTTATTTTCCGATCTTTTTCTGCAAATACCATTACAGTATCTTTCTACCACAGATTTAGTTGCCATTTCCTCATATGACCTAAATTTTACTAGATACATCATGCATGATTGGAAAAATTAGACTCCTGGAATAAAACTGTTATTTTCTTGAGTGCAACAGAAGGCCCTGCTAAGAGAATAAAGAAGATTTAAACAGCAGGCACAGAGGTAATAGCTTTGGTCCCTACCAATTTCGCAGTATATCCCATCCAATAAATTCTATTTAAACTCAAACCAGACTTAATAAACAAGGTAAATAGTAGTTTGGTTCAGATATTTTAATGGAGCTTTACAGTGATTAAACTTTAAAGGAGTGATTATTTTTGTTTTTTATAGTAACAGAAATTGCATTTCTTATTTTATTACAGTAAGTCAAAAAATTAGGAGACAAAGACATTACTTCCAACAACTAGTGTCCTATGTCTGGAAAGAATCAGCATCCCATTAACGTAATTACCATTCTCATTTGGGATCCTGATAAGCTCTTAAATAGACTATCATTAAGATATATACAGCACATCTCTTTAATAAGATCTCTTGATTTGATGAAACCCTTATTAATACCATTGAAGGTCCCAGAAGAACACCTTCATTTTTTGTGAGTGTTCTGTTCAAGATTACTCTGGTGTCATTGACACAGCTTTTTGTATAATTAGGCTTGCATGCAGAATCCTCTTCTTGAATTTTCAAGACAGTTTAGCAATAGTGTGTATGTACCAATGTGATGCATCTCCCTTTACAGAAGGAGCTGCTAGCATGAAAATAGTGTATTTATTTTCTCATTTTATTTTTAAGAACAAATTAGTACAGATTCTGATTCATCTATGATTATCCAACAAGGAAAAATTTGTATTCAGTGTTTTTACGGTAAAAGCATGCTACACTTTAAAAATCCCTGTTCTGAAATAACTTACTTCAAAAGGCATATCCTTTTGTTCCTCCTGTTCTTCTGTTATACAGTGATTGCACTGCACTGATACTTTGTAATGAGAAGAATAAAATGCACTAATACTCATTCATCAGACCATCCAATCAGTTTGGATTAAGAACAGGTGGATACCCCCTTTGTTGTCTAGTGGGAGAAAGAGAATCTGTCCACTGAATAACCACTATATCCCAGGTACAGCCCTACTAGCCCGAGTTAAAAATGATTGCTTGATTCATAGGGGGAAGGAAAAAGTAAAAGCCTGAAGGGATGAACATATGCCACTTACAGATGTTAAAAAGAGAAGGACCCCTCTGACCCACTGCCACAGCTGTGATGCACAGAAGTGGCAAGCTGTCTGAAAGCTGTCAGATGGATCTGGCAGAGGCTGTAAATGGTCTTTCCTGAAAATCAGGCTGCTGATGCAGGTTCTGCATGTACGTCTTGGTAGCTAGGCAAGTACCAAAATTTGCCCAGCCCTCCTAGCCACATGAACTCATCACCTTTAGAATTCCTGTAATTTCAATTCACATGTCCAGCACTCAGCAAATCCTAAAGCGATACATGAAAACCTGGCCACTTATTTGTATACTTTAACAAGACCAGGACTGTTCTAAATACCTCTTTATAGTCACCTTGCGAATCAAACTGTTGTGCTATATAAACCTTAAAGTGCCATTGAAAACATGGAGAACATGTGAGAATGTATAATATCTCCACGTTGTTTGATGACAAAATCTCTCTGGGAAAATATTAGAGAAAAAGTGTTCATTTTATGATAGTTTGCATGGTCCAAGAAGTTTTTATAGTGACTGTGATTTAAAAATGAATTAAAAGTTACAATGTATTCAAAGCAATTTTAGACACCATTAGTCCAGACAATATTTGTGGAGTTCTGCATGGAAAAGTCTTATTTTCTTATTGCCTGTCATTCAGAGGTACTTTTGCGTGCACTGAAAATTTCCCTTATCCTTTCCTTCCAATTTTTTTTAAACTACAAAAAAGTTAGCCACTGAGAATAAAAATGTGGACATGTGTCCAATATTTTATCAATGTACTTAAGATGAGACACTTTTCTAATTCTCTTTGAGTTGTGCCCAGTGTTTGTTCTGTTCGTGCTGCATAACTTTCGAAGGGTTAAGACTCATGTGGACAGGGGTAGATAAGTCAGAATGTGGAGGAGAAAGACAATCTGTCAATCCGATACAACTACAGTCTGGGAGAACTGTGTAGTTAGGTCACAGCCAACACAGCTGTCCATCACTTTTGTAGCCAAGCAAGCACACTTCATGGGCTGAGTTGCACTATTGCCATTCCATTGAGGGATCCTCTAGGATACATTGCAAATGGATATGATGGAGCTTTGATTTAATTGCAAAGCAGGACCAGTGGCAATCACCACAGTACTGTTGAAACCACTACGAAGGATGGATTTAGATGATTTCACTAACCCTGAAACAAGCAAATTGTGCTAGATATCCTGATTTTTAAAAGAGTTCCCACAGTATGAGTGCCTTAGCTTAATCCATTCAAATGCTTAATTTGACAAACATTTAGAGTAGTTTATAGTATATGAACTGGTTCAACTTTTGTGTTACTCAGTGCTATTCGTCCTCTTGAATTCTTTACTATTCCTAATAATATTCCCAAAATTTAGAAAAAAAAAAATTAAAAAGAGGCAAATGATCACAACTAGTAATAGAAACAATCTTCATGATGGAACTTTGTCTCCACTAATTCATTTGCAAAATATTATACTAAATCAGGGTGGGATTAATCAGTTGTTTAAAAAAACCTCATGTGCTTTCATGTTGCAGGACTTAGTCTGAGCATTCGCTCTTTTCCTGTTGTACTTCTGGATTTCTCTTTACTTCCACCAGCCATACCAAACCAGCATCAAAGACATTAAAAAGTTACATTTTTAAATGAAAGCTTCAGTATACTTTTTTTCCCTCAGTTAATGCAAGCTATATGAAAGTGTAAACAGATAGAAAAAAGCCACCTCCAAATATTTTGCTGTCTCATTTCTTTAAAACATTGTATGATTTTCCAAATTTGTTAAAGATATGTCTTTTACATCTGTGATTAATGGATGGATATGAAATGGTATACAATCAGTGCACATATACATAATTTATATTGCGGTGTACAGATTTCCTTTCCTTTGCTGAGGCTGTAGGTTGGACTGCAGGTACGCTGTCCTGACTGCTTAAGCAAACTAGTAAATTAGTCTGGTACTGATTTGTCTTCGAACAGGACAACTTTTAAAAGGAAAAAAAAAAAGAAATGCAGGAGTGACAGCACCCAAGGACCATCAGGAAATAGTAATAAATATATTTCTGTCTTATTTATTTAAATGGGTAATTGTACTGGGTCTGGGATGGAACTAACTTTTTTTGGTAGCAGTCCTTATAATGCATTTCTGGATTTGAGACTAAAACAGTGTTGATAACAAACCACTGTTTTGGCTATTGCTGAACAGTGCCTGCACAATGTCGAGGCTTTCTCCATTGCTCAGTCTGCCCCTCAGTGAGTAGGCTGGGGGTGGACAAGAAGTTAGGGGGAGACACAGCTGGGACAGCTGACCCCAACTGACCAAAGGGATATCCCAGCCCATATGTCATTGTGCTCAGCAATAAAACTTGGGGGGGGGGGGGGTGTGTTTTCCAAGGTGGCCATTGCTTGGAGACTGGCTGGCACCAGTCTGCCTGTGGGAGGTGGTGAGTGATTGCCACTGAAACAATTGTGGATTTTTTCCCTCTTTCCTTTACTGTCTTTAACTTGACCCCAAAATTTTCTTGCTTTTGCTCTTCCGATTCTCTCCCCCTTCCCGCTTCAGGGGGAGTGAATGAGCTGCTGTGTGGGTGCTTAGCTGCTGGCCAGGGTCAACTCACAACATGAATTAATATTAAACTAGGGATCCAATAAATGAAAAATCACATTTTTTAATAGAATCACAAAATTTCTTAGGGGATACCTCTTTTTTCAAACACATTTGACTTATAAATTTTAGGACTCTAAAAGTAAAATACATACAGTTAAAAGTCCTGCATCTTGAGAACAGTAAAGGAAATTAAAAGTTCAGATTCAGTTTGACAAACCATTCACAATGTGCAATACTGGATCTGTGAACCTATTTCTTGTTAATTAACATGGGCATTTCAACATTAAATAAAAGCTCTGCTGGGAGGAGTTCATGGAGTGTTGACACTATACCTTTGAAAAGGATTAATTTACAGGAGAAAGGATAAATATGTATTAGAACTAAGGAAAAGGAGTCAGGGATGGAAAGAGAAGTGTTGTCAAAGCTACACTGTGTTGTAATTAGAGTAACCTAACAGCTCTATTCCCTTTAGTCCAACTCTTTGTGCTAGAGTTAGTTTATTCCTACTGGAAAAATAAGTATTACAGTTTCTAGTGTTATAAGGTGGTATAATGTCCTCGGAACTTTATAAACATTACAGTACTTCATTTTGGACTATACTTTTAAACAAACTTCTCCATGTTGGTTGGAGGCCCCTAGCAAGTATTAGTCGACAGTCATGATGCACCAGATATTACCAGAGCTTTGATTTTTATTTCAATGGTTTGTCAACATATGCTTTTGATGTTGCCAATACTCCTGCTTTTTCCAGAAATTCAAAAACATTTATGACTACTGGCACTTCAAAATAAAGTGCACAGTCATGGCTACAGTTTGCTTTGAGGAAAGTACTGGTTGGCACACTTTTCTAACTTAAGAAACACTGCTTTTAGAAAACCTAGAAGATTTAGACCTCCCTCCCTCAAGAGTAAAACTTTGTTTCCAGTTTGAAGTTGATTAATGCGTGTTAACAAGCACATATATTAATCTGTGAAGCCATTACACAGATGTTTGCAACCAAAGGAAGTATTCTTTGGATCCAGCTTAAGATACAGAGTCTATCCCAATGATTTTCTTTAAGCAGTTAAATATTAGAAACCTCTTCCAAGTTCATCACCTAGAGCTCATGAGTGTTTTACAGCTAGAGACAGGATAGGAGGAATTATCCACCAAAAACCTTTTCTTTCTCGTTTTTCCATACCCAGTCAGTCCAAGAACTTACCTTGGACAATGCTCTTAATTTCTGTGACTATGAAAGGAAATATGAGGTATGTTTGCCAGTGATTGTAGGAGAGTGGTTCCATAACTCAGCAGGCCCTTTCAGAAATGTATTCAAAATTAATTTTGTTTGTTTTACAGATATGAAAGGGACAAGTGGAGACAGTCGTAGAACATCTGCAAGCAAAGTGAAAATGAAAAAAAAAAAAAAAGCAAAAGTGACCATTCTGGAAAGGATAGTAAATAGAGAACTAGTAGTGATATAAAGGAGGTATGCAACACCAGCAGTACTGGAAAGTGGGGTTTACAATTTTCCAAATGAATGAAGACAAATGAGCCAGAGAGGGTCTGTTTCAAGAAAAGAGCAGCCTGATCTAACAAACCATTTGCTTAGTTTGAAACATAAGGGCCAGCATTGTGATCTTGCTAGAAGGATACTTATGTTTACTGCTTATGTCTATGCTGGACCTAGGAAAGTAGTAGCACGTGAAGGATCCAGCCCCTCTTAGCTGCATCAAAGAGCAGTGCAGCCCCAAGTAACAAAATCGTTTTGCCTCTCTTTCTGAGCCCTTCCACCCACTCTTCTGTCTATCACTTGTCAGTGCTTCCCCTTTATGATGAGCACTCCGTCCCACTTTACTGTCTGTCATTTATTGGTAGCACCAGAGAAAACAGCCTGGTATGAGTTTTGCTTATACCGTCATTTAATTTTACTTTTCCTTACTTATTCTAGGGGTAGTAGCATTTTCAGGATATAAGATATATTCGTAGCTTTCACACAAACAGCTGAAAAGGATAAATGAAAGTATACCATCAGCTCAAGTTGTGATGTACTGACCTGCACTACTGTGCCTGAAAAAAGGTTCTCCTCCCTGAAGAGTATTCACATTTATGTGTGTTGATTCTAAAACTCTCAGCAGCTCTCCAAAGGCATGGTTCTGTCTGTCTATTTTCTGCTTATGTAGAAGTACATTATAAAGTTTTAAAGCTGCAAAGGCAAGAACTTGAAAATCAGGAAATTTCATTATTTAGATTGCACATAAAACTAAATCTACTGCTGCACCCTGTGCAAATGTGGTATGACCACTTTTAATACCATGCCCACATATTATTTTTCCCAAAAGAGGCCTGTTTCATCTAATGTGCACAATGGATAATGCTCAAGATATTCCCTTGGGAAGTGGTTTAATATTTTGTGAAATTATAATTCAGTCTTTTACAAGCTTTTCAGTCCATCACTCAAGAACCTGTAAACTTGTGACCAATCATTTCATCTCCAATATTACATTATGTGTTCCACAGCTGGAGGAACAGAGACAAAGTCTTTCGAGGGCAACATATGGGCTCAGCGGTAAATGAAGGGTTATAATTTAGGATCACCTGACTGCCAGGTGTGTGTTCCGACATGATACATTTCTTTCAAATGTGATGAACATAAGGATGTTCAAACCAGGTCAGTTTATAAGCTAGCATCCTGTCTCTGACCTTGGGGAGCAAACAGGGAAGTCTGCGAGGACAGGACAAGCCTGTAGTGATATAAATACATAACATATTTGTAATAATAAATACAATACATATTTGCAAGTATTGTAATATTTTCTGGGTAATCTTTCAGCCTCAAGTGACTCTGGGACTTTCTGAATGATAAGTGGTGGGGTTTTTGCTCAATAGCCATCAATTTTCTTCTATGAATTGATCCTTGTGTTTTTTGATAACATACAATATTTTAGACTCTAGAAAGTGAGCTGAATTTGTGTGTGCTCTTTATTTCAGTTGTAAAACCCTGGAGATATCAAAATAAGTACCTGGGAGCTGAGGACAGACACAATGTGGCAACCTGTAAAAATGCTGGTTTACATGATTTCTGGACAGGGTGATGGGGAAATTGTCACCTGCAGATAAATGAAAATTTTCAGCGAGTTTCCAGAGCTGACTGGAAAGAAAGACCTTGGTGAACATGAGATCAAAATCTGTATTAACCACAAAACCATCTTTCTTAAATGATAAACTTGATCCAATACTCTGTCACCTTGCACAGGGAACATCCAGCTGAAGTTGCTGGGATAGAAACAAACACCTAAAAAGGGACCAACCTAGAACCTATACTTATATTTTATTTGCTGTTATTGATTTCTGTCATTTGGTGTCTCTTTATCTGGGACCATGAGATCAGTTTGGGTCTGGATATTCACTCAGCATCAAGTCTTGCTTTTGGCTGGAGATCATTAATCCAGACATAACTTTACTGAATGCAAATTACTACCATCAAAAAATGCATAGTTACTGTGTTTGAACTTAGCTGGTTACATCCTCTCAGAACAGCTCTGATGCATCAAAATTTATGAATTAGTGCAACTATTGCAATACTAATACATTTAGCACATCTAGTCAAAAAGTTTCTTTCCTCTAAATTACTTTCTGAGTTTTATACTGAACCTTTCTCAACTGCTAAAGCAAATGAAGCACGGCTGCTACAAATTGTCACTGGTCATATTGGCTCCCAGAATTTCCTTCTTTCCTGGATCACCACCCATCCATCCTCTGAATGGCAAGAGATGCTCCTTTGGAAAAAAATACGTGATAAAAAAAGGTGGGAAAATTCAGGTGGTATGAATAATTTACACTCTGACAACAGCCTCCTGACACTTCTCATTTTGCAACTTGCAAAATGTCTTTTGGGTTTTTTTTTTATATTTACTTGGGTTTTTTTCAAATAAGAAGGACAAATGTGAATGCAAACTCTCCTATGTTCAACCACAGCAGCTTTCCATTGTGTACCACTTAAAAAGCATTTGGACTGTAAACCATGGACCTGTCACAATTGTATTTTCAGTATTGCAGACAATGACCTCCTCATCTTGTTTACTGATTTCCTTTTGTGCAAAACTGAAACATGCAACAAAATGTTTTTATTTTCATGCAATACTTATTTTGTACTGCTGAAAAAATAAGCAGTGTAATAAGGGATGATGTGCCAAGCACTTATAATGCTTTCTGCCATGGGTTTTCAAACAAATGTGTTAATCCATGCTAATCTGGTTCAGTGCTTTGAAAACTATTATATGTTTTTTACAGCCCACTTGCCATCCCTGCTAGTATTACGAATGTCCTCTATTGCATACATGCTTTTATTTTATTGCACCTGTAGGCAAATTTAAAGCAAATAAAAAGATATAATTATGTTTAAAAAGATATAATTATGTTTGATTAAGGTAGCTCAGTGGTATATTTGTGTCATCCAGTTCAGTGTCTGCAATTTTTTTTTCAATTTCATTGAAGTATGTACAAGGGATAAATAGATCTCAGAAGGTGCTGTGTGCTCTACTCTGGAGATCTACTTTGTTCAATTTAACAGAAATGATTGCAATGTTATAGAAAAATGGGATAGATGTGGACACCTCTGGGAGGTGAATCCCCAAGACTTGAATTACCCCTCAGAGATGCCCATCTGTCTCCATTGATTATACAGAACACTTAGGAATACTATAAGCTAAAATAGACTTATCAGCTTTGTACCTGTATTGGGTGTAGTTGTCAAGGTGGTGGTGTTGGTGGTGTCAGGCTGCCCTCTGTGGAAAGTGGCCAGCGGCTGCTCCGTGCCAGTCAGAGCCATCTCCAACCAACCCACCTTAGGGTACAGCTGAATCCCTCAGCCATGATGGTGGCACCTTGGGGAAAGCTTATTTAAGAACAGGTAAAAATGCCAGACAGGCAGAGGAGGAGGGAAAAAACAGAGTGAGAAACAGCCCTACAGTTGCCAAGGCCAGAGAAGGAGGATGGGGAGGACGTGCTCCAGGCGCAGTCCGTGGGGGACCCACACTGGAGCAGGCTTTTTCTTGAAGGACTGCAGCCCATGGCGACCCCATGCTGGAGCATGGGAAACACATGAGAGGGAAGTAGGGGCAGAGATAAATTGTTTTGCACTGACCATACTCCTTCCCCATTCCCCCTGGGGTTCTCAGGGTGGAACAGAGGAGTTTGGAGTCTGGAGTGAAGCTGAATGCAGGAAAGGGGGAAAGAAATGTGTTGTTTCAATGTTTGTCTTTGTTTCTTGTTATTCAAATCTATTTTAATTTTCATTAAATTAAATTAATTTTCCACAAGTTGAGTTTGTTTTCCCCACAGCAGTAATTGGTAAGGATCTCATCGTCTTTATTTTGAACCATGAGCTTTCTCATCCTATTTTCTCCCCTGTCCTGCTGAGGAGGGGGAGTGAGAAAGTAGCTGGGCGGGGTGTGGCTGCTGGCCAAGGTTAACCCACCACAGTACCTAAACTTCAAAGGAATTATATCAAGTTGGAAATGTGTAAGAGGAGTCATGCCAGTATCCAGTTTATGAAAAGTATTTGCATTATTTGTCTGAAAAGAAAAACCCTGTGCCTAAGATTGAGGCATGCACTACATCATTTTACTATTACTTCTGATTCAAATACAATTAGGAAATATGTCAGTCCTTTACTTCTGATAAGACATCTATGGTTTCCATCAAACCCCTTCTCATGACATCCCACTGAACATCAGATATACTATAGACCAAAGCTGCAAGACAGGTTTGCACGAAATCATAAAGCTAGAAGATTGACTTTGTTAGTTCCTTAGTGTTTGAATTTTCTTAAAAAACATGATTCTGCCTACTAGTACATTGGTTATAGCATATTAGCAGAAGAAGCAAAAAATGAGTTTGTGGCACGGTTGGGCACATTCTGCTTAGAATACATGCTGGCCTTGAAATTTTACAGTATAAATAGTTAAGACCAAACCAGTAGGACAGCAAAGATCACTAATGCAACCACAGACTTAAATCAAGAAGGCTGGAAAACCAAAACAAGACCCTAGCTGTAGTCTAGGTCACTGCTGCTCTCCAGGTTTCCAAATTAGCTGTCTCTGTTTTCCCTTTAGTAATGATATATGCTCTTCTACCAATATTTGTACAAGATAAAAGGCATAATGTCTTTGGAACTGCAGTGTGTTAACAGATGCACAATTAATCTAGTCATGTTTCCTTTCCTTAACTTTTCTTGATAACCTTGACAAAACATATTGTTGCTGCTACGTTCCTCTGATTGTCTGTCTCATTATGTATTGAGTAACAAGTGACAGCACTGTGCTACCTAAGATATGTTTTACAGTATAAACACACGAGCATTTAAACAAACTATTTTAAGTGCTCCAGAAACAGTTATTTCCTTTGCTTATTTACTTTTAATTAAAGATGCATCCACTTATAAGGACATTTATCATCTTGATCACCATGCTACTGGCAAGGAAATCCCTCACTGTGAGAACCGTACCCTCACTAATCGGTTCCTCTTGGGAAAATTCAAGGAGAAATTACTACAAATAGATAGAAAATTAATTCCTCATCACACGTAAATTTTAATGATTTCAAAAATTTCATCACTCCATTTTGGATCGTCCTGAAACTTCATGTCACTTTTCACCCGCAAAGAGAAAGAACAAAATAACCATGTTATTAAGTGCCTCTTACAAATGGTGGACTTCAGTCCCCACATCTGATGTGAGCGCCCTTATCAGAACAGATGTTGGTACAGTTTCATGGAAGCTTACATCTTCCCACAAAAGACTTCAGTTCTGATGAACTAACATACCTTGATTATAAAAAAAAAAAGCTGTTCAAGCTGTATGAATTTTCCACCCAATTCTCAACTGTGTATAGTGATAAATGAAGCTGTGGAGTGCTATGATGGACAAGACGGGGTGGCATGTGTTCTGCCCCACCACAGATTCACTTTCTGGGGGAGGAGAATTTTCTTCCTGCAGTCCCTTCTGTGGCAAGGATAGAGAATCAAAGATCCTTGCTCTTCAGTGTTTCCACAAGCCTAGCTTTAGGTCAGCACTTCTAATGACTGATCTTCTGGGATCAGTCTTGCCATGAGAACGGAAACAGGATTGTTAACATTTGAAATCTGTTATTTTAGAATAAGTAATCTATCTGCAATGGCATGAGGCTTTGTAAGAGAAGCAAGTGCAGATAAAATGTTTTTTAATGTAGTCTACCTATACCTTCCATTCCATGCAAGGGCCAGACTGATCTTAGGTATTTCTTCTCAGCCAGTTTTCCAGCTGGCTTTACACTGTCAAACTAAAGGTTACAGATTTTATGTTGGTAAAGTTTGTTGCTATTGTTAAGTTACATTGACATTTGTCTTACTAAGCGGTATGCACAGCCTGTGCTTTATGATATACATAAGTGTATGTATCAACATACGGTTAGAATCAGTAATCGTGTAGAGTGCTATAAAGGTTTTATTGCCAATACACCACTTGTGAGTTATGCAGGTCATCCCAAACAAGTGGCAAAACAACTTCTACAGCAACATGCGCTATTATATTTCAGTCATGCCACACAGAGTATATCACAGCAACAGCATTAAAGAAAAAAAAATCTAGCAAGCTTTTAAAATAAAATGTTGTTATTGAATCTGCTTTTATGTGACCCTCCACCTGCAAACTGAGATGCCTTGGTTGCCCATAAATCCCAAAGATTTAGGGAATTCTTTTCCTTCGTTATAATATGCACATTATTTAGTGAAACTATAATGCTGTCTACTTCTTTTTATATTCACTACCTTATCTTTGTTGCACAGTTTAGCTTTTAAGATGTGTAATTATTTATCCATATTCTTAATGAGAGAAAATTCTACTTTGATTCCTCACAAATCAAATTTACTTTTTCTGCCACACTGCTATTTGTAGTTAGGCTTTAAATTTCACTTGCTGCCTTGAGCTAAAATGTATATGAAAGGAGGTGCAAGGTCACCTACACAGGATATTAACATTTATACAAAACAGGAACCGATTCTACCCATATCACACTACGCTTCCAGTCCTATGGTATTAATAAACCCTGCTTACACACTGTAGTTATATCAAAACCAATTAAAATGCCAGGGATCACTTATTCAAACAGGGCTTTTATGGTTAATCAGGAAATTTAACATTGATTATACTGCATCTGCTTTTAAATAAAGTAAATGAAATTTGCCCACCTAAGAGTCATGATCAATCCCTTTGGGACAGCGAGGGGAATTAACATATTTAATTACCCTGCAATGGATTCTTTTTTTACTTGCTTAATGTTTAAGACATAGTGTATTACTGCAAAAGGTGACTACCTGCTTTATGAACTGCACAAGAATCCTGGTGTTCCTGTGAGGAGGGGGACTACTTTTATTTTGCACTGCTAAAGGATAATGAATATTTTCTTCTACCTGTTCAAAAACATTTGATACCTGGATTATGCACTTCAAGTGGGAGCATGTCCAAAAATACATTGTCACTAGTAGGCAATGAAGTGCAAGGTTGATTAAGGAATGCGCACACCTTAAGAACCCAGTCCCAGGCTTCCAATTTTATCACCCCTCCCCAAATCCAAACCCCATTTAGATTTTTGGTAAAGCTGCAACTGTTGCAGTAATGCCTGTCTGTCTGCACCTATGGGGGTGTACAGAAGCAAACCTAAGACCAGGACCAAGGCCCAATTCACCTCCTCTCCACATTATGTGCTGTGGGATTGTCTTCAGGGCTGCGTTTGGGATAACTGGCATAATTCTTGCAAAAAAGTTCACATATTCCCTAACACTCAATATGTATGCAGGTGATCCCAGAGCACTGAGCAGCATCTGTCTATTTGCTTTTGCAGTGATCTTACATGATCAGTGCTGGGGAGAAAAGATGGTCCACAGGCCTTCCTAAAAAGGCAGATATATCACCTTAGGAGGAAGCTGAGAATCTGTAACATGGTCTGCACATCAGGAATGGGGTTTCATCCAGCCCAGCAGTCAGCATCTCAGGTACTTCGTAGATGTGGGGGTAGTTCATGACGGCACAGCCCTGAGATGTGTGAGTGTGCCAATTCAGCCCATGGACCTGCTACCTCTGGATCTCACTGCAGACCCTGCTCCTCTGGAGAGCTTTCTATGTTGAGTCCTTGGTCATGGCTTCTGGTCCTATTGTTCAGGGTTTTTTTCCCCACACTGATTCAAAATGAGGGAAACTGCCTTTTCCCTTATACGAACTTTTCTGTTATGTGAATACCTCATCTATACTCTGATAGAATTTCTTAAACAAGGAAAAGGGATTGGAGTTTTTTGCTGGTAATTATTTCTGGATTATTAATTACCTTTAATTACCACATAACACCAAGATTAAAATGCATTCTAAAACTTGACACTTCAACCTTATTAGCTTACAACAAGAGTACAGTAGTTTCTAACAATACTATTTATCAAAGGTAAACTGCTTATTAAGACCTTCTAATTATTAAGGTAGAGTAATCAATCTTCAGCAAAAT
Organism: Strix aluco; assembly: GCF_031877795.1. Classification (NCBI taxonomy): domain Eukaryota; kingdom Metazoa; phylum Chordata; class Aves; order Strigiformes; family Strigidae; genus Strix; species Strix aluco. The sequence continues at coordinate 81,038,094 of NC_133932.1, forward strand.
TCCATTACAGAGATATAAGCCCTTGAGAAAACTGCTCATGACTCTTATGAACTTGACCAATTCTGAAATGTATAAGAAATCTCTTTTCTCCCACCGTGAGTTACCTATATTCAAATTTGCTACCCTGACTCTTTAGAAAGAAAGGCTTTTGGCTGGTTGTTGATATGCCACTGGAGTGTTTTAATAATCTTTTACATGCTGATGTTCTTATTATTAATTTTTTTGTAACAATTTTATTCCACAAGCAGATAATTCGATGTTAGGGAAGATAATTCATAAATCCATTAGAGGGCACAATCTTTTCCCCAATGTGTTTACTGTCTAAATTGTTTAGAAATACTATTCTCCCTCTAATCTGCCTCTTTACTGCATCACCTGGGTGTCATCCCCCTTATGTTACCTATTCTCCTCCTGTTTTCAGTACACAGATGGACTTCGTATTTCTTAGGTCTAACCACACATTCTGTATAAGCCTTGATCTCACCCACATTTTGAAATTTTCATGTCTTACCCTATATGTTCATTTTGGCTATGTCTGTACTGTAGGACTGGAAATGCTTTCCATCTCCAGGTGTGTGACTTAGTTGCTAATACTGTGATGGGATGCAGCCTGGACTTGCAGCATTGTCCTCTCCTCACCCTCAGAGCCGTGGACTCTGACCTGCCTCCCAGGCAACTTGGGGGCCCCTGGCTGTGGGACACGGGTGTATTCACCCTCTCTACAGTATGGACATAGACTCAATCACTTAGCTCACCTCCTCTCTTCCTTTCCCATGTGCTGGACAAAGGCATTGCTCACTTTAAGGAGCACGAAGACATCAAAGATTATAATTATCACCAAGAAGGGACCCCATCTTCGAAGGTATTTCAAGCTCAAGGCAAGGTTGCTCTTTATGAACTTGTTCTGCTTTGCCTAGTTGACTCTCTCAGGGACATACTGCAGCCCAAGACAATAGAGATACGCAAAGGTAAAAAGACACCCCACTAGGCTTCTTGGTTGCTGTATTATTACTTGTCTGTGTCACAGAGAGACAAGGGAAGCTCATTTGGTAGCTTTTCCCATGGGAAGGAAAGTGGCAGACTTTTTGCTCTTAAAAAATTCTGTCTGGGAGAAAGAGTAGAAGTAACTTGTCCTGCCTACAGATGGAAGTAAGCAGTTAATTCCAAACAAAGCAGTGAGTTCCTTTATCCCAGATGAACTGTGACCTTCAACAACACAGCTATTCTTTTAAAGATTTGTTCAGCATGGTGACAGGTTATTCAACACTGAGCTAAAATGCTTGCTTTCAATTTCTGTTGTTTTTCTCCCTTTATCCAAATCAGAATGTATTTCTCTCACTTTACATCAGCATTCAGAGCATGTCCTCATCTATACCTGCTAGCATTTACCACAGCATTCTGCATTTCTCCGTCTCATCAACTTCATACCTTTCTAAATCTCATCAGATATTTTTTCCCCTTCATATATGCCTCCTAATATCCTGACTCAATTTATTCCTTAGAATTTATCCTACAAATGAATGTTTGTTTACTCACCCCAAACTAACTCTGCAATGGCTTCCTGCAATTTTTGGTACATACTTTTCTGCATTGTTAAGAAAATATAATTTTTTTTATAAAGTTGAATTTAAAATGATACAAAGCCATATTGCTCGCTTTTTGCATTTTTTACAACAAATTAAACATGAAAATTATCTTTATTTTAATGGTCCTTTTAATAAGGTTTTACAGAATGAGTTTCCTGCTCAGAGAAGAAATAGAAAATTGAAATAGCATAGTTTCTAATTCTCCACTGCAAGAACTTGTGTCTTATTTCTCAGTTGACTTAAAATACATCAGGGTTTCATGCAAGAACATGTTTTCAAAAGCAACACATAGCAATCCTTTCATTTGCTTCCATCACAGAAATCTATTAATAAAAAACATGGTCAACATTAGAAGAGGCTGCCGATAATTAGGTTTTTTAAAGGTTCCTCAAACGGAATTAAAGTTCTATTTTATTATGGATACCTTTGGCCTGTTGAGCCTCTGGAAAAAGTTCAGTGTTTTTTTATAACACTTAGGGATTGTATTCTGAAAAGAATAATAAAATTTTGAGATATGAAAGGAGATTTGTTTATGCTTTTGTGTTCTTCTGAAAGCATAAGATCATTTCTGCTGTAGAGTTGGGCTTATCTTCCTGGTGTACATTTTTATTTGAGTTATATCTTTTTAATTAGAAGACCATTTTAGTAGAAGAGTAGTTCTTATTTGTATGAAGTTACTTTAAAGCCAATAATCTAAAGAAGACAAATATACATTAAAGACAATACAAGAATTTCCATTCTGGAATAATCATAAATGCTTCGACCCATCCTGTACATTTTAGAACCACATTTATACCTTCCACAGTATAGAATTTAAGTCTGGTGAAAGGTAGATACTTAAAGCCAGCAACATTATATTGAAGATTTCATTAAGTAGGATCTTGCAGTTTTGTATACAAATATCTGCTAGTTTTCTGCAGAGCCCTGGTACTTCCACACGTACTCAGTTCTTCAGGACTACTTCAGAAATATGCAGTTAAGAAATCAAATGTACTGGATGAGAATTGTTAGCAAGGTACAAATAGGTATATTTTCATTTTTTTCCCTTTTGCTCACCTTCACTGATTTTAAAAACATGGGTTATAAACAGGACTGAAAAATTCTGGACATGCTACAAAATGAAAGACCAAGGGTTATGGTATTTCATCCCTTTGCAAACTCTTTGTTTTATGAGCCCCCACTGGTACCTGTGTTCTTTCTCACTGACAAAGTGATGTATTCTTTCCCTAGCACACAGACCTCTTCAGCTTTGTCATTCATGTAAGTAAGGTTTTCTTATAAGCCATTTTCTGCCAAGTTAATACGCCAAAGCTTTAAAGGTGGAATACAAGAGCTTTTTAAAATGTTTCAGGGTACCTTCCTTCATACAGTCAAGAGTAACTGCAATCCATTTAAGTCAAATGCTTCATATAAAAAGACGCATTTATAGCAGTAGGATTATTTTTAAAGCAGTTTATTTTCTATAATGGTTTTGGACCAGCCCTTTAGTTTTCAATAGCATTTAACTCATAGATAGAAATCTTAATTTTCTCCCTGCACAGCATAAGTGACAGTTCCTTATGTAACAGTCCTCAAAGCCTGAATGACTGTAAATAGTTATTCAGGCCTTGTTATTTGCTTCTGACTTGCTTGTAATGGCTTAGTATTGTGATAATACAATTAAATGCTGTGACTTACTACAAAGCAATGGAACATACAATTGCTATGTGGTTTAGTTTGACTGCAGAATATGGCCACTGCTTGTAATAGATGTTATTAATCAGAGACAAATGTGAATGTAAAATCACAATGTGCAGGTAATAGGCAACTGATAATCAGACCATCCACTTTGAGGCATCAGATCAAAGAAAGATTATTATCATTATCCAATCAATTACATTAAGTTTTGAGCTGCTCTGGCTTGATGGGTAAGCAAGATCTAAATGCTGCCATTCTCACTGTAAGTAAACCATTTGATCTCTGTTTAAACATGCGATACTGGAGTGTTCCTCAGGCCCTGGGAGTGCATCCAGGCCATGTCCTATCTCCATCTGGGATGAAGTTGAGATGTAAAGCTCTCCTCCCGAACTTCTGACTTTCAGAGGAAGGATGGAGGCACTTTGGTCAGGAGGGCAGGATGCTGGGGTGCGCTGCAGAGCACAGTTACCTACAGCATGGCCCTAAATTTTGCACTGCCTGATTTGATAAAAATCTTAGCTAGAACATTGTTTTCATCCTTCTATTTATATACTCTTTAAAATTTGTGTACTCCATGTGGTGAAGGTGCAAACCTCTTTAGAAATTTCATATGGTATATATGGACTTGCTTTCCTTAATCCCAATTTGTTGTGTCTTTAGAAATCGCTGACAAACCCCAGGTGTTCTCTTGACCAAACACTGAAAACTAAAGTTGAATATTCCTGGTCTAGAACGTAATTGTTTACATGTAGATTTGGCTTCTGAGCGATCTAAATATAGTGTAAGGCTTCATCTATGTTTTGGGGGAAGTACTTGGATCAAATTTCTCTCTAGATAACTCTATTCTTTATTGCATGCTTTTGCATTAACCTATTAATTTCCTTTTAAATAAACTATTGTTTTACCTGTTTCAAAATGTAAAAGTTTGGGATTTGTTCCTTTTCACCAAAGACATGTAAATTCAGCAGTATTTATTTGTTTCTTTAGTAAGCCCTGGGTATATACCAGATGGGAAATGACAGATCTGCATATCTCTGTATAATTCTGACATCTCTAAGTCTTTTTATAAAAACACAAACTTATATTTATAAGGGCCTCCAAAATGAAAATACATGCACTTTAGGCAAAATGTTTACAGTTTTCTTATCCACATAATAACCATTTCACAGATCCCAAAATATTTATTTTCAATATTGAACTTCTTTTTATGGTTGATCCACTCTCTTTCAAAGCTGTTCAGTTTATACAACCAGTAAATTACTTTTCCATAATTGCTGTAATTACAGTTCTCCTCATGTGCTTACTCTTATCTCAGAACTGTGCTACTGTTGAACATTCTGGTAACAGAAAACCTCATGTTTATTTAGGAGATAACATAGAACACTCTGCTAACTAAAATATCTATTTGGGAAGCTCTCTGTAGTTAACATAATGTGATGTTACTGTGATTTAAAATGCAGTAACAACATACCAGCCATAAAAAAAGCTTTTAAAGACAATGTATAGCTCAATGAAACCTTGAAATGTTAAAAATTTTCCTATTAAAAATCAGTCTGAAACCATGGCGTTATTATATAAACAGAAAATATACTAATAGTAAGAGAAAAAAATAGATGACACCAATATAGTCTAGGTCATTCCTACACAACATGGGGAAATCCCCATTGCCTGCTTAACCATCTCTGAAGAGACAGCTATTGTAACATCTTAGGACTGTGCATTGTGTACTTCAACAGGAAATTGTATTTTACACTTCTTGAGTAAGTTTAATCAAAAGTGATGTTTCCTCATGTGCACAAACTCTTCTCATTGTGTTCTAGTTCCTGCTAATATCTATACAGAAGGCAACCCAGTTATTTAAAGCACAGCTATGAGGAAATAACATTTCATTACCTGAAATACTCATAATCCACAAGATGGAGAGGACTTCTTCCTAAATTATAACTTTTTTTGTGAATTTAATCATAGTTTTCATCTTCAGCTCCTTTAGAAATGCCTTCCCTTAGTTTTACTGTCAGTGACGATTACCCAAACCTACTATTGCAGTTCTAATTGCCTCACTAAAACACCTCAAAAACACAAGGAAAGAGGACGATTGTCAACACAGTTCTGAGATGGGCTGAAGCAGTCTTTCCTGGAGCTTTCTGTACTGTTGGCCTGTATTCACAACTACTTTGCTGTTTTCTCATGGATACAGTGAAACACAAATATATTAAAAATGGCATTAATTTCAGAATCCAGACTAAAGCTGACCTCTAGTAATACTCTGACACATTTACTGAAAGGTACCACCCAGACTTTGTCTGTGCTTCATATTTCACCACTCCTTCTGCCGAATACCATCTTCTTTGTCATTTTTCATTTTGTTACCATTAGTCATGCAGGAGTTTTCTTAAATAGAGCTTTTGCCATCTCTATCAGGTTTCCTACATATCCCTGCTTAGCAGCCCACTATTCAAAATCACATCAGAAAACATATTTGTTATCCTTTTCCACTACTTTAATTGCTCTTTCCCTCATCTATTTCTTCATTATTTCCAGTTCATAAATGTATTTGTCTCTAAAACATTTTAGTCCATTACATAAAGGAGGGTGCAGTATACATCACAATTGCATCCAAGTATGATACTGTGAGATGCCTTTTATAAGACCAGTTAAAAAATAAAATAAAGCAATCCCACAATTTCTTCATGCTAGAACAGGAAACAGAGCAAACGGCATCAATGCAAAAGTAGAAAATTATACATAATTAATTTTCTCCTTCATAAAAGGGAGCTTTCAAACAAGGAGTTATCTAACAATCAATAAAACTAGAATAAACTGACCTATATGGCAAGCATATAAAGTAATTGACAGTTCATTTTCTTTAAGGAGATGCATATTCTTTCAGCACTGTACTGTGTATAACTCCAGTGAAGAACTGAAAGCGGACCCTTAAAGAGGAGCTACAGGTAAGAGCTTTTACCAATTTAGTAGCATTAAAAGGATAGGGGGAGATTCCATTTTCTCAGCCCACATCTTAACTTTACTCCTTGTTATGAGCACTCATAGCTTATTTTGCAATGGCTCTAGCATACATTGGATGATGATACAACTGGACAATAAGCCAAGACAACTTAGTAATCAGTCAGAAAACTAAACTGGTTTAAAAAAAAAAAGGACAAGATTGGGTGGAGGGATTATTTCATGCTTGGGCAATGGTCTTGTTCACAAAAATCTCCTATCAGCATTCAAGTGAGTGCAAAGGAATCAGTGCAAATATGCGGGAATAAGAGGTCACAGGGATGGAGAAGAAATAAGTGAAAAGACATCTTTTCAGCAATGGTGACCTCAGCCATTTCTTGTAAAGTTACGATTTACATTTCTACCTGAGATGGCCACTCCTGAGTTGATGCTGCTCACTAATCTCACTGAGAATTTCAAACAGTCTTTCCCCTCATGGTTCATTTTCTGCCAGGTTAGCAGACTGAAGAAAGCTTAGAAAGAAGGTCAGGAGAAAGGAAGCAGAAAGAGCACATGGCTGGGAATGGGTTCTCTGCTTTCAGAAGCTCCCAGCTCTTAGACTGGCTCAGTCTTCTCAGAATGCTTCACCTTAGGGATGTTCTGCTAAATCCACCATGAAGACAAAATTAGCATTCCACCTCTTGCCCTGAATTGTTTCCTTCTGCCATAACATGTCGTTGTGGTATATGAGTTAAATCAGGCAGCTGGGGTAGCAGAAAGCCTATCCCAGTTTTGTGCCTGGGTTAGCTTCCTGGTGTTTCTGGTCCCAGTGAGCTTTCCACAGGCTGAGTGCTTCCCTGATGCTCAGAAAAGACAGGGCAGAAACACATGATGAGGACAGAAATGTGACTGACCTGTTCACAGCTGTTCCCCATAGCTTCATCTCTCTGTAACATCAAACTAATCTCTTAAATCACAACCTGGCTGGTGTTTCCATTGACATTACTGGCTTATGGAGCTCTTTGTCTCTCCCCGCCACACTCTTCTCCCACTGGCTCATTTGCACTATGCTGCCTGTCCCAGCTCTGTGTCGGCAGTGCTGTTTGTGTGGAGAATCACAGGATCAGGGGATCGCTGATGATACAGTGGTACAAACACACAGCTGGCTGCCGTGTGGGGACCGCCTTAACTGGCTTAAGCAGGACGGGTGCCAAATGTGAAATGATGGCCAGACAGTGATTCCCAAATGTAGCTTACTCAGATGCTGCCTTCATAGGATTACAAGTGTTTTCTGTCATACCTTCCCACTCTGTGCTGGACCATATGCTTAGGACAAAACAGGGCACTGGCCCCAATCCCCCCTCCCATACAAGACAGTAGTAACAGCAGTGGCAGATCCTTGCTCCTTCACAGAGGAGGACCCACAGGAGGAGCTTTCAGGCTCTCCTCGTCTCCTCTGAGGAAGAGTGGGAGATCAGTTGTTAGTTTTCGGGTATTGTGTTGACTCCTGAATGTCAAAAGGTGACTGGGCTATGACTACACCTCACCCTAGTGAATTCCTGAGGAGGGTCCAGCTAGACCCTTTGCTATGGTGAGGAAAAAGGATTAAAAAGTTTTAAACTAAGAATCTAGGGGGTTTTGGTTATAAACTAGGATAACTAATGCAAAGAAAATAGAATACAGAGCATCTTAGGGTGTTGTTTCATTGTTTATTGAGGTCTCCTAGCTCACTACACATCCCCTCCCTTGCCATGGTGCCAGAACTCACCGGGTCACAGAGAGAGCAAAATCAGAGAACAAATTCAGCTAAACACACTCATGAAAAGAAAAAAGAAAAAGAAAAGAAAAGAAAAGAAAAGAAAAGAAAAGAAAAGAAAAGAAAAGAAAAGAAAAGAAAAGAAAAGAAAAGAAAAGAAAAGAAAAGAAAAGAAAAGAAAAGAAAAGAAAAGAAAAGAAAAGAAAAGAAAAGAAAAGAAAAGAAAAGGAGAAAAGGAAAAGTGGTTTTCATAGAAATTGGCTCTCTAGCCCCCAGTGCTGGGACTGGAATACAGGAAAATGCAAGGATGTGTGTCTGGCATCACTCATTTCTGAAGCAGCATTGGCTACTTCAACTTAGGTCAGCTAATAATGAAGCCACACCTTCAGGCAACATTCAGAATTCTGCATAAAAAGCATGTAAAATGCATATCTACTGTGACATTTGGGTGCAGTCTGCCTTGGTCAGCAGCTGCTTAGAGCCCGTGAGATCTGTATTGTTTGCTTCCTATGATCTTATGGATCATTGCTACATATATTACGTACACAGTGAGTCTCTGCAGAGAAACAAATAATTTCAGCTGTCTTAGGTTAGAGCTTCCTAAAGGCACAATTCTGCACATTTATGTGAAATTTCAGATAGTCATGATAATTTATCTGACTGTACATTGAAATCTAAAAATTATGGCCTTAGAAACTGGGAATTGAATAAGCCTTTTCAGATTGAAAGTCAGTGATGTAGAGACAGTCTGAATCATTCTGGGAATTTTGAGATGCCTTAGTAGCAGTTTATGAGTACATAAGCCCTAAACTGTGATAATTAATCTCTTTTCAGGTTTATACCTGCAGGAATTGTACATATTGGAAATCAAACAGATTAAGATTGTTATTCAACATCTCTTCTGCCTGTGCATTTCTTTCCTTAAAAAAAGGCAATTAACCCATTCCTTCAGTCTCTGTAGCAAGAGGGAAGATGGTATGCTACTTGGGAATATCCACTCTAGTTTCACAGGTACCAACAGACGTGGCTGGGCCATCACCAAGCTCAATACGGGTTACAAGACTCCGTTGGGAGCTCAGGGAAATACAGACAGCAAGCCTAGGCTCAGTTCTGTGCTGCTATTTTATATCATTATTAGTATGTAAAACAGATATTAGTACCTAAACTAAATAAAGCTCAGGTTGTGCCTGAACTGCAGTAAAAACATGTGTTATCAATATTTTATCAATATCTGTGTTTTACTGCTCATTTAGTAATGCTTTTTTGGAGTGAGCTGAATTTCCAACCCATACAAACTCCCCTACTCCAGCAAGCTGTTGTGGGAGTAGACATGCATTGATAAAAAAAAGGTGCTATTCTCACTAGGCAGACAATCTTCCATTTGATGATGATACTTAAGCTTAACTGTTCAGATAGTGGGAAAGGATGTGTAGGTCATCATGGTGCTCCTAGGCGCCCCAAATGACAGCAATTCATCCCACAATTTACTGCAATAATTAGAAAATAGTTTGTGTTAATTCAGGTACTCCGTGTGGGTTACTGATCATCCACATGACTCCATGAATGCCGTGAAAATTTTCTAGTTTACATATAACTATATACATATTATATGCACAACAGGAAGGAATCTGTTGTTCTGCTGTTGTATGGTCAAGTAAGGAAAAAATTGTGATTCCCAAAGGCCTGGTTTTTATCTCTCTCTTTCTTTAACTCACTGAAAGGTGACATGTACATTTTCAGAGTGTTGAATCATTATTTCTTTCAAATAGTAGTATTGTAAAAAGATGTTTTGGTTGGGATGGTGCCTATTCATATTCTTGGCCCTTCTCTAAATCCTATGAAGGCATTTGCTCCATTTCCCTTAAATAAACAAACTACAACTGCTATTTTTCAAGCAGCAGCTTGTTGCTTCTACTTAAATAAACTTTTAAATGTAAGAATATTTTAATTTTTTTTAATTTTGTTTATTAAAAAGTCTCATAACATACTCATGGGAACTCATTCAGCTCCTATACCCTTTCATTCCCTAAATAATAATAGTAAATAAAATGCATCCATATATATAACATCGAATAGCACAACTCTACATCTTTTCTCTTACCTTTCACATATTTTACCTAACTTCTCAAATTTTGTCTCTAATGAGGTCACCTATGATAGTTTGAATTTTGTAAGCTTGTTTTATATGCTTTGGCAAAATATCCACTAATCAAATAGAAATCAAACAAAAGGAATTTTTATCTCATCTGTATCCATTTAAATTAAAGGAATCTGATAGATAACCAAAGCTCTTTATAGCTGAAAAGCTATGGAATTCAGATTGAAATGAAGGAAATTCAATAGCTACGCAGTTTCCATTGAAAATAACGATATTTCATAACTAACTCATTTGCCTTGAATTCTAACTCTTCTGCAAGGAGTTCTATGGCAATATAATAGCTATTTATTATATTAATTTCAATAGAATTTCAGTAAAATTAATGAAAAGCAGAGAGTGCACATCCAGTAACTACTAATTCAATAACATTTTTATTTTTTATTTTAAAGGGTATATTTTTATAAGTATTGAAAAGCAATTTGGTCTACAGGAAAAGGTAATTATTTTTTTTCATGTTCGCATTAGGGATCTTCAGTGCTTGGAATAGTACTTTTATGCCTGAAGGACCTGCAGTATACCTTGAGCTCTACTCTGGACTGGAGGGAACAATTACAGAAAATCTACCTTCCTCCCCTCAAAAAGTCCTCTCCTGAAACACAGTAAATCGGAGATCTGAGTGTCTTTCATCTCTCTTACAACAGCTTAGCACATATGTGTAGGTTATATTGCAAGGCAGATTTTCCAAGAAAAAGATGTTATGGTAATATCTGCAAATAAACTGAACTGGAATACTAAAACATCACATGAGATAAATGAAGACTGATTTTATCCAGAACTATCTACTTTGTATGGTATTCTCAAATCTCTCGAACTTTGTGTAGGTTTATGGACAAGCATTCAAAAATTTGAACCAAAAAGACTTCTGATAACACAAAGATTTTGTGACCAAGTTAAAAATGAAAAGACAGATTATCCTTCTTTATAAATGGTTATTATTTTAATCCATAGCAAACACAATGTTCTTCAGTTTGAACACTTGTTTCAGAAGTCCACAGAGGTGAAAGCTACAACAAAATAGAATGCTTTTAGACAAATAAGTGAAGAATTGTGGCAAGTAAAAACACATTTCCCATGGCACTGATGAAGCTATAGTACAAGACTCCTGTGTGTAACATGCTTTGCATACTTATATGGAACACTGAAAATCTAAGAGGTGAGCACAACTGGGCAGAAACCCAACAACAACAAAACTAGATATATTGCTATCACCTGAAAAGAGCTGCATTCTTGCCACTTATGGAGTACTATAAAGTCACAAAGACTTTACAAAATCTGTACCTATATCACCATTTGGGTCAAATGAGATGAACATAAAATGAGGAGAAAGTGAAAATTATCATTCAGTGTCATGTACTTTGGAAAAAGCTATTTGTAACCTGTTGTTTCACTCTAAAACTGTTTCTTCTTCAAAAAGTGCAAGTTATGTTTACTTGATGGTTTCTTTCCCTGTAAAGAGTAGCTGCCTAGAGGTCATGCCTTGTAGCCAGTTCAGCTTGAACAACAGCAACAAGGCAGACTGGAACAGAAGTATCTTCATGTAAACTTTATCTGGGCTTATGATTGAGTTTAATATTGCCAGATTTCAAACAAATGTGAATCCAACTTGAAACATTATGCAAGACTACCCTTATCCTACTCATTGGACTTTGTGCAGCAGCTTTGCCTTTGATTTCATGGCCTGTATAATTAGATATGCAAACTATCAAAATCCTTTTTCTAGGGGGAGAGGAAACTCCCCAAATTTTAGAACCAAGAGACTTTTATCTTCCTGAACTGAATGGGGACTGGGGAGCTACAAGGTGCTTTCACAGAAAGAAAAATAAGTATTTGCTTTCCTCATCTGTCAGTAACAAATAACTTGACAAAATTAATTAATTTTGGAAGTATTTTAGAGTTACATTCAACGTGAGTGGAATTAGATCTTCATGTATTGTTTACTGCCGTATTTCCATTACTAAATTATTGCATCAGCTAAAGTTCTGCCATGCTGTCCCTCCCGATTTCAACCTGAGTTTATTAAGCTTTTATCAAGCTTTTATAGACAAGTTTTATCACAACTGGAATATCAGAGGCTTCCTAAAAAGGTGCTAACTTCGTTTCACTTCGTTGTAATTTTTTTAACGTTAATTTATATATACATTCTTCAAAACATGCATCAGTCAGACAACTAGGTTTTATATATATTTTTCTGGCAGCTGCATTTGAACAAACCAAATAAAATATGTGTTTATATCAATAAAAGATTGAAAGATAATGTAAGAATATATTAACTGTATATGAAGAAGACAGTAAAACTATGAAAAGACTCAAAACTGCCTAATAATTTAAGTGTGATTTATCTGAGTGCAGTCAATGTGCTAAAAAGAGACTGTCAGTCATTAATATCTGGAATAGAGGATTTCTGTATTACTAAAATACGTTTATAGCCATCAGCGTGGCTTGGAGCAGCCATCTCTCATGCCTCCCACAGAAAGGTTTTCCTGACAGAAAATCTCCCAGGATAAAGTAGAAAGAAACAAAACCATTTCATTTTTTAACTGCTATGAAAAGCTAACTGAAGAGGAAGTGCAGTACAAAGAGGAGAACCTGATTTAGAGTATGTTTCCAGCACTGCAGATATCAGCAAAGTTTCAACCAACAAAATATTCATGGATTCATTTTAGTTTGTCATAAGAAAAAACATGAACTCCTTCTTTTGAGTGTATAAATGAAACACAAATCACAAACTGTAGCTACGTGTGCCAGAACTGTCACACTTATGTTTGTATATTATGGACAGTCTATATCGTGCTTACCAGCTTCCTTTAACCAATGTATTAAAATAAGGATGCTGAAGTATAACTAAATGCCAGTGGGTATCATCCTAAATGTTTTATTAGAATAATGAAATCTACTGGAAGATTTTCTTTACATTTTCATTACATATATGAAATTCAAGTTAGCAACTTGTGAGTGCTCTATGCTTTATTGGCTCATGCTCAGGATAACTTCTTGCTGTTTTGGTACTCTTCATTTACTACAGTACATCATTTGTTTAGTGATGGTTTTCATCTCATCCTACAGTTGAGCTAAGTGTAAGATGCTGTTGTAACCTGCACACTGAAAGCAAAGACTGACCTTCATCTTATTTCACAACAACACAGTGAGGTGCAAAGCTTGGCTGAAAAATTGGATTATCTTTTGAGGTCAGCAACAAATATCCAGTGGAACCAAAATTGCATTCTTCATTTTTCAAGCTATTTTTTCCTACATAGTTATCTGTATTTTATGAGTTAACAAGACAAGACAGATAGAAAGGCTCTTTACTGCTGCTGAAAATTGAAGTGTGATATTATGAAGGTGAGTTTCTACTGACATGGAAAGTTCAGCACATGCTTCTGGTGGCTAAATGAAAAATACATGTCATGGGAGTTTAAATTCCCATTGGTTAACTTGCAATATAAATGACATTAAGGAATGTTGAATGTTATATTACAGGGCAGGTGACACTGAGTAACAGAGACAAATAAGAAATATAACAGCTGAATTTTTCATATTACCTTCTAAACACATTGGAATCTCCCAAATGCATTTAGATTTCACTGTTGCAAAAATGCTCAATGAATTTTGGCCATACCAACTCTGTCATAGCATTCTGGGCCAAACTAATTCTCTTGACTATAGAAATGATAAAACTTTCTGTTAGCAAGGCAGAAAGAAAGGAGGAAAAAAAATCTCTGTTTTTCCCAATTATTCCTGCATCTGAAAAAAATATTTCTTTACAAGAAGAAATGGAGGGTTGACATATTGCAAGAAGGGAATCCATAGAATCCTTACCTGAAAAAAAATAATTATTTCCTGAATCTTTTGTTTTACTAAAATTCTGATCTCTCTAATGGCTTTAAGTTTTTGCTCCACTAGATCTGAAACTGATATGGGGTACTGTGTAGGGAATCTTTGTCATAGTCTCTCTTTCATGAGAAATTTATAGCTCAGTAAACCACTCTTCACCCTTTTCTCTCAGTTTATCCTTAAAAAGTCTTTCTGAAATGGAAATGTTGACTGAGTGTAATCTGTGCCCTTGTATATACATCTACGTGGCTTTGTTAGAAAACAAAGAACATTTTGTTTACATTAAGGAACATATGTACCTAATATAATATCCATACAAAATTATGTATTTGAGTATTTTTTGCCATATTGCTAATAAGGTTTGGAGTGTTTGGCAATATGGAGTAGTTTATGTATGGCTCAAAAAAGACCTGAATAAGCAGTTAAAAAGTAAAGAAAATTTAGTGATTGAGACTGAGATTGTCCACAAATCTGAATTCTTTTACTGAATTTTGGGTTGAGTTTTAATTCTTCAAGAAACATAAAATTGAAACTTGTTTTGAAATTCAAAGACTAAAGAAGCATAGGAAATGATGCTAAGAAACCCCTAAATGGGTCATTAATGGAAACTGGCAGATTATTTACAACCCCAAATCTCTTTTTTTTTTTTTTGTTTATTGTTCATGTACAGCATTAAGATTTATTTGTAAGGAGAAACAAAGACTGATTGCCAACACTACTTTTTTTTCTGTATTTCAAAAATAAGTATGTGCAGTTTCCTTTTAAGGTCATAGACTTGACTATAAAAAGATAATATACTACCTAAGACATTATCATAAACAAATTAGCCTTCAGGCAATGGCTCAAAATTACAATACAAAGCAAATCAATGCCAATTTTGCTATGACATCATTGTGGTAAGGGATTTGTACCTATCACCTTTTATTGATATTGAATAATAACCTCAGCAAAGTAGTTTCAGATATAACCAGGTGTTTTGATAGTAGTAAGATAGGGAGGTTTTTTGCTGTAGGATAAATTTGCCCTCAGTAACATGTATCTCTCATACATTTACCTGAATAATGGAGGACATAATTTGATACTTGTTTCTAATATGAAGCTTAGAAAATCTGAAATAGCTACTAAATCAATCTATCAGGAAGAACAGATAATTTAAAATATTACATAGTTTCAAGTTCTATTTTCAGTGTATGAAAACTGACTCTTACTTATGCAGTCTTCTAAAATAGATGCAGATTCTAAGACAAAATATTTAAAAAGTATAAAGTGGTGTCACAGTGCAACAAAATGCTTTTCTGCGGTATACAGTCTTAAATACAGCTGAATACAAGCAGAAATAAAATGCAGAAAAATGGACACAGAGACAAAAGTTGAAATATAACCTTCAGTACTACTCTGGGCAAAATTCAAATTATTGAATCATCTTTTCCCTTAAAAACAGAAGTGTCTGTAAAACATAAAATGCAGATCATATGAAGCTTATCAATACTGATCAAGCCAAATTATGATGTATCTGAAGATGTTCATAGAGATAACATAATTTTCACGCTTTCTAGCCTAATACAACATTGCCTCAATTAAGTACAGCCCAAGTAGCAAGTTCAAACCCATTAAATTGATATTTAACCCCTCGTGATTGCAGCATTTGAAAGAAATCTCTTTACAGTGTGTGCTCCATTCACACCCTTATTTCATATGCCAGAGAGACCAGGTGCAAACTTACCAAACCAGAAAGGAAACCCGACCAGGTAAGAGGAACAATATTTTCCAGCTGGTCCCTGGCCTATGAAACAGGGAGATCAGCACAGTGCCTGAGGGATGTCCCTACAGATAAACAGAGATTCAGACCTACATAAGCATAATTAATTAAGAGATCAGTTCCTCCACTGAAGAGAAAACTCTTCTGAGGTGTTAATATACATGGTAACCTAGGACAGAAAGAGCAGTACTGTTTACTCCAGTCCTGGAAGCAAGAAATCCTTTGAGAGAGCATAGTTATGGACTTGGAAAAGTACAAAATAATAATGCTTGATTCACGCATTACTCGAGCAATTAATAATGTATTCTCTTGTTTCAAGAGATGTCTCATTTAACCTTCCTGCTTTCACTCATAGCATTTTGAAGGGCAGTGGCAAAACAGCTTCCCCAGAACTTCCCCTGACTGTAAACACAGAGAAATTTGCTATTCTATGCAACTTCCAAACTGCGCTCATGCATACTAGCCAGTCATTTCACTCTGATGTAAAATTATGTGAAAGTGTTGGAGATTGATTCATGGAAAAAAGACTCTACAACTCGAAATAGAGTTATAAAGCAGGTATGTTTTACTCCAGCCGGGGTGCAAGGGGATTTCTCCACAAAGCTTGCACACCAACAGCACTTTTTACCAAAAACTTATAGAGTGTAGATATACATATTCATTGGATTACATAACACAAACATACATATGCATGAGTAAGGCTGGGTTAGTTCGAAAGGCTGGTGTCAGCGGTTTATGTTATCTTTGCACCTGTGCATTGCCTCCTGGGGGCGCGTCTTCGGGAGGAAGGCTCGTAGTCTTTCTCACCTTGTTTTTCCCTCGGAGCATGCGCAGATTCTCTTAGCCAATTTCTTGAACAACAAAAAATATTTTTCAGCTGGTTTACTCATCCTATCTTATTTAATGGAACCAATGAAACTTCTACAATCCATATATGTCTATCTTTACTCATTACTGAGGCCCAACTAGTTAGACTACACCTGTTCTTCAAGGACAAAAACGTGATTATTTTGCTGAACACTGCAGTTCTTGGTAGATTTTCACAGTAAACTGCTTTGTTTTGATGGACACAGTAGTCCTTGGTAAAATTCCACAGAACAGTCTGGGAAAGCAGGATTCTTAGCAATATTAAAAAATACTATAAGTAATACTATAACTTGCTATAAGTAAGGAAATAAGTTGCTAAGCAGTTTTCTATAAGTAAATAAGTAAATAAAAAATCTTAAAACAAGTAATCATTTCTCTGTATCAAGATGAGGAATGAAAATGAAACTAAAAAGTCATCATTTGAGTCCAATGGTTTAATTATAAAATCTTTTAAACCTTTTTGACGATGCTGATCAGCCTTGTTATTTTCAAAAGATACTGTAGCATCTAAATGCTGCAGTCAGCTTAGGGCTCTGTTGTGCCTGGCGAAAATGCTGAGTATTGTCTCTCATACCACTTCAGGTTTGAGAAGCTTTTTCCTGCAAATGCAGAAATCATACAGTACAAGAATATTGTGTACAGATGGCAAAGGTAGAATTCTAGAATTGCTGAATTTGATCCAGTATTTGTAACTGTCACATGACATGATGATGGGTGATGTGCTTCACATGCACTAATATCTTTGTATTCTTAACAAAAACAGCATAGATAACCACCATGCTTCATTTCCACAAGTCATGTCAAAGCTCAGTAGCCCCAGAAGTTGCATTCAATTAAGCATCTACATCTTCAGAAATCCACAGCCCCTCTTCGGGAGCTGCAGTTTTCAAGAGTCACTGCGAGTGAAGCCATTCGCATACTTCCAGGATGCATCCTCCTAGTAACGAGCTGCCAGTGGTGTCAGCGAACAGCAAGATCAGGCCAGATGAGTCCCAGCCCTCTTGAGCCAGTAACTGGAGCAGAAGATCCCCATAGTCCCACAGAAGCAACCTCCTTCAGTGACACATCCTAAAGCAAGTATACAGGGCAATGGATGCTGTGAACTGCTCGCAAGAAGCTGTATTGCCCCGGGGGAGGCACACAGATTTAGCAGGGTAAGTAGAGTTTAAGCAGCAGGCAAGTGCTGCTGTCATTTCAATGCTGCTGGCAGTGCCACAACTTCAGAGAGCTTCTCCCAGGCTGAATGCCTTACCATCTGAGTAATTACACACCCAGGTTGTGTATACTTTATATTTCTGAGGGAAGAGAAACAGTAAGGAAAGAGCAAATACAGTTCCCTTCTTCCACACATTATTGACCTCACTGAATGGTGATGTTCCCTTTATTTCAGGGGTGCTCCTAGATACTCTGACTAAGATATCAGGTCTTGGTATCATATTTAAATTGTAGGCAGTGATTCTACTATTTCCGGAAAACAAGGGGAAAATATGGGATCATGGAGGCTAACTGCTTATTAGAGAATTAAAAAATGATAATACTGTAATCTTTTAATTAGGTGTCAAGTTGAGTTCACTCTTCATATGTGCAACTACATATTTTTATCCTGACCTGATATAATTGTTTTATGATGTTAAGTGTGTTTTTTTCATACCACTGCAAATTCCTTCCTGTAGACTACCTATATATTGTGGAGACTGGTGGGCCTGAAGCACACTAAAGGTTTTTTTCATAAACATTAGATTTACATCCGCAAATATGGTAGTTCTCAACTTCTGAGGAACTCAACTTGCAGTTGTATCACACAACAGAGTACTCATTTTCCCTTTCTTCTGGGAAACAAGCTAAAGTGGGAAAAAGAATTCTAAACTACATTTTTTCATATATAATCAGGATGGGGCTCCACAACCCTTAGAGCCATCCACCAAACCCTGTCACTTCAACTAAGGGAATAGACATTGGTGTATATATAATAACAGCTACTATAGTCTGTACAGACAAGAGACTTAAAGAAAATATTACTTCTTCAAACTCTGGAGGCACTAAAGTTTCTCTAAGAAATGGATAGAAAAGATAAAAAGCATCAGGTTAAGATGATTTTCCCTATTCTCATTCTGATGGGTGGCAAAGATGGTTTCACCAGAGGTGTCATGATGCATTTCATTCAGGAAGAAAGCAAGAAAGGGTAATTTTAGCCTAAATAATTAGATGTTTGCTAATTTGACAGGAACTGAAAATAAGGCTTTATATACAGGTTTTGAGATTTAGGCTGCCTTAACTATGAATGCTATCAGTTTTCATAGGAGCACAAGATGCATATTACGAAATTTTAGTGTTTGCATTCAAGTACCCATTCTATGCTTGTCAAACCAAAATTCATGAATTTCTACCAGAAACCAGAAATTTGGAGTAATGGCACTCCAGGACTGCAGGAACCTTCTACAGTGCCTTCCCATGGAGGGAACAATATAACTTAATTTTTCTCCCAGAGTCTTTATGAGAGGTAAACATATATTAAAAAATCACAGCATACTTACAAAATAATGCTTAAGGAGGAGGGTGGCAGAGGGAAGAAATTCAAGTGCCAGGTAACCAAGGTTTCTAAAATCCCTGGTTTTAGCTCTTACTTACCATGATCAAGCAAAAGCAAGACTTTTGCCTTCTGAGTTACAACAGATTGCCTGCCTTTGGTCTGTAGTGTGTAAGGGTAAATAGAAGTGACAGATGTTGTACACTTCAGAGAAAGAAAGGGCAAAAACCCCAATCTGTTTTGAATGTTATTTCAATACACTTCAGAGGTTCCCTATTTTCATGAACCTAACATGTAGTTGCCTACACAGCTATGTCTATGTTTATTTACAGTAGCTGTACACACAGGAACAAGAAAATTGTAAGGGATTACTATTACAATTATAGACTGATTTTTCCATGAACCAAAATGAATCTTGAAGAACACAGTTATTATTGTAATAAGCCATTAAAAAAAAGACAAATCTAGGTGGTCTCTTGAAGCATTAAAAGGAAAATGTTTATCCTTGTACTTGCACATGGAATAGAGAAAACACCAAGTCCTGAGGGCTTTTGTAAGCAGTAAATAAAACTGATTGCATATTTATATCACCCTAAATTTTTTATTTTGATGGGGAGTTTTACTTAAAATGATCGAGTTGTTATAAGTGAGACCGCATCCTATCTTCTGCCTCAAGATCTCCTCAGGTCTGAGTCATACTGATGGGAAGAAAAAGAGGGATTCTTAAAGCACAATAGCAAGAAAGTTTATTAGTAGTGCAGAGCTGCTGTAATGACAGTAAGTGAAATAACTTCAGGATTGGAAGGAGAAGCTTTTGCCGAAACCTTGCAGATAGGATTTTCTCCTGTGGCTGAGGTCTAGCAGGGCAGTGGCAGTAAGAAGTGGCTCGGGCTCTCTGAGTCTGGATGCCACCTTTGCTGGCCTTGAATACTACAGCATGAAGACACCACATGCTGATCTGCCTTGCTACACTACAGAGCTTGTCAGATATTGAACACACTGCTAGCAAATCAACTTGGTGTCCAGCCGGAGCAGAAGGATGGCTGTGGACACGAACTAGTGCAGGAGCCCCTTGGCTCCTTTGCACAGACAGGGATGTGATCCTGAGCCATCAGAATCACAGTCATTTGCACATCTCTGTTACTGCACAACTTCTGAAATGTCTTCCACAATCTCCCACCTATTAAAACATGGGAACAAGATCAAGGTGTGTCTGATTTACCATTGAATAATTTCTAGGAAAAAAACCACCAATTTTTAATTTCTGCTGCTATAAATAGACATGCAGTGGAAAACCTCCATGGATTG
Organism: Strix aluco; assembly: GCF_031877795.1. Taxonomy (NCBI): domain Eukaryota; kingdom Metazoa; phylum Chordata; class Aves; order Strigiformes; family Strigidae; genus Strix; species Strix aluco. The sequence continues at coordinate 81,058,506 of NC_133932.1, forward strand.
CAGCAAAGCAATCCATGGACTTCACTACTACACAGGCACTACACTAGTGTACACTTTGTCACTAAATACAGTAACAAAGCACTTATGATTTACTTTAGATGTCCAAAAAAAAAAAGCCCGGGTACAGTCATTGCTGTGATTAAAGCAACTACCTGGATTTTTACTCTTCTGTTGTTCTGAATTATTTAAGTAAGAACTATAATATTTGGCTCACAATCTTGCTTGACATTCAGATTTAGTATCATCTATGTTTTTGTCTCAAGACAGAAGAAAATTAACCCCACTGCTAATTGTGAAATAAATCCTGCAAAAAATAAATGGGTTATGGCCACTTTGCCATCCTGAACCTGTGGATAAGGCAGTGGTCAGAATGAGATGCGGTTGTTTTCATGGAAATCATCTTTTTGCTGGTGTTGATTCTGAAGCTGAATGAGGGCATCAAGGGAAAACATGGTGCTCACTAAGGGGAGCTCATTCCTTGAGTGACATTCCTTCTTGGGAAAAGAGCAGTTAAAGGAAAATAACGATCAATTGTAGAGAAAGCTAATGTTAGGGAAAGTCAAAGAATCTCAAGATAGAAATAGGGACTGAAACACAGGGTAGCTAGAGAAAGAGGATAACAGTATTCCTAAAACTGAGTGTAATTCCCTAAGATAGATGGACTTTGAATCATTGTAAGTCAGAATAGTTTTCTCCATCTCTTCTGTGTTTCTGTGACAGAATGAACAGTGGGATCCCTGATCCTTATCACTGTTAATTGGTATAGCTCCATGGAGAGAAGCATAATTTTGACTATATCTGCTGGGCCATGAGACAGAGAAAATCCCCTTTTCCCCATTCCACAGAACAGTCAGCTCCTCTCCTGAGGCAATCTCTTTCCTTAGCAGTACAGTTCCTCTACTCATTCTTTTTATCTTGCATTTGCTAACTTTGCTTGAGACTGGTGCAAAGGAGATTATGAGGGGTAACTAACAGGCAAAACATCAGAAGCAAGCTTTGTCAAAATACACATTTTCAAAGTCAGTGTGGCTGGTTTGCTTTTAAATACCTCTTAAATATTTTATATAGATACCTGGAAGAAACATTTATTCATTACAGTCTTATAATTCTAATATAATTATTAAAGACTGTCTTCCTTTCTCAGGCAAAATTCAGAGGAATTCTGCTAGAATGAGATGTGCTACATTTGGCTTTTATTGTGCAATAATGAAGGCAACAAAATACGAAAAGCCTGTAATGCAATGTTACACAAAAAGGACACAGACCTTAAGGTGACAAAACCAGGAAAATATAATAAACCATGTGTCATGCTTCTGCAGCTGTTTCACCTCTTACAAATTTTCACAGTCTATAAAATCTTGGAAAGCACCAGATGTTTGGAGGAAGCTGTCCCACTCTCCCTAGCTTTGAAAGTAGATGCAAGATTTATTAGTGCTATATAAATGTGATTCCAGTCCTGACTTTTATATTTATAAACTAGGTGGAACATGTAACACATCCTGTTGTCAGAGAGCCCATTTACTTTCCTCTGTTCCTCCTCACTTGTAGATCTCGGGTGTTGCTGGACAATTAGAGTAACTACAGAACAATACCAGAACATGCAACCCAAACTACAGTATTTGCTTAGTTACTGACAAACACATCTGAGAGTTTTTGTCTAGTACCAAGTACCAACTTTTGCCAAAACAACCTTCCAATACTCAGATTATGAGCTAAGCAAAACTATCTTGTTGTGTATGAATATGCACTAACATTTGGGATTCCTGCCTACGCAGAGACTGTTAGTGCACAAAATTATAATTTTTTTTCCCCTGTTTTTTTCCTAGTGCATGGTTCCTAGTATTGGAACAGGGATAAAAACTGCTCATGCATAATTTCCAATCTTTCATAGCTCAGTGGTGCTGTAAAGTGCTGCCGCTCGTTTTAATTCAGTGAGTAGAAGTTTTGTTGTGTTTAGTACTAAGGGAATTGCATGTGTCATTAGAAAGCCTCTGACAGCTGTCAGAGACAGAGATAAGTTGCCGCATTTCAATCTTTCATAAAGGAAGGACCAAGGACCCTCATCTCCAGCAAAGCTGTCAGAGGCCTCCAAAATGGGATAAAACAGAATACCTTTTCCAAACACAGGAAAATGTCTGTCTCTCCTTCTCTATTCCCTTCCCCATGAAGTTGTAGAGGGGAGGTTGTACTGGTAGGAGAAAGAGAAAATATGTCTTGATGTATTTGGACTTTATACTGCCTTGTCATCACTGACCAGAAGGGATAATTGCATAGCAGCCTGCTTTCCTTTAAGGAAGTACACAGTGTATTACACAGTATTTAATAAATTAGCACTATGTTTTAATATAATGTACAAGCTTTCACGCAGTTTTTATCTTCCGAGAGCAGGAACAACCAAAATCTTAAAGACATTGATGAAGACAAGGGCTTTGCATCAAACACTCTGAAAGTCTGAATCTGTAAGCATTTCCACACTTTCCAACACATACCTCACCCTGTCCAGCACTCTTACTGTATTTAAAGCACCAAAAGATGAAGCATTCTCTTAAGACCTGAAATCTTACCTTCCAGCTTCTGATTTGAAAAGGTGCTTGCCTTAATAAAAACTCTGTTGCTTATTTTAGTTATTTTTTTTCTAAAGGCCTATATTATTTTCTTTGATCAGAATTGGTCACAATTCAGCTCTTGCTTACTCTTTTATGACAAAGTGAAAGTAGCTCATGCAATGTCTTTAGCAAGTTGGCATTGTTTTTCCATCAGCTCCTGCTTAGCTTTCTGATGATGAACTGACTTCTTTTCACACCAGTAATCCCACAGTATCCCTCCATACAGCACTGCTTCTAATGTCAGCTCCTTTAACCAGTACAAGGGACTGAGAAGGCATATTTATTTGCATCATTTGTTTATTATTGTTGTTTGCATTTTTTGCTTATGCTATTTTTATAGCACATTCAATACTGGTTTTCACTTTTCATACTCTGATTCATTTTTCATCCTGTTTTCTTCTCCCTATCCATCTTGCACCACCTCTGTGCTGAGTAAAGTGAAAATCCATGAATGAGTCAGAGTCAAATTTTCAAAGTCACATTGGTCAGTGGGGTTTGAAATTAAGCAAAATGAGATTGCTCATATTTTTTTTTTTTTTTCTCCTAAAAGTGGAAAATAACCTTTCCTTTCTTTGGTTGCAATAAAGAGAACTTTAGCCCATATTTTCCAGCTGCTTTTATTTTCCTGAAATCCAGTCTAGGCTATGATGCTCATCAGTGACTGGTGTATCTATCTGTTTCTGTTCTTTCTATATTATCATTAGCCTTGTCTCATTCCTCATCCTATCCTGTGTAACATCAAAAGCTACATGAAGGTCTTATTTCTTGTTAAATGTTACTCTTCTGGGAGTTTTGTTTTTTTTGCTACAGGATATCTGAATGGCTGTTTAAAGGAGATTTCTTTCTTTTCTTTTTTTTTTTTTTTTCTTAGTTTACTTGACTGAAGAATTATGTGAATAAAACTGTAATAGAGGTTTTCATTAAATGCATGTTCTATACTCCATTCTAACATTTTGATTGCGTGTTTGGTACTTTCTACTCAGCATACTGAAAGGGAGACATTTACATATTTTAATCAAGAACAAGGAATTAATAATTTCTTATGTATGTAACTTTTAAAGTTTTTTGCCTATATACTACCAGAATTAAGAGCAGCAGCTATTGTGATTTATGTTGACTGGATGTTATACAATGTTATTATCTTCTCAGCTTGCAAGAGCCTAGTTTTCAGTTGTAATATATAATATTTCTGCTATGTTAAGCTTGTTATTAAATCCTCAACCAAAGCTTTCTCAACATTTCACATATCATGTAATAATTCAGCTCAGAAGCTGTAACACCACACTATTCCTTTTGAAATACGAAATGTGACTGGCGCAGGGGGAAAGAGACATTTCTTACTGCAAGCCAGGAAGGTCAATTAGAAAGTAGAGGTGCATCTGCAGTTGCTTCATTGTGAATATTGACTAACAGCATCTTCTAGCCTCAAAAAACTGCAGATGTTTGCTATTACCAGCATTTCCTTCCACTAATATTTAAACTCTTCTTACCTATGAACAGATTCCACTCAGTATCCAAATCAGCCTGATTTGCTAGGCAGCCCTTCATTACATTGAGGCAATAGTTGTTGCAAGGTTTCACAGTGGGAAGTCCTCTGCAGTAAGGGCAGTACAACATCTTCATTAACGCCCGGATGCACCCTGGGGTGGGACTGACCTGCAGAGTTTAAGCGGGGGAAAGAAAAAGAAAAAGGAGGAAATCAATCTCCTGTTCTGTGAATTTCGGGATCGCTGAGATTATGCCTCTCAAGCAATAAGCACAGAAGGGGCAATTTGTGGAAAGAGCTCAACCCTTAATAACACCCTCCTATGAGACTAATCGATTCCTGCCAATTATCTTAATTTAGCACAGCCAGAAGCGATTTTCAGGAATGCAGAAATCAACACTCCCCTACTGATGGCGTGCTTGCCTCCCCAGCCCTCCCACACAAAGTCTACTGGAAAGCAAAGGAAAAACATCCAGGGAATCAGCTGGACAGTAACTGACTGATCCTAACACAGAGGATCCTGAGGAGACCCCACGCTCTTCCTACTCAAGCTAGACCTGTAAATCACACCATCACCAGATCAGATTCTCCTTTTTATTAAAGAACAGTAAATCCAGGATAATCTTGATGATTTCTATAAAATTATTCAGAACTGCACCATGACAAAGGAATATCATTCTGTTTTCAGACAAAAACACCCTTCTGTCTTCTCTGACAGTTTCATAAAGAGATCAGACAGGGGTTTTTTTTGGTATGCTTTCAACATCTTAAGTGACAAAAAGCATTATAGACAACAGCCTAATGCATTTCAATTTACATATCAGCATGGCACAACATGGCTGCACATGGTGAACTTAAAACAGCCACCAGAGTCAATGGAAAAACACCCAATGCGTTTAGGATTTCCAGTCAAAGTCATTAATACTGCGTGTGGCTGACAGAAAGAAGCAATGTGTAGATATAATTTTTTAGCGATATGTGTTACAGTTTGCATTAGAAGGATATGGGTTTCCTGGAGAGGGAACATGGAGGTTAGGGAAAGATTTTTTGCATAGGGCTTCTCCATTATTTCTAATGATCCTTCACTTCATCTTTTTTAGTCATCAAAATGCTGAGCATCTATTCAGCAATGTGCCTTCCATGTTCAATGGAGAGTAATAGGTCCTTTTTGGGTTGTTTATTTATCCCACCTCTTGAAGCACAGGATAAATCATCTTTTGGAGGACATCCACTGAATCCTTTATATCTAAATTTAAACTGCACAAATTGGTCACATTTAACAACCATGTGAAATTTCTTGGGTAACTATTAATTCCCTCACCCTCTTGTTTCCATATTTGTTTCATCTCAGACTTTTAAAATTGTATGTACCGCTACAGCGTACGTTTTCAGGCCAGAAATTCTATTTTGGATTAAAAGTGCATGTTAGGTACTATTTGCAATAGCATCTTGTCATGGTGCAATGAAGTGTAAGTTTCCCGTGCTGGAGTGACAGTCTAGAGCAATGACAAAGGGCTACAGGTTCCTCAGTGATTTCAAAATTCCTGGACAGGAGAGTGCAGAGCAGTGGCACTCCTTTCACTCATCGTGTTGGTTTATGAATAAATGTAACACTTCTAATATGAATTTGAAGGGATTAAACTGTTCTTCTATATTCATGGTAGCATGTGCTGAAAGCATGAATCTGACTGCACTATAACAGTATGTGCTAAACTGACTGATATGGTTCGTATTATCAGGACTGTACTAAAATGGCACTTCTTTTCATTTTCTCTGGAATTTCTTTCTCCCTTTTTGATGTTAAATCACTGATTTTTAGAGAACTATGCAGAACATACTCTTTAAACTGGACATTTTAATGGCTCTGTTAAGAGCTACAGCAGATGCTTCTGAGTATGCTCAGGAGATATTTTTGCCTTGGATTCCTAGGGAAATGTACTTTACTAGCACAACACTCTGATAGTGTGTGTTTATCCATCCTTTTCCAATAGCTTTTGAACCATTAGCCAATTTCAATCAAATTTGATGAAGGGCTTCAGGTCTCAGTACATTAAGATCCTACAAGTTTTTTCAAAATAGAGAGCTGAGAGAAGAAAAGGAGAGAGGCTCTATTACTGCTTTTATTGAGGAAAAGGCTGAAGCGTGAGGTCAATTCCTCACAGATATCAAAGAATCCACATGGAGGAATGATGCTGTGAATGACCCACTAGTTAAAAAAGCACCAGGGGGAACTTTCACCTTATTAAATAGCAGAAAATGCAAACACAAGGAAAGCTGGACTTCATTATTTCCACTTCTCAGAACTAATTTTTAGAGTCACTTATCCAACTGTTTTATCTTTATATCTCCAAACCTAGAACAGGCCCATTTTTACAAAAAGTTTAGCATCAAAAGCTAAACTGTAAGCAGAATATATATGATCAACAATGGAATCTTCAAAAGTACTTTGAAATTGCTGCATAAAGCCAGAGGTATTTCTATTGGTAGGCACTGAGAGTTTTATCAGCAAAGCTCCTTTCATGCTTAAAATTATGCTTCTTTCCAGATCCAGAAGTCTTGTCAATGCAAAGTTGTCAACACCTGGTTGACCCCTAAGTTCAGCTGGAGTCTACATGTTCTGCTATCAACACTTTCCCAAGCCCACTTTGGTACTTGTGCTGACAGCCCATACACCTATAGGATCTTGAACTTGCACAAAAACTCCCTGGCAATTTCATTCTTGAAAAGCATAGGTAGAGAGAAGACAGTTCCTGTCTTTATATTATATTTATATAAATCAAATATCATAAATATTTACATGAGCCTTATTTTATCACAAGTGTAGTCTGAGACATAACTAGCTATCATACCTTTCTCTGCCAGAGGTTCAGATCATATCTCTGATCTGCTAGGACAGGACCCTAAAGGCCAGTTAGAATATTTATTTACACTGGCCCAGTGAATCTTGAATTCTTGTTGCATTACAGAACAGCTTTAACCAGAATACTCCCAAACACAGTCCACTGTGAAGCAGTCAGGATAAATTCTTACCATTCAAAATGAATGAGCAGGACCCAGGTGTCTCATATATTGTCTGAATGTTTTAATAGCCCACATACAAAATTGTGGGATCATCAACAGCATTTTACAAGAAAGGAAGGTGCCCTGCTTTTGGTTAGAGACAAGTAATGCAGTTCTTAAGATAAGAGGCCAAGCTGTGACTCTGAGCAGAAAGCAGATGGAGAAAATCTCTACAGAAGCCTCTGACATATCTGTATCAGCCTCTGACACAGACCAACACAAGCAGCTCCTTGCTGATCAAGCTGGATGTTGCAGGCCTCTGTTTCAGAAGATGCTATGCTGGTAAACACAGATCAATTGCTGTGTCTGAGGGCAAGTGGCAGGGACTGGCTTACGTTCACAGTGCTTACTGCTAGCACCTTCTACTCCAAGCTGGCCACATCCATACTACTACATAGTATTTGGCACTACATCTCCTCTGGGTCCCCCCTGGTGCCTGAGTGACTAAAATACATAATAACTATTTTGTGTGGTTATTTTTCAGCTCCAAGTGTTTGGAATAATAGGAGGCAGTACTGCAGGCAATGGGAGTAAAAGGAAACTAAATATAATGTTGCACGTTGTGAAGTGAGACAGGAGGTTACGTCTGATAGTGTTTAGACTACACTTGGGTTAGTGTTGAGAAGAAGGGAGGGGACCACAAGAAGACAGGTATCTTCATGCAGGTTTATGGAGGCAGTCTCTGTCCTCCAAACAGTCCATAGGCACTGGGTGGAGAGGGTCAGATGGAGAGGTCCAGAATGCATCCAGGAGGACGGCTAACAGCTAAGCTGTGGCCTGAACACATGATGAGTCCCGTTCTGAAGTTTTCTCCATATTACCCTGTCACTTAGCAGCACTGATGTACCTTTAGGTGACCAAGCCTTCCTACTTGTGGCAAAGGGACACTAAAGTAACTGGGATACTTTGGAAGTCTGAAGGCTAAAAGTTAAATGCTACAGAAAAATTAAGTGTTACAAAAGTTAAGTGCCTTCGTGAATCTAGCCTTCAGCAAGCAGCCAAGTTTCAGTTCTCAGCTTTAGCTGTTTTTTCCGTACCTTTATTTTCAGAGAACACAGTCAGGTCTTATTCCTCCCTCAACAAGAGCTGAAGTATCTTCCATGCAAAAAATAATCAAATTTTGCTCTAATATTCTGAAATCTTGTTAAAAAACAAACATAAAAAATATTCAGCTTAGAGTGTCAGTATTTCAAAAAGCTATGAACACATGAAATCTGGAGATTATCACAGAAAGTTGATTTTCAACCACCTATAATTGGCTTGCTACTTCTTGCTGCTGGCAAATTCTATGAAATGTATTTTCAAAGCCCGTTTCTCACTCCCATCTTAAAAAATATATTCAGAGTCTCTCACACTTAATAATATTTTTCTGCAGACCAGTCAAAAGGCAGATATTAATTTAATTCAGAAGTATTTAAAACCTGCATTTGCTGAGGAGAGCTGTTCTTCAGATCAGGAGTTTCAACATTTTTTCTGTAACTAACATTTGTGGATAGATACAGCTTGGCTTTTTTTCTTTTTTTTTTTTTTCTTTTAAAATACATTGCAATTGGCTCTCTGCTAAACTCAGCAGAGAAATTTGCCTATTTCTAAACTTCAAAGTTTAGAAATAACTAGTCCTTATGTAAATCATATATTATAAATCAATCAGATCACACTGAATGACATAACTGGGGAAACTGCTACAGAGGAATCATTAATTATATCATGCTGTATCCCTGACTGACTAGGACATCTTCATTTTAGTATAAGCATACATGGAATGCAGCACATCAGAAAAGTGCCTTTCTGAGCTTTGATTGAGCCTAGTAGCTGCAGGACATGTTACATTACCGCATTTCGTAACATTTTCTGACAGCTTCAGCTGTATCTAAATGTACGTTTTTGCATACATGTTAAAAAAAAACAAAAAGCAAGATTCTTAAGGGCTTCATTACTGAACACTTGTTTTCTCCCTTCAAAAACTCTAGGAGGAATATTATTTCATCTAGAAGACAGATTTTGCAAAGGTGAACTTTCAAATATAAATAATTGAGGAGAGAACTTGTTTGGGTAAAAGCCATGAAATTGTACTCCCGTAACACCGCATTTGCAAAGACTGCTTTCTTATACATTTGACCTGGTTTTATAATCAAAAGCCTTGGCTTTCTCAGGTACACAAACCTAAATCTTTCTTCTGATGCAAAAAATCAGACAAACTGATTAAACAGCTGGTTACCTTTAGAAGGATCAAACACACTGACATGCAGTTTCTCTACTTGTATTTATATGAGATTTCTTACTGAAGTAGGTGGTATATGTTGTCTGGTAATAAAGTAGGGGTGTTCTTCCAAAGTAATATTGAATGTACCTAAACTCACAGCAGAAAGCCATACTTAGGTCCAGTTCCTGTCATTTATTGGCATATAATAAAATCTGTCAAATATGAGCAAAATAAATCAAAACCAAGTGCCATCCCAGAGACCACAACAGGGGACACAACTCCTTCCTACAGTTCCTGTGCACCCAAAGGAAATTATCCCATTTCGAATCACATGGAGCCACTCTTTAGCATGAAGACTTTGGGGGGATGCCAGGAGGAACCAGTTGATTTCTAGCCAGGTGGTCCAGGAATTAGATACTGTTTTAAAATGCCTCTGCACTAGAATAACCCATAGTCTGAGATGGAGAAGAGAATTGCATTTAATTTCTCACAAGCTTTACAAATGCATTAACAACCAGGATACTGGATAAAAAGTGGAAACTTCTACTTCTTTCCCATTTGGTGTTCAAGATGAGGTATCAAATACTTTGCTCACAAGAGGGTGAGGTATATTCCTGCAGTCCCATGTAAATGGTCCCTAACTGGAGAGAGTTTTGAAATGAATCCCTGTCTTTAGCACTCCCCACTTGGCACACTGATGTTGTGTGCTGCACAGGCATGATGCACTGTCTGAGAAACTGGGGCACTGACATCCTTAAGTCACTTTTTGGGTCTCTGTGTAGTCCATCTACAACTTAATGATGGAAAAATGAGCTAAGTTTCCCAAGCATAATTTTGTTCATGGCCTAATTATCTCAAGAGTTTCAAAGAGGACTAGGGCAATAATAATAAAATGCTCATGTATGTGGCCAGGTCATGTTTGATCTTGAATACATTGGCATGTCTCAACGAACTCCAAGAGAAATGCAAACTCCACTAAGAGTAGGAGTGTCCCCACATTCTTCCACCAAAAGGTTAATATATCTGTGGACAACTCCATTTCTAGCACTTCCTGTCCAAAAACCTCCGCAGTGTAATTCTAGTTTTTCTATCCAAAATTACATTTAAATCAAATGGGACATAATGATTTAGAAGTTCATTCTTGTGATTTCAGAAGAGAAGGAAAAGACATACCTTTAATTAAGAATTGCTGATTGTTGCATGTAACCTGCTAGAACTGAGGAAACTTTTCCTAAGCACAAAACCATGATTTCTGATCACCCATTGTAACAGTGACGTAACTGGGATCAGACTGTGATGTATCATCAACTACACTTTATAGAGTACACAGGATTACTGCAAGCCTTTGGGTCACCCATCCTAAGAGCTACAAGTCCTTTTTTCTTTCCTTTCATCTTTAATTAACTTCAGTATAGAGACTAAACTTCAGTCCAATCACTCACTACTTTTCATCATATATCTTTGAGGCTTTCTTCTCAACATGTTACAATTATTCCCTATTGATTTTTGTTGTTCTTTGTTTTTAATACTGGGGAAAGCAGGTAAAGCTTAGCTGGCAATGATGCTTTTTTTCCTTTTGCTCTTTCTTTTCTTCAAGTAAGATTTGTTCACTGTTGGATCCAAGTGATTAATTTTTCTCCTTGTCCATATTTTGACTGTTTTCATGAGCACTGTGTAACTGCTGATTTCATTTAATAATCTAGATATCAACCAAATTCTTTTCAGCAGGTTTCAGCTGAAAATATGTCTGTGTGTATCTAATTAGAACTACATCAAAATATTAATAAGATATTTGAATGATTTATTGAATTACTTATAATTGTTTCAGTCTGGCTCTTAGATACTAAGATCTCAGTTCACTGCTTTTATAGCACAATCTGATATAAAAATGGAAATACTGCATCAGCCATATTCAATTGGGAATTTATGTTGTAGAAGGTCAGTTTGAGAATACTTGCTTATATCAACCAAAAGTCTAGTCTAATACTAACCTCCTAAAGATAAAAATAGCTATCTTTTCAACAATTAATAGCATCCCAGATGACTGAAAGGTAGAAGACCTGGTTTGAGTACTACAGCTTTGTAGTAGTGTCTTTGACTTTGTGCTTGAATTATACCAAAATAAAAGTAAAACATGGCAGCCAGTTAAACAGCTGAAAGATTTTCACAATTCTGGGGTAGTGCATCTCGAAAATATGATGAGATAATACATGGTAAATTTAATTTTCATATTTTCAAATTTTTTTTCTAGAAAATATATAATTTATAGTTCAATATGCTCATGAAACTATTAGAAACAATTTTAGGGCAACATAGTTGAACCCTAGAAAAGCTTTATAATGTAAAAAAGAAATTACACATTTACTATCTGGTACAAACTGTGCAGCATTAAGCACTTACCCCAGTGCAACTCAGTTGAACCACCTTAATTTTTCTAAAAGACAAGGAACATCTAGCCATTTTTCTTCTCCAACTAGTATGTCTTTTTCCATTTTCGATGATTTTGAAATTGTGAGAAATATGGCAACTGGATTTCTTTCCAACACATATTAAAATTTGAGGCATTTTTCATACTTACTTGGTCATATCAGTATGCCTACAGTTGTGCTCTGGTATGTGTATAGTTCTGGAAGATGGACAAATATATCTACTCCATTTTACAGATGAAAAAAGAAACATAACAAGAAATTTTAAAAGGTATTTAGATGGCTAAAACCTTAAAAATTATGCACCAGAATTTTTCAACACTGTTTATAAGTATCACTCTCATCTGTGATTTGCCTAGATTATCGTAACATGTAATTCTGAAACTGGGAAAATAAGGACTGCAGGTCTCTAAGTGATTACATCGGGAGGTTGTACATCAAATAATAAATCATTGTTGGAGAAATGAATTGTGGAATTTCGTAATTTCCCCACCGAAGTCAAGGACAAAAAAACCACAAGGACAAAATGTTCAGATGTTTACTTGTGTGAGACCGAACGTCTATTTACAGAGGAAAAGAATAGCTTTTCCTATTTTTAGGAAAATAGGAAAATTACTTATCAGATTACATGAATACAGGAAAACCAAATTTAGAAAGTCACTTGAAAAGCTGCAGTCACAAGGATATTTTGTGTAAAGCCGTTCTTTTTAATCTCTTGAATCACTTCTGAGTGAAGTTTTAAAGCAAATTTTTTTATAATTTAAGTTTTTACAAAATGAAATGTTTGAATGCTCAGATGTAAATATTAAAATGTTCTTCTTAAATAACATGTTATCTGTCAGAAGCATAATCAATTTCAAACAAACTGTGGAAAAATGTCATTTAATTATAAATACGATTAAACGAAGAATTTCTTAGACTGAAAATAGTGCAAGCTAAGAAAATACTCCAGGATATGGGGGTTTACATCCCATGAGATATTATTTAGCTGAAAAATCAGCCCTACAAATTTTCTGGAAAAATATTTGTCTTTCTCATCTGTTGTTAGAGTAAGCCCACATTAAATAGAACTTGAGGTATGTATTCCATCTGTTATTTTCCCAGCATTTCAAGGGCAAAGTTAAGGTGAAAAATCTTTGAAATAATTTCTTCCTTTCACTCCCAGGAGATGAGAAGTTTTCTTTTACACAGAAATAAGGAAGGAATCTCACAGCTGTTAGGCTTTTCAAATCCCACTATCTCTTCTGGAACATAAACTTTCAGACACTGTCTTAATAAAAAGGAGTTCCTCTGCTTTCTTCCCAGAGAAGAAAACCCACTGCATCTCACTTCAAGGGAGTATGCTCATTTCTTCCAGCCTCATATAGAAACGTCTATGACCTCCACCTGATAAGAAGCCCTTGGTTTAAGAGGAAAGCATGTGCTAAATTTTCCAGGGCTGAAAATAGAATAAGACATGACTGTAAGCAGCAGGGTCAGAAACCCCCTGAAACTGGCTACTTCAAATAATTTGGGGAGCAGAAAGAAAATCCATAAAGTCCAGCACCTTAGAAGAGGTTCTTAGTATGATTTGCTCGACTAGACATAGATATCAAAATCTGACCTATGTTCCCTTACAAAGCAGATTCACTTCAACCTAAAAATAGGCGTCTAAAATAGGTGCTTATTACTCTCTCTTGTGGTGCTATAGTGATTACTCCATGTGCAAATATCTTCACGAGTATGTTTAAAGTTAAACAAGAAGAATCCACCATTTTTTCCAACTGGAAAAGCAGGAGGATGTTGCTGAGCAATGATGTGCAGTTGCCTTGTAGAATAGTCAGAAGAAGAGCCAAGTTAAAAGAAGCATTCAGAAAGTATGGTGAGGAAAAAATGCCAGACTAAGCTCTGCACAATCAAGCAAAAGTGGCTTTATGCTCACTAGGAGGAACAAAAATGTTGCAGAGAAGTAGGTTACATATTTCCCTGGTACAAATCAGAAATAGAAGGGGAGGTCCTTGATAATCTGGGAATCAAATCCCCCAATAAGCAGGAGGGTAAACTCTGAGAAAGGGTTGAGATAGAAAAAGAGAAGAACTGCCACAGCAGGAGATAATTATCAAATCGAGCAGTTCGACATGTTGTGCAGCAGTATCTGGATAAGAAAATGATGTGAAGAATGGTCAAAGTCAGTCCTACTTACAACACCCAAGAAGCTTGAAATGCAGGCTACATACCTGAGAGCAGTCTTGATGACTGCCTATCTGTGATTCACAGTGCAAAACAGAAAAGCACCTGAGAAGAAAATCAGTTTCTCTCAAATATAGAGTGAACAGCAAAACTTCTGATCACTCATAAGTACTCACAAGTACTCACAAATAAGTCTTGTTTGCTGTTCACTGACCTGTGGGTTGCTTTACTGACTTAAAAAGGGCATGAAGGTGAGAGTGGTGGAGAGGGCTGTGGGATGTCTTAGTTGTCTGGTGTCAGCAAGAACACACTAGTCTTGATGAGAAAGAAATAAATGCATACATAATATTGGCAGTCTTGGTCGATGATAAATTATGCAATAATTTGAGGTGACAAGTGACAACAGATTGACCCAACATGTTCCTGCTCCTTCCTGCTCTAAGAAACATGGATGGAGTCATGATGCAAAAGACACTTTAAAGTTTATAGTACGGTGATCACTATCTGAATTTGTTGACAATGGCAATCTCCTAGACACAGCAAGTAAGGACATGCAGATTTCTTACAGGTGCCTTCCTGCATGACTGATGAATTGTCTGGGCTGCATACTGGCAGTGACTAAAGGGTAGGGACTGCATGGCCTAGTACTAAAAGGAGCATATTCTACTAAAGAGAGAAATAAAATTGTAGAGATAGTGAAGCAGGCAACTCCAAGGTTGATAGCTTTGTCTACTTGATAAGCTTCATAATATTGCTAAATTGAACATTTTTCAAGTGAGTTCAAAGGGTAAAATCCCATAAGTAGCCCTGGGCTATTTGGAAAATAAAGCAAAGGAATCTCCATAGAAACAAAACATGATTTTTGAAGTTGCCCATATTCTTGGTCCTTCTCCATGAAATTCAAAAGGCCAAATAACAGAGTGCTGGGTTTTGAAATGAAACATTAAATCTGATTGTTAGCAATAAGCTAGACACATCTTGTCAGAGATAAGATGGGTACAAAAATACAGACATCACTTCAGCAAGGAATGCAAAGCCTGTTTTAAAGACTGACTATTTGCTGAAGACCTTCCAGCCCAGTAGAAAGCAAGATGTTGGTTATTTGGGACACAACAGAATATAATGCTTTGCTTATGCTCCTGCTTCATTTCATGATGTGAATGAAGCACAAGATGGAGCACAATAGCCAGGACAGTAAAAGAAAGTATCTGTGGATCATATGGAAGTACAGAGATCGAAAGTGAACATCTTAAACTATTTTCCTGACTTCTAAAGTGAAGAAGGGTGTCAGATCTTTAAGGTATCCCAACATGGATCTAGTCAGATACATGCTGGGTTCTAATAATAAACCACAGGCTCCTCAATACAATACACAGTAATTTATATTCAGGGTAGCACGGAAACAGAGGGATATTTATAAATAGCTCACCATCTATTTATAGGATCCATAAATGCCCACTGCATTATGTGGGCCCAAATCATGTGAGATCACCTTATAGCTCCATCTTAACATTTCCTCTTTTATGGTCTTTCGAATGCTCTTGTTAGATTTTCACAAAGCTACTTGTAAATATAAATACCATATATAAAATATTTAACAGATGCTCAAGTGCACCGTGGGATGATGACTATGGTCTGGAATGACCTGTTTATGGGATGTGCGCCCACATTTCTGCTGAGTATTGCACTTGAAGCTTTTGGAAATGCATAGTAGAAAGTAAATTTGTATCTTCATCCCATCATTTAAGCATTATTTAGTTCTCTTTTCTTTTATTTTCTTTTAAATCCCTTCCTGATAACTCCTTCCCTGTAGACACAGAATGTAACAACAGAGGGATCCTCACTAGTGTCTGCATGTTCTACTTCCAAGTCACTATAAGAGAAAAATAGGAAGGTGATTAAATGGAGAATAGTTAGGGGAATTAATGTTTCTACAGTAAGAACAGGGATTATTCTCAGTGTTTTGCCTCTGAGTTGTGTGCTAAAGAAAAACGTGGTCCAAAGTACTAGCACTGGATGAGTATATGATATGAAGTCAAGTATATAATTTCCCTGAGAATGTTTTATTGGATTGTATTAAAACAAACTAGTCTTGTGTAAAAGATCCAACTTTCTTCCTCCTTCACACTCATGTCCACATAATCATACAAAAACTAAAATCATGTACATATATAGTAAAACAAGATGCATTGTCTTGTTTCCTGATAGTTAACAGACAGGTGAACTGCAGCAACAAATTGCCTCTATTATATCTAGTATGATAAAAATATAGTTTAGGTACTCTAATTTTTGGAAAATATTCTAATGGAAAGTAAGAACAGGTAAGCAGTGGTTTGAAATACGCAAGTACCCAATGAAAGAAAATTTGTTGAGTTTAAACTGGTTATTTGTTCACACTCGCAGAACAGGAAGCAGATCAAAATCTACATTACAAAAATGTATCTGACAATTAGATTTGCTTTTTCCTTCTATGTAGAGATAGACTAAATGTGACATTTACTATTAAATCTTCATTTAATCTACCATTAATTTTAGGCTGATGTACAAAACAGTGGGGTCTGCAAGCATATGAAAACATTCCTTTTGATATTTTATTCCTCATAAATTCTCAGCAGGTAAGATGTTTACATTTTTTTTCTTTATCCAAATCTGAGCAAGAAAATGCAGTCTGTGTTGAACTGACTAGAACCTAAAAGGCAGCAGATCTATAAACGTGAAAATTAAAAGAAGATATTAAACTGGGAAAAAATACAGCCTAAGATAATTTTCTTTTGCTCAGACATTTAGCCACAGTAATTTAAAACCCAACAATTTCAATTATCACTACAAGCTACTGTAATTGTCTTGATTTACAGTTCTCACTTTCTCAAGTGTAGAAATCACTCATTTATGTGTTATGGTTTAGATCTGTCAACAGCCCTTGAAAGCACTGATCCTATATCCTCCTCAGTGGGATGGAAGTGCTCTGCAGTATGCACTGAAGCTCCTGTCCCAGATGCACACTTCCCGGCCATCGGCGAAGATCAAGTGCATCATCTTTTCTTATCACTTTAATATCTGATACATCCTCAGCTTGAAGATTTTCTATTAAATGGATTTGGAGGGCACAGGAAGGAGTAACCGCTTCCTCCATCCACTGCATCAGCCTGAAACTGCAGTGATTCCAGGTACTGTGGCCACATTGTGACTGTGTGTCAGGATGCGATATCTGTGCATAAAACCACCCTGTGTGCTGTGGTCTTTATTTAGGTGGAATCTGAATCCGTGTTGCTTTCATAGATCTTCTTGTGATACAATCAATGGCCACAACGGCACCTACCCCACTGAGCCTATGTACTCCACGGGGCTGATGCAGCCACTGCAGCTATGCTCTTCATGAAGGACTCCTGAAATCTCAGGTCAGAGACACAGTGCATATGGCGAAGGCTGGTAACTGTGACCACCCTTGTCCCTGCTGGTGTCACTCTTCCCAACACACTTTCACAGACTTTCCATAATAGGTTAGAACAGACTTAATCGTGCTGTGGACTTAACTGGTCCTGAATACACCTGCAGCCAGACCAGGGCAAGGATTTTTGTAGTTCTCCCCCAGCATGCCAAGTTCTCTTTTAACAAAATGAAGGATGTTCTATAGCTTGCTAAATAAGACGTCAGTCCTTGGTAGATGGCAAAACTCCCATTCATGTTGAATCTGAAAGGACCACAGAGATTGGACTGAATGACAATTTGACCCATGTTTCTAAGTGGCAAATGACTGAATTTATTGCCAGCTAAGTCAGAAAATCCAGTAAAAGTAAAATACAGTGCGGTATAATGGCTACCTGGCAGTAAATTTGTATTTAAGCTATTTCATTGCCATTTGTCTTTATCTGATTAAGCCACCTGATTTATAAAACATGCTGGAATGCAATTTATATACAGCAATATAATCCACCTAGTGGTCTGGTTTCCAGAACCACAAGGATAAACATGCTCAAACTGTAAAGGCACTCTCAATGCCAGATATTCATTTATAATACCTGCTGAAAGATGTCTCATCATTACCATCTCTGGTATGGATGAACTGTCAGCTACACTACCACAATCTCTTTCCAAATCTTTTCAATGTAAGGAAAGTCTCAGTCATTTCCAAAACACAAAGGTATTTCACAAGTTGGGAGATATTTCCTCATCAGGGCAGTAATGTCATTCACCTTCAGTGATGAAGAAAACAGGGATATAACTGTGAAGTTAGCACTACTGTAAACTTTGACAGAGAAGCCAAATTTTCCAGTGGATATGAGAAATGCCACAAACTTGGTAGAGTCCTTTGTATCTAAAGGTGGATATTGGAACAGATTCTGAACCTAACAGCTTTGGACCAGGTACCGCAAACCATCATGAAAAAGTACCATTTCACTGTCCCTGTCCATTCAGCAAAGAGTACATTGTTTCCAGCAACCTCTCTAGAAATATGTGTCCTAAGTAGAATACCAGTTCTTAAAGTCTTATAAGGCTGCTGAAACAATTCTAATGAAAAATCAGAGGGTAGAGAATACCTGGTTTTCTTTCATAAAGAGCAGTGGAGTGAGTAGAATAGATGCTGCACCAAAAACTACCAAGGTTCAAGTTTTTATTTACATGGGCAAGTGCAGTGAGGTTCAAAGCTGTGTAAGGTCTCTTGCACATCCCATCCACTGCCTGGATTTAAAGGATTGCTTCTAGAGCAACAGAAAGTAAATTTGCTTATGCTTACTTGATTTTCAGAATCTTCAGAATTAAAGCTAACAGTAACTGGATTCTTCAGCACGAATATCTCTGGCACAAGAAGAAAACTGGGATCACCTGCTGATTCCCCATGTCAGTAAAATGCCATTTGATGGATGGTCTCAAAAGTAATTATTGAGGTCAGTTTCAACTGGGTACATCCACTTTGATCCTCTCTCATCAAAAGACAGTTTTGCAATTCATGGAAAAAAATCATAGCATAAAAGTAGTTCTTTTTTGCTGTCATTGCTTATTTTACATCTAATTTTGCCACCTCCACTCTGCACCTCGATCTACAGCCCCACAAACCTACACCATGAACAGCCCACAGACAAATAATCAGATAAAATAAGCCAAGATTTGTCAAAAGTTTTGTTTGATGGACACTGTTCTATCATCTTGATGAACCTTAAATAAGTGAAATTTAAAAAGAAACAGGCTAAAGGAAAAGAGACGTTAACTTCAACAGTTTTTAGGCCTTATAAAACAATAGTTCTAATGTGAAGTTTTTCATGCTAGCAAACCTTCCAGAATAAAGAGCATAGGTAAGGAATGGTTGCTATCAGTTGAAAAGCTAAACTTTCTGACTTAGTCTAGCAAGTGTAAAATTGGTTTCTAGTTGCAACCTGTCATAGAATCATTTAGGTTGGAAAAGACCTTTGAGATCATCGAGTCCAACTGTAAACCTAACACTGACAAATCCACCACTAAACTGTGTCCCCAAGTGCCACATCTACACGCCTTTTAAATCCCTCCAGAGATGGTGACTCAACCACTTCTCTGGGCAGCCAGTTCCAGTGCTTGACAACCCTTTTGGTGAAATTTTTTTTCCTAATATCCAGTCTAAACCTCCCCTGGTGCAACTTGAGGCCATTTCCTCTCGTCTTATTGCTTGTTACTTGGGGGAAGTGACCCACACCCACCTTGCTACAATCTCCTTTCAGGTAGTTGTAGAGAGTGATAAGGTCTCCCCTTAGTCCATAGGAAAACTCTCCCTCATTGCAACCATTTGGTTTTTGCAGTATCTCTCCCCGTCTTGCTGAGTGTCTCTTAGCTCTCTGTTCCCCCAGTGCCAGAAGCCTTTTGACCTGAGCATGCTCAGATTCTTTTGTGCAACCAGAGCAGCCAGAAAGGAGGAACACAACATAGAACACTCAGGAAAAAGTCAAAAGCAAAAAACACTGTCATCTGCCACAGAACTTTGAATGTGCTTATCATGGAGCCTTGTCCTTAGGACACAAAAATATCCTGCAAATGTTCAGTACTTGAAGCACCTTTCAGAAGTGGGATGGTCTGAACAGTGATTATGTTGGGCCATGCCCCAGAACACTTTGTTCACTGTGGATATGGTCCTGTGGTTCACAGCCGGTGAATGTTCCTACCATCTTGATAGATGTGGGGTTAATCTCACTTAAGTGTATAAATCTACAATTTAGGCATCAATATCTGATGTAGTTATTTGGAACTCTTTTAGAGATAATGGAAAGAAACAAACACAGGGCTTAGTCAATCTTAGATTTAAGCAGGTACATGTGTCTCAGACTTTAGTTAGAACAATCAGGCTATTATTGTAAACCACACAAATGAAAAAGTGTGGAGTCATTTTAATGTTGACACCAAACATTATACATGTTTGCCTTCACTTTTGCTGTCTTGGTCAGTGGGTTGTTGACTATCCTCCAACCTCAGAAACATATTTCACCCAGACTTTGTTCCTTTTCTCTTTGTGTAGGAGAACATCTGGCTTTCAAGGAGAATAGAAAATGGAGCTGTGAGGGTGGCCGATTTTTTTCTTCATATAGAAAGGTCAGTTTTTAGAAACAAGATTAGGATATGTCAGGTGGCCCAGACCTGCCCTTTGCTATATGCTGAAACACCAGAGTTGATCCTGCTGTTCTGTCCACTGGCTACAGCTGAATATATAAAAGCCAAAGACAGTTTTGGCAAATAACACTGGAATAACAAAATATGAAATAATGCTGCAGAAATATTTCCCTGTACAAAATGACTCCTGGACGTGGGTTCCTACTATAATCAGCCCTTTACAACGCATGTTCCCATTTCCCCTTCTACCCACCATGCTTCTAACCGGCTGTGTGAACACACTTAAAAAATGGTGAGATCAGTGATATTGCTGCTGCTAGAGATTAGATGAAAAGAACTGCTGGACACCTATTATGATGAAGAAAAGTTAAATAATAAAAAAAAAGACTTGACAAAGAGAAACGCATTGAGCCAAGACTGAAATCTTGAAGCACAGAAAGCAGTCTCTCTCTCTTCCTCTCTCTCTCTCTCAAACCCTACAATTATCAAGGGCACTGAAAGACAACCTGAACCAGAAATAATTTCACTATGGCTGGATTTCTTCATTCAGAGAAAAAGCATTAACAAAACCCCTTATGTATTATGTCTCCAATTTAGATGTATATATTCCCTCTGTAGTAGTTGAAAATAGATGTGAAAATTTTAGCACTATTACTTATGAACAAAGGTGCACAAGAGAGAAAAGAAATTTCTTTAATCTGCTCTTTTTTAACATAATGATTCTGCTATATTATCATTTAATGGCTAAGCATATGATATTGAGCTAGCAAGCAAACCCTTATGCACTGCATTTTATTTGTGTATTTTTTGAATGTCTGATTACTAAGCGGCAACTAGAGATGGTTATTACAGGAAGCTATTACGTTACTTACTCATCTAATACGCTGACTTTTTATGTCTCTCTCTTAGGAAAGGTTTTAAAATGAGAATAACATTTGCAGGAGAAAAGTCCACACCATGGACTAAATAACAGTTGGCTGTCTCACTAAGAGGACAGTACATCGTCTTTCAGAAGGCTGTGTTTGTTTCATGCATTACATTGGTTATCTTTTATTATCTGTTACTATCTATTATTGATTATCTGTGAATTATGTGGTTTTATTTTTCTTTTATTTAAAAATAATGTAAAAATACAGTATATAAGACAAAAAAGAGGTCGTGGAGATGAAGCTTTCATAAATATGGTGGGATACAATGAGGATCAGATTAAACTCTGTAGATTGGTTTTACTTATTACTCCGATCCAAAACAAAAAAGTTATTTTTACTCCCCTTTTTTGATTAATTGGAATCTAAATCTCTCATCAAGTTTTTATGAAACTTGAGTTTCATTGAGTTGTGATTTTCCACTCAATACAATTATTGTTTATTTAAGATTCTTGTCCTGAGCAAGAATGTTTGCACTGCACTATGTATTATACAAGCGCAGAAGTAGATGCTTCCATGTTCTAAACCAACAAATATAATCCAACATTTAAAATGTGAATTCTGCTCATTTTTGCATACTATTTTCCAGACAATAACATTATAATGAAACCCAGTTATATTTTCTTAATTGTTGAGCCTTTAAATTTGACAAAATGTGGTGCCTGGTCCACGAGACAAATTAAACCTGAATTAATGATAACTGTTTATTAGTCACAAACTTGACAAATAGATCTGATTCAGAATCAAGAGACTGAAGGATACAAGAGGGAAAAAATGTAATTTTGATTGTTCAGTGAATGTTTGTGTTATTTTATACATGCTTGAGGTTTCCTAATATATTTCTATAGCAAAGCCCTTGCTGTTGTATCTTAAGTCCTACTAAAGCACTTATTAACTTCTTGTAGGTCCCAATTAAGTTACTTGATTTAGTATTAACAGTAACTTTAGAATCTACTTCTAGAAATAGTGAAAAAAAAATTTAAACCCCTCAAGAAGAGCAGAAAAAACATTCAAACATTGATTTGTTTGAAAGAAATTTAGAGAAATTTTAATCTGAAAATCTTCAGAGGTTTCAAGATATGTTTCCTATACTCAGAATTATTTGAGATCACAGACTATTCTGAAAGGAAGAATAAAAACATTTGCTTGCTTGCTTTTTGTGGGAAAATGACAGCATGTGAAGTATAATAAATGAAAATTTTCTTGAGTGCTTATTCCCATTCCCTACTCACTTATGAGCACCAAAGAAAAGTGAAGATGGAGCTGCAGACATCAAAATCGAGTGCAGGCTATTCTGGGAACCATTTACAGTGTAAGTAAATGTAATTAAATAATGACTTCATTTCATCAGGATCCCATGATAAGAATCAATAGTCAGGCCACTGATCTTGCATTAATTTGCCCTTACATCGTCACTAAATCTTGTCACAGTCACACTTTCGTGACACCCTGAATTAACCTTGACTATAACCTTGGCTTTAAAATAGAAGCTTTTTTTTTTTTTTCTTCTTTCCCTCCTCAAAGGCTCCAATGGCTGCTTTCTGGGATTAATCATATTCAGCAGAATTCACATATACAAGACATGATCTTCAATTCTAAAAGGTGTAACAGGTGTAACAATCCTTGCCCAAAAATGTCTTCCACAGCCTAATGAAAACTGTTACCTGTTTATCTTATCTGAACCTTTGCTGAAAAACAATTTCCTTTTTCTTTAAGCCTTGCATATTCCTTGGAAGTAAATGCTGCACTTTGATCTTAGTCATAAATCCAAAAATGTGTTAGAAAAAACAACACATACAAAGAAAACAAGATACAAAGGAAACAAACAGAACATGACTAAAATGTTGCAATATGATTTGTAAGCTTTTGGGTCTACTGTTGACGTGTATCTTTTTTTTTTTTTTATGTGCGAAGAACCTTCTGATCTTCTGCAAGTCAGTGATCAGCACCTGCAATACATTTTCATTTTGCCTGGACTGTATTTGCTGGCTGAGACTTTGTGCTCCTGCAAATACAAAAGATTTCCGGCTCCTTACATCTCTTTACAGATTTACTAAAAAATGAATTGCTTCAGAAAATTTTGTGGATACTATTTTACAGCTTTAAAACTGTATGAACGCAAACATAAAGCAGTTCCCTGTCCAGACTGCTAGACTGGGATTTATGGAGAGACAGAATTTTCACTTCAGGGTTTGTTAAGAAATGGGAAGCTGCAATGAATCTTCACTGTTCTGGAAATATGAAACGTGCTCTTTCAATCCTGTCTAAAGATTTCATATTATGTAATTTCTTCTCTGGTGATACTTCATTAAGTTGCACAAAAAACTCATTATCCTCCCTCTCTGAAAAAGTCAATACAATAACTGGATCTTTTTATTAAAAGAATAATTTTCTTTGCTTTCTTAGAGCTTAGAAGCACCCTGGCCTTTGGAGCTCAGTGTGCCTTTGCCTTCTTCTCGGTCTGAGACCCATGGAGGGCCTCATCCTACGTAATACAGCCCACCTTGATCCTGGTGCCAGACCTGGCCAGGTTGCTTTCGGCAAGATACTGGATTATTCTCTGCCTTTGACCAGGAAATGGGATAGCCAGCTGCTTACCTAAAAGATGTCTTAATTTTCAGAGTCAGCATCAGTCCCTGAAGCTCAGCATTCAGGTTGCAAAGATGGCACCAACAGAACAGAGAGAAAGGGAGATCGAAGAGTGTGGTATCATTTGCTGTTTTACATTCCTGTACCTATGTGTTGTGAAACATGGAAGCTGAAAATGTGCTGATGTAATTTTTCACATCATAATATCCACAGCAAGGCACTCCGTTATGAGAAATGAAAGGAGGTTTAGTACCTAGTATGTTTAGGCTTTCTTCATGAGTTTTTTTCATCACAGTTTTATCTTGTAATAGACTGTGCTACTGTTTCAGGTAGTTTAGGAGTATAAATACCAATATAAATAAATGAAAGAACATCACTTATTAAGAAACTCTAGAACTTGGTGATATTCAGATATTGGTAGTGATGACCACTCCAGGGTGCACTCCTGTGTTGACATCCAACGCCCACAGTATCATACACAAGCCAATGTCATACTAACTGTAAAACTCCAGTCTATTTTGCAGCATTTCCCAATACTCATTATTAATTTAATTTTCTAAATTTAAACTTGCAAAACTAAGAAAACAGGAACTCAGCTGGCCAGGATCTACTGAATACTCCAGATGACACAGAGTTCTAAGGGCATATAAATAAGTTTTTGAATGGCTATGTTTCATCCAGCATAATTTACATTTTTAATACAATCTTCTAATCAGTAGTACTATATTCCTTGTTAAACATTTGTTTTGCTTTCCTGTATTCAAGGACACTCAAACACAAGAGGAGGAAACAGCTCAACAAGAAACTGGTACAAAATACACAACATTGTGAGAGACTGAAATGTCAAATGACTGTCTCAAAGCTTGCTTGTGTCTGTGCAAACCTCAAGGACAAGCTTTGGCCTTTGGATTAGTCTAAGGAATGTCACCCAAGGAAGCAGGAGTGTATCAAAGGATGCAACCCCCACTCCCTTGCAGTTGCATTGTCAGACTCCTTAGATAAGCCTCAAAGGGGGAGACATGGACTGAGCAAAACCAAATGTTTATCACTGTCTCCATCGTGTAGCCATTTGTGGCTCTATTGTGTACACCAGACACCATGAATGCATTGCTAATGAACTGATAAGAGGTGAGCATTTCTGCCCCAGAAGCTGGATGACTGCTCAAAGAGTATGAAGTCAGAACCAGAGGAAAAGCTAAAGGTGGGTAGATATGCTAATCAGCTGATATGATGAATTTAAAAGGCAACAGAAAACTTTGCTGTGTGTGCACCCACCACCGAAGAACTGAAGACTGAGGACCAACGGGACGCCACTGGATCCATGGTGGTGACTATTCTTGCAACTCTATTCTGGATGCTTGCTGTATTTCTGTCTTTTCCTTCCATTCTGTCCTATCGCTACCCCTCTTCACTTTTAATAATAAAAACTTGTTTTGGGTATATGGCATTTGACCTTGTTTGTGTCTTAATCTCGCTCTTGTGATCATATCGAACGGTCCCCTGACATTGGATAGGGACAAACATTCTTCTTCTAAATGTGTTTTTAGAAAAGTCACTGCCATACAGATCTGCACTTATTTCTGTCTTAATCTTCATGGATATGGTTTAATGCCTGGTTTTGTATGACCAAAGAAAAGATTTATCCTTGTTACTTAACTGGACAATGCTTCTATAAAATTCAGTTTTAGAGTTTAATAAAAGCATGATAGTGAGTAGTAAAGCTTAATCTACTCTACAGTATTATTTAACATCCACATAAAAAAATGAGAGAGCTGTTGGGAGAGTTTGAGCTGACAAGTCAACATTACATGTGCTTTGTCCATTTTCTTATTGCCAAACATTCAAACATAAAAGGACCATTTTCAAGCACTCTTAGTACTTAGCTGACATTAGATTCTTGTATTAGCCCAGAGAGGGCAACTAAACAAAACAAAACTAAATAACATTGACATAATGTTGATAAGCTAGTGCCTGTCATTTCATCTTCACAGCAGTCAGGGTATCCAGTAGTACTAAGGAGAACCAAGCAAGAACAAAATAGATTTATTGCCACTAATGAGGGACCACAAGAGTGTTTCAAAAGGTGCATCATACCCCATTTTCTTTTTGGTTTTGACATTATTGTATGGTAGAGAAGATATAGACAGGGGGGTCTACTTGTACACAGGGTGAGCTAAGAGTTAAAGAAAAAAAAAATTCCCTGTTCCATACTGGCAGACTAACTACATTTTTTTCCTGGAAGCTAATGAGACAAAGCTAATATCTGCTTGTCCTTCATCCCATAATACACTTATTACAAAACCACTATTCAAATTACAGTCACATCTTATTAGACAACAGATGGTCTTATCTAAATTGGTTGGTTAATTCAGGTTCATGATTTCTTATTAATAAAGTCACAACAATGAATCAAGCCTTCCTAGAACTCTTCATGAAGCCAGCCATGTCTTGCAGCTAATGACTGCTATTCAGCAAGAAGCAACAAACTTACAGAAAGGCCATTAGTATAAAATGTGTTACTGCAGTTCTTTATGAAACTTTGTTATTGTCTCCTGTAAGTGCATTTCTTCTACCACTGATAGGTGCCAGAGTCTATTTTTTCATTGTGATGTATACACTAACTCTGTGAAAAGTAAATGAAGATAATCATAATAGAAAAATCTGTGAAACTGACATGACATTTAACTTCAATTTTATAGAAAAGATTTATTCTCCCAAATGAGATTTCATGTCAAACAAGCTTTTCTAAACATATAATAATTATTCTGCTATAAACTTTCAGCTAATAAAATATTTTTAAAAAGACAGACAGTAGAAATCTGACTACAAGAACTTTCTGATTATCATATATGGAAATACAAATTCTATCTTTGTTACATGCTTTTATTTTTCATCTAAGCATTTATGTGGCGCACTATAGCTTCTGCCTCAGAAACTCTAAATTAAAATTCGCACTGTTATCTCCATTGTCCTAATTCTGCAGATACAAAACTGAAGTGCTCACTGAAGACAATACAGTGTAAGTCTGCCCTTTTTCAGGAAGCGTTATGGGAGGGCTTAATTTCCAGCAACTGAAAAGCTCTCCTTCCTGCAATGCCTTTTCATGCATGGCCTGAAGATCAGGTTCACTGAAATAAATGTACCTCTCTCTTCACAGGGCTTACATACCTCTGGGTTGCCTTATGAGAGCTAGAGCTCTCCTGCAAGCCAACATGCAGTTACAATGCCTGGAAGCTATTTAATGAGAGGTTTCCCTCTGAAGAAAATGCAGTGGCTGTATAAGCAGGCTAACCCGTGACAACAGCAGATTTTAAAAAGCTGCAAGCCCACCGACAGAAAACCTAGGGCATGCCAGACATTGAAATGACCCAAATGCACAGCTGGCTCACTTTGTACACTGCTGCCAGTGTCTGATTTGCTCTGGGTTTATGACATGAACTTGATGGCCACGCTCAAACAAGAAGATTAGCTATAAGGCTGGAATTTTCACACCTGAAGTGAAAAATGAGGCTAGTTCTTAATACGAGTCAATACTTTATTTGTGATTAGGGAGATTGCTGCAACTGAACCAGCTGTGCTCAGAGAAGTCTGTCCTGATTGAGGTCTCCCTGTGGCAGAATGATCAGACAGTCTACTTTGGTGGCAAAGGACCACTGTTTTGAGTGAGCCCTTTTTCTAGGATTGGCACAAACTATAGCCAAAAGCTTGAGGTTGACCATAGAAGTTAATGCCAAGAGTGGCAATGCAACAGAAGTCTCTATTGGGTCTGAAAGCTAAAAGAGATATGACTGATATCACACCTTCAACATCAAATATTTCTTGATTCAGAGTTAACTAACCTGAAAACAGTTGCAAAAATAATTGAGAAATCCTAAGAGAAGAATTAGAAAAACACCTAACAGTTGACCCACCCAGCCCTTTTATGGCTTAAAAATATTAGATTCCCAAGTGACAATACCTTCCAAGCCATTAAACTAACAGCTATACTATACACACTAATGCTAACATCTCATAACCATCCCATGTAGAACAGAAACAGTTGTAACAAAAGAGGACACAGGTTTTGAAAGATAACCACAGCACTGCTGGTAGTATTTGCATGCTACAGGTATAACATGAAGTCCTCATACTCACAGAAGATGAAAACCACCAGAAGCAACAAACAGCTCCTAGGAATGAAATTCTGACCCATGTGAATTTAATAGGAAAGCAACACTTGTCTTCAAGGGCCAGACTGCCACCTCCATTTGTAAATTCACCTACCCTGTTAAAAAAGAGCTCTGAAGGTAAATAACTAAAGCAGAAGTCCCTCCTAAGTCAAAGAGGAATAGATCCTCAGTACTGGACACAGCAGTCCTGTCATTTCTTAAAGTCACAAAGATGCCTTTTCTCATACACGTTCTAACCACCTACCCACTCCTTCCCCTTTTTTTTGTGTGATGATTGCTGGTTTTCATTGATATAATGATTTACTTGCATTAGATTTCTGAGGCAAAGACATGTGCGGGAAAGGAAAAGGAATTTTTGATCCCACATGGTACAATTTTTCATTTATATTATACAATGCATATGACACCTCATAAAGAAGATAAAAAGGCATATCTCTGTTGAAGTGGCATACACTTATAGTTCAAAGACGAGAAAAAGGATTTGCAAATTTTGAACTTATCTGGAGAGTGCTACTGTATATATTTAGTTCACCTCATTTAACAGGCCCAATTTCTTTGAATTCTCTGGCATGATAACAGTTTCCCTCTAGTGTTATTTAATTTAAAGTTGATTTTCTTTATACTTGATGCCAAGTTTTGTGCTTTTTTGATTATTATTTGTAAATGATGAGCACAAGATGGGCATTAAGAGAAACAGATGATATATTACCAGCTATCCATAAAATTACAAGTCCTAATTTATGTGAAAAATTCAGCTAGGTATATGGGCCAAGGTTTCAGAAAAAAAACAACAACTAAGAGCCTGTAACAAAGTTGAGCCTTTGCGTAATTTCAAAACAACCAGGCATCTAACAAATCCTATTAACTTGCATGGAACAGATTGTCTGCTCAGCCCTTCTGAAAACTAGGTGATTAAACTTAAGAATCTAAATATGGGGTTAAGACCTTATCATTAGGCTCCCATAACAAAACAAAGAAGCAAAGAAACTAGAGAAAAACCCCACATTTTCCAGTAAACCATATTATCCATCGAAAAAGAAATTTAATGTTTTATAGAATTTCAAAATAAGACTATTATTTAAAGGTGCAAGAAAATCACAAGAACAACACAAACTCCTTTAGACAACTGAGAAAACATTCAATAGAAGTATCACACAAAGTTAGAGAAAGAGGAAGACCACTTCAGCCTAAATACTTATCTGCTGCTTTATCCTGTAAGTGTACAACGTCTGGTGCAATAGGCAAATGCAATCCTAACAGAGTCAACTGCCTTGAAAGCTTTTATGTTTTTAGAGTGCAATGAACTGTAATATAATAGAGGCTACTGTAACGCACAGAGGCAAAGTGTTTTTGAGAGTGATATAACTATTTGTGATGCCACAAATTTCATAAAAGTTCCCTGGAAAAGGAGAGAAATAAAGCAGTAGAGGAAGTGATTGCATATATAGGAGGTAAGTGATCAATGACAATAGTATGGGAATGCAACAAGAAATAAAAAAATACCTTGCAGAGAAGTGAAACTGTTATACAGTTGTAGGGATGAGTAGTTTGGCTGCAGTGTGTGCAGACTTAGACAGCTGTTTTCGTCTAGAACCTCTTCCATCTACCTTTGTCCAAATTAAAGAACTCAACCACTCCTGCCCATCCCAGTCCCTGAAGCCAAAAGGATCTCCTGTGAAAAGTGTTCTTGGAGTCCAGTAGCAGAACCTGGATTTCTG
This sequence comes from Strix aluco, assembly GCF_031877795.1. Lineage (NCBI taxonomy): Eukaryota > Metazoa > Chordata > Aves > Strigiformes > Strigidae > Strix > Strix aluco. Next base: position 81,088,428 of record NC_133932.1, read on the forward strand.
AATGCTCTTTTGACAACTCTTTCCTTGCTGTTTTCACACATCTCTTACACACATAAGGAGGTTTTGGGGTGGGGGATGGGAAAGTTAGTGCTCATTATGTTTTAAGGTAACAGTAGGTCCATTAGGCAACAGGAAATGGACTAAGGAACAATTAAACATATAGAACTTGCCTTGAACTACAAGCATTTTTAGAATTATTTTCAAACAGCTCAAACAACTTCATAAAAATGTTTTCCTGAGCACAGAGAAATGAAACCCAAATGAAAAAATTATTGCAAATAACAGAGTTCATGTTTTTAATCCATCCTCTGGTGCTACAATATCTCCTATCAAGCACTTCTTATCTGTGTTTGCCTTGTCTTTTCACTTTTTTTACATGATTGATCTTACCCTTTGTAGAATTTCCTCATTCCTGCCAATATCTCATGCAAATAAACCACCTAACTTTCTTAACTTTATTGAGGATTCAATTTTTTAACAGGTAACTCTTATATTAAAGTAGTTTCCATACACTGAAATTTCATTTCATAATTCAGTATTGGAAGGTTCTATGATAACTCACAAAACACACACTCTGATGTTATTAATAGTCTGAGAAAAAATCAGGAGGATTGATCCATGACAACAATTTTTTCCTCTCAAAATTTTAGCAGTTTTATGTCTTCACAAGACTACTGGCTGAAAGGCAATTAATCTTCAAATACATGTTTGTCACTTTATATATGTATGTAATGAGGTAAACAAAATAATGTTGAAACATAAAATGAAAAGCCTCTGCCACCATTTCTTATTCTTTTCTTCTACCTTGAGGTTCTATGATATTATGTCCCTTTCTCTAAAAGTGGAGATTTTAGAATAAAAGATGAAGTAATTCAATGAAATGAGGATTATGAAAATAATTTAAAAAAGGTAGCAATGTGAAAATAATGTGGAATGAACTCTTCACCCTTTTCAAGAGTTACAAAAGAGTGGTACTTCTTAGTCAGTAACAAAATAGGAGTATCAGTGTGACAGAATTTCCCAAACATAGACCATTTAAAAGACTAAACAAGCGATCAACTTCTTTTTTTCCTCATTCTTGTATGATTTACAAGAAACAAACAATACTTTCTTGCAAGCACCTTGACATCTTGGGCTTGGATAAGAAAATAAAGGCTATTTAATTTTCAGTCTCTAATCTGAAGGCAGACTGATAACGGCTGCATTATGGCCCCAGTACTGCAAAGTATACTCTCTATGCAGAGATCACTGCCGGATTCTGGCTTCTGTTCATACTGTCTGATGGCAGTTTGGTGGCCAGCATGAGACAAGGAGATCAGTTAGTGAGCTCCAACCATCACTCCACCACCATCACATTTTGCATTAAATGGTGTTCTTGCTGTCAAACTAAACTGAAAAGCTATACTGTGGACCCTTAATCAGTCTGTTATCCATTCCAATCTCCAGAAAAAAGGATAAAAACTTTCACTGCTGCCTTCATTCTTTGGCTAAACAGAGCATTTAATTAGCTGTGATATTAATATGGGACTATTCATAAGTACATAGCTCTCTAAATACTTATAAAAGCTTTGTTAAAATTATATTGGTTGCTCTTGGCCATAAATGGAAATAAGCACAAGGTACATTCCATTCCCAGGAAAGAGCTGTGTTGCACTGCAAAGAAAATATAACTGACACTAAGTAATTCTGAAGGGTTTTGCCTTTCTGTCCAGAATACAGACTGATGAGCTCTCTTTCACAGTGGGAATGTAAGTCTGAATTGCACTGCATGAAATTACACTTGCCTAAGCTTATCGGAGAAACCACCTGAAAATGACTTACAACTCAATTTGTTGGGAAAAAAATAGCAAAGAATTCTGGGATGGTGAAATGAATCTTTCCTGCTTTGAAGTTTCAGGATAGTTTTTTACAATGACTGTAAAATAAAATAAAATAAACTACAGATTAGCCTTCTCTGTAAAGTAGAAATTTATTAATAGATGGTTGTTCTCTACTGTTTCCAAATTATAACTTACTGAATATATATTTAGGGTATTTTACGGAAAATATATTTTTGCATGAAAACTACTAAAACTAAAGAGAAAAAAACTTTGTCCACCTAGTGCATATTCTTCAGAATATAGATTTTTCCTCTCAGTGCAAATCCCCTCCATCCCTCTCCTGCAGGAAGAAGTTATTTCCTCATCATGTTTGGAAGTCTAGTACAAACCCAGATATGAGGTTTTCATTAATGTGTGAAGCAAAGTTTCCTTTTCTGAATTATATTTTTGTACTTAGTTTTTATACTCTTTTGACAGTTATGAAACATATCCTCTTTCTTCTTGAAATTTAGCTCTTCAGACATTTGTGTAACATAGCTAGCAAACTCATGCTCATTTAGCTTGTTTTTTCTTTAATAAATATTAGTGTGTATCTTTCTACTGTTCATCAAACAACTCTAATTTCAACGTTTTTGCCTGGGAATTTGATTTCTTTGTTTCCTTTGGGTGTGTGACTGTTCATTTTCCTCACGAACCCTTAGAAAATGACTTTTTGCCCATGTTTTCAATCTCCTTCTATTCTTTCTAATTATTTATCACCTTTTCTCACATGCTATGACACCTACAGATTTCACTAACACAGTGCTAACCCTGTCTCAGATAATTTTGAAAAATACTTTTGTAATAAAACTGACTTTGTTATCATAATAGTGTCTTCTGGTCCATCCCTTCATCACCTCTAATCTATGAACTGATCGCAAATAAGATGTCTATGAGCTAATAAAGAAAATATTTTCACCTTCAATAATGTATTGCGCTTGGATGTTTTTAGTGTCATTTGGTAACCATAGCCCACATTCAAAACAGAGCCAGTCCTCTGTGCTCCTCTCTACCTGTTTATAATATAAGATAGTGATGGGAAGCATTAATGATTATACTTGCAGATCCCTTTTCCTGTGCTCATTCAGGAGAACACTACATTACACCGGTGGTTTTCAGGTCCCTCAAACTTTTAACCACCAATGATTTATATTTCCTCCTAAAACAATTTCTTGGTAGCATCATTTTAGAAGCTCAGAGATGAGGAATTTTCCAGAATTATCACTATAGGCAAATTCAATCTTTCCTGCTACAGTGAAAGAGGTGAAGCAAATTTGTCTTTTTTGCCAACTAGACTTGGGCATTTTGGGACACTGTTTCTTTGCTGTCATGGAAAGGGCAGCTGTGTATCTTTTTTCTGTAGACAAAAGCACCTTGCTGAGATTTATTCATTTACTATGCAGGAAAAAGAGACAAAGTGAACCCCCGAAAGACTTTGAATATTTCCAAGACAAAGGCTGTTGGACTATGGTCCAGTGGATCATATAACTTTTATGATTAGTGCCCTTAGCTTAGGTGGAAAGAAAAGAGTGAATCCAAATTGTTAGTTTCAGGTGATTAATTCCTTTGTCCACTTTTACCAAGTCTAGTGAAGATGATAAAAATATGAAATGCTGCAGTCACCGTGGTGTCCATAACAGGGCTGAGGTGCCAACTCTGGCTTGTCAGGAAAGGTCCGTCTGGTGTTCACCAGTGTCTGGCTGAACCACAGCCACCAACACGTACAGAGGGAAACAGCTCTGTGATGTCTTGATGGCATGTCACACAAAATAACTAGATAATAATAATCTCCATCTTCTCCACATAAAGATTGCCATGAAAACACTAATTTCTTTTGTCTCCCTCTTATTCAACTATATTGTATTGGAACAGGACTCTTGCTATATAATTAAGATAACTTGTTTTATCCATCAAAGTCTTTGTCATGTTTACTCAAACTGACACATCTTGAAAAGTTTAAATAAGAAAGAGCAGAAAAAATAATGAGCTGGTGCCCCCTGCACAATCAAATATATACATTTAGATTAAAAAATGTTTCTTCTCTACAGTGCAAAGATACAAATGACAAAGTCAAATTGAACTGCAGAAAGAAAAGGCTTTATAAAAGGCACTAACTAAAATAAGCTTAAATAACAAATCCTTAAGACTGAAGGGAAAAAAGGGAAGCTTTATTTTTATCAAGTTATAGCATGAGTTTTGGGTTTTTCTTTTTGTGACACCAAAGCCAAGACCTTTCATCTGTGCACACAATGCTTTTGCAGGCTGGCACATCATCACTGCCCCATATGAATGCTTCCTTGATACAAACATGACCTTGTGCTCCAAAGCTGCCATCTTCTGAAAGTAAAGCATTCACTGCTTCCTTAAGGATCATCATGAACTGTGCAAATCAAATGAGATGCAAGAAAGATGTATATATTTCATTGCTCTAAACCAGCATGTGTTGTGCCACCTGAAAATAAGACTTGCTATCCTTGTATCACAAGGCCCAGGGAACCTACACAGTATTGTTTGACAAAGCAAATGAGACTGGGAAAAATAATAGCAAAGCAGCTATTCATGGCAACGTTACCTGCTTTTTGTCCTAATCTTAGTAGAACTGCCAATTAAAACAATGCAAAATAATGTTTAGATGTTAATCCTAACTAGTGACAGAACAACTGAAAAGTAACCTCTTGTTATAACGGGTGGTGCTATCAATGTTTTCTCTTCTTCCAAGTGTCAGAAGCTTTTTGACAGTACTGCAGTGTGGGGAATATTACACCCTCTTTTTAAGAAAACAATTTCTCATCCCATTTTTGCTATTTTAACCAGAGAAGCAGTGAAATTCACTGCTATGCTACTTCTGGAAGGCTGAACTGTGTTCACTTAGTAACAGGAGCCTTGATGCTGTAGAACATCAACTTTGGTCATGCTTTATGACCTTAAGAATGACTTCTAAACAATTTCCTTCCTTATAGTAATCAGGGTTGTCCTTCCAAAACACAAGCAGATTATTAGAAATTTGAAGCAATATTAAAGTCCAGACACTTAAGGGCAAATTTCTGTAAATATGAACACCTTGAAAGGTAAAAAAAAATATATAATAGTTTCTAGTTTATTTACTCCTGCATAGAACAACTATTTCTATGGTTATTTTGACTTTGAAAAATCTAACTCGTCTTTCAGACCATTCCAAATCAGAATGCAATCAGATCAGATTTCTATCGATCAAACAAATTTAATTATCTGCTTACACAACTTCGACTGCTAGTCTGCCATGGAAAGGAGTAAAAGGAATGAATTTCTATACTTAATGAAGTTTAAATGACAATGAAGAAAAAGCTGAATAGGCTTCAATCAGGAGCAGTAATCCTAAGAGGGCCACCTGACAATTACATTTAATATGCTAATGCTATTACAGTACATGAAATTTTCTATTCTGCTCATAAAGGTCTTGTTAACAGTAATTAAATGTTAAGACATTCAGCCCTGTAAAGAAAAGAGATATAGTGAAATTGTTATCACTAGAATCAGTGGAAGACGTTTATTTAATTAGTATTTGAATAGCAAAAGATTGAATTCTCACTACCCAGGGACAACAAGGCTGATCAGGTCTCTGTTAAATTACATGCAATCATACTTTCCTCATTAGAATTGCAAATATTTGTGTAAACCACTGGTTTTTCTACTCAACAGATGACAGGAGTTGATACCAATCCTCACCCCTTCCTACCCTCTGCGTGTTTTACACCCAAGGGCAGCAACTGTGCTGCTGTCTTTGGAGATCTGTGCTTCAACTCTAGTGCTGGCCATCAGGCAGTCTTCTGAGTGGGATATCACTTGGGATTAGGTGAGCAGTAGGTCTCAAGTGCTGAGAAAACACTGCTTGAGCAGCCAAAAAGATGACCCACTGGAGAGTGTGCACTCCTGCTGATGTGAGTTCGTCTGCATGGGATACAAGGCATGACTGTCCTCAGTGTTATGGCCCTGTCTCTTCTTTTCAAGCTGTAAAAGTTTAGGGTTTTCAGTCCTGGAGGTCCCTGGCATTTTGTCAAAATGACAGGCATCACATTCATGCAAACAGTTCTCCAGTTCTGTAGAGAATATTTTGATAACCTCTTGAAAATGTGTTCTTTTTTTGCAATAGTGAAGTAGACTCTTTACCAAGAGCAAGCACTGGAATTAAACAGCATGGCTTCCAATAAAGAATAATTGGATTCAGTCTATAAAACTAATTAAGATTGCCATAGCCTCTTTAGGATCCTAATGCTGCTTTTAATATGTGCTCATAGGATTTCACAAAACATCCATTTGCAATGAAATTTATTTGCATAGATAAATGTATATCAGCTAATTTAAACACATAAAGAAAAATGAGGTCCACTTATTACTTAAACTAGATAGAAACTTAAGAGCAAATTCATTCAGATTAATATTTAATGAGGTCCTAAATCAAAACTGGTGTGATGAGAATATAACTAGGAATAATCACCCATATAGCATGTCAGCAATCATTGTTCCTTAACACCTTGGCCCCAATTCCATAGCATCTACCATCATACAGAAATACTTGCCAAATATTTGAAGCAAAACTCCAAGAAGTTAAGAAGACAAAGTGCTAAATAAATACTGTAAATCGTTAAGTTTGCAGTGTATCAGCTCAAAAGCTCATAATTTCAAATTCTGGTGATAGCAGACAATTTAATCAAGCAATGGATACCGATGCACAATTTCAAATGTAAAACGGTGAAGGATATACTGCTAAACATGAACTATATTTTAATTATTTATGTATATATTTTACTGTTTTAATGCTTGGGCATAGTGACATGGAGTTTCCTTCTATTCTGTGCAGAAGTACAACAGGAAACTTTGGCACACTGTTAAAAATGGGTCTGTTGCTTGCTTCCCCAAGCATATCCAGCTTCCATCATGGTAATAGAGTGACTATACTTAGGAGGAAAGAAAAATGAAGACACACTAGTAAAGTCTTTGTGAATCAGTAGGTAAACTTCATGTAACTCACTCTTTCAGAGCAAACACGGAACCAGTGTGGGTGACTGCCATCAAAATACAATTTCTTCATCTGACTTCCAATCAGTAATGATAATCAAGATCTCATGGAATAGAAATGCCACTGAATGCCAGTGACCTACTTATCCTAAAACTATCTTATATATGCTATAACTTTATTTACAAAGACAGCTGAAATAGCATTTGTGCCATGATGGGAGAAACACCCTTCCCCCTCTTCCTTCCCATCCCATCTTATCTTTTCACATTTAAAGCTGGACAAAAAAAATATGGTTTCTGTAACTACCACACAGCTTGCAGTCAGAAAATAAGATGAGATAAAATGTTTGCCAAGTTTTTACAACATATGTTCCTTCCAGTCAACACTCCTTTAATAATTTCTATATTCATTTTGCTCAGTTGTTTGCCAAGAAGACTCTAATGTCCTCCAGCTGCAGTTATGCCAGGTATCAGAGCCACCTCATGTAGATAAGCAGGAACTTGGCTAAACCTTGAATGAGAGAAGGTGCACTACATCATATGCTAATGTTTTCAAAGTTAGTTTGCAGAGGAGCTGAACACACTAAGTCTCCTATAAAGTATTTCAATCAATAATTTTTTATTTCAAGTTGGTAGAGATTGATAGGAAAGGATTAAGAAACACTAAACCATCACTTTCAGGTTGCTTGACTAGGAATTACAGAGCAAATTGTGAAAACTGTCTCCTTTTAGAGTTTGAGTTAAAATATGACCTTTTATAACAAAAATTAATAATAATTAATAATAAAAAGCCCACAGAGGCTGATATATCTCATAACATTAAAAGCCTTTTTTCCCACCCTTACCAAGTATTTTCTAGTACTAATCCCACCTATGGAAAACTGAAAGGATTTTAATCACTTTCAATGTTAGCATTTCTACCACTGTAGGACTTGTTTCTGGAAAAAAAATGACAAAAATGGGAAATGGGATTTTGTACAAATTCTGGATAGAGCTTTCTAAGAGTTGCTTTAAGAATCCATGGAAACAAAAGATTTATTCACCAGGACTGAGAAAGAAAATCTTGGCCTGTGCTCTACATCTTCCCATTTTCCTTGGGCAACAAGGACTGCAGAAAAAGGAAGGAGTACAAATTACAGTGCAATTTCTGGAAACCTTAAGGTCTCCATATATAGCAAACTGCTCTATGCAAAGGTATCAGACAGTAAAGCTTGTGCCATTTGACATGACCAGTCTCTCCCTGATTGTTGTCATAATGCTACTGACAGGGTGGATGGTGGGAAAACCAGCAAGTGCTTATATCTCAGCCTCCAAGTCTGGGAGGAAATGTACAAATGTACATTTTATACAAAACACAGTAATTTAGAGGCTGTTAAATTTGTTTTAAATGAAATAATATCTAGCTTAACTCACATATTTGCCAGTACAGAGATCTAGCATTCCTGCTTGCTTCTGGATCCAGTATTTTGACTATGTTCCACTTCCAACACTAACACAACTTTCTTTTAAGTGAAGATGAATGATGCTAAAAGAAAAGGGGAACTGCAATTTCACTTTTTAAGCAAAGCCAGGCTGCCATACATCTTGGAACAGTACTGACTTCATTCTGTCTTGCCCCTCTGATCTTCAACTTTGTCTGAGCATTTGCTTTAGAACAAACTGATCGACACCACAGGAAACACCAGCTGTATAGCCGATACACTTAGTGGCAGCAAAAACGTAATGCTTTTTTTTTTTTTTTTTATTTCATTGTTTGTCTCACAGTCTCCAATCTCCAGGCAAACAACTGAGACAGTAATTCCTCTCCCTTCTCATTTTTAGTATTATGTTTAAATAACAAACTTCTGACCCACAAAAAATTGACCTGTGATTATAACACATCAGCTACTCAGAAGTGTGATGGCAGTCTCCACAAATGATGGTACTTCTGACCCCACTATGCAGTATAAAAATTCAAGTCATGTTTCCTTTTCTTATTTTTTTTTTCCCCCCCCAAACCCAAGGGAATAGGAAATGCAAAGGAAAACTTCAGTCAGAATGATCAACATTTTGATGACCTTAGAAAGCCCAACTGATGTTTGAAAATGAATTAGAAAAACCCTGAAGCTACTGTAGTCAGTAACTTAGAACCTGTTCAGAAGTTCTTCAAACATCTGAGAGATTTCTTAAACAGGTTTTGTTAAAAATAAATGAGTAGTTTAAAATAAACAGAGAAATGTGAAAAATCCTCAAACTCAGAAATTAGACTAATGTAAATAGTGTGTGCTCAGAGAAGAATGTAATTTCTCACAAACTACATAACACAATGTTCCTGAAAATTTTCATTGTTTGAAGAGCTAACATAACGTCTATTCATTTAAATCACCCACTCAAGACCAAGTTTCATCTGAGCTAAATTGCATTTAAGTTTTGTGTCCAGTTTTTCTTGAAAGGTGAGCCTAGAGACAGCAGATAATGATCAGCCAAAAGGTCTTGTCTACAACTGAGATATTTGGTATCAGAGATAAAGAATTTGGGTGAGCAATTCCTGTTGCTAACAATAAAATACATGACTGAAGTTTTTATATTTTAGAATTTCACTTTATATGGGTAAAAAATTATTGATCTTTCATATAACAGTCATCAAGCTAAGGTTGTGTGGAGAAGTCATTCACAACACTGGAGAGTCTCTGCCTTACCATCACATATGTTTTATTCTAAAATGATAAGCTTAAGATTTATATCACCCTTTCCCCTTAGTTTAATGTACATGAGATAATTTTGCTACTGACACATAAAAGTGCTCTCAATTTGTTCTACTGTACATTGATTTAGAAAAAATCTAGAATTTCTTTTTCTTTGATGCAGTCTTTGATGATTAGTATCACAAACTCCGCTGTTACTTGACATCTCTATCACTGATTCCAGAAGAACTTCCAGTTTCTAAAGAAACTCAGGTATGGGGGTAGGAAGGGGATCTGGACACCTGAGAGATGAGATCTCCTGAGCACATTACCCTGGCACATCCCACGGAGGAATGCAGCAGAGCGTCACAGCCTGCACCACAACCTGACCCTGGCAAGAGTGAGGGCTGGCACAAGTGTCAATATGCCCAACTATTAACACAGTTGCTGGGTGGCAAACATAGCTGTGGCTTGTATTGCCTGGAGCTTTACCAGACAATATCTATTCACAAAAGGCACTTTTGCAAAGGTCAGCCTACTTTGGGGTGGAAAAGAGTTTAGCCCTTATGGCATGAGCTCTACCATGCCACCACTCTCCATGGGCTATAGTCCTTGAACCTGTTTCCTGGTGTATGTGTGGTCTATCCTACATCTGTTGACCATCTCAGAAGACTTGCCAATAAATTAATATGGAAAGCAAGTGATTTAACCATTTAGAGGGAAAAAAAAAATCAAATCACCATATATGGTCTGACAGGAAAATTACATTGGTTTTACAGACTAATCTTTATAACAGTCAAATCACCTGTTGAGGTTACTCAATGCTTGACATTGAAAACATATTTCTGGCTTTTAAAATAACTCAAAACAGTCTTTAGCAGACTTTTATCATTTGTGGATATTATCTGAAATTTGGAAGACATTAGAAAAATGTCTGTGGCTATCCTTGGGAAAATCCATTCAGATTAGACTGAGCTACTATCAAGGGAATGTTATAATTTGCTCTATCCTCAGTAGAGCTTGCTAAACTACTGGGGATAGAAACTGTGAACATACTGTCTGAACGAGACATGTTCAGTCCCAACGAGACTTCTGTTGACATACTTACATAGGATACATACAACATAAACTTTATTCCAGCAAGAGCCTGGATGTCTTAACTGAAACTCTGCTGTACTGTAATAAAGAATAACCTGTGCTGTTGTTTCACTGCATATTGACACCCTAAGAAAATGCAAAAGATGTATTTGAAAATTACCTGAAAATTCTGTCAAAGATCATATTCTGTTACTTTGGGAAAAACAGATGGATATATGGTAATCCTTACAGACATCAGAGTCTATCTTTGTTTTCAGGGAAAAGGGAGAACTTAATTCTAGTATGTAGGTAATAAAATGCCCTTATATTAGCATTGGATAAGTAATTTGCTGACTTGCTGATGTGTATTCGTGCTGACACAATAGTATATGTTTTGGATCATAGCTCTTTCCTTCCAAACTAACATGTCATTACTGGAGAACGATGAAGCCATTATACGCATATTTTTCAGGACTTTGAAAAGCCTGGGATGTTTTTGGTATTCAAGTGAGTTTGAGACAAAAGTACAATCAATCAGTTTTGACAGTATCAGTTCTGAGCCAGATTCTGTTATCCAGGATTCAGGTGGAATGGTGCCTTTTTTAGCAAGGTGCAATTGATTTTAATGGTGTTAGTTATTCAGACTAAATAGGATATCAGAAGTCACCTTCCATAACTGAAATGAAAAATATGATGACTACTAGATATTTCATGTACGCTGAAATACAAAATGAAGTTTTTTTAAAATATAAATGCTCTTGTGTAAAGACAAATTGATTTTTTTAAAAGGACCCTTTTAGTCATTTTATTGCTTTTTTCTTCTGAGCACTCTCATAAACATATATGAAATGACTTTTCAAAAAGCTACAACAGGAAAAAAAAATCTTACAACTTACACTCTTAAGTAAGGGTACACTAAATATACACTTCATATGAATTAGTATTAAAAAAATAAATAAATTGACTTTTCTTTTTGTCTGGGAAAGTCCGTAAATTTTTTCTTTCGTTCCTTACAGAGGAATTGCTATCAGTGGTGTTATTACCAAAAATAACATCTCTGTAAGCTGGCATCAGAGTGTGAACCAATTAGCACTATGAGATGCTGTGGAAGTTAAAAACCAAATGTGGCAATAACCATCTGGGTAGACAAAATATTCTTTTTACCTGCGGGTCCTTGAACACGGCAATAAACATATGGCAGAGAGAGCTGGGCTTGTTCAATGCATTTCTAATAAAAATCTAGGTGACACAAATACTCCATGATAGGTGTCATAGAGACTAGTGTAATGACCTTTCACATCTGGATGCCTCATTTCTAATTAGGAATGAATAAGACATAACAAGGTCAGGTGACACTGTCTAACAGAGCATATTACTTGTATATGGATGAGGCATTTTGATGAAAAACATCCAAAGCGTTTTTACCAATTATCTTACCTAACTCAGTATGACACCAGACTGTGTCCCCTTAAAAGAGCTTCCAGATGTGAAAGGTCATAATTTTTATCTTGGACTATGCAGTTTATTCTTTTTCCAGTTCTTTCTTATCTGTGTATTAATGTCAAATGAAAACCAAATTTGTTCCCTCCACTTCATACCCTTTTTGAAATGTCATTTTCAAAACTTGCACAAGCTGCTTACACCCCTTCAACAGCATGCGCACGTTTCACCAGTCATAACAACAGATGGCCAGATCCTGGCTCTCTTACTCTGAGTCTACTTGTGCAGTCAGTCTTACTGAAATCATATTTTCTCATCATCATTATAAACTGCTTCCTCAGCTTATAATCTTCCCAAAATATTAGGAGGAACAAAGGGCATTTCTAGACCTTTGCAAATCACCTGAAGAGTGTGACCCCAATAAGAGAAGCAAATTCTGCACACTGCACACTTGAAGAGTTTAGCTATATCTCCTGGACCAAGCTCAAGGACAGGAAGGGAAACAGCTGCTTCTTTGCAAAACTTGGCACCCAGGACTCCAACCCTGGCCTTAGGGAGCATCTGGGGCCGCCTTAGCAGCTCCTGGTAGCCAGCAAGCATCCCTCACAGTGACCCTCGTGCAGTGAGAGGGGAAAGAGGGATGTCTGTGACAGCTCCTGACTGCAGGCACCGGCAGGCAACTGCCAGTGGTGTCTGGTTTTTACATGTCGTGTACCATTTCCGGGATTTTGGGGACATATCACATTCTGCTTGGTGTATTGTCCTCAAGCGGGGAATGTAGGTGGTACCAGGGGAGTGTTGCATGAGCTGTTTCCTCTGATTTGGTGTCACCTGAAGGTGTCCTGGTTTTATGGATCTGTTGCACTGGGAGGTTCATGAGCAGCTTTTAGTCACTTTTATCTGCGAAATGTCACTTTAAAAAAAAAAAAAACAAAGAGGAAAAAAGGAAAAAAAAAAGAAAAGACAAAGAGATGGAAATGGTGCTCTGAAAAACCCATCAGTTTGTCTTACAGATCACTCAAACAAGGTCATTATTGACTGAAAATGATCTTTCTTGCTCTTTCCAAGCGCATGTAGAATAAAACAAATCATAGTATTGGCATGCCCATCTCTACCTTATTTCCCGGTTAAACTAATTTCTCACACACTTTTAAATTATGGCTTCCTTCTTTGCACTTTAAGATGAAGGAATAAGAAAATTTTTATTACATTTTAAGGTCAAACATAAACCAGCTCAATATAGAGCTGAAAAGTAAACAGATGTTTTAGTTGTGAAAGAAATAACAGAAGAGGAGAGAGGCAATGTAACACATGATGAAATTCACAGCATGTTCAGGATAACATGAAGACCATTGTAAATGTTCATGATGTTTAGTGAAATCAATCTAGGGAGATATATCAGGAATTTTTCACTTGATCTCTACTGGATCTAAAACTCATAACTGGTTATAACCAAGCTAAGCTTCCTCATGGAGAGCAGAATTTAGTAGCTGGCTTTAAAGCAATTTAATTTTAGTACTTCCTGGATAGATCTTCATGAATAGTGTACTCTGCATCTTTTCCTATGACTCGGCAATCCGCTGAACTTGCAATTCTACTTTTGTTAACATCTGCTGATTGCTTAGGTATATGCTTTAAGTAAAGTATAGCATGGAGACTCTTGAGCTGGAAGATAATTAAACTCTGGAACTGGTAGCAGTGTAGTACTATCATCTAAGCTAAATAGCCTTCTCAAAGATATTATACACTTATAACACGGTCAAGGATATCCCTGCAGCTCATTTACACACATTTACAATATAAGCAGTGTAAAACTGGGATACATCTATTTTTAGGTCTTCAGTTTACTGAGCGGGTTTATGCACAGAAATACTGAGTCACTAAAGGCAGCTATTCCTAAATCAGTCCTTTTTTTTTAGGACTTCTAGGATGAAGTAAGGCTTTGGAAAAAATACAGGAAAGGAAAAAATACAGGAAGGAAAAAATCCTTCTTTCCTTTACATTCCTTACTGTCCTGCTGCAGCCTACCTATCTCTACTTCATTCCATCCATCTTTTCACTGAGTAATAGCTGAAATTTGTTTTAAAGCTTTACAGGACCAGGGATTATGATTTATCATGAGGCCAGTAAGGTGCCTAGCATATCACATGTACTGTAAAAATAACAATAAATGCAATAAGTAGCATTCTGTGTTGAAATCTTGCTTTATTTCAAGCTCTCAGTCAGTGCTTTTAACATATCTAAATCTGTACTTTTAAATTTTCTGATTTGAGATGGAAGGTTACTAATCACACAGTGTTGCTGGTGCGGTTTTCCTGCAAATGAATCTGTGTGTCTCAAAAGATTTGCCTGCACTGACTACATAAATACAGATTAGTAAAGAACTAGAAAAAGGCAGGTAAGTTCACTGCCCCTGGCTTTGGCAAATATGTCCCTTTGGTATGTCTGTTAACGTGAATGTTATCTTTGCAGAGTAACCTCATGTTTTAGGTAAATGGCAAAAGATGGAACTACTCAAGGTCAGACCTGAGCCCTGGTCTGTGGTGGGGCCTGAAAGTCAATCAAAGTCAGTCAAAGTTCCCCCCTCAATGTCACCAATGTTCTGACCTGTTTCACTTTGTTCTGAGCAATCTTAGTTACTTCAAGGATTATCCAACAAGGGAAGACTTCTAATTTCATACAGTCAGCACCCCAAGGAGGAGAGGTCATGATGCAGCCACTTTCGTTCTCCCTCCTCCTACCTCTACCATGTAGGGAAAGAGCATCCTCAGCTGGTCTCAGACCAGCGTCTATTATGAGGATTTTCTTTCTGACATAAATGAAATTCAAGAGACAATGCATGATGTTTGGCTTAGGTCTCTATCTAAACATTTTTTTCTGTCTTATGGCATCACCTTGCAATTAAATGATCATGAACATGAGCATGATACAAGATGGAGTTAAAAAGTCATTCAAAAAGCCCTAAATATAAATATAGACAGCAACTGTTATTTTCTGATAAAGAGAAAAAGGAAGAGGAAGAGGAAAACTGATACATGAAGCCTGATGGTTTCCAGCAGATCTTTAAACAATGCTGTCGAAAAAAAACCAACACAGACTTTCCTCTGTGCTTCATGAAACCAGAACAGCAGGTTCTGTGAGTCAAAGTGATTAAAGCTTTCAAAATGCCACAATTCATTGCATTTGATCACTGCATCAGCTACACTGGAGCACAATTAAATGTATGGATTTCAACCCTGCAAATGTATGAATACTTATACTAACTATTCTGAGCCAGCATGCACCTATCAGATAAAATGCTAGACTATTTGTTTTTATAAGATTTCTTTCATACAAAGTATCATAAAACTACTTATAGTGCAAATTAATTCTACACTATGTAACTGGGAGACCCTCTGCAAATTACTGGATTTTAGAAATTATTTATGAAAAGGTCATTTGAAAACAGAGAGGAAAATAAATCCTTGTACTGTATTGCACAAACATACTTAGTCCCTCAGATGCCTCATAACAGAATAAAACCCTCACTATTTTCAATTACCCGTAATAAGATAATCTGCATTTACAGGAAAACCTCTCCTCTTCTGCAATGAAGGAAGGGTCTAGGGATCTAAAGAGTGATAATCTGCACCAGGAGAGAAAGGGGAGAAGGAATTCAGCTCTAACCCATACCATATTCAGAAGTAAAAAAAGGGATTATTTTTTTTATCCTGCTGGGAGGAAGCACCTTTCATTCTACATATCTTTATTTTCCTCTAAAGAATATAAAACCCATTGCTTGCAAGACAAAGGTTTTTTTTATAAACTTTGTAACAATCTATAGGCTATGCACATGTAATTAGTTTGGCATTTTTCAGACATTTTGCAGAACTAATGCAGTAGTATTCTCAGCTGATTGGAATGAACAAAATGTTTCTTTGCAAAGGATGAAGTTCTAGTCCTGGAACTCCTGCGTAGGTGCACCCTCACTGCAATTGCTATTAAATTGCTGTTAATGGGTTGTCTGTGATCTCTCTGTCTACATGGACAAAGTGGGTGATGAGCAAGAAAAAAAAAAAAGGAGCAATGTGCACTCACAGCCCAGAAAGCCAACTGTATCCTGGGCTGCATCAAGAGAAGTGTGGCCAGCAGGTCGAGGGAGGTGATTCTCCCCCTCTACTCCACTCTCATGAGACACTACCTGGAGTGGTGTGTCCTGCTGTGGGGCCCCCAATATAAGAAAGACGTGGACCTGCTCAAGTGGGTCCAGAGGAGGGGCACAAAGATGATCAGGGGACTGGAGCACCTTTCTTATGAGGACAGGCTGAGAGAGTTGGGGTTGCTGAGCCTGGAGAAGAGAAGGTTCTGGGGAGACCTTAGCCTTCCACTACTTAAAGGGGGCCTACAGGGAAGATGGGGAGGGACTCTTTATTAGGGAGTGTGGTGATAGGATGAGGAGTAAGGGTTTTAAACTCAAAGAGGGTAGATTTAGATTAGATATAATGAAGAAATTCTTTACTGTGAGGGTGGTGAGACACTGGAACAGGTTGTCCAGAGAGGTTGTGAATGCCACCTCCCTGGCAGTGTTCAAGGCCAGGTTGGATGGGGCTTTGAGCAACCTGATCTAGTGGAAGGTGTCCCTGTCCATGGCAGGGGGGTTGGAACTAGATGATCTTCAAGGTCCCTTCCAACCCAAACCATTCTATGGTTCTATGATTCTATGAAAATGTTTGAAAGTGTCCAATAAGAAAATCTACAGGACCTTCACTGTTGTGGCTCAAAGTAATTTAGAAATCTAAAGCCCACTGAATTATGACAGATTAAGCTTCAAGTCACTTTTGGAAATTTCATTCGAGGTCCAGAATGTGTTTGAGCATCTTCACCAGCACCAGGATATTTCTAGTTTCTCCATAAAGCTGCTGCTGAAAGACAGCACAAACAACATGAGACTCCAGTTATGGGCTTGCTCTTCTCTTCAGCTTTAGGAAGTGCTTGGAGACAGGAGTAATAACGCTGCACATGGTGCCATCTGTGACTGGTAAAAGTCTAATCTGACTTGAATTCAGGATCTAATTTTAACCCAAATTTATTCTTCTTCTCATTTTTCTTTAAAATAAACGAATATTTCATTTACAAATATTTTAATCAGTATATCTGACATTTCAAATTACACTTTCAAATTAATACTAAAAAAGGAGGGAAGGGAGCTGAATATGTAGAGTTAAAATCCTTATTTTGGATCAGGACAGTTATTTCAGAAGAATAAATTTTCCTAATTTAATCCTTTCTCTTCCTCCTCAGTTTTCTTAGTATGATACTCCTAGCTGACTGTCATTACACTACAGAGTCATGATCACATTGACTTTAGCTGGTTATAAGATGTTGTACAGAAAACGGGACACTGCCATGACATTTAGAGGTGCCAGACCACTGCAAATTATATTTTTGACGTTATCCAGTGTGCTGTAGAAAGGCAGATCTGTTTTAAATCTTCACTATTATTTTATATATAAAACAGTTATTTTACAAAGTAATAAATTGTCAGCTGTGAGGACTAGCTCTTTATTTGTTTACAGAAACTATGCTGCATATTAAACAACTTTGCACTCCTTTTCACTCCTGATGTGGATGGTGAATTTCTCTACTTGCCTATGTTCTATGTTTTTTTTTTTTTTTTTTACATTCCCTTCTTAGATCATCTGAGTGCAGAATGTTGACATTAAAATTCACATGACATTCTCCATAGCATACTTTTTGCCTCATTCAGTTTTATCAACATTGCTTTCTGTTTTCTCTAAAATTTTGCATTTGGTTTTTGCTGCTGCAAAATGGTGAATCGGTCACAATACCCTGAAAATGAGGCTACTGCTATGGTTGTGAGGTAGGAATGACTATCTAGCCCTTAACCTTTCTACAGAGTGTGACAACAAATGTACCAATTAGTGTCATTTCTGATCTTGATGTTTATGCACTGAGACCTGGACTGACAGCAGAATAGTTATAGCCTACCAGAATGAATTAATATAAATGCTGACTGAGTTTACTAAATTGCAAAATACTGTTGTAAATACAGCGGTCTCTTTCAAAAAGCAAATTGCATTGGACAAAGAATCCAGACAACACATCAGGCTTCAGGCTGGTGTTTAGATAATTTTACCTACAAATAACAAATTTCACACTGAAATCTTAAAGCAACATGTGCAGAGAGAAAAACAAATGAAGAAAATCTCTGTTCTCTTTGCAATATAAGGATCAAGCTTTATACTTTGAAACATCTTATTGGTTAATTGACAATACATTATGTGGGGAGTTTTGGTTGATTTATATCCTTTTAGTCACTTAAACATACTGTCTGTTGTGAACTTGCACATTCACATGGTGCATTTATGACTCCTGAATTCACACTGACAATGACCTAGAGAATTCAGTAGTTGTACCACACAACACACAGTAACTGAGCCTGTAAAAAACAGAAAAGTTCCCCGAGAGGCAGAGAGACAGAGTCTGAAAGGCTATGGTTCAAATCCCTCTTCTTCATGACCACCAATTTTATGAAATAAGTTTTTTTTTTTGCCTCTGCCTAATGACTTTTTAATCTCCCATGTGAAATAGAACAGCTATAAAGCTGAGAAGTAGACTATACAAGCAGTGAATATATTGCAAATCGCTTATTAGGGCAGTGGGCAGTGAGATTTTGGTGTTTCTGTGTTCAGATGCAGACGCAGCAGGGATCTTTATACCTACTCTTCAAAGAAGCCACCCATCCTTTTGGTTCCCATTTCACCCCTTATGTCATTTCAGCAAAATCTTTGTCAAAATCAGTTCTGTTCAGGGAAGAGAGGGAAAAGATTCACAAAAAAATTATCATTGTGGATCCACAAGAATATCGTTACATAGGAATGCTTGGTGGAGTGAGCAAAAAAACTTCACTCACAAATCATATTTACCATATTTCATTAGATGCTGTAGCCAGACTGCATTCCCAAAGATCTCTGGCATTTTTCACGTGTGGGACTCCAGTGTTGCAGGTATTGGCTATTTTTGGTATTGCTATTCCCAGTTTTTCAACATAGGAATAATCTCTACTAAAACTTATTTTCCCTCATATCTTGGCCTCAGATTTTAAGTTCCTATGCTTATGATTTCCTTATTTTTTCTTGCCAGTTGGGGATTGGGGAACATTATTTTACCTTTGGTAACATTTATTTGTAAAAAATACCAGAGAGCATAGCATACAGCAAAAAAATCAAGGCATGGAGAAGGACAAAAAATTGATAATGTACCATCTAAAATGATCAAGTTGTCAAGGATGACACTGATATAAATTCCCTTGTTATTGCAGATGAACCAGCATAATACCAGGGGACTGAACATGAGCCAGATTTGATTTGTCAACTTGTTGCTATTATTTTGACAACATTTCAGCAAAATTGTCACATCTGTCGAAATTCTGTTAGAAAATTAGATGTAGCAAAGAACACCAAACAGCCTTATTTTCTACTACTGAGTGTGCTGGGATTTTCCTTTGGTGAGTCATCAGCCGGCAGCAACAATGAAGTGTCACAACAATCACAAAGATACCATCTGTTTAAGGGAGATGATCCAAAAGCAAACATGTATCTTTCTAAACATAAAATTCATCAGCAGAAAAAACTACACACACACACACACAGAAGTGTGTGGGTTTGCATACATATATATATATTTTCTGTAATTCCTGACATGTTATCAAAACACCCAGATAGTAGCAATTACAAAATTTCCTGTATGGATTTCTACAGTCAGCTAAAGCCACAGATGATATTACTTGAGCTTCGTATCATGGGAGCTCATGACATTTGGAAATATGGAATATGTTTTTCATTACATGGTGCCTCTCACACCTGGTGCTTGCAGAAATTAGGTTTTAATGATTAGAGTGCTTCCATTTCTTTCAAAGTATTTTTAACAAATATAGGCACAATGCATAGCTCTGCATTGCCAAGAACACCTCCAGCAAACTAACAGACTACAGCATGACCACTGCAATAGGACTCATCTCGATGACCTTTTTTTTCTTTTCTAACACTATGCATGTGGTAGTCTTTGTTCCATTTGAAAGAAAACTGTTAAAAAAAACTGGTTCTCCCTGTCAATCCTGGCAGCAATAGTAAATGGCCACAAATGTAAAACTTTGATCAGTATAGTTCTTGTGAGATAGAAAAACATCTCTCATGCATTTTCTAAAGTAAACATGACAATGAATAAATTTGGGAAAAAAAGTTTAAAAAGCAATGTTTTCCAAACATGCACAATAAAGCTCAAGAAAATATCTGCATTGAAATTCATGAAAATATTGACAATGAAAGGATTATTATTAAAGAGACAAAAAAGGAGAACTGATTGCCAATATAGTTCCCTCACTCTTGTTTAAAACTTAGTTGATACAGTAAATGAACAGCAATACAATCTAGTGTTCAGACAGATGCTTAAACTTATTTTTCTTTCGTTTATACCATCCAGACCTTTTAAAACAAAGTGTAATGAAAAATAATGGTCGTTAGGTGACATAAACGTTGCTTTGTTTCTTACACGTACTCAATCTACTACCCATTATAGATTGCCATGGTGGACCTCATGAAGTGATTCCAGAAGCACTCAGAAAGCTACCTACCCTGCTTGACTAATGTTTAGCTTGTATATCCGTTCTTTTGACTTCCTTTGGAAGATAAAATGTGGTGTAAGTGAGACACTTAGGTAATGCACCCATAGAGCCAAAAGGAGTTCATCCAACAGCAAAAACCCCAAGAGGTGTGGTCTAATTATGATACAATAATCATCAATACTTTATTTAACCCCTGTGCTTATATTTAAGCAAAAGGCTTAAATATGAGCAAAACCAGGGATAACCGAGTTTTGTTTAAACATTTAGTGTGTTTCCCTGATTATGCTGTCATACAGCAGGAAATAAATGCTACTGTTTTCTGCTTAAATTGCCTAAAACATCTGTGTGCTTTTCTATCTGTCTTTCCTCTAGAATTCAAGTGATCTGTGGCATAGCAGTGGAAAAATTACACTTGCCTTCACATGAATGTAAAGTGAAATATAAACATACATGTCCACATGAGATTATAGCAGAAAGTTCAACTTAATTGAAAAAAACGCAACAAAACTCAACTTGTTGCAAAGGAACTTTCCTATTGCATGTCATTCTCCACCCTTAATACTGTAACCTGGTCAATTCCTCTTTAAGCCACTTCTGATGAAGCATTTTAATTTTTTCCTGGATGTACATCCTACCTGATAAGATAACATTATGCTTTGCTGTAAATTACTAATATATAATATAACATAACATAACATAACATAACATAACATAACATAACATAACATAACATAACATAACATAACATAACATAACATAACATAACATATGATATGATATATGATAATATATTGCCACAAACTAGTCACTTTACATCTAGTATAATGATTTTCACTAATACAGAGACTGATAACTAATGACTGATACTAATGCAAACTAAATTTTGAGAAGATACCTGATGGTTTTGTGATGACTGATTTCATTTTGTATGTTCACACATTACTAAATAAAAAAAACAGTCACTTTGAATCTGACTCTGTGAATACATGCAGTAGGAACAAATGGCAAAATTTAAGCCTGTTTCTAAATGGTATCAAAGTCTCATTTATTCTTGCTGAATTCTCTGAAAAGATTCCTACAAACAATACTGATAATCACGATGATGTTAGTGTCGTAGAAGACAAAGATCTTCACTGATGAGAAATTTGGTTGGAATAGTTAACTTATAATCAGTCAGGTATAGTGCATAGTAGGTCAGGTTTCTCATCTCTTGCTCTTTGCCACACATACACAAACATGCAGTTACACAAACATGTTCTGTTCTGAAAATTCAGCCTTAAAGGCTGTAGGTATTAAAGAAAAAATAGCCATAGGTATCATGGAATATATAACAATTCCTTCATATATGTAAAAATGTCTTCAACAATAGGCAACAACTTTAACAATTCACCTGACATAAATAGACCAACATCAAAGCCAAAAACCCATGAATGGATAGTCTTTAAGTAAGCACACTGGAAATGAAACATATTTAGAAAAAACATATTTTAAAATGGAACTGAAATCATGTTTTCAAATGTGTTTCATCCTTCAAGCTAGATGGGGCATAACTGACGACAAAACTCAGTTTTCTGCACTCAGTCAGCAGAACTATTGCATTATGTGTCTCTTCATTGGGAGTGAAGATGAGTGTGGAATGAAAACAAAGTGACAGAACAAAATGAAAGAGAAGTGATATCACATAGATAAACTTGTCTTGGACATGTCAGTACTCGCTATTTTATTTCTCTTATATGAAGGATGGATGAAGTAAAACCAATTTTGGTTGTCAAAGGCTGCCACAAAATGGAGAGAAACAACATGAACAACAAAAAGATGTCAAGAATAGGTCTATCAATAACACTAACTTATTTTACACATATACAGTAAAAACCCATCCAGCTTCCAACTTCACATAAATAAATTACCACTCTATTTCTAGTGGTTATGATAGTTGCAGAAGACATCTACTGCTTCAATCATCTTTCCAAACTACAGAAGTCACTTATTTGAATATCCTAACATTCAGATACTACATGTGTACCATCTTGAAATTTTAAATAACTTGCACTAAAACACTTCTGCAGCTAGAACTCTATTGACATATTTTTTGAAGATCCTGCACAAAGCTCCTGTTGAAGGCGATAGAAACTTTGGCTGCTCAGCATCTTTGAAAGTCTGTTCATATATTTTTATCTCTTCAGTATCCATTTAAACGTAAGTCCTGCAAAAAGTAAGAAGATTGTCCAGACAAGAAGGTAAATTATCTGAACAAACCTGTACAGAGTTTGGGAATTTATAGAAAATACATTTAAATTTAACACACAATAAGAAATATAGCTATAAATACTGAACACATCCCTGAACTGAGATATAGGAATGAGTGAAGTTATGATAGAAGAAAAATTGAAGAGACTGTAACAGAAAAATGGGAAGGTAGGGAAACAAAGAAAGCCCTTACTATGTGGAAAATCTGCTGAAACACTAAGTTTTCCATAGAAATTCTAGTGTCATAAAATACTGACCTTTTATCTTCACAGTAAATCTTATTTTGGAAGAAGATATAAGCAAGTTGTTATTGTATAAGTCAAGATTCTCTTAATTCTGGTTTCATTGATAATTGCCTAAGTAATACAGATTGATTCTTATATTAAATCTACGTGGAATAGGTCCTTATTATCAGTAAAATACCCTACAAGTTACAACAAAGAACACAATCAAAAGCTGAAATAATGAGTGTGGAATTAAGCATGTGATTTAAATTGAGTCACAATAAAAGGAATTGAAACAATAGAGATATCCACATCTGATCTGACTTTCTACCTCCCTATACTACATGATCAGACTGAATTTCCTAGCAAAAATACTATCAACAGCTCCATTCAGTATCTGCCAAAGTGATTCTGCTAAGGACTGAATGCTTGCCCACAATGTTTTAATCCAGTAGAGTTGATAGGAGTGATAGATGGCCTGGCATTTTCCTTCTATGACATGCTGCAGAAAACTAAGCAACTTTTTCAAGAGCTTTGCTTTCTCTGGTTTGACAAGATATTCAGAAAACAAAAATAAGTTTATTAAATCAACTGCTCTCAGAAGAGATACAGTGAATGCATATAAAAACCAAACGCATGTGTAATAAAGGAGCTCAACTTAAAACCAACCATGATTTCTAAAAAAATTAATATATTTTATACAGAAAAATAGTTGTCCTTTCAACAAAGTGATGTAATATAAGAGATATATCTAAAGGGATAATCCTTCACATTGTCCTTGAGGATCTGGAAGTGATGCTGGTTTACAGTCTAGGTGCTACAAGAATGATAAGTTACATGATTAACAAGAAGCATACATTTAATCACCGGTGCTGTTTGCTCTTTCTGGCTAAGTTACAATGAGTGTATCCATCCCATGCTACCTAGAGGACTTAAGTGAAGAAGGTTCCCTTTCCATTTGAATGAATGAACAGAGTATTGTCTCTTTTTTTTCTACAAGGAGAATAACTACCATGCTGGAGACCCAATAAAGAAGTGCTGTTGAAAAAATGTCCACTACTCCAACAAATACAATGTATTGAGCTGGTAGCTGCCTCATCTTTCACTAGGTCACGCAAGGAAATTTAAAAGGCAACAAGTGCAGCCCCTTCAAATTGGAAGCCGTGAGAACTCACCATGATAGAGTATTTGGAAAGTGTTTAGAAGCTTAGAGTAACATAAAAAGCTATTAAGATAATTTTGTTCAACTTTTTTGCCCATTTTTTTGAAATAAGTTTGTCTAATAGCTGTCAACACTCCACCAAACTTGCAGGATCAAATATGAATCTTTAACATATGACCAGGCACAATTGTCTTGGATATTTTTCCTGCTTTATCATAAGCTATAATCTTATTTTCATTTCCTTCCACCTTCTTGTTTAGACAAAAGGAGCAAACACAATCACAGATGAAAACTAATGAAATTCTTCAAAACCAATTTGGAATGGAATTAGTAAATAGGACAACACCTACTTTAATGTGAATCTTCATTAATCCTCTCTGTGCTTGCATGTCTCCCTTTTCCTAGATGCTACTCCTTTCACTCTCTGAATTTCTTCATTTTTAGCTAAAATATTCTCAAAGCCAAATGTTTTAGGCACACTGCATCAATATTTCCTTTTGTCAACAAAGTTTCACAGAATAATCAAGAATAATTTAAAAGCAATTTTTGTTGAAAAATTGGTTCAAGGAAATACAATGACTCTTCTACTTCAAAAACAGTTTGGAGGAGATGTTGAAACAGATAATAGATACTTCAGAGTAGACAAAGATGGAAATGAGGCTACTCCATCGGAGAACAAAGTGACTGGAATGTCAGTTTGCAAAACCAATGTGCTGATTCTAGAGCAGAATTCAAAATGTTGATTTAGGCACCTGAGACTCTCTAAATGTGAAACAGGAGAGACAGAGATGTCCAGGTTTGTCATATCAGTGGGATGCTAGGACATCTAAACCAACTAAGAGAGAATCTCAGAGAAGAATCTTTTCCAAGTTAAACACTGTTTAAGATTAGCAATTTATTTGGTTCTATGATATAGGACTTAAAAATGTTTGAAAAGTTATCCTGGCTTTTATTGTTGCATTAGTATATTTCATTAGTCTAATGATAAAAATCTAGCCTAGGAAGTAAGTCACCATGGCTCATAGCTCTCCCATTTCAGAAGTATCACATTGTTTTTGAAAATAGCTTAAAAAGGAATACCACTTACAAAACATCTTTAGTAACTGAAGTGCTTACCTTCTATTGAATTTCAATGGGACTGAGACCTTACCAAGTTGTTTGGGAATGTTTGGAGATCTTATTCAAAATCCAGAGGGAGGCAAAGCAAACAGCATAATTGCATTAGACTCAAGGGGAAAAAAAAAAAAAAAAAAGAAGAGGCAAATGTTACAAGGAAGGACATCAGAGATAAGGTTTTTTTTGTATGAAGAGTAGGATTTGAAGGTGCCATAGAAAGGTCCTCTGTGATTCAAATATCTGAACAGCTAAAACAAGTTGTGTTTTTCAGCAAACGCAGAGGGAACATGCAGTGCACAGGACAGGGCTCTTGCAAAAGGAAAATGAAACATAGGGAATGTCCCAGGTGAATAGAAGAGAAGGAGAAGGTGGATCCACAGTGAAACTATTTACGAGGAAGGAAAGGCCAGCTTTAAGATTAAGGAGGGGGTCCTGCTCTGTTTTGGTATTGATGCTGCATTACTTACATATTCTGTGTAATGTGATTCCCTTTCACATTGGTTTTACAAGGAAACATGGTACTTTTTAGAACAGATGTATCAGTACACAGCTGGTTGGGAATTTGGGAATTTTTCCAGTAAACCAGCTTTTACTGTTGGGAAATGCTGAATTCTCAAAACTGAGATCTCTTGCTTTAACGGATTATACTGGGTCTGTCTGGGATGGAGTTAACATTCTTCACAGTGGCCTGCATATTGCTGTGTTTTGTGTTTGAGTAAAACAGTGTTGATAACACATCAGTTTCAGCCATTGGTGAACAGTGCTTGCACAGCATTATGACTTTCTCTGTTTCTCATACTGCCTCCCCAGTGAACGGGCTGGGGGTGGGCAAGAGACTGGGAGGGGGACACAACCAGGACAGCTGACCTCAGAGATATTCGGAGACTGGTGGGGCAGCAGTCTGATGGTGAGCATGGGGAGTGATTGCCTTTTCAACCTTTGTATTTTTTCTCTTTCCTTCACTTATTAAATTGTCTTTATCTTGACCCAAAAGTTTTCTTGCTTTTGCTTTTCAAACTGTCTCCCCCATCTTGGTGGAGAAAAAGTGGATGAGTGACTGGGTGAGTGGTTAGTTGCTGGCCAGGGTCAACCCACCACACTGATAAACCAGTTATAGTAAGAATATTTTGAAGTCAAGGATTAGGTTTTATATCAAAATAAGAGCGGGAGAAGGGAGCAAGGGATTCCTCTTTTTCCAATCAGTTCTGACAATATCTTGCTGATTTTTTTCTAGTTACTAAGTACAGTTAAACACTCAATAATGCAAAGAAAGCATAAGATAGATTAATTCTAACTCTCAGCAGATACAGTCATTTCCTGGGCTACTAGTGGAAGTAAAGGCTTGAGTGCATTTTCAACAGAAGGGTTCATTACTTATCCAAGGTGGAATACTTCCAACAGGAGAGGCTGCAAATTCCTTTCTTTTCCTCTCAGAGTTGCAATTAAACATTTGGTTATGAATTTTGTTTGGGATGAGGAAGACTTAGGCTAAAGTACACATAACATGAATCAATCAGAGTCTCTCTCATTCATATGAGATCACTGGTCACTAATCTAATGAGAGAAAAAGACTGGAGAAACAGTTTTTTAAATCCTGAAACTTTGACTTGACAAAAAGCTATTTGCTCTTCAGCTATACTCTGGTATCCTTCAGCAAAATATCTTTCAGTCCCTTCATAGGGATTTGAAGTTTCATAGGATTCTTTAGAATGAAAGGTATTCCAAAACAAAATAATTACATAATTATATGAACATAAATTATTTTTACTCAATTCTTTTTCAGTTGAACTTTAAGAAGTGCAAAAGATAGAAATGTGGATGTTCTTGGACCTGGATAGTCTTTGCATTGAAAATTTAATTATCTTTGAAAGTCTCTCTTTTCCCTCAATCTCCCACTATTCAGAGTTAATTTAAGACATACCCAGGTGAAATGCAATGGAATAAGTACTATCTCTAACGGTGTCTTCAGAAGTTATGAAATGCTGCATAGCCCTCAGCAGTCTTTAGCATATCTATTTTACTGTGTTCCTTGTAAGATTTATCACATTTCACTTTGTCTAAATAGGTAGCTGAAAAGCTGAAACACACATACACATAAGAGCTCAAACTTTTTCTCCTCTTGGAATCAAAATTTTAGATGCTAATAATTCAGACAAGTAGGGGAGTTTGCTCGACATACCCAAGTAAACAATTCAGACTGAAAATATACCAACAAAAGCAAGAATATTTTTATTGGAACTCACTGAATCAAAACTTTAATTTTAGGAGTTAAAATTCCACTAAGGAGACAGGCAGATGGGTACAAAATAGCTTTTCTTTGTTGCTAAAGCTAGATGAGGCTTCTTAGGAACGATGAATATTTGTGATTACAAAGCCAGTTCAAGGCAATTTGTATAAATTAGATGCAAAATGAATTTATGTCTCTGGAGACTCATATATACACTATTCTCATTGTACATTTAGACTATATTCATGCTTTGGTGATACAAATGTTCAATCCTGAATATCACTATCTTTAAAAGTAGAGAAGATATGAGCTGATATTTAATGAAAATGCAACTTTGGGCAGCAGTTTTGAAGTGATCTTAAAAATATTTTGATTTACATGAACAGGCAGCTGACAGTCAGCCTTTGGATAGACATTAAATAGCAGGGTTTTTTGGGTTTAATGGTCTTGTAAAGCATGCTTAGAGTACCTAGGTTCTCCCTTGTTTTTTCACTCTATCTTATCCTTCACTGCAAGAAAAATATTCAGATGCAAAATGTTATCTGACTATCCGAACTCCAGATTGTTCTACTTTGTTTTTTCTCTTCTCAGACATTTTGTCTTGTCAGAAAAGAAACATCACAAATCATATCAGATATTAGTATTGAAATTATTATCAATAAACTGAAATATTTCATCTTGACAGGGTATATATTGTACAACACAAGTAAAATGCTTTTGGGAAGAACATTGAATTACATTTAAAGGGCTGGAGAACAATGCTTGTAACAATGAGGAATTCTCATTGACAAACAGTCTAATGTAGTACTATAATTTCTTCATTAGAACATACTATTTGCATACAAATACCAACTAGTTTGAAATAAAACTACAGGCATGCCTTAAGAAATACTTTAAGTTTAGATTTTATTGTGTAAGAAAATTTATGATACTTTCCTTATTATTATTTTTCTCATCACCTTTGGTGACCCACAATCACCTTTGCATAGCTAGTTACACAGGAAAGCTAAACACTGCTTTTTTAAGTTAAAATCAAAATACTGTGAAATGACTAGCTGTATTTCTGACTGTACTTCATGTTATCCCATCCCCTTAGTATAAACAATGTTGTACTGTAGAGCTTCTAAATGAAACTCTTGGCTGGAAAAGGATGTCCAAGGGTGTGGTGTGAAGGTAACTGAGTGAAGAAACAGCTCTTAGGGCTACTGGTGAGTGACTAGCATGAGTACCGTGGCACCAACTTCAAGATCAGGGCCTGTTTTAGTCGTACAGCTGGACAGAAATGCAAAACAGCGTCTGCTGTCTTGTTTTTGTTCTTTCCTTCTCACTTCAGGGCCTGAGGAAACCAGTAAGCTGCAGCTCCTGGGCTGACTAGGCAGAAGTCTGCTGGGCCTTCATTCAACTTCTGCAAGGGAGAAAAGGAAGGGAAAAGGCTTCTTTTTTCCACATCACTCCATTTGTAGATAAGGGAAAAGCAGAAGTAGGTCACATTTAGTGCTCACTTTCATCATGCAGTACAGAAGAGATGCTTGCCTGCACCTCTTTTTAAAGGGCTCTGTTGAATACAGCTGTGAGTTCATGGATATATATGATGAAGCACCATCAGGAGGCTTTTGCCACCATCAGTGCTGATCTGTTCATAGATATGCACAGATAATGCCCTGGAACTGCTATTCCAGACAGCAATGTTAGTACAAATCCGGACTGCTTCTGAAGGCTAATAAAAACATAAAATGAAATAATGCAGCAGACTTCTGGCGACATCTCTGTCCTGTGCAATTTACCATAGGAAATAAATCACTGAGACTGGAAACATATGCAGTGGCAAAACATCGGACTTGTCACATCAGTTCAGCGTCAATCTGTATCTGTCTAGTTAATTCAGACTTATATTCACCTTTCCTCGCTGCAAACTCTCTTTCTGACCAAGATTTTTTATTGACTTTTCAGAATTAGCATTATATTTTGAATACAAATAAGGTAGATATCTTGTTTATCTAGTAACATAAAAATATCTTATGGTTTCCTAAACATGTAAAATACCTGAATGCTTCAGGTTATAAATTTACCTATAAAATTATACACATGGCTTTTTAAGTGTGCTGTGTTGTCTGGAGCATGGAGATACTACCGAGTCAGTGCTGGTGAACCATTCAAGTGAAAATTTGTTTCAGACTTCTATTGACTGTGAATAGGCAGTACTATCTCCCTGATGGCTTTTTCATGATTTCCCCACTGAATTTTGTTTTTAATACATTGGGATAAGTAAATAAGCCATTTCATTTTTATTTTCCCTTCTGTGAAATGCTTCCCAAGTAACTTGATTAATGTTCAAAAACAATATTTGAGCAGCCACATAATGTAATTAAAATTTCATAAAATAGCTATAATCATCCTAGCTTGGTAATAAGCAACCTTATTTATCACACAAATTATTTCTTTGGATTTTCAACAAGCACTTTATTTAGCTAACTAAATAATCTTTTTTCTGCAGGAGGCTTGTGTTTTAAAACAGACAATTGAAGTCACAGTCAGAATGCCTTGCCATACAGTCAACATTTAATCACAGGAGGTTTCAGTTACATGTGCATTGAAGTTAGCCTGATTTATCCAGGTAAGTGTGCTTGACTGAGTTTCATTTTAAACCTGTCTGCCCAAACTGCTTTTTTAATCTTGAAGTGATACTAAGTGCACAATGAGCCAGTTTAAAGGCAGAATATTAGGTGAATAGGATGTTTTTTTTGAGTAATGTGCAGCACTGTGTTGGTATCTTTAACGCCATATGGACCTCTGCTGTCAATAACAATAACCGTGAAATCTGCTAGTTGCTGGAGAACCTTAAAGCTGAAGGGAAAGGCATTTTACTTTTTTTCCACTGCTCTTTACATAATCTCTATCTCCATTCTGTCCCTACAGTCCAATTCTATTTGAGACTGAATGACCTAAACTGCAGTCCTACTTTAAAAGTGCTTTTGCAAAAAATGGTAGCATAAAGTTCCACATTTGTTATATCCCAACAATTTCCAGATCAAATTTTCTTAGCTTGCTGACTGAAAGGTCATTTTTATCTATGCATCTGTCCTACAAACCTTCCTGGAGTCTGGAAACTAAACTGTGTTGTTTCTTCCATGCACAATATCATCCGAAAAACTTTCTGCTGGGCAAATGCTTCCTTCGGGTACAACTGGGAAAGACAAAGCATTGCTCTCAAATCCTGCCCTCATTTACCTCCCTCCATGTAGCCTAGGGCCCACAGTGTGGCTGGAAAGGTGCATCTTAGTACTTGTTTAAAGCCATAACAGAGAGGGATCTGCATATTTAACTGTTCATAGTTATGCTGATAATATAAGCAGTAGAAAACTATCCCGCTTTGTATTGCTCAACACAGTCAGTTCTGTAGGGATGACGGGATTGGAAAGGAAAGAGGAAAAAAAATAGTTCATTTTCCAGAAGTATAGCAGAAAAAGCTGTTTGCTGAATGAAATGGTCACTGTATACTATCAGTTTTTAGGGAAGAAGCAGAGTTAAATATTATTCCAAGGTTCAGTACTACCACCAGGAAGCTTTTCCTCTGTGAAAATACCAGTCACAGCAGCTGATGATTTGTGACATTGTGCTGTAATCCAGGAGGAACTTGGAATATGACCAAAGGGCGTTACTAATATTCTGCATGACTAATTATTGAACCTTCCTCTGGGTTCAAACATCCCAGTGTTTGCACAGATGATGCTTTTGTTCATTCATCATTTAAAATGTCTTGTAGCTGGAAAGCTAACAACATTCATAAAAGTCCATTCATAAAGCCCTCTGTGGGGGCGGAGGGGTGGGGTGGCAGTTTGCATTTTTCTGGTCTTTTAACTTCTTTGCTGCTGACCATAATTACAAATACCACGTAGCCACAGCCACTGGGAAGGTGATTTGTCATATTTTTTAGATAGAAAACTGAAATATATTATGTTAAGACAAACCTGTTTCTGCTAAACAAACGTTTTAGTCCTGTGTTCCTGACAAGCTGGAACCTGTTGGATCACACTGCTGCTTTCACCAGGTCTTTACAAATGGAAACTCAAAAGGTAGGAGATGGAGAAAGAATTGAAACACGCCCAAAATTTACCTTGATATGGAGCCAGGATGCAGACCAGATGTGCAGAGTTGGAAGCTACTGGGTTCTGTACTCTAGATTTATTTTCATTGCTTATCATAGCATCAAGGAAAAATTTAGGTTTGGAGGGACCTGTGAAGTCATCTGAAATAATGCCCTGCTCTAAGCAGATAGGTGAGGCTGATCAGGACTGCA
Source organism: Strix aluco (assembly GCF_031877795.1). Lineage (NCBI taxonomy): Eukaryota > Metazoa > Chordata > Aves > Strigiformes > Strigidae > Strix > Strix aluco. Next base: position 81,120,358 of record NC_133932.1, read on the forward strand.
TCCATCACAAGGTGCAAGTTCAACAGCAGCTTGACTCCATGACCAAACCCCATTGGTCTTACTGATCCCTTCTCACTCTGATCTCTGTGAATTGCCTACATCTTCTTCCAGTATTAAACAAGAATTCCCATTAGTTTCCAAGTTTTATGCAAAGCTCTTGGAAAAAGGAAATTAGATTTAAGGATTGGCCTTAAATGTCATAAAAACATTCACGACTCCAACAGTTATAATAGTCACTGTAGTTTGAAGTATGTCACTGCTACTAAATAGCAAGAAAAGTGTTCAAAATTTTATTATTTATTTTCATAGACTCTGCTTGAGTATCTTGAATATCAAGCTCAAATCTTGAATATCAAGCTCAAAGCTCTAAAAAGCATATTTCTCTTCAGAAAAAGAGGAGGCACTAAATATCCTATTTTCTTTCACAGTGCTTCTTTGCTACACTCAATTTCTTTTCCTTTGTCAGGAGCATTCTGATTAGAATTTCTCTGCAGAAAATCAATACTCATTTAATAAGAATGAAGCTGACTTTGAATTTGAAATGGAAATTGAACCTGTCAACCATTCTGACTTGCAAACATTTGATTCCTCAAATATGAATCTGTTAAATGGACCCCAAAAAGCCTGTTTCTTCCCCCATTTTAAAGAATGGAGAGAAATTACTGGAGAACTCATACACTTGCAAAGTAGATGAGAATTATCCATGAGCAAGCTCTGGGAAAGCCTAATGCTGTGTTCAAGAATAGCTAATTGTTGAGACACATCCCTGCTGACATTCTTTTCTGTTTCATATTTTAATGACAAAAATTTGTATGCAGTGTACATAGGATGTGTTAAGCGTATGTATTCATGCATGTGTAAGTGTACAGGTGTCTGCACCTGTCAGATGGGGAATCTTTATGGCTTCTGTGTTGAAATTCTATTTCTGGAAAGAGAAAAGAATAGTCTGCTAAAAATAAAATACAACCCAATGAAAGATGTATTAGACACACAAGTAGTTGATATCTGTGTAGCTATCTCAAAATGTTTGCTAATTTTGAAAATGCAGGTGCTGACTGCAAGGGTTGAATGCATGATTTCCACTGGCTGCAGAAAAATGGATTTTAGGATTTAACTCTGTCATCTGAAGATTAAACACACTCAACAGTGCACAGTCCTTGCTCTTGCATTCAACCTCACTGGTGAAAGGTTACTCACTAGTCAAAGGGAAAAGCCCTCAGCCCTTGTTTATGAAATTTTTAGTAACAGGATATTGTGAAGCAGAAATTACAGGGGAGTGGAGTGCTTCACTGAAAGAACAGAAGCAACATAGCCCCTCTTTGTATTAATTATATGATTGCAAAGCATTGCATTAAGCTTTTCCAATGTTTTTTTTCCTTGGGAATGAAAGTATGATCTGATCTCTTGACATATGATGAATTAGTCTTCATCATAGTACAAGAGTTTCTTCATATGACAAAAGAGTAAGCGGAGCAAGGTGATAATCCTAAAGAGCAGTAGCTATTAGGAGTCTAAAGAGAAGTATCTATTAGGAGCAAACAGTTTTAGCCCCTAGAGCTCCAGGAAAGCTGGTTTTCCCACTGGAGAGGGTCAAGGGAAGCACTGATGAGGAAAAAGATCCAAGGTGAGGTTATGGTTCCAAGGCGAGGTTATAGTTCCAAGCACATTAATATCAAGTCTGAGCATTGCTGAATCACTAGGGCAGAACAGAATAGGTCTGGACCAGGCATGAACCAACAGACCAACCAACCAACAACCAACTAACCACATTTTTGCCTAATTAGTCTGAAATATCCCCGATTGCCCCCTATGCCTTAGAGACCACGAAAGTCAGTTCCAACTGATCAGTGTTGGAGAAATCTCTTGCATCCTGATGTGACTGAATCCAATAGCCTCTAAAAGTTGGCAATTTACACTGCTCAGCAGTTGCCTTAATGTGGGAACACATCCAGGAAGATAAACTGGGGAACTCTCCACCCAGAGAAGTAAAGCTGAGGTCATTGGAGATCACCATAAACCTCTTTCTGATGACAGTCGTAGCTGATCTGGCAGAGTACAGGATGCCCTGCCCTTGTTTCCCAATCAGAGATCTATGAGTAGCTCCTGATCCAGAGCCCATTATGACAAATTTCCTACAGTTATCTCACCCTGATTTTAGCATTTGGCTTGTCTGATGTTACCCTCATGGAACTGTGAGCCTTACTATTTTACCTATTTCACTGCTAATAAGAGTAGCTGCTGAGGAAGGATATTGCCAAATAGACCAGTAGAATCATAGAATTGTTTCAGTTCAAAAAGACTTTGAAGATCAGCAAGTCCAACCACAAACCTAATGCTGCCAAGTGCACCACTAAACCGTGTCCCTAAGTGCCACATCTACACATCTTTTAGATCCCTACAGGGATGGTGACTCAACCACTTCCCTGGGCAGCCTGTTCCAATGCTTGACAACCCTTTCAGTGAAGAAATTTTTCCTAATAGCCAATCTAAACCTCCTCTGGTGCAACTTGAGGCCATTTCCTCTCATCCTATCACTTGTTACTTGGGAGAAGAGACCTACAACCTCCTTTCAGGTAGTTGTAGAGAACAATAAAATCTCCCCTGAGCCTCCTTTTCTCCAGACTAAACAACCTCAGTTCCCTCAGCTGGTCCTCATAGGACTTGTTCTCTAGACCCTTCACCAGCTTCATTGCTCTTCTCTGGATGTGCTCCAGCACTTCAATGTCTTTCTTGTACTGAGGGGCCCAAAACTGAACACAGTATTCAAGGTGCAGCCTCACCAGTGCCGAGTACAGGGGGGCAATCACTTCCCCAGTCCTGCTGGCCACACTGTTGCTGATACAAGCTAGGATGCTATTGGCCTTCTTGGCCACCTGGGCATGCTGCTGACTCATATTGAGATGGCTGTTGACCAACACCCCCAGGTCCCTTTCCTCCGGGCAACTTCCCAGCCACTCTTCCCCAAGCCTGTAGTGTTGCATGGGGTTGTTGTGACCCAAGTGCAGGACCCGGCACTGAGCCTTGTTGAATCTCATACAATTGTTCTCAGCTCATTGATCCAGCCTGTCCAGATCTCTCTGTAGAGCCTTTCTACCCTCAAGCAGATCAGCATTCCCACCCAAATGGTGTCATCTGCAAATTTACTGAGGGTGCACTTGATCGTCCAGATCATTGATAATGATATTAAACAGAACTGGTGCCAATACTGAGCCCTGGGAACACCACTCATGACTGGTCGCCAACTGGATTTAACTCCATTCACCACCACTCTTTGGGCCCGGCCATCCAGCCAGTTTTTTACCCAGCTAAGAGTACACCGTCCAAGCCATGAGCAGTCAGTTTCTCCAGGAGAATGCTGTGGGAAATGGTCTCAAAGGCTTTACTAAAGTCTAGGTAGACAATATTCACAGCCGTTCCCTCATCCACTAAGCAGGTCACCTTGTCATAGAAGGAGATCAGGTTAGTCAAGAAGGATCTGCCTTTCATAAACCCATGCTGACTGGGTCTGATCACCTGGATGTCCTGTATGTGCTATGTGATGGCATTCAAGATGATCTGCTTCATAACCTTCTCTGGCACTGACCTCAGACTGACAGGCCTGTAGTTCACTGGATCCTCATTTTCATAGAATTATAGAATCATAGAATCATTCAGGTTGAAAAAGACCCTTTGGATCATCGAGTCCAACCATCAGCCCTACTCTACAAAGTTCTCCCCTACACCATATCCCCCAATATCTCGCCTAAACGACCCTTAAACACATTCAGGGATGGTGACTCCACCACCTCCCTGGGCAGCCTATTCCACTGTCTGACCACTCTTTCTGTGAAAAATTTTTTCCTAATGTCCAGTCTAAACCTTCCCTGTTGAAGTATAAAGCCATTCCCTCTTGTTCTGTCACTAATTACCTGTGAGAAGAGACCAGCACCAGCCTCTCTACAATGTCCTTTCAGCTAGTTGTAGAGAGTGATGAGGTCTCCCCTCAGCCTTCTCTTCCTCAATCTGAATAGTCCCAGCTCCCTCAGTCTCTCCTCATAGGATTTGTTCTCCAGGCCCTTCACCAGCTTCGTTGCCCTCCTCTGCACTCACTCCAGCACCTCAATATCTCTCTCATATTGAGGTGCCCAAAGCTGGACACAATACTCCAGGTGTGGCCTCACCAGTGCAGAGTACAGGGGGACTATCACCTCCCTACTTCTGCTGGTCAGACTATTTCTAATACAAGCCAGGATGCCGTTGGCTTTCTTGGCCACCTGGGCACACTGCTGGCTCATGTTCAACTGCTTGTCAATTAGAACCCCCAGATCCTTTTCTTCCAGACAGCTCTCCAGCCACACCTCCCCAAGCCTGTAGTGATGCATGGGGTTGTTGTGGCCCAAGTGCAGGACTTGGCACTTGGCCTTATTGAAACTCATCCCGTTAACGTTGGCCCACCAATCCAACCTATCCAAGTCTCTCTGTAGACCCTCCCTATCTTCATGCAGATTGACACTCCCGCTTAACTTGGTGTCATCTGCGAATTTACTGATAATGCACTCTATGTCCTTATCAAGATCATCAATAAAGATGTTGAACAGAAATTGTCCCAACATTGAGCCCTTTTGGACCTTCCTGTGGATGGGCATCACATTTGCTAACCTCTAGCCAACTGGGATCTCCCTGGTTAGCCAGGGCTGCTGGAAAGTGGCTTGGTGAGCACTTTCACCAGCTCCCTCAGTACCCTTCGCTGTATCCCTTCTGGCTCCATAGGCTTGTGTGTGTCTAAGTGGTGTAGCAGGTTGCTAACCATTGTGGGGGCTTCATTCTGCTCCCTGTCTTCCAGCTCAGGGGGCTGGGTACCCCAAGAACAACTGGCTTTACTACTAAAGACTGAGGCAAAGAAGGCAGTAAGCACCTCATCCTTTTCCTCATCCTTTGTGACTATGTTTCCCCCTGCATCCAATAAGCAATGGAGATTCTCCTTAGTCCTCTTTTTGTTGCTAGTGTATGTATAGAAACATTTTTATTGTCCTTTATGGCAGTAGCCAGATTAAGTTCTAGTTGGGCTTTGGCCCTTCTAATTTTCTTCCTGCATAACCTCACGTAGTCCTCCTGAGTTGCCTGCTTCTTCTTTCAAAGGTCATAAACTCTCTTTTTTGTGCTGAGTTCCAGCCAAAGCTCTCTTCAGCCAGGTCGGTCTTCTTCTCTACTGGCTTGTCTTTTGGCACATGGGGACGGCCTTCTCCTGCGCCTTTAAGATTTCCTTCTTGAAGGCCATCCAGCCTTCCTAGACTCCTTTGCCCTTCAGGGCTGCCTCCCAAGGGATTCTGTCAGCCAGTCTTGTAAGCAGGCCAAAGTCTGCCCTCCAGAAGTTCAAGGTATCACTTCTGCTGACTCCCCTCCTTACTTCTCTGAGAATTGAAAACTCTTATCATTTCATGATCGCTATGTTCAAGACAGCCTCCAACCATCACATCATGCACAAGTGCTCTGTTCACAAACAACAGGTCCAACTGGTCACCTTCCCTAGTTGACTCACTCACCAGCTGTGTCAGGAAGTTTTCTTCCACACACTCCAGACTGTTTCTTCTCTGCTGTATTTTTCCACAGACATCTGGTAAGTTGAAGTCCCCAGGAGAACAAAGGCTAGCAATCATGAGACTTCTCACCATTGCTTGTAGAATATTTCATCCGTCTGTTCATCCTGGTTGGGTGGTCTATAACAGACTCCCACCATGACTACCTTCTTGGCCTTTCCCCTGATTCTTACCGATAAACACTTGACTTTCATCATCATTGTCAAGCTCTAGAAAGTCAAAACACTCCCTAACATACAGGGCTACCCCACCGCCTCTCCTTCCTTGCCTATGCCTTCTGAAGAGTTTATAGCCATCCATTGCAGCACTCCATTTGTGTAAGTCATCCCACCATGTTTCCGTGATGGGAACTGTATCACAGTTTTCCAGCTGCACAATGGCTTTCAGCTCCTCCTGTTTGTTTTCCATGCTGCTAACTCTTCACTTCCCTTCATACTTTGCTCTGCAGCAAGTAATGGTAAATTTATACTGGGCTGTGTAGCCTGGAGGTTGAGGTAGATGATTTCTCTTCTCTATTTGACACTTGTGAGACTGCATCTGGACTGCTCTGTCTAGTTTAGGGTTCCCCATTCCAATAAAGACATTGACATACTGGAATGAGTCCAAGGGTGGGCCACCAAGAGGATAAGGGGGACTGAAGCATATGATGTATGAGGAAAGGCTGAGTTGAGGGAACTGGGTTTGTTCAGCCTGGAGAAGAAAAAGCTGTCAACAACTGCTTATTGGGAATTGTAGAGAAGATGGACCAGACTCTTTTTGGATATGGATAATGATAAGACAGGAAAAAATGGACACAAGTTGCAAGAAAGAAAATTCCAATTAGATGTCAAACAGACTTTGGCCTGTTCAGAGACTTGCTTGGAAGAATCCCAGGGGATGTAGGCTTGAAAAGGGGATGGATTCTGGAGAGCTGGTTGATTTTCAAAGATCATCCTCCCTGAGCTCAAGAATGGTTCATCCCTCTGTGCAGAAAGCCCAGCAAAGGTGGCAGGGGACCTACGTGGATGAACAAGGAGCTCCTGACTATACTCAAATCCCCAAAGGAAGCATTCAAAATGTGGAAGCAGGGACAGATAACCCAGGAGGCATATGGAGACATATGTGTCTGAGCAGGCAGGGATGAGGTTAGGAAAGACAAAGCCCATCTGGAGTTGAACATGGCAAGAGATATGAAGAGCAACAGAAATCTCTACATGAACTAAAGGAAATCTGAGTGACCACTGCTGAATGGGAATGGGACCTGGAGACAGAAGCCCTGGAAAAGGCTGATGTCAAGACTTCTTTGACTTGATTTTTACTGGTAAAAGCAGCCTTCAGGAATCCCAGGCCTTTGAGACCAGTGGGAAAATCTGGAGCAAGGAAGAACTTAATCTCTGTGGAGGAGGATCAGGTTAGAGTACGTTTAAACAAACTTGACGTACAGAAGTCCATGGGACCTGATGGGTTGCACCCACAGGTGCTGACACAGTTGGCTGATGTCTTTGCAAGGCTGCTCTTGATTATCTTTGAAAGGCCAGATTAGAGTACAGACTAGATAAGTGGACAGTGAGATGGATTAAAACTTGTTGAACTGCTGGGCTCAAAGGGTTGCAACTGGTGGCACAAAGTTGAGGCGGAGGTAAGTTGATAGCGGTGTAACCTATGAGTTGACACTGGAGCCAGTACAGTTAAGCTCTTCATTGATGTCCTGAATGATGGGACAGAGTGCACCCTCTGCAAGTTTGCAGATGACACAAAACTGGGAGGAGTGGTTGATATATCAGTTGTTTGTGTTACCATTCAGAGGGACCTCAACAGGCTGGAGAAATGGGCTGAGAGGAACCTCATGAAGTTCAACAAAGGGAAATGGAATGGAATAGACTAGACTAGTTCAGTTAGAAGGGATGATCATCTAGTCCAAATGCCTGACCACCTCAGGGCTGACTAAAAGTTAAAGCATGTTACTAAAGGCATTGTCCAAATGCATTTTAAACACTGTCAGGCCATCGACAACCTCTCTAGGAATCCTGTTCCAATGTTTGACCACTGTCTCAATAAATGTAAAGTCCTGCCTGTGAGAAAGAATAACCTCATGCACGAGGATACACTGGGGACTGACAAGTGAAAAGCAGCTTTGCAAAGAAGGCCCCAGGGGTCCTGTTGGACACCAAGTTGGACATGAGATAGTAAGGTTCCCCTGTGGCAAAGATGGCCAGCAGACTTCTGGGCTTCATCAGGAAGATCGTTGTCAGCAGGATGACGGAGGTGACCCTTGCCCTCTACTCCTTCCCCTCTATGCCTAATTTGATGAAAAGGAAAAAAATTAGTCAAGAGAGAAGTAAATTTTGACAACTACAATTTCCTTCTCAATTTTGAGTGCAAAACAAGTTTATTCTGTGCCTTCCTCTTAAGTCTTTTTTCTATTTGACTGAAATATTAGGTATTTCCATTATTTCTATCAATTTGCTAAACAAGCATAATTCAAACTATAATATTCAATGAATTATCTCATTCACCTTCCTCCCGTCTGTATAAATATTCATCAGTTCCTCAAACACCACTCCCAAACTGTCCATTTTGGTTCTGATAAAACTGCTTTCTTCTGTGCAAAACATACAGATGACAGTACCTAAGAAGTAAGCAAATAAAAAACTTGGCAGATGACCATATGATGGTCTTCTGCAAATGACAAAATCATGAACCTTGCTAAGTCACTAGTGATACAATCATCAGTCTTTTGATAATTCAAATACAGAAATCTATGTGTTCACTTGTGCGCAAGTAACAAACACATACCCTGGTCTAAGCAATTTGACAGTGTCTGACCTGCAGATGGGAAAACCTGTGTATGAACCAATAAATCTGGCTATTAAAAAGCAAAAAAGCTGAAGCGAAGCTGGGATTTTATCATTTCATTGAATCAGATCATTAAAGTTGAGTTATAGCCCGTAACAAACCAAAAGGATGAAATTATGAAATGCTGGTTCTTTGCCAAAAAAATTAAAGCACTATAGGTTTATTTTTATCTCAGAAAGTCAATGTTCATTCACTTAGCAGCTTTCCCAGGTGCAATGAAAACTTAAATGGAAAGCTCTAGGCAGTATTATTAAATGATTTCCTCACTCTTTGATAGAAAAACATGCAGAACACAGATATCTTAATACAGAATATGTATAGATAATGGACCCACATAACCTCAGTGGGATAGAAATGGGCTGAAGTGAGAAGAAACAGATAGTTGCCTGTTGCAAGAAACTTAGTTTCTTCCTGCCATTCTGTTTTTTGAAAGAAAACAGAGAAAACCGTATATGTAATTCTCTCTAGTTTCTTTTTCTTGAAAACAGACTAAAATCTGTCACTTGTATTTCATGTTTTCAGTGGAACTTCTCTAGTGAGACTTTCATCTTTAAATCCTGGAAAGTATCACAGTATCTTTGCACATGTACCTTACTCCCTAATGCACTGGGCAATACAATTTAGAGGTAAAATGTTACCACTGAGAGGACTGAAAAAATATTTTAGCAAATCTCACATGCTTGTACTAAGCTGAAATTCTATTCCATTGTTCAAAACTGAGGGTTTCATTTCCACATACAAGCTTTTTGTTCAGTCTTTTAAATTCTGAAAAAAAAAAAAAATCCTCTAGTAGAGAAACAAACAAACAAAATATTTCAAAACCTGATCTAGTGGAAGGTGTTCCTGCCCACAGCAGGGAAGTTGGAACTAGGTGATCTTTAAGGTCCCTTCCTATCCAGACCCTTCAATGATTCTATTAAAAAAAGGGCAGAAAAGGCAAAGATTTTTTTCTTTAATTGACAAGTCTCTATCACAGTTTAACACATTTTCTGCTTCATTTATATGTGGCTGCAATATAACAAAACATCTCAAAGGGTTTTCAGTGACCTGTAAGAACAGGTTTGTAGAGTTTAATAGTCACAACATTTCAAGATCATGTAATATTCTGTCACCCAGCAGGACAATATCAGAAAGGGACAGTTGTCCTTATTCTTATGGAACATAGAGCAACTGTGATAATTCATCCTTAAAATGGTTTCACTTCCCATGATTTCTTGATCCCTGGGCAAGATGGCTAGTAGAAACATTTCATTAGCCTCCTTTTATTTATACCCCTGTACAAAATTCAAAAAACTACTTTTTCATTAGGAGGTAAGTCTGTGAATATCAACAATAGGTTCATAATTTCTATGCACATGTTTTCATAAATAATACCAATAATCCAAGTTCAATATGGAAAGATTTTAGAAAATTCTGAATTTTGGAGTTCCCTTCTCCATCTTAGCATAGGGTCGTTTGCGTTTTTGTTTGTTTGCTTGTTTTTGTTTTTGTTTTTGGTTTTTTTGTTGTTGTTGTTTTTTGTTTGTTTGTTTGTTTGTTTAAAAATCCATTTAAAATTAACTGAAAAAAATGTAACATTTTGGATTAAAGAAGAAAATTTATAACTCTAAATGGGATTCATAAGAAGAATCAATTTGAATTAAGACTGGGTGTTTGTTCTTTTGGTTTGGTTACTTTATTTTTTTCTCTATAACATTTCTTCTATAAAATAAGAACAATCTAAGATTAAAACTACCCAACCTAGTAATCAAAGTAGAGGAATGTTCTTGAATATTCAGTGTTGTTAGCAGTGGTTACTTGTTATTGTAAGAACTGCAGAACTCAGGTATGGACAGTTCAATTTAAAACACCTCTCTCATTGGGAAAGAAAAAGACAGAGCACATATGTTCTTTAGAATTATTTTTTCACTGCTTCTGCTGGTTTGTGGTTTAACATTTCCATGCATCTTTAAATACCCCTGGCATAAGCCTCAGGCAGACTAAACACACAAAACATACCAAAGTCGATGTTTTGTGATTTCCTGCCTGATTTCAGGGTATTGGAATTAATTAAATCTGAAGCTTATCTAAAGCAAACATCCTACCCCAAACACAAGATCTCTATTTTTATATTTGCTTGGAATATTCCTTCTAACACATTTGTTCATTATTATTTGCAATGGGATAACATGTCAGTGAGAGGACAGGTCACATTCCTCGTGTTTCACAGGCCCACAGGAGTAGAAAAATACAGAGTATATGTGATGTCTCTTAAATTGTTTATGCACCAACCGGGCAAAACTGCTGTCTCTGCAGTTCTCAACACTTCACCTGCTCTCCCCATTTCCACCTTACGCCACTGTGCGCTTACTGAAAATGTTCCCTGCCCCTGCAAAACTGATAAGCCATGTTACAAGAGCAGAAGGGCAGCCACCTGAGCTCTCTGGTTTGTGAAATAAAAGAGAGTTAAGGATTGATCTCTCACAAAGCCAGTGGCTCCAGCTTTCTTCCCAACTCCCTGACAAGGACTTCTCTCAGGAGGAGCATCTTTTGCGGACCAGTTTGCAGCTGGGGAGACTGAGGGTGTGGAGCTGGGGGAGGCAGGAAGGAAACAGGCAGGCTGGAATAGGCTGTCTGCAAGAACATAGCCTTTATCACACATGCTGTTTCCTTGTATTTTGTTGCTAGCTCATTATGAATGTTTAGATGGATGAGTAACTGCAATTGCGATAAAGTCCTTGTAATGATAGGATATGTTAGAAAATGGTAATCTAGAATCATACATTGGACATACACTACCAATGAGAACCCTTAATTTTTAGCACATGAATTTTAAATTGATAATTTTTCCCTAGGAATGCAGCTGTACATGTTTTTTTAAAGAATCCTCAGATATCAGAGAGGGGTAGGCACAAAGAAATCTTCAGATAGGCAAGCAAAATGATTGTAGCATAGAATTTAGCCGTAGTTACCAAACAGTGCAGTAAGGAAATGACAAGAGTTATTCCATTGCATATATTTTCTAATATATTGAATTAGACATTGCAATATGCTGACTGTGAGATATGACTTTATGTAAGCTAGCCTATAGCATAAACACAGTATATAAAAAGACACTTATTAAAACAAATGCTCAAAATAGTTTGTAAGATTTTGTTTGGACCATGACTAAATCAGTTACTTTTTTTCCAATATTTGGAAAATTGCCTGCCTTTATAGACCATTAGATTTTTCTGTTTGCATCTTCTAGAATTATTGTTCATAGGCAGTTTGTAAAATAAATGAATTGGCTTGTTTTGCCTTCTTTCAAGCCTATCTGAACTTTGTTGTTTGACAACTCAACTCCAATGCAAAGTGGCTTTGCATGGGTACTAAAAATGCCTGTGAAAAAGTAGTGGGAAAGAAGGAATTCTAATCAAAAGCTAATACAGCAAGGAGATGTCATCTGTAGGAATACACCTGTTTCAAACTGAAAAAAAAAAAAAAAAAAATTGGAAGTTCAATTATACTTTTAAATCAGATGCAGAGAAAAACAGTTTGTCCATTCCAATAAATGATCAAACTATGATCTGGGTATCTAAGTCCCACAGGCTTGTGTGCCAAAACTTCAGACTAGTTTGACAGCTTCCTGTCCTAATTTTGAGGGGTAAAAAAAACCTCTCTATTTTGATTGAGTACCCCATCGCTGTAAAGCAGCTACAATTATACAATCCTTCCCTGTGCTTCACAAAATGTAAGAGTTTTGGATTTATATCTTCACCTTCTACAAATGATTTTAAATTAGCCAATGCTGTTACTGAAGAAATAAAACATGCAATTGGTAAGATTATATTGTTATGAAAATCCCTTTATAAGCACAATATAAGTGTGATTGTATAGCTTGAACTGATTTTCACATCTGAGCAATTCAAATCTTGAGAAACATATTTCTCATCTATATGGACTATTGGTTTTATGCTTTCTTTTCTAAAGTTTTGATTTAATAAGCATGGTTGCTGAATTCTGTTATTGGAGAATGGTAATTCAGAAATAACTCTTTTCTTGACTGAAGGAGTTCTTGCTACACTATATATTAATGCACACAGATATCTCCTATAAGCTTAAAGTTACTAATAATATAACACAATACAGCTGAGCTGTATAGAATAAAATAATGAATCCACTGAGAACAAGCCTGAGTGGATACTACCCCTTCAGGAGCTATGAGGGACATGATAAATTCATGACATTCATCAAAATACCATGTTCAAAGGAACATATGATCACTTCTAACCTCGTATGCTCATTTTCAAGATTAGAGATCTGCATACACTAATTTTTGTATTACTCTATTTTTCCGGGCAGTAAAATTTTTCAAGATTTTTTTCATTGAGAAAAATGAAACTACAATATTGCAGTATCATTTAAATATTCCTTGGCCATCAAAAGTACATTATTGCTATGTAAAAAATATACAAATTAGTTTCTAGTACTTTCTGCAAAAAGTCCTGCCCTGTTAACAATGTACTGATTTATACAAATCAAATCCTGCAGCTGTCCCTTATTTTCCTTTCTTTTAATTACTATTACTACCGTGAACTCTAGCCATAAAATCAAGACCTTTTTGTAAAAAGAGACTATGAGAAAAAAACAGGACAAAAGAAAGCATATAGACTGAGAATAATAGGAGAACGGAGAGAAGCTGTTGCTCACGAGGAGCGAACCAAAAATCTCTAAGCATAATAGGCAATAGAAATATGTAGCACATGAATAGCAGAGATGATGCAAATTTTGCTCTTACTTTGTGGACTTGAAAGAGTTTTATACCAGAGTAATCCTAATAAGAATCAGGGGCAGACCAATGATGGAGGCTGGTTGTGAGCCACTTGCATGTTTGAAGTGACCTGAAGAGAGGAGGGGATAAGCTGTGAAGGTAACAGAAAGCTTATGTTTAATTTAATAAAAAATGGAATCCAATGGAGGACGGCAAAGGGCAATTTAAAAAACACAAAACAACATGTTGGAAGAACAATCTTTACAGCATTCTGGAAACATTAGCAGGGTTGTTGAAGAAAAGCAAGATTGCATTGGTCAAGGCCAGAAAAAGATGACACATGATGTAGGAGCCTGGATAAAAGCATGCCAATGCAGGAAAAGGGTGTATATTTGATATAATGTACAGTTAGTCTACAATACTCGAGTGTAACCTGGAGGAAATTCCAAAGCAGACTAATATCTGCAGTTCATACAAGATCTTCTGACAGGAAAGATGGTGTTGCTGTTCAAAATGCTACAAAGAAAGGTAATAGAGAAAAATCTTACAGGCAAATTTAAGAACAGGTAACCTGGAGGTATCAGAGAAACAAGGCTTTAGCTTGAGCGGAAAGAAACAGGATTGGTATTGATAGTAAATTACATACCTTTCCAGTAGAAAAAATAGTAAATTAGATTGCTGTTAGATGAGATTACCCCAAGGTATGGCATAGTGGAAGGAGGGAATGGACCAGGACAGACCCTAGAGGGCCTTCAGCTAAAACTAGTATATTGGAAGGGAAATAAAGAAGCAGAGAATCAGAAAAGAAGAGAGGCCTGGGAGCAGAGATTGAAAAGATTTCAAGAAGAAGACAGAGATGCTGAAAGTGAGGGAAAGATAGAAGGTAAAAATAAAGTTCTTAAAGTGTAATTCAGCTCTGAAAAATCATTTTCATGAGGGCTGTTTCATTAGCGTGGGATTAGAGGTTACAGGAAAGAACTGGCAAATAGTTCAGCATGGCAATTGCAAAGCATGTATTCTGTGATCTTACTTCACTGGCAACATAAAGCGAGGTTCAGCTGCTCAAAAATTAGACATGTAAGTGTGAGCAGGTTACCTGAGGCTCTCTTTCTAGCTGATTTATCTGACCTATCTTAAGAGATGATGAATCAAACTGTGAAGGAGCTTCAATTGACTTGAAGGGGGACAGAGGCACAGAGCAATTATATGCACAAATTAAGGTAGAAATCATATCACAAAGATTTGCGTAAATCTGGCTTCAGGTCATTGTTCTCTCCTCTTTTATGCTCTTCCATGAGTTGGCTTTGACTACACTGTCTATGGGAAGGGATCAAGGACTCTTAATTTCTTTTCAGTATTAGAATTATTTTTTTTTCACCAGCTTAATCACAGCTCTTAATAGCTACATTATTGGTTTCTATACCCTTGGTCCATCTCTCCACAAACCTTTCCTAATATTTTTTACCTGATACTCCTCTTCATATAAGGATATTATATATAATACTATAGGGCAGAGGGATGAAATATCTGTTGTGCACAGGAAAAAAGTTGAAATCCTGGAAAAAAAGAAAATTCATAACCACAGCTATGTTAAGCTAATATTATTCTTATCTTACGACCCGTTGCTACAAAATTCACCCAAGTCTGCTTTTGGTGCACTGGTCTGATCTGTTTTGTACACTCAAAGCACCCTTGCTATGCACAGCACACTGAACAGTAGCTGTTGCAGTGCCTGCAAATTTCATGTGCACTTAGAGTCTGTTTCATACGTTATTTTTTCATTATATACCATTTTTGTAGAGGACTGCAATGATTTTACTAGCACAGCACAAGTCTGACACCTGATTACCACCATATCAGCATCAGTCCACTGCGCAAAGCATCAGCTTCTATTCTTAACTGAAACTGTCATATCTATTCTGCTTTTATCTCTGTCAGATACACAATATGCACCTGTACAAAAGGAAAAAAAGGCTCAACCATTTCCTCTGTTGCAAACAAAGGGCTAAGCTTCTATTTCTGGTTCTGCAGAAGGGTTGATCCACATGAATGAGAAGACATTCAAAGATTTGCAGCTTTTTAAAAAGTAGGAGTTTTTAAAGTAGTATTTTTCTATTCTAACAATTTTGGTTTGTTATTGTAAAATACATTCCTATTATTTTGTTCATAGAACCAGATCTTCATTCAACCAAACCTTTCTCTTTGGTTTAGTCAGTATAGAATTTTCAAAACTAAATTAAACAAAAAATTAATTTACTTATGGATAGGACAGTTTCCATACATGCTTGAAATTATTTGACTCCAATGAACAAGAAACAAGTGTCCCCATATTTTTCCAAAAATTGTCAAGTTTAGTCAGAAAGTGCATTGTCAATCTATAAAAACATAACAGCACTGGTCTGTTACACTGATGCAACTACTCACTGATATCACTTTATGTCATCAAGTATTTGAAATAATCTTGCTTCTAAGGAAGTTTTCAGAGCATCAGTAATTTGAAGTGTGAGGGCTATCAAAATGTAGCTGAGATATACCCACAAACCTCTGACTGAACTATGCAGTCTTTGAAGATAAGAGTTTCTTTCTTGTTATGGCTGTATCTTTTGGTAAAGATCTAGAAAATATCAATTTTTGGATTTTAAACTCCATATATGGTTCTTTTTCTTGGTGTTTTCCTAAGGTCATTTTTGAGATTTCTTCCATATTCCACATTTGTCTGATACAAAAAATAATTTGCAGCACTATTTCAGGACTTCTGGGAGGAAAAAAACCCACTTTTAAATTATGACATTTGATTTTCCACTGTTTCTATCTTCTCAGAGTTCAAATATCTAATTCTTCTTCTGGACATTTTAAGCTTTTTTTTTTTTTTTTTTTTTTTTTTTTTTGACTTGCAGCAATATAATTCAAGTTTGAGATTTAGTCTTCTGTGTCTACAAACATACTTTCTATATGCTTCAGTACTCATTCCGTTTTGTTAACAATAACTGATGGACATTTATTATCCTTTAATCCTTCTTAAAGACAAAGCAAAATTTGTGAAAGTGTTTGGATACACCAAAAACATAAAGCCATTTGAAACTTATTTGTAAAATGAAATAGGTAAAAATTAAATAGGTAAATTGGTTTACTCCTTTGCTTATATTCAGTGTACTCTTTTCACACTTGCTCTGTGTATTTGTTTAACTACGTTTTTTAGCTTGAGTGACAATTTTGTGTATAAATATGGTACAAAGGATACATACAGCAAGACTATTTCTGGAGCAAGACATAGTTGGAGAAACCATTGCTAAGAAATGCAGTGGATTGTGCATCTACACATTGGCAAGCTATCATTTCTCTCATGTAAGAGGGACGGAGTGAAAATATATTTCACACAGTTTTATGTCGTAGTTGTAAGATCGGTGTGCTTCATTGTGAATGAAGAACTATCAAACTTTTGGCAGCTGATATATAAATGAAAATGGGAATATATTCTAAAATATTGTAATCGCCTAGCTTCTACTTACAGGGAAAGGAAAGCAAGCATGTGAACCAAACAACAGTGGAAAGGAAGTATTTTCTTTCATTGCGTGATTTCTACAACCTCTTGTCAAACTAATCTCTGACTAATCTTAGCCTCACTCTGCCGTACATAAAATGTGTACATACACACAAACCCTTCTGGCTGAAGAGCATTCAAGAACAGCTTTGTGCAGCATGTTTCTTTTTGAGACACTGAGAGCACATCATATCTAAAGTTCAAACTTGTAACAGAAAACTTAACCGTAGGGCTACTACCCATGATTCTAGAAAACTGGGGAAACTTAGTAGTTAAGCAATAAAAATGTGTTGGTCATACTCAACATCTATTTATTTACATAGGCATCTAAAGTGACTGCTGGCTTGCAAGATTAAGTAATAAGAACATATTACATTATTTTGAAACAGTCGTAAAATGGTAATTCTTTTGTGGGCATTGTGGATGTGAAACAGTAAGAGGCACTGGCTAGCAGTTATTTCACCTCTACTTTCTAAACCCCATAAGCTTTAACAAAAACCCTAGGCTGAAGGCAGGTTTCTTTCACAGTAATCTCAGTGGTGTCAAAGTCTCACATCTCTGGAGAAGACACCTTTACGCCACCACATAAATGTGACTTCAGCTGTGTTTTCCCACCAAAACGTGAAACACTTTTGGGACTACAGGTGGTTATCCACCCAGGCAGCAGGGTAGAAGAAAGATAATGTTGACTCACATGTTGAGTCAGCTTCTCCTATGCATTTCTATAATCTACCCACATGTTCAGGAAGACAAAAAACTTTCAGGGAAAGACTCCTAGGGATAATTAATTTTTCTGTGATGGTAAGAAATGTGCAGCTTGAACCCCAAAGTCCTAGTGACTCACATATATGAGCACAGCACCACAGCAAATTGACAGCCTAAGTGCTCATTCGCAACTACCCCGAGGGACAATCAACTGTACAGCAAAAATACTATCTAAGTATAAAGACCTTTATTTAGGAAATACCAGGCCATCCATTCTTGTGAGTTATAAATTTAAAAGTGACAACAAAAATGAAGCAGTTGGTTTCTACTGATGAGATTTGCAAGGATCAGAAATATTTTTAACTTGCCTTGGCCAGTTTGTTGTTTTCTACTGTTGCTGAATGGCACATTTGCCATGATACATTCTTTCTTCTCAGGTTTCATCCTGAGACAAATCTCTCTTGTCTGACTTACTTTCTTCCCTCAAATAATCTGGAGAATAGGTCACTTCTTTCTGGTTTTACACATTCAAGATTGTACAGCAATTTGGTTTGCTGACTCTATCTTATTTATGCAGCATTTTTCCATTAAAATGTTGCCCTCAGTTACATAAAAGATACCCATATTTCACCTGTCAGGTGCCAGCCTCTCAGCAGATGCCATCTTGCCCTGTCACTAATGATGATCATACCAGAGGTCATTGTTGGAGGCTTACTGTCATTTCACTGACACAATAGAAAATGTTCATAAAAGCTCTTCATTTATGCATTCTGAATTTCCTCCTAATCTCACCAGTAATTCCACTGTACATTTGTAAAAGGAGAACATCAATAAATTTGTTGACTACAAAGCTAATTTCTCATCATCGGCAGGGACTTCAGCCTGTGTATGCACTAGTGACAGTGCATTTTTGCAGAATGTGATATTTCACCTCTGCAATTCAGCAGGTGGCCTCATTTTTGTTCTAATCATACAGTATCAGTATCTGTTCAATTTTTATCCTGAATCATATCTATTCAGGCTCCTGTCCTTATCTGACCTTGATAAAATGATTGCATTTGTGAAGCTTACAATTTTCTCTTTAGACTCTTTTTCAGATGACTTATTGGTTGAGCAGTTGGATATACTTGGTTAATCTTCCCGTGCCTTTGGGCAAGAAATCATCTCTGCTGAAAGCTGCTGTGATGAAACTTGGAAAATGTTCTGCTTTACTGGGTGAGGGAGGAAAGGTGGGGGATCTTTCAATGTCCTACTACTAATTTTTATTTTGTAGCATTGTTATACCTTCCAAAGAATTTAGAGTGTATTGTTCCCTTCTGAATAGCAGCTTATAGGAATACATATGGTAGGTTCTTTACAAGATTTTTCTGTCTCCAAGGGAAAGAGATTGCAACTTGCTGCTCATAGTATTTATACAAGTTACTGCTGAAAAAAGTTCTCTGAGTTGCAACACTAGATGATTAAAAAATATTTGACTATGCTAACAACTAACTTCCACACTTCACATAATAAATTATTGTTTCTTATCTCTGTTTAGATATGGATTTTTCTTGTGAAATCTACATTGTGAAATGTTGGCACTAGATTTTCACTGAACATCACTATAAAGATTTTTTATAAGTCTGAGAAGAATAGGAAGAGGGATGAAGATGCCAAACTTTGTGGCAGCTTTTCACCAACATGGTAATAGATGTCAATGATAAATGGGCACAGGACAAAATCCAAACATCCTGGGAAACCATATGGTGACCAGGCTGTACCTCCACTCAGACACTGGAATGGTTTGATCTCTTCTACATTTTGCAACGTTTGTTTAGCTTGACAGTAAAAACTATTGTCAGATGGTAAGTGAATCAAACTCTTTTATGTGTTTTGTCACTCTGGAGCTAAGACTCATGGATGAGGTGTTGAATGTCTCTGTAAAAACCCTCAACTGGAGTTTAAGAATTATGGACATCTTTAAACATCACCCAGGACACAGACAGCTCTTACTATGGTGCTACAAACGTAGGTCTGTAAATTCCTGGTTGACTGGACAAAGTGAGCTTGTTACTGTGGATTCACTGGGCAGCTGGGAAAAAGAACACAAATAATTTGTATTCACATCTTAGAGCACTGCGGGAAAAAAGCCTGCATAACCACCAACTAAAAAGAACCACTTTTAACAGTTCTTTCAACCGTCTCCTTCTTTAGAATTAATGTGGCAATAGGATTTGTAACAGCAGAGCAGAGATGGTCCTGCTAACCTGCAATTCCTTCAGCAGAAGCAAGTATCTTCACAGGACGCTTTCTGTTGGTAGTTTGAAAAAAAAATAAATTCTTATATATGAAAATCTGTGACAGAGGGGGTATTATTTGCTAGCAGAGAGACAGAGCTGACTAATGAATCAAGGAAGGCAGAACTACCTTCAAAATAGCCTCTTTCAAATATTGAAAGAAAAGAGCTAAAAGGAGAAAGAAGTAGACAATTAGCAGAGGGCAGTGTCATACCTCTGCCATGCTGCAAGGCTTGGTCTGCTACGCTGGGTAAAAAATGTAGTAAGAAGGTGGTATTTAAGATAAATGAGTGATTCCTGCCATCCACAAGGAAAATGCTTCAGGGAAGAAACCCCATCTCTGCCAGTATCACCAGTGTCTTATTATATAACTAATTATTTTGTGAAAAAATTACACAATCATCATTTTAATTATATATTATGCATTATAAATAATACTGCTTCAGGGGAAAAAAGCACTACCCTGCAACTGAAACATGCAAGAATTCCAACTGCAAGTTGATCTTCATCAGTAACAGCCTGATGCCTCCTCTGCAGGGAAGCTCTTTCAGTTTCAGGCACTGCGGTTATTACTGTTATTTCAGAAGAACAGCACTATTTACAAGCAACTACAGATCTTGGCCTTCATTGTGGTAGGTGTTGCATTATTAGTGCTTGACTTTCACCAGTGATTACCCTAAAGAAGGTTGACATGGCTGGGCTCACAGGACTAACAGAAAATGGAGGAAGATGCAGAAGAAAAACAGAGCAGTTACTGAAGAGGAAAGAAGGGCCAGTTTCAAGAGGAAATGATCATTGCACAGGTTAGCTGTGTGAAAGCTACATTAATTTGTTACATTAATTTGTTTCTCAAGAGTATCTCATTTGTGGCAAATCAAGTGATTATACGCACTAATACTTATGCTTTTCCCTGGATTGTTACTTTTTTTTTTTTTTTTTTTTGATAGAATATACATGCTTTTCCCTCTGAATTTCAAAACATGTCATGGCATTGGGCCATAGCTGCTTTTTCTGACAATACTTTAAAGAAAGTTTTTGATTAATATTTAGTTGATGATTCATCTAATTAATTTAGATGAATGTATGAATACCTTAAAATATTTTAAGTCAATAAACTTGAAGACTGCTTTAAGGCTACTGGTTACCTGCTCATACACAAGTGGTAGCACATCCTTTCATCTGGCATAACTATGACCTTGCTAACAAATGTATTTGATAAAATGCTGATTGCTGGGAAAAACCATCAGGACAACAGTAAGACAATTACCAGCTTTATCATTTGGGAAAATACAGTGAACATTTTCCAACCTTACATTTAAAGATAAAATTAAAAAAACCCCCACACCTTTTGATTTTAGGCTTTCCAGTAAAATACTAGAAAAATACACAAAGTACCTTGCCTATTCATATAGCTAGCTCTTCCTTCATCAGTTTTGCTCTGCTGCTCAACAATTTTACAGTCAAGCACAATAAAGAAAAGTGAAGGAAAAGCATGGAGATCTCAGTTAGCGTGAAAGCAAGATGAAAAATGACGCATTAGAACAGCCAAAATAGATAACAAGAAGGTCTGTTGAATGTCTGGCTTTCTGCTTGCCAAAAGATGTGGAAGCCTTAATTATGATTCATGGAGTCATTAATTCTTTTTAGGCATGAAAGTTAATGGAATAATGATTTTTAATCGCTGTGGGATGATTCCTGATGTGCCTAAACAAAAATAGTACTGATGATGTATAATGCATAAAGAACATTTCAAGAAAAGGAGTCTCACTCAAATGAAAGGATATCTAAGGACTAAGTGTTCATGGAGTGCCTTTTACGGTTTCAGTTCAGGGCACCGGCATTCAGGAGCCCATGCTTCCAGAACCACAACCAAAGTGCATCAGAAAAGTGAAGGGCCACTTTTGCTTCTGCCTGCTTTACATGAAAATAACAACAATTTGCACCTATTTTTTTGACCCTCTTTCTCCTTGATAGCTGCCTGAAATGTGGTGATGATGCAGGGCTTTCTGTGGTGGAGATGAAGACCATGTCATTAGGAGCAACCCCCACTTAGCTGCAGACTGCCTTTGGATTGAAGCGTACCAGCTTTCAAGTTTGGCTGGATTGATTCAGCAGTCATCTTGTGTTCTTTCTGTTCTCATTCAATTAAATTCATTGTAGCTAATTAAAAAAACATGTTGGTTTTATTTGGATGTAAGACATAACATTTTCCAAAATGAGATATGATTAAAACGTATGAGACAGCTATGAAGATTTGTACAGAACAGCTCTACAGCCTGCTTGTATTTCTCTGCATTGTAAAATATAAATCTGAGTCCTCTTCTACCTTATTTTTTATTCCTGTCTATGTATGTGGCCTGTGCAGCTTGTGATATATATCACTTTTTACTGTTTGCTCCTGTAGTTTTAATTTCATTCTCCCCTACCTCTGTCCTCTCCCTCCAACCCTTTTTTGGTTTGTTTTATGGATTGAAACAGGCTGCTTTACACAGTAATATTTGACTGCTGTTTCTAGAGTTGATTAAGCATTTATCTATTTATTTCCCTTGAGTGCCAGACCATCGCTCCTCATTTCTGATGTCTCCACTGTAGCAGCCAGTATCTGAACGAGTCAATGGAAAGGCCAAAGCACCTCCACAACATCGTTTGTTTTTCTGCTTGAACCACCTACTTCAGGATGAGACAGACAGCATAGGGGAAGAGGAGGAAGGATTTGCAAGGCTTCATTACAGACCTCTCCCTGTGCTCAGTACTGATGCAGAATCAGTGCAAGCTGTACAGGGGCAAGCATAACACTGGCATCAGCTCACGCCAAGGCTTGGCCACCGTAAGCAGATTTGGAGTCTCAGAGACAGATTCAGCAAAGCGTTTGAGACCAGTACTACCAATATTACATGAAAAAACTTCTTAGCTACTTCAGGCACAGGTTTAAAGTAGGCAGAAGTCAAAGACACAAAAAATAATGCCAGTTCTTAAGCTCAGTTCACTTTTACATGAAGAGCAGAGCTGCCATCGGCACTCTGTCTCTTGCGTATCAAGTTATGAGGACTCCTTAAAATTGCCATTATGGCTTTAGAGAAATCCCACTAACAGTGTCTGCCTTGTATTGCACTAGGTCTTCTGTTACTGATGCACAATGGTGCTCAGCATGCTCAGTGACTCCTGATTTTGCTGGCAAGCTACAGATCCTCACCTTTTCTGTAAACTAAGTACTGAAGTTAAAGTTTAAAGGAGATGATGCATAAAAAGTATGATTTCATCACAATGTACTCTTTGTTTATTTACAGTGGCCTGAAGATAATTACCTAGCAGTAGCTGAACTACTTAATTTCCAGAGCACCTCTAAATAAAACCTAAGTTAGCTCAGTTCCACATCCCCAACTAATGATGATTCTGAAATCCAGCTACTTTAACTATCACATGTGGAACAAACTGTGCCAAAGATATAGCTGACAGCTACGAAATATTGCCTAGAGATCTGAAGATACAGCTGTTATGTCACTAAGGGTATTATTACTCAGTTGAGGTAATTTTATTTAATTTTTATTTTATTTTGCTTATTTCCAAGGATGGAAATTCCACAGCCTCCCTGGGCAACCTGTTCTGGTGCCTGACCTCCCTCATGGGGGAAAAAAGTATCCTAATGTCTAATTAAAATTTCCAATATTGCAACTGGGGCTTGTTGCCTCTCGTCCTACTGTGCACCTTTAAGAAGAGTTTGGCTCCCTCCTGCAAGCTCCCATTGGGTATTTGTAGACAGCAACAGGATCCCCACAAAGCCCTCTATTCTCAAGACTGAACAAACACTGTTGTCTCAGACTCTCCTTCTACATCATATCAACAACTATAGCTGGGTGAAACAGGCAAATAAAAAAGTGAATAAAATAATTTTTTATTGGTATGCACTCATGGATTTAAACAGTGATCAGCTGGAAAACTACTCTTCCTTGCAAGCCCATTGCAGAGAATATATGACCATTAGCATTTTCAGAACCGAATTTGTCTCCTAAGTGAAATACTTCTCAGTTTTTAATCATGAAGAAGAAGAAAACCTTCAAAAATAAATGGAAATCTTCTCTGTCTACTAATCTTGCAGACCCAATACTGCTTGTGCTCACTTTACTCCTACTTATAGGTTTTTGTTTATTTGAGGATAAATCACAATAGTAAAACAAACAAACAAAAATATTATCTAAATTTTTTTAATTGGCACTGAAACATTTGGGGGTAGTTTAAAGCCATTGTAGCGGTTTTATTTTTATCTCCTTGGTCTAGCCACTGATCATGTCAGTGCTGGCCTGAAAGGGAGGAAATGGAAGGTTTTTCTTTTTGTCTTTAACTGCAGCCAGAGCAACCTGTCAGGTGGTACAAGACATTTACTGAACAAATGTAAGTCAGTATAAGTCATATATAAGATGTGATCAAGGGCGTTCAACAGATGGCTCAATGACCAGTTAGAAGCTTCGAATATGACCACCATATACAGGCTAAGACTAATACAGGAAAGAATTCTGGTATCCCCCCCGTGCTTCTTCAAGAAGGAAAGAAAGTGTTTGTGCTTCTCTCAGATTTGTGTTATAATTGGCTAGGGGGTTAAATGATCTGGCTTTTATACCTCTAGAAAAAGTAGCAGCCCCTCAGTAGATGTGTGTCAACAAGAGTAGGGAAATAACTGATCATTCAAACTCAACTTCAGTGCAAAGATTTCCTTTTGGGATGAACAATAAGGAAGAAAAAGAAAATACACAGATTATAGAAAACACTATTAAGACAGACGTATAAATGTCTGATGGACGGAGGAGCACACAGGCAGAGGCAAGCACAGGAAAAACATGAATCCAGAAAAGAAAAGAAATTTTCTTCAGGAAGTTTAAATGGAATATTCTAAATGAAAAATTTAAAATCCTGTTAGGTATTGCATACTTTATTTTGTTACCCATGAGTTAAGGCTTGCAAATGAAAGCTTGCAAATAACAGCAGCCTATGAGGAAGGCTCCTCAATCTCCACTCATACAGAAGTATTATTATTATTAAATCTTTGTATTGTGTTGTTATTTATGCATGCCACTTATTCACTGCCACACAAGCTTGTGCAAACATTCAAAAGAATAAATTGTTTCATAAACAGATTCTTACAAAAGTAATGTTATAGTTTACTGACAGCAGTTATAGAAGTCTTCCTGCTGGATTCCTTTGAAATGAAATCTGCTTCTCACTTCCATAGACTGGATTTGTTTACCCTCCTCTTCCAATGAAAGGTGTATCAGTTATTAACTTGTGACTGGAGAGTGAAGTGACTACTGGTTTTCAATTACAAGATAATTTTTGGTGTGTGTGAGGTTGTTAAGGATAATTCTTTAACTATTTTTTTCACTGTACTTTGGTGTAATTAGACCTTCCCAGTCATCAAGAGAAAGCTTGTCTGTCCATAGGCGTCTGTGAAGGAAACAATCCATGACTTTAAGGCTGTCTTCATTCTCTCACTGCTCTTACAGCTGCTCACTGAATGTCTGAGATGCAATGAGAGCAAGTGACAGATCGATCTTATGAACACCAAGAGAGGCAAACAGAACAGAAAAGATTTTCCAAACCTTTTATTGAAGCTATGATATAGAGAATACAATAGGGAATCAACTCCAGCCCTTGTGGAACTGCATATATAAGCACTAACAAAGTAGTGTCTGCCTAAGATAAAAAAAGATACCCTTTCAATATTTTATATATAGAGAAAATGATATACAGAAAAGACGCTGAAACAAACAAAACTGGTGGCGTTTCCCTAATTAATGCTATGCCTTCCTCTCAAACAAGTTCCTTCCACAGGTTAATTGTCTCAGAGTGGGGAACAGCTACATCTGTGCTGCTCCTGGCTCTGGAGGTAACTCAGATGAGTCCAGATTGTGAGTCTCTGCTCCAGGCTTCATTGTGCAATGCAGAATTAACACCTGTTTTTACTCTTTCTTTCCTTTCCCAAAGAGCCAATCCAGACAATTTACAGGGTAGTCACAATCCTAGAGTGCATTTACAATACATGAGAAAAGATTTTGACTTTGACATGTGGGAAAAATAATCACAATTCACTTATCCGGGAATGTGATGGACTACCCAATCAGATACAATAGAATGGTTAAACTATTAGGTGACACTACCATTTCTGAGACTAAAAAACAAGTCAGCAACTAAAGTGATTCTGGATTCCCCGTTCTCTCATATTTCCCATGCTTGGTTTAATAAAAAGGGCATAGCCCCAGAATTTGGCAGCTCTGTGCACTGCAGAGACTCTCTGCTGACTGATTTCTTTGTTCAAGGCAAGAGAACGGAGAAAAGCAGCCGATGATGATATTTGATTCTCATTCATGTTCTATATGCCTCGGTATTTCTCACCTTTTGACCTGACTGATCCATGTCTGTTAAGAAAATCCTACAGTCAGTAATGAGGACAGCCAATTCCTTTTTCTGAAAGGTCAAACTCGGAAACAAATGCAACTCCTAGTTTTCTAAAGTGCTAGAAAAAAACATTCCCTTCACTCTACTCTGACACCAGGGCACGTCTGATCTGGAGAGAATAACTGTAAGCTAGGACCGGTGCAAGAGACTTGCAGCATTCTTGGTTCACAGGGTCTACAAATAGCCCCCAAATAGGAATCCTTTTGGTTTGAGCCTTTAAAATTATTGAGAGAATCGCTGATTCAGTGATACCACCTGGTATTAATTTAAACGCTGCAGTTTAAAGCTGAACTTGCATCTGAATGTCTTCTTTAGGGATGTTTCTACCTTTATGGGTAGGGTAGTGTAATAGATATCTTCTGAAAATAGAAAATAGAATATACATTTTGCCCATGATGGATATATATCTTCATGCCCTAGGGTACAGAGATCCAGGAAGGAAATCTGTGAGTTAGCCTGCCCTGAGGTCTATGGTACATCCTTTTGGAGTAGGGGTAGAGAGAAAGGATCTTTGCAATAAGCAGTGTTAGTGCAGGGACCAAAGTCTGTAAAGGCTGTATCCTCACTTCTCCCCTGGTACAGCTAGTGCCTATCATCTCATCCTGAGCAGGTTTTAGCCTCAAGTTAGACTAGAGGTATCCTACAATATAACACTTCCAGCATTCTTGAAGATTTTGGGTCAGCTTTGTCTGTCTGCAGTCATGGTCTGACTTTCTTTTTATTACTAAGCTGGGAGCAAAAGGCAAAATATTCTGAGGAAAAATATTTAAGAGAAGAAGTGCCAGAAGGAGAAATTTGATTCCCTTCAAGCATCTCAATGCAGCTGAGGTAGACAAGGACAGAATACAGGATTACTGTTTTGTGTTACAATAAAAACCGCATGATTTGATGATATCCATTAGAAGAATTTAAGATTTGTTTCCCCTCAAGAAATTAATATAACCTTTGAACTTTCAGAGTCTGAGTACAGATATCCTTGCATATAGCACTGTGCGAAACTGTTCACATATTGGTGAATGAGCATGCTATTTTCGGCAAGGCAGCAATATGTCACGTTAAATCTAAAACTAGGCATCTGAGAAACAGTCTTTGGTCTATGTCTGGAGGTATTATCTTCTAGTGCATGACCAAGTCAAAATGACTCAATTTTATTGGCCTTCCAGCTCTATATTGATCTTTTAAATAAAGATATATGAAAGTGGAGCAAATCCTTATTTATACTGGTACTTCTTAATATAAGAACAAAACTGATGTTGACTGAGACTAGAGACCAGTTGGAAAGTTTGTTTAAAAGCATTCTTGTGAGACTCAAACCAAACTTTCACTGGCCCTAGAGCACCATACATATGCTGTACACATAAAAGCTGTTGACTATATTCCCAGATATGGGCTTTCTGAACATAATTTCTTCAGAGCTGAAAAACACTGAATCATAAAAAGTAAAATTTCAGCAGTTAACCTGCTGCATGTTTTCTGAATTCTTTTAGGAGGAAGAAGTTTGCACAGTTTCACTCACTTCTCTGAACAGATTGAAATACTGAGTACTAAAAAATACTGTGTTTATACCAGGTTTTCCTGTGGTCCCTTTCCTCACTGAGGAATCAGAATTCCTTTAGACTGAAATATAAAGTAAATGGATGAAACTTGAATAATTAATTACTTGAAACAGAAGGAGTCAGTGTTTTTAGAAACCACCTGGCACCAATTTTAAATAAAAGGAATGCTAATGCTTGGAGAAAAAAAAAGAGTTTCTAAGGTCCTCTAAGTGTTTCAAGCCAATGATTTGAACATCTGGCTAGGAAAGCTCATGTTTGAGCATGGGAGGATTAGGTTAAACAAAACTGTCTCTGGAGTACAGAGGACTTGAACAGAGTCAGATTATTGCACACCTGAGCCACAACAGATCTTAGGAAAGAAATTCCTGGAGAAGTTCATATGCTAATGCATATATGTAAAACTGAAAATAAAATATAAAACTTATGAAATCCACATTAAAGAGGAATACTTATCTATTATTATCAGTACATAGCTGCCTGTTACTGAGTGCAACAACAGACTTCTTGCTCCTGTCACTCAGCCTTCAGAAGCCTCCTCCTGACAGAAATGAATGGTTCACAGGCAGTCAGGGGAATTGGGGACACTGAGGGGATCCAGCTAATCATGTTCAGCCTACTGAAAACAACTGAAAGCAAACCCCATGGGACAGCAAAACTACCACAGAAACTGTAAAGCAGTAAGGAAAAAACAGCCCTCAGAAAGTAAACCTCACACTGATGAATACCTTAGTATTCATCTACCTCCATGTTTTTTATTTACATACTTTTCCATCTATTTCTCAACTTCCTTATTTTTTTGTTCCTTTTTTTTTTTTTTTTTCTTTTCCTTTACAGGAAAGTGAGTTGTCTATAAAAGTCTACAAAATATATTCTTAAACTAAAGTTTGGCTCCCTACCCCTCTGTCTTTTTTCCCAAATGTCTGAAAATCCACGTCTACAACTACGTGGTATGCTCACAAAAATTACATGCCTTTTCGATATACTGATTATAGGTTTAGAAGGAATTATTCTGTTCTGTATGCAGGGGCAAATATTGTTTCTCTTCACTATTGTGAGCTTTTCCTTATTGTCTTCTATGTTCCACACAAAATTGAGCTAACAGATATTGAACAACAATAAAAAATCCAAGAAGAAGAGCAATTGCTCTGAAATACTTTCATTAGAAATATGGAAACCAAAAGCCAAATCAACAGTAACAAGAAAACCTCTTTCCCTTCCCAAATCTATTTACAATTACTCGCTGTAGTGGTACCATGAGAATCTAAAGAGAAAAATACATGGCCCACCCAAGCTTTACATTGAATTATTCTGTAGGACAAAAAAAATTTATAACTACTGCCTCATGCATTGAAAAGAATTCAAATCAATCCTGTGGAATAAGACCTTAAGGTTACTGATGTAAATTGTTTGCAATAAACCTAATACATCTCTCCCAGCCTTTTTATTGTAGACACTGCTGATTGATTTGCTGTATTAAAGTGCAGCAGAGATTGTAGTGATATGAATTAATATTAACTGGTGAATAACATGTATATAAATGTGTCATACCCCATTTAAATCAATGTTAATCCTTCCCCCTTGGTTAGATCTGGAGATCTCCAAACATATTTTTTTTTTAATGAGAAAGTGATAAGCAATGTACAAAAGGAATATCCTATTTTATTTAATGTCATTTTATTGGCTTCAATTTACTTTTTTTCTTAAACAAATGTCAAGTTCAGTTGAAGATGGTAAGTCTTGGATATTGTTGTAAGTACATCTTTTGTGCTCAAAGTTACTAACAAAATGTTAATCAGGCTTATTTCCTGCCCAGTGCTATTAGCTATCACTTCAAAGGAGAGCTCCTAAGATTTAAAGGCAGTTTTTGAACAGCCAAGACCTCCCTGTGGCACTAGAAATTAAACTCACTTTTTTGCCTCCCTTTTCTTAGATTGCTTAGTCCATCAGGAGTAATTTACTCTAATTTGAGGCTGTGTGTTCTGGAACTGTAACTGTTTCTTCAGGACAAGTTAAATGATATTGTGTCGCTAGTTGCTATGCCCCTATCAACTTCATAAGCAAATTTTAAACCTGAATAAATTAAACCTATAAACACAGCATTTGTCAGACTGGATCAGACAACTGGTTTATCACACTGTCCTGCCTGCCACTGGCAATGATCAAACACTTCATGCTCTTGAGCAAGACAAAATATGCCTAGTGCACCCAAGGCAATATTCTTTATAGGCGAGAGAAAATGCCTTCCTGACCTCCGTAGGTGATGGATTATCTCCCTAAAGCTTAAGACTTTATTATGACTTTGTTTTTGCTTCTTTAACTAGAGGGGTAATGGATATCAAGTCAGGATTACTTATATGTAAAACCAGACACGTGCTCTTAATTCAACTTGATTCTTCTTTCCCGCCATGGAAATGAGTATTGAGAAGTGGCTCATGCATAAATGCTTGATTTCACAGAAAACAGAACAGCTTTTGTATCAAGGAGTGCCGGATCTGGGGCAAGTTGTCACTGCGTCTCCTTCTGTAGCCTTCAGTGTGTCCTAGTCTTCCCAGTCAAGTTAACCAAAGGGTTTCTTGTTCTTTCAGTAGTGTAACACCCCCACCTCTCACTCCATAATATAAATAAGATTTTTTCCCCCCTCATTTTTCATACCTCTGACTGTTTTTATTATGCAAGGTTTTTTTTGGTTGGTTGGTTTTGGTTTTTGGTTTTAGTTTGTTTATTTGGGTTTTTTTGTTTGGTTTTTTTTTGTATTTTTTTTAGATATATGATAGCTCCTCATTAGACTAGGACATTTCTGGGTGATGCTATTTATTTTATATATATCTTTGTGAGATGGCTGTTTCAGTCACAGCAACATTTGCCTTAAAGTCATAGGATCAAAGATATAAGATATAATGAAGCAAGAGAGGAACATTATTTGGTTCACAATGTCATCATTATGACTTTATAGCTTCCTGGCATTTTTAATTTTCTTATTTGAGAAGGTCCTCTGTGGGTTATTTTTAGCTAAACTGTCATAAACAGCACAAATAAAGTCAAACAGAAAACTCCTACAAGAAATTTTTTTCTTTAGAAGAGCCATTTTCTCCATCCTCATCTCATGGCTTCTCATCTTTCAGATTAAAAAGAAAATTTAAATAATCATTAATTTCAGTTATTTTCACCCATGAGCATTATACTCAGCTTGGTTGAATTTCATAGGGGACATCAGCGACAGAGGTATCTACATCTCTATAGCTTTGTTTTTTAATTGCCCAGTCATGTTAATTAAGTAAAACAACTTATAGCACTGTTATTAATAAAAATAAACATCCAACTCATTGTCTATTTTCTCAGCCAGATCATTAGCCTAAACGTTACTCAGTACTGACCTCAGCTACATCATTGATTTTTCTCCAAGATGAAGATTCAAAATAGCCTTGTTCTCTCTTTCAATTAAATAGTTTTCTCTCTTAAAAACAAAATATTTTTTTTTCCTTTTTCCCCTCTGTCAACAGTGCTTTACAACAGGCTTCATGGTCTTATTTAAAAAAAAAAAAATCAAAAGTAATGATATTTTTGAGCTCACCTTTATTTCTTTTTTAAAGTAGAAGACTGAGGAAAACCATGACCCCTTTAACCAATTAAAGTTATTTTTTGCTACATAAACTTAGCATAGTATTATACTATATCTCTAAAATTTCAGTTAGTATCCAATGATCAAAAGTGAAGCAATGTCTTTTATTCTTCAGTTTTTCCTTATTTTCTGAGCTTCTTAAATATTGAGTTTGATTTCAAGGGTTTGTGTTTCTGGTCTTTTTTCTGGTGAAGCTGCTTCACCCAGAACTGTGGAACAGAACTAGACTTAAAATAAGAGTTGTCACTTCCCTATTTTTTCTCGAATAACACATATAAAGGTAGGGGATTTAAACATTTGGTTAAGAAAATGACAAACAGCTTTTAAAGATGAAAGCATCTCAATAATAGTTGTAATCATCCCATAAAAGAGGGGTGTAATTATGGCTGGTCCAGAAGAGAGGGTGACAGTGGAAAGGCCATCAATGCTGTATTTATAAAGAAGAAAATAATATTTCAGAATGAAAAAGCACTACACTGAAACAGTTGCAATGCTCCATAAAATCACTGGAATTGAGCAACACATTAAGAATGCCATGTATCTTTTCTTATGACAAGAAAATGCATCTAACTTACTTTGCAGGATAACGGACCTTTTATGATACATCCTTGGTGCACACTGTTCCACCACCTTCAAAAGTGCATAAATTCACTTTCAAAAGTTTGTGTAGTGTCCAGGGCCTTGAAAAACTGATAACACATTCAGTGCAGATGTTGTCATTCTGAGAGGGGCGAGCAAATAATTTGTAGCGTTACTGGATGAGGCTAGACTCATCTGAATTTATTATGGAGGAGTTATGCATTTAAAAGATTGAAACTTTCAAGGGGGTTTCTCAGCATATACAGAATGCAAAGCATTAAACACCTTTAGGCTTTATCTTACATGAATAACTTTGCTCATATATGTTGGAATATGTCACCTGAATGTACACCTGAATATGTACTTACAAGTCACATCAGCAATTTGTAGGATAAAAATTTATGAAAAGAATCCCCACATTGGTATGACATCAGAACATGTTTTTCCTAAACTGCACTTCTGGGGATCTAGATTTCAAGAAAGTAACCCCAAAACAGACACCCTATGTAAATTATAATGAAAGACAAAATGGACAAAGAAGCATAGTCATGATCATGATTGTTGTCTAAATGACATATATGAAGTGCAGAACCTGCACAAATTTTAACCAAAGGAAAGCCCCATCCATTTTCAGCTACTGGTTGTATGTGTTTGCTTTCTAGACATCAGCTCAGAGGATACTTTGGGAAAAAAAAAAAAAAAGACAGAGATGTTAGTTAATTAGATAATATGCATCATCTGTCTCCCTTAAAAGAATACAAAGTCTCTCTAAGGAAACTGTGTAGGGGTCTGCAAAAATTAACAATCAATCCACATATGTATAAAATAAATACACACAGATTGCAATTAAAGTATAAAAAAAATCTGGCAACATTTTTAAAAAACAAAGGAAATATAGCATTATTTGTATTGTTCTATCCCTATTTAATATATCTTAATTGTCAAAAGGACAGTTTTTCCCTTTGTTTTACAAATAAATCCTATTTTTACTACTTTCCATTGACAGTAGAACATTTTATATAAAAAGACAGTTAACTGAGCACTGTGCTTCATCTCACCTAATTTAAGACTTTTGTGAGATACATGGTCCCAGAGGACAATTCTTCCCACCACTTTTTGTTAGATGCCTATACTATGCTTCTGGAGGTGTCATTTTACTCTGATCACCAAGGCAGCAAGCATATATAACTAGTGTAACCAACTAAATGTCTAATTTCTAGATTATTACAGTTGAGTGAGATGAAGCCAGCCCTTTGTGATACAAGTTAGGTATTTTAAATAAAAATAAACATAGTGTTGGTGATAAATATATTTATAAGCACGTTAAGTTTTCCAAACATGGAGCTCTGACAGTATATTTTCCCTAATGCCAAGTATTTTCTTATGTCTGAATGTGAAAAAAAAAAACCAACTGTGTAGGAACACTCCATCTATACGGTATATTTTAGCAGCTCTTTTTGAGACACAATGACCTTCAGGCAAGATGCAGGGGGCCACATCTTGAAAGTCCTGTCTGTTCTTGGTGATCCCAGGACCACATTACTGAGTCTTTCCTTTGCCTAGAATCAAGAGTGGTTGCACACACTCTGCAATGTAACACTCTAATAAGGAATGAACTTTATAGTGGTGTGAATCACAAAACACAGCAATAAAGATAAAATTCAAAAATCCAATTTTGCAAAGTTTTAGAACACCCAAAGTTTTTAAAAGATAATACTCAGTGCGGGAAACATACAGCATGTTTGAATGTAATTTAGCTTGCTTGGTACCTCTGGTTATTAGTTTGATGGAAAGCTGATGTATGTTAGCATCTAAGCTGTTCAGCAGTTTATGCTGTAGCACTGAACCAGGCAGGACATTAATTCACATGGTGACTTTTGGAGCCAGGCTATAATAACTTATAAATATTATATATTCCATTATTTGCTTCTTATAAAGGGGATTACCATATGAAAACCCAAATATTATCTGCATGTAGGAAAAAGGAATCTGAGTATGCAAAAGAAACCAGTTTGTAAATCTGGGAGGCTAAAGAAGCAAGAACACATAAAGGTGACGTTTCATGATTTGCTGGAGACAATTCATATCCAGGCAGAAAGCAACATCCCTGCCTTGGTGGCCAATTCCCATCATTTGCTTTGAGCTGGCATTATAGCTGATGTGACTGCATGACATAGACCTACTCTGTCTGAAAAGCAATCCTGCAGAAAAGCTCAGAAAAGCTAGGTTTCCAAGAGGGTCTGCTCCCTGCTCTGGCACACAGTGCAGCTTCACAAGTGCTAAAATGTGTGCAGCAGGACCTGAGTGGGGGATGACTGGCTTCCAGCAGCCAGCCTCATGGGAATGGGAGAAGGGCCGCCTGAGGTGCCTGGTGAGGACTGGTTCTCTCTACAGAAGTATGCCAGTGTTGGCTGGGAGAGGGTACACTTAGAGATGAATAAAGGCAATGTATACATACAGGAGTCCTTTCTGTAGCTTCATTAAAACTGCCACTTTTACTGCTTCAGTAAAACTGCCACCTTAGACTTCCAGAGGGCTAACTTTGACCTGTTCAAAAGTCTGATTAACAAAATCCCTTGGGAGGCTGCCTTGAAGGATATGGGAGTCCAGGAAGGCTGGACATACTTCAAGAGCAAAGTCTTAAAGGCACAGGAGCAGGCTGTTCCCGTGTGCCGAAAAACAAGCAGGAGGGGAAGGAGACCGGCCTTGCTAAACAGGGACCTTTGGCTGGATCTCAAGAACAAAAGGAGAGTCTATTGGCTTTGGAAGAGGGGCCAGGTCTCTCATGAAGACTATAAAGATGTAGTGAAGCTATGCAGGGAGAACATTAGGAGAGCCAAAGTACAGCTAGAGCTCAACTTGGCTACAGCTGTTAAGGATAACAAAAAAATGTTTCTATAAATTCGTTAACAGCAAAAGGAGGATTAGGGAAAATCTCCCTCCTTTACTGGATGCAGAGGGAAACATGGTAACTAAGGATGAGGAAAAGGCTGAGGTGCTCAACGCCTATTTCGCCTCAGTCTTTAGCGGTGGAACTGGCTGTTCCCTGGACACCCAGCCTCATGAGCTGGGAGATGGGAAGTGGAAGCAGACTGAGGTCAGCACAGTTGAAGAGGAGGTGGTCAGAGACCTGCCACACCACTTAGATGCACACAAGTCTGTGGAACCGGATCAGTTACACCCAAGGGTGCTGAAAGAGTTGGCAGATATGCTCGCCAAGCCGCTTTCCATGATTTACCAGAAGTCATGGCTAACTGGGGAGGTCCCATTGAACTGGACGGTGGCAAATGTGACACCCATCTACAAGAAAGGCAGAAAGGAGGATCCAGGAAACTATAGACGTGTCAGTCTGACCTCGGTGCCAGGGAAGGTCATGGAGCAGGTCATCTCGAGTGCCATTAAAAGTCATATAATGGAGAACCAGGGGATCAGGCCCAGTCAGCATGGGTTTATGAAAGGCAGGTCCTGCCTGACAAACCTGATCTCCTTCTACAACAGGGTGACCTGCTTATTGGATGAGGGAAAGGCTGTGGATGTTGTTTACCTTGACTTTAGTAAGGCCTTTGACACTGTTTCCCACAGCATTCTCTTGGCAAAACTGGCTGCTCGTGGCTTGGATGGGCACACGCTTCGCTGGGTAAAAAAACTGGCTGGATGGTCGAGCCCAAAGAGTTGTGGTGAATGGAGTTACATCCAGTTGGCAGCCCATCATGAGTGGTGTCCCCCAGGGCTCAGTTTTGGGGCCACTCCTGTTTAACATCTTTATTGATGATCTAGACGAGGGGATCGAGTGCACCCGCAGTAAGTTTGCAGATGACACCAAGTTGGGTGGGAGTGTTGATCTGCTCGAGGGTAGGGAGGCTCTGCAGAGGGATCTGGACAGGCTGGAGCGATGGGCTAAGGCCAACTGTATGAGTTTCAATAAGGCCAAATGCCGGGTGCTGCACTTCAGCCACAACAGCCCCCAGCAGGGCTACAGGCTTGGGGAGGAGTGGCTGGAGAGCTGCCAGTCAGAGAGGGACCTGGGGGTGTTGATTGACAGCCGGCTGAACATGAGCCAGCAGTGTGCCCAGGTGGCCAAGAAGGCCAATGACATCCTGGCTTGTATCAGAAATAGCGTGGCCAGAAGGGACGGGGAAGTGATCTTGCCCCTGTACTTGGCACTGGTGAGGCCGCACCTTGACTACTGTGTTCAGTTTTGGGCCCCTCACTACAAAAAGGACATTGAATGACTCGAGCGTGTCCAGAGAAGGGAAACGAAGCTGGTGAAGGGTCTGGAGCACAGGTCGTACGAGGAGCAGCTGAGGGAACTGGAGTTGTTTAGACTGGAGAAGAGGAGGCTGAGGGGAGACCTCATTGCCCTCTACAACTACCTGAAAGGAGGTTGCAGAGAGCTGGGGATGAGTTTCTTTAACCAAGTAATAAGTGATAGGACAAGAGGTAATGGCCTCAAGTTGCACCAAGGAAGGTTTAGACTAGATATTAGGAAGCATTTCTTTACAGAACGGGTTGTTAGGCGTTGGAATGGGCTGCCCAGGGCAGTGTTGGAGTCCCCATCCCTGGAGGTGTTTAAGAGTTGGGTTGACATAGCGCTTAGGGATATGGTGTAGTTGGGAACGTTCAATGTTAGGTTGATGGTTGGACTGGATGATCTTCAAGGTCTTTTCCAACCTAGACGATTCTGTGAGTCTGTGATTCTGCGATTATTGATTTAGGCACTACTTGCCTTTAACAAATTTTGTACCTGCCTGGAGGTTTAATGCTTGCAGTTGCACATAGAATAATCATCCCTCTTTCTTTTCTTTCTTTCAAAATTCATACCCTCCAGTAGATAAATTGTCATTAAACTAGTAAGATTCTGTAGAAGTTGAATGAATTAATCTGCAAGTTACCTTCCTGTTTGAGTGAAGCATCTCTCTAAATGTTATACAATCACTTAACTATTAATTCAGGAGTGAACTCAGCCTTATGCCTTCAGTCTCAAATAATATACTTCAAAATAACTACAGGCAAGGTGTGTATGTGAGTGTGTATAGCTGTGCGTGCATATCCATCTCTGTGTATTTATATTTATAAAATAGCTCATGTTCTACTCTTTGTTGATTATTCTCAAATCTAAGAAATAAACAATAGAACATGAATTATTTTAAAATAGAATACATCAGTTTCATCATTTATTTGGTCCAAATTCCACCAGTGACTTCCACAACCTCTTATTCAAGGAATTTATTTTTTGGTATGTTTATTTAAGCATATTTATTTTCCTTATCATTTCAAGCATCACTGAGTTCTTTTGTTGTCCTTTCCTGAGCTGTACAGAGAACATCATTATTGTCTCCTATGACAATTCCCTGCTTAGCTGCCTGTATCACCTTCAAAACTTTATTTTAGAACTTACCTAATTAGCCTTTGATCCACTAATTGGCTATTATCTGCAGATCTCTTTGTTCTTGCTTGCACATATGATTTTGTTCCTTTCATTATGGGAACATAGAAATTGTCATACTGGGACAAAGCAATAGGTCACTTAGTCTCATATCCTCTCTCTTACCGGGGCCAAAGACAAGACATTTCAAGCAGCCATTCAGTACCCTGAGCCTGCTCCTGTCATTCTCTCCTGTGTAAAGCTTCCACTGAAATAAAAGGCAGATAACATTTTCCCTTTGGCTGCAGGTGTGCACTGAACAGATGTCTTCACTGAACTGTCCACAGTGACATATAAATTTTTTTTTTTTCCCCTGAGAGATTACAACTAATTCAGAATTTAATCACATGTACAAATAGTGTAGATGTCATTTGCAAACAGCTTTTATGTACTGATTTGGGTTCTGTGCCCCTTAATGCTGCTAACTACAGGCTGATTATCCAGGGATACAGTCCTCTTGGGAAAGAAGCAAATCTAAGTTCTAAACTTCTTCCCAGCCAAGATGTCTTCTTCAGTTTCAATGTAAAATGTATTTGTAGTTTTAGGCTTAAAAGAAAGCAAGTATTATTATTTTATCATAACAGTCTGATTCAATTTGCTTTACTTTGAAAAAAAATCTATCCTATCTTTTCAAAGATAGATCCCAAGAAATGAAGAATCATCCTCTCTGAAATATTTCAAAAGCTTGATTCCTAGTATTGCCAACCTTATCCATTTAAACTTTGTGAACTAGGCTCCAGAGACTCACAAGTCTCATGAAAAAAAAGCAAGACTCTTAACAAGATTTCAACAGACTGCTGAAATAGTGAGTGGAAGGTCTTGCTTGTAATCTACCTTCAGATGCCTTAGAAATCCAAGTTTTCACTTTTTTTTTTTTTTGGGGGGGGGGGGGGGGGGGAAGAAGAGACTAAGAAAAGCACCAGAAGATAAAACTAGAGAATGAGAATTAAGCAGAGTTCTTTATTTCAGTAATTAAATGAAGGGAAAGGGAAAGAGGAAAGCAGAAACAAGAGTGCACTTGGGGAACTGTGTCCTGCTTTGGTCCCCACAATTCAAGAAAGATGTGTATAGACTGGAGAGGGTCCAAAGGAGGGCCATGAGGATGATCAAAGGGCTGAAGAACCTGCCCTGGGAGGAAAGACTGAAGGAGTTAGGTCTTTTCTCCATGGACGAGGGTCAGTTGAGACCTCATCACAGTATTCCAGTACTTAAAAGGCAGCTACAAGGAGAACAGAGGCTTTCTCTTCACAAAGAGCACATGGAGAAGACAAGGGGTAACAGGTGCAAGTTGCACCAGAAGACATTCCATCTCAACATAAGAAAGAAATTTTTTACAGTGTGAACAATCAGTCACTGGAACGACCTTCCCAGGGACATGGTGGAGTCTCTATCACTGGAGGTTTTTAAGTTGCGATTGGACAGGGTGTCTCATCTAGGGTCCCTTTCCCGTGAATCTCCTGGACCAGATGATCTGTTAGGGTCCCTTTGTACTTGGGCTGTTCTGTGACTGATTCTACAATTCTATAACTCTGGAAAAGAGGAAAGAGGATAGAGGAAAGAGGAAAGAGAGAAGAAAAGGGAAAAAAGAAAGAGGAAAAAAAGAAAAAAGAAAAAAAGAGGAAAAAATAGACCAACACTGTTTTCCAACACCACATCGTGGAGCACTGCAACAGGCACTGCTCAGAAAAACAAAGTTCTCTGCAATGCTTCCTCCATGTGAAGGGTGAAATGACTGCTAGTAGTGCTTGTGCTTAACTTGAACTCTAAATAAAACAAAATCTGAACACCTTCTGGTTGCCAGGGCTGAATAATTCCAGAGAACTTGTCGTAGTTTCTGTAGGTCATTATGCTAATTTAAATTCACAATGCTTTCATCTCTGCTTTGAATGTAAAGTACCTCACACTGCATTCCCTTTTCTATGTTTTTAATAGCTAGTTTCAGTAATCTACCTCTCAAGTGCCTCAGAATTTCTTCTCTTCTTGACTATGATTTTGTTCTCAAAAGAAAGCTGAGCTACCCCAATTTAAGATTATAAACAAAGAAGCTAAGGGGATAAATTTAGTGACCAAAGTCACTAAATGGGTATCTTTTGCCTTAAACTGATTTTGTTTCCATTTACAACAAGGGAAAAGTTGAAATTAATGCATAATAAATGTCTTTAAATAAGGAAAATTAGATTGCTGTTCAGCTGAGTCACTCACTCCGTGCATGTGTGTGTGTATACTCTTGATCCCTAGTAAATACAAAGCTATATGAGTTGGTCTGACTAAAGGTTAATTCAGCTCAGTTGAACTACCAAGTCAGCAAAATGTATCTTAAACTGATGAAACTCTGGCCAAAATATAAAGCTTTTTGTATGTGCTCTTCTTCCCTTCTCACAAAGATGTTCAAATGCAGCTCCCATGCTCTCATTACGCTATGTGTTGCTGAGTAAAGTCATTCACACCTGTGGGAGGAAACAAGACTGAAGGTTTCTGATGATGGGGTTATGCGTTGGTCATCCTGTGAACCAAATACCCCTGCTCAGCTCTCAGCTCCTGTTGCAGTGTCTCGGTATGATGACATAAGAATCACTGTCCTCTCTGGCTTGGAAATGCTTCTGGTGCTCTCTTTTTCCTGTCTAACTGGCCCATGAAGGCTGTGCCCATGGTCTTTAACTATGACTGAAACAGAAGGCAGGCTTCAACTTTTTCAGTATGTGGCTTCCAGAGAAAGAAGGTTGGCACTCTTATCCTAAGTCCTCTTCAAAATTAATAAGACCAGTAGGAGTGGAAAGACTGTAACTTTAAACCAGCCTGAACACAAAACATGGTGCCATACTAGC
Organism: Strix aluco; assembly: GCF_031877795.1. Classification (NCBI taxonomy): domain Eukaryota; kingdom Metazoa; phylum Chordata; class Aves; order Strigiformes; family Strigidae; genus Strix; species Strix aluco. Next base: position 81,160,474 of record NC_133932.1, read on the forward strand.
AATAACAGAAAGTGAGGCCCCAGAAAACATCCAGAATAAAAGTATGTTGGAAATGGGGTAGAAAACTAGGCACAGGAACAATTGGGTTTGGTTATAAGAGCTTTCATTAGCAGAATACTGAAAAACAAGTGAAGAAATATCCTCAGGAGCCACAGTTTTTCTTCAGAAAAAGAGATGACAAATGTGAAGAAAAGGGAATAAGAAAAATGGAGAGAAGCATCTCTGAGCTATTTGAACAGCCAAGAAAGAGAACTGTCACAGAGAAAATCCACTGAAAAAGGCATCAAAGCCAAATGAATACTAGAAATGACCATTGCAGAAGTGAAGACTTGAAATAGCTTTCAATAAAAATTGACGGTTTTTTTTTCCTTTTACTTTGCTTTCACTCTTCCACCTTTTTTTTCCTTTTACTTTGCCTTCACTCTTCCACCTTTTTATAAATTTCTTCTTTTTCACTTTTATTTTTGCTACAAATTTCCTTCTCACACCTTTGCATTTCATAACGGCATGTGTTAATTTCAGATGTGTATCCCTTCATTACACTACTCACTGGTTCCCACACTCTATTCCCAGTGAACAGTGAGATATTTCTCTACCAAGCTTAAAGAGAAAACTAAAATGCAAAATGACATAACTTTATGCTACTTGAAGCCTCTTATGCCACTGAATATGGGCAGGCTAAGACTACAAGTTAGTTAGAAAACCCTTTAAAAAATGCTCATCTACTTCTGTCCTCCTTGAACTGGGGTTTTCCATTTAGAATAATTTCTCAGAGTACATATAGCAGTCACAAACATCTGGCAAATAAAAGAGCTTTGAAAATAGCCCCAGATACAATTTCCCACCAGCATTATTTGGATTGGCAAACCCCTCCCTATGAATTGTTTTTTAGTACTCCACTGCTGCGAAGTAACAGTATCTTCCATCAGTTTTAACTAGACAAATAAAAGATGTCTACTTTTCCCATCACCAAAAACATAACTCTGTCATCAAGATCTCATCACTTTGTGAGATTCTGTGAATAAGAAGGTACATGTTTTCCATTACTTTATTCTCTTAAATATTGCAATTGAACAAATTCCTTTAAGGTTTTCAAAACCATTTTTTCAATTCCTGAAGGAAAGCAAGCTATAATTTTATACCTCTTTTCTCAAGTGATTTCCACAGTAATGTATACTACAATAATTCTCATCATGAATAGTTTTATTTACAATTTATCAAACTGCAGTCCTTAGAGGAGGTTTTTTGTTAAAATATACAGGTTAACACAAATAGAACATTTTTGCTCAACTGAACTTCAGCACTTTTTAACCTTCTCATATGGAAACAAGATTAAGCTTTTATTTTTCAGTTTTGCACTGTGTGTTTTTCTGTAAGCACTCTGTTTTTAATTTCTACTTACGTGTGCAAAATTTTGAGCAGAGTTGTTTCAAAACCTACCATAACTTTTTGAGGGAATGCAAAATGTTTTAAGATGGCTGCCAGATGTTTCATACCAAATACCTAACCATAGTTGGATGTTTCATTTTTTAAAGCCACAAAATAACACTGGAATACTATATGTAGATGTATATGCTTCTAGCAACTTAAACTCCTTGCAGTTTCTGATACTAGAATATAGGAAAACAATTTTGCTTAGGAAAACTTGAATTCATTCAATTCCAGTAAGCATTTCTGTAAACTTCAGAGGACTACATTCCTTCCCACAATTTTATTGTAGTCTTGCAGGTAAGCATTCCCACAACTGAAAGAATAATAATTTCTTGATTCACTTCTATGGCCTGAAAAAATTGCAACTTTTACTCTACTTAAAGGAAGGAGGAAGTAGGTGTGTGCAAGTCCTGCAACTGCTGCACACCAAGGTGGAAGGGTAAATTGCCAGAAACATGATGAAACAAAAAGACCTATCTTGTGGGTCAGCTATGAAGCTAAATCATTTCATTTACAGAAGTAACTTAGAGTTATGACATCCTTTGAAAGGGATGTTGGAGAAAGTCATTATGAAACCAGACATGTTCATGAAACTCTCCTTGTATTTCTAAAACTTGGTTCTTAATTTGAGAAATATAAAAATCCCACCAAAACCAAAGACGTCTGCAACAGACTCCAAAATGTGCTCTAATTGTATTCCCTTCACATGAACACTGAGCTGGTTTTAAGGCCATATTTCAACTGAATGAAAGCTTGAGATTTAATCAAAGGAATGCATACATAGCAGTGTTAGATGTTTAAGATGCATCTGTTCCTCCTCCATATGGGAAAACACTTCCCATAGAGTTTTGAGGGGCTGTTTCCTCCTATCTACTATTTGGGGTCTTCTGGTCTTCCTTGCATAATGTCCCAGTGCCAGTATTGCTCAAAGCTGGTATTCAGTGAACGTGAAAGGAAATTTGTTTGTCTGCAGAAACCGAGAAGATTATTGCATTTTTTGTATGTTGTTACAGAAAACAGAAGCTCTTTCCCTTACTCAACCCCACCTATTCCTATTGTTCTGAAGTTATTTGCAAATAAAGTGAAAAGCACTTCACCGAAGCATTTAATGTAGGTGCTTATTGGTATGCAGAATGCACAGTACTGAATAAGGTGCAGAAAACATTACTCAATACAAAAATATGCTATGGGAATTATGGTGTCATCTTCAGAATCTGACAAATTGCCCAGTGTATGAAATGTTTAGACACTGGTGACTTACTTGGGATGAACATGAGTGGCAATAAAATCACAGGGTCTCCAAGACAAAGTCTGAATGTTGATTTGATTGCAGAGAAATTCTGGCAGGACCCTTTTCAAGCTGCAGTTGATTTCTTTAGCTAGAATTTGGCATGTAAACAAAGAGAAGATTTTGCCATTTATTTCATTCCATATTTTTGGATTTCTGTGCCATCTCCCTGATGATAACTTTTCTTTTTTCTTCACTCACAAACTGCTCATTTCTGCAGCGGCACCTGGGATGGATGGCAAACTAACAACACAAATGCAAGCGTTAGAAAGAAAACAAACCCACAAAGCCTGTTGCATCCTGTAAGGATGCACAGTGTTCCTTGTATCTTGGCATCTTTAAAGAGAACTCACCCCCTCAACTGTCATTTTTACTCCAAGATGATTCATCTTCTTTCTTCTTTGGAGTAAAGACTACAAAATAAGCCAATCAGTTGCTGTGGTTGTATATGGTGAACTTTCTTCCTATTATAGCTGTAAAGTATAGTGAATTTGAAGCTGACCAGTGTGAAGGGTGTTGAGTTTGCAACACCCGTCACATCAATGCTCAAACATACCCGGGGTGCTTACTTCTTCTACAGTGTCACTTAATGATCTCAGAGCCATCTTCTGATGAATGTGTATGGGAGACAAGGTGCCCATGAAATTTTTTTTCCTACATCCTGCTCAAGAGTTCCTCAGGCATTCTCCATTTTGACTCAAAGTGACAAATTAGTTAGCACTGTATTAAACCTGTCCATTTAAAGAGCTTGTTAAATCCCAGTAATTGGAACAAGACTATGCACAAAATATTCTCTGGACTGGGCCTGGAGTTGCACATCATCAAAAACCCAAAAACCTCTGTCCCTAGTGGTCCTAAAAGATGACTTTCTGTTTTTAAATAAAAATTAAATCTTAAGAGGAACCTGGTCTCAGTTTTATGAATGTAAACTGAGAGATACTTTGCCTAAGGATAATTTTTCTCTTTGTGTTTATAGCAGCTGAATGGAACCAAGAATCTGGTTCTCAAGCTATCTACCACCCTCTTCCTTTTTTAAACAGTTTTCCTCACATTTCATGGATTTAGTCACCTATTTCACATGAGGATATAGTGGGTTTTTGTGCTGTGTTTGTGTGTGTGGTGGGGTTTTTGGTAGTGGGGAGGGGGCTACAGAGGTGGCCCCCTGTGAGAAGATTCTAGCAGTTTCCTTGGCTCCAAGTTGGACTCACCTCTCGCCAAGGCTGAGTCAATTAGTGACGGTGGCTGCACCTCTGTGATAACATATTTAAGAAGGGGAATCTGGGAGGAGGAGTTGGAGTTGTGAGGAGGAGCTGCGAGGAGGACATCTATGTGAACACTAAGGTCAGTGGAAGAAAGGAGGAGAAAGACGGGGAGGTGCACCAGTGAAGAGACTCCCCTGCAGCCTGTGGTGAGAGGGCAGCGCCACCTTCCCTGCCACCCATGGAGGTCCACAGTGGAGCAGATGCCCACCTGCAGCCCATGGAGGACCCCATGCTGGAGCAGGTGGCTGCACCTGAACAAGACCGTGACTCTGTGGGAAGAAGCCCCCGCTGTTGTAGTTTGGCACTGGGAGGATTGCAACATGCAGGGGTGACCCACACTGGAGCAGCACAGGAAAGGCTGTGGCCCATGGGAAGGACTCACACTGGAGAAAGCTCATGGAGGACTGTCTCCTGTGAGAGGGGAATCATGCTGGATGGGACAAGAGAGGAATGTGAAGAGTCCTCCCCCTGAAGAGGAAGGAGCAGGACTGACAGCACCCCCCCATTCCCTGCCCCCTGTGCCACTGGAGAGGAGGAGGTAATCAGGAGCAGAGTTGAGCCCGGGAAGAAGGGTAGGGTGGGGTGAAGGTGTTTCAAGATGTGGTAATGCTTCTCACTGTCCTACTCTGTCTGTTAAGTTTTGTTGTTAGTGTCTGAATTAAATTTATGTTCATTTTTTCTGCCCCTAACGAGTCTGTCTTTTGCCCATGACTATAATGGGTGAGTCATCCCTCTCTGTCCTTATCTTGATTCCTGAGCCTTTTGCTTTATTTTTTCCTTCCCATTCCTGAGGGGGAAGGGGGCACTAAGCAGCTGTGTGGTGCTCGGTTGCCCTGTGAGCTCAAACCATGACAGTTTTCATCGGCCAGAGCAGGGCTTAGCTTTTAGTTTAGTGGTAAAAGCACCAAAATCATCTTTTTGCATCTTTTGAATGAAAACTGCAATTTTAATTTGGGGTGTGCTATTTTTGTTCTGTTTTTCTTTCTTGAAAATATCTTAGACAAAACAAAATGCTTGCATGGGCATCTAGAAATGTTCTTCACTGGCCAGAAATGTACACAAAAAAGTTACTATTTTTTTTAAAGTATGAAGAATGCATCTCAGTCCAATCCATATGCCAAATGCGCAATCCACTCTAGTCTCAATCCAGACAACAATGAATCTTTGCACTACCTTACTGAAATCAGTAAGACAATGTTGGCTCTTACTATTAGACTCCTATTAACATTTTATTGCATGAGAGCCATTAAGACTTTCTTTAATATGCATGCTTATGCTACCCAGTCAGAAAAACCTGCCAGTGTCATTGCAAGCACCGCAACATCCACTGAGCAGCCTTTGGTTCATTTAAACTGAATCACGTTCACAGAATACTCACTCAACAGAGTTGCAAAGCCCCCAAATGTTACCAAACAAAAAATCAGACAGGAAAATAAATCGTACTGCTTTTGCATAGTCACCCACAAAACAAGCTCTGCCTGTCTGAGTTATGTAAGGAAGTCTTTTCAGTTGGACACTGAGGTGTCCAAATGACGGCCAGAAATGTTCTGCTAGATTCCAAGGAGAGAAGTATTTTGGAGCATGAGATAAAAGTTTGAGTGTCACAGGCACCTATGGGTTTCTCACGAACAGAAAAAACATAGGTTTTATCTTACAGCTTTATCAGGTTTTCCTGTGCCTTTGGGATTCTGTAATGTTAGCATGGCTTTATAAAGGACCCAGTGGGATGTCCAATTCTTTCCATTTCACTGGGGGACCACAGTGCTGGGAAGAGAGAATGTAATTACTGGGATTTTATAACTTTATTCCCGTTGAGTGACTTAGAGTCTTTGCCTTAATGTGATTTTGAATTAATATCTTTTGGGGAGTGCAGACAAGAAAGACAGTCTCTTTCTGGAGTAAAAGAATAGATATTAAAGATGAAATGAGAAAGAGCTGAATAAGGATGTAGACTGGGAATATGCTAACAATCATGATGCCCTTTTCGGATTCCTCTTTTAGAAAGGTTACAAACAGGAAAACATGAAAAATACTGTATCTGCTGAAGGAGAGTGATAAATAATGTTGTGACTTATGCCTTCACAATGTTAGTTCTCTTGTGATATTTGTGAGCAAGGCCTGTTTGGGGGAATTGGTTGATGGTCTCAGTTCAATGAATCAGCTTCTTTTGTTTCACAGGTGCAAATTGCTGCAGATTCAAAGTTGAATGACCAGCAGGTTATGGGTCATGAGGTTGAAAAACTCCATTCACTTTAGACATTGTGCTTTCCAAGTGTAAAAAACCAAAACAAAACCACAACTAGATATATCTGTTTGCAAACGTGTTGTGACACTGATTCCACAGAACCTGTTTTGTGGATAAGCAAATTACTTCAGCTTCTACTGCTGTCAGTCTAACACTCTTTCAGAAGCAATACATTTCACTCAAGGAATGTTAGCAGACAGCTGACTCAATCTGTAACCCTAAATGAGGCCATTTAGTTCTCATGAGTGAGAAAAAAATGTTCTCGAATAGCTACACAACTGATTCTGAAAAACAAATGCAATTCAGATTTCAGCCCTGCCTAACGCGAGTGATGCTCTCCAGACCCGATGCAAGGTAGGTACTAACCAGAATTTCTAACATGCCAGTCCAGTGCGTTATCCGTCAGCACGGCAAAACACAAGTTCTTCACAGAGGCTGACAGAGGGTGAAAAAAGTTTGTTTTTCAATTCGCATTCTTTCAGATATCTGAAATTATAGCAATGTTGGACACATTTTACTAGTTTTCAGGAACGTAGGAGTCCTACCTGGTTTGCATGAGTTCCTTCACAGACAGTCAAGCACATGTTTTCTGGCACTTATTCCAGGTGGCATTGTCAATACAGGGTCCCTGTTGTTTCATGTACAGCATGCAACTGTGTCACAGGGTACACGGTAACACATACACTGCGTTTTGCTTCCAGAAGTGTGTAAGACTACTCACAGTTATAAAGCTTCTTCTCAAGAGATTATATTTCAGCCAGAGTATCACATCTTAAGCATTGTGTTATTTAAAACTATAATGCTCCACAGTTGACAAACATACAGATATTAACCTTAATAAGGATTGATCGCATGGGTGATTATCAGTTGCAACTGTGCTATGTCATGTATTACAATAACAGCAATGCCAGCCATTTTATGTTCTGATTCTCTTCCCAAACTGTTCATGCCATAAGTTAATGATTTGATAAAGTTCAGATTGCTGATATAATCAGATCACAGCTGCTCTGGTAATGAGTGCTATAGAGATGTCTATAAGTAGGTTATCTAATTAAGTATTAACATATCCATTGCAATATCCATCATTATGCTCTAATGCTGTCCTTCCCAAATACCCATTTTGGGAATCCTTATTAGTATAATTTGCTCTGGGGCTCACCTGCAAAATGAAATACACTGACACTTACCTAGCAGGAATCCCAGTGGAATATTTGCAGGTTCTGCTGCTACCACTGCATGGGGAAAAGCTGGCAGGAAGCTAACTCCACAGCAGGGGCTCCACTGCAGGTGCTCCCACTGCTGCCTTGCCAGGCAGAAGTGTTCATCAATTGTGAGTTTGTTCCTCCAAAATCAGGCTCATTTTTATTCATCAACTTTTTAAATTTCACATTTGGGTAATACACTGGTGGCTTTGGAGCCTTTTTCTTCAGGTTTAGGAATCTTTGGGGCTTAGGTGGGCCACAATTTGTGGTTTGGGGTTGTTTCCCCTCACTCCTCCCAATTAACTATGCAAGTTAAAAATATACTATTTTTAGGTGAAAGCTAATATTCTGACACCAGGTCAATGACCACTGGATTTTACAGAACACAACAAGGTCAGGAGAGGGCACACGCAGGAGTAAAATATAATTCAGAGCACTACAGGAACCAGAATATGAACAATAATGGTGGGACAAGCTGAGGCAGAAAGAAAGTGGATACAGGAATGCCATGGCACTCTGATCTGAGATTTTCTGAGGACAAAGGAACATGACAGCCTCAGTCAGACCATCTCATGTGGAAAGAGTTTTCAAATGGAACGAATTTTAGGTTTTATAGTGACTTCATAAAGAAATATCTTGGAGATTTGGATCTTGACTGAATAAAAAATGTCATACCAGTGTCTAGGACAAGAGCTACCATGGATGTCTGAACGTATCATGAAACTTTATAAGACTGAATTCCTTAAAGGAGTCTTGCACCCTAACTGAAATATAAAGATTGGTTATTAAAGCCATAAGTGAGCCCATCCATAAGTTTCTATAAAAGAGGTAACTGGACAGTGTCATTACTGGAGACATTAGGCAGTGTGAGGTATGAAACCTGGGTTCTGCCATATGCAAGTGGTACAAAACACAGAAGACATTACATTTCCCTTTTTCAGCAGTAAACTTCACTGGATTAGAGAAAGCACTGCTATATTTTTTTCTTAATTATTTTTCCTTTTGTATATTTTCCTGTCTTCATCAGCTTTACCAGGTTGGTTGCCAACAAGGATTTAAAGAACAGTACACAAAGTCTCACAAGCAGAATCTGTCAACAAAGTACACCAGGCAGCATTATGCCACAGCACAAGACAACAAATGTCATTGATATGTATGGGTGATATATAAATAGAGACTAAGAGATCTAGGTAGTGTTTAGTATCTTGGAAATGCGGAGTAAGGAAGGTCAGAAAATAGGGAGGTAGTCTCTGAGCCTAAATATGGGACAGAGCTGTCGCCACCTTCCAAATCCAGAAGAAGATAAATAATTGAGAATACAACAGATTAATTTTCTTTTAGGGAAAGCTGGTCTGCAAGGCGTTTTTTAAAATAGAGATTTGCTCTTTGCAGTGTTTCTGAAAATTTGGTGGCAGAGCATAATAAGATTTGATATGGAAAGACGTTCCTTGGCTAATTCATATTCTCTGCCTTCTGATCTACCACCCAAATGGCCTGGTTTATCTGCATTTTTGTTGCATGTTAAATAATGAATATAGTCAGTGTTTAGCAATACAAAATAGCATTGAAACCCTGGAGATTGGTGAATAATACATTAAGAAATGTAATTTCATTAGTAGTATGTTTCCTTTTTATTATATAAAATGCTCAGTAGCTGGATGAAGAATAGAAGAGTGCATGACTTTCTTACTAATAAATTCAGTGGAATGAAGGGAGAAGCTAGAGTAAAATAAATGACTGTTTCTGCAATTGCAGTGACTGTTTTCTTGCATCAGAAGAATCTCTTAAAAATGAATGTGCTTAGCCATAGCTATCCCCAGAAAGCAACTCAAAGTCACCAAGTTAAGCAAAATGGGACCTCTGTAGATCATCAGTAAGAAATCATTGAGACAACTACACTTGGAGAATTTAAAAAGGAATCTGTATTTATGTGAACAGCAGTAACATCTAAAGGCATTATACCTATGACAAAAAGTTACAAAAATGAATTCAGAAACATAGATGCAATTGTGGATTGCATAGATGTTCTGAGGAAGAAATGATTTTGTCAGAAGGAAGTTCCACAATTGGATTAGGCAACATTTTCTTTGGAAGCATTAGATGAAAACAAGAGTGAAGCAGAACAGCAGTTAGAAGCTTCAATTGTCCATATAGACAAGAAATCAGTTCTTAGTCACACTCCAAATATATGTTCTTGGGATAATTTAATGTCTTAAAAAGCATAATACTTATCATTAAGCACTCCCAGAAAAGTATTTATTCATCATCCCAGGTATTGTTGACTTCATCTACCTCAAGGTTTGGTTTACCTTCTGCCATTGTAGCATCTTAGAGCTGTTCTGGCCCAATGTGCCCAGTGTGCAACCATCTCAGCCTACTGAGAAGGTACAGAACATCTTCCATCCATCCTTTCATCTTAGAAGGATGAAAAAGAAAATCTGCATCTAAGAGATTTGTGGCACTGGGTTCCTTTAAGTATTTTATAAAGAGGGGACTCTTTTTAATTCTCTGCAGAATTTTCACTCAAATTCAGCTTATGAAGAGTCATATATTTCATTTTAAGGTCCTGTACACTTTACACATTGTATATGATCTGGTTTTATTGTTGCTTTTGTGTTTCTTTCCATTCTCCAAGGAAATCGTGGCTGGAGAAGACTTTAGGTACAAAAATGTGTGACTAAGAGAAAAAAATCTTTTCCCACCATGGTCAGGTGGCATCTAACAGAGTTCTCTTAAAAGTTAAGACAGAGTTAGGGTGACTGATGTACTGCAGATGCTGTGATGTTAGAAAAGGAATCTGTGTGTAAGGGAACTACAGAAGTGGGATTCACCTTTGCATTTCAGTCACTCAGCTTAAGATGTCTTACAGCCTAAGTGCCTGTAAGTGAGGTCAATGTCCAAGCTCCCATGACAGCCAGAGGAGGACCTAGTCAATATAGCTGATGGAGGTTGCAGAGATATTCAGTTCACACTAAAATAGATACTGACACCTGCCCAGCTGAATGGTTTCCCCATTCCTTTGACTGCACTGACTAGAAGGGGATAGCTTGCTTACATGCTTTGTACCTCCAGTGTAGACACCTGATGTTAGGGAGAGCTAAATTTCTTTGACTTAAGCTTTGACTTATGATGATGTGGCAATCTGGTTGCATTTGATGTGCTGTTTGTTATCTCAGCCGTACCTGGCATCACAAGACCTTTTCCTCTCTTTTTCACTTAGTGAGAAAATGGTACATTCAAGGAAATGTTAATGTTTTATTTTCCACTTATGCCAATCAGTATGTTCATTGTACTGCCATACTGGACATTTACATGACTTACATCTGTACCTGTGCATTTATATCAGTACCAGACTGTCTCCCTGTACTAATCTTCTAATATAAACTATACTATCTTCATCAGACATCAAAGTTTTTCAAGTGTTAAAGGTGTAAAGGATGAAAACTACTATGCAAATAATGTTTACTGAGGGGAAAACCAGGGCCAGATACTCTACCATCCAATAACTGTCACTGCATACAATATACAGATGTTTTCATCTGCTTTGTTACTTCTAGCTAAATTGGTATTATTTAGGCTATTACAAGTCCAGCATGGATATGATTTCTAATAACAAGACACAGGTGTTCCCTTTAATTCCCTCTTTCACCATTTGCTTGACAACACATTTTACTTCAGCTGTTGGGTGTTATTGCTTTAGGCAGCCTAATGCTATAAAGTGAACATAATGTATAAATTATATTTTGGACCCACTGAAGCAAACAGCCTTTTAAGATGTGCCATTTAAATAACAAATTAATAAAATATGTATTTCCTGATTTCTCTTTTTTTATTACGCAACTTGATCCTGGAACACTAAATTCTTATTTTCTCTGACAGTACTCTGTGTATGTAACTGTCAGTATAACTCTGACAGTTACATACAGACTGCTGTGTAACTAATGAAGCACTGCAATTTTTTATTATTATTTTGAAGCCAAACTGAAACCAAGACGCAATTCAAGCCCCTTCTTAACTATCCTGAACTCTGGAGACTTGTCAACTGTTTAAATAATGGAGACAAAAAAATTGTCACAGAAAGGGTGGTTAGACAGTGGAATAGGCTGCCCAAGGAGGTGGTGGAGTCACCATCCCTGGATGTGTTTAAGGGTCGTTTAGACGAGATGCTGGGGTATATGGTGTAGGGGAGAACTTTGTAGAGTAGGGCTGATGGTTGGGCTCGATGATCCAAAGGGTCTTTTCCAACCTGAATGATTCTATGATTCTATGAAATAGAGATATTAACAGAAGCCAAGAGGGCAAACAGTCTCTGAGTTCTTAACTAGATCTCAAAAAAAAAAAGAACCACCATATAGGAAGTGGCAAACAGACTGCTTTGATCTTTTTTCTGAACAGAATAACAGAAGCCTTTCTGTTCACAACAGAGTCATTTAAAGCCCATTCCCACTACAGCCACTGCTCTCTTCCATGCAGCTCATTCACTCCATGGTCATTCCTGCCACAATCTTACTGAACAAATTGCTTGAAGCTAATTGGTTGACAAACTGCAGTTGCTTCATTTACAAGTAACAGCATAATATTCCATCATTTGGAGAAGACTTTGCCTAAACTGAGCCAAGAATTCAATATGAGAGATAAAACTAGGGGAAAAATAAAACAAATTATTTCTTCTATTTCCTTAACCTGCCAATTTTAAATACAGGTAGAAAGCGTTGGCAGTCTTCTTTTAAAGGGTCATTAAAAATAAGAAAACGAAAACTAACAGGAGATGTTGAAAAACTGAATGTGGGAAGTTGATGGTAAAACTGCCATTCCTTAGAGTATAATAAAGGTTCTGTTGTGGAGGTACAGAGCAGAGCCAAATCTTACACTGTTTCAAGAAAAAATAAACTTCAGTCAGTTTCCTTCTCAGAATCACTTGCCTCCTTTCCTCTACATTTTTTAATCATTACCATGCTCAAAACAGATCTCAAACACAGCTGTATGGAGACAGCTCCACTTATAAAAGGCAATCCATCCTTGGAGCATCAGAGCCTCAGTTTCTTTCTAGCGTAAACCAAAGGTCATCTCTAGCAAATGCAACCATTTTCTGAGACTTACTTTTAGTTCATCATGATGGATAAAATGTAAATATGCCCTTCTGTCACATAAAAAGGATCAGAAGATATCATAATCTTAGAACAGGGCTCATATTCAGCTGTAAAAATGGAAGAAATGTAAGCTGCATTGTTAAATCTGTAATGATAGCACTATTTCCTTCTGTGATATCTCTGCATATTTGAAAAATAATGCAACATTTCTTCAAAATTCAAGGGACTACTGCATATATGAAGGTAATAATAAATTCTCAGGTATCCATAATATCTGGCACAAGGTCTGAAATATCCATTAAATACCTTACCTGAAACTGCTTCCTGGCAAAGAAGTGAATATTCCTATTAACTAGCACTGACTGTACAATAAGCACTATTAAAGGGAGATTATCAAATTAAAATTGAATCAGTTTCATGAGATGAGTTTAAAGTAGTTTCAAGGACTACATCTGCCCATTAATTACCTTGGCAGTGGGCCTGATCTAGTGGAGAACTTTACAGAAATGTTATTTTTTAAAGCATACAAATAATATAATTTTCCTCAGCTTTTTTCACACTTACATTTAGAGCCATGTTTAGAAATACCGCTGGATCAGGGACAGATAGTAAAGAGAGGAAGGCAGAAGAATTTTCCCCTTGAGAATGATTTTTCTCTTTGTTTTCAACAAGATCTCTACAACTAAAGGTGACACTGACTAGCTGGGGAAACCCACCATATGCGAAATGCTGTCAAACATGCTAAAATAAACAGAACAACAGGTGAAATATGTCAACCTTATTACCTTACAGTTATTGTAACTTTAAGTATGCCTTGAAACAACAAAAATACTTTCAGATGCCAGTAAGATTTCAAGTTGATGATGTTATCTTATAAAAGCAACATTTAAATCTATCAACATATCAGTCATGTCAGTAACACAGTACTCCCACCTGTTTAACGTAACACTGTTAAACTTTTGGTAATCATATCAATAATCTTAATGGACATATGTGTGCATGTTTGTATATAATACATGCGTACATGCACACGCATGCACATGTGCATAAGAAAACATCTGCACTAAAGTCCATTAGGATTAGTTATAGCGTTACCAACAGCTACCATGCCTGAATTCCTTCTCAAATGCTGCAGGTGTGTCCTGGCTCTTGCAGGTGACCAGCACAACGTGAGCCTGCATGTTGGTGCAGCTGCAGTTACACACCTCATGCCCTCCCCAGGAAATCACACTTGGAGCCACCGAGTTCCTCAGAAAAAACTCCCCTGAGACCATGTTTCCCCATCCTTGTGTTTTTAGCTGGAGGTCCTTCCTTTATTTCTGCCACTCACTGACTTCTTTGTGTAATCTTTGATACCCTACTGTGGATTTTCTTTATTTATGTTATTCCATGAAGTGTGAAGAATTCATTGTTTTCCAGGAGATGAATTCCTACCCAGCTGTGTTTTTATTTTCATTAGGACTGAGGGAGAGTCTCCAGCTGCAGGGGGAGCTGAAAAGTAAATCAAGAAATAATATTTCAGCAGAAATGTATCTTGGAGGTACCATTCCACCTATGTGGTGGCCACAATGGTGTAACCACAGATACTGTGGCAACTTTTACTTGTTACGTCCCAATACTCTCTGCTAGAAAGAATATTCAGGCTTACTTCATGGGTTCAGTGTTGCTTTTGCTTTATCCCCACTCTTTTGCTTGTAAAGTTTCACGGATTTAAAATTACTACTGTTGTGCACAAGCTTCTCAAGAGAAGATTTAAACACTTCTATGCATTTGCCACACCATGTTTCCTGGCTTTATGTGATTCAATATGAACCACAGCTAAACGCAGCAGACTAAAATCTCAGCTGGTGTCAATCATATCAGGTCCTTTAAAATCAATGGAGCTGGGCTGATTTGTCTCTGCACCCAGATTTTTACTGATACAGGAAAATGGTGGTTTTATAAATATGCAAAATATGTAAATGAGCAAGCTTGCTTTGCTTAATTTTGATGCCACATGAACACTGGTTACAAAGACAGCTGGGGCTACTGTTCCAGATGTCATAACACAGGATCCAATCAAAGTATTATTTCAGCTAAAATTTGCAAAATATTCTTTAGAAGTTGGTGAGTGACATATTCTCCCCCCCCAACAGATTGCAGAAGTTTGCCATTCAATGAGTAGAAATATGAGTGTCAATACACATATGTTAGAAGAAACTGTCTTTAGACTTGTTTAATGTCCACTGTGGACATTAACAATGTGGACTTGGCAATTTTTTTGCCTTGGTCTTCACCATCAAGTGCTCTAGACATGCTGCCCAATTCACAGAATCCAAAGTCAGGGACTGGCAGAATGAAGAACTGCCCACCATAGAAGAGGATCAGGTTCAAAACCACCCAAGGAACCTGAATGTGCACAAGTCTGTTGGACCTGATGAGCTGCATCTGAGGATCCTGAGGGAACTGGCAGATAAAGTTGCTAAGCCACTATCCATCATATTTGAAAAGTTGAAGCAGACTGGTGAAGTTCCCAGTGACTGGAAAAGGGGAAACATAACCCTCATTTTATAAAAGGGAAAAAAGGAAGATGTGGGGTATTACAAGCCAGTCAGTCTCACATTTATGACTGGCAAGATCATGGAGTGGATTCTCCTGGAAACTATGCTAGGACACATGGAAAAATAAGGAGGTGACTGGTCGCAGCCAACATGGCTTCATTAAGGTCAAATTGTGCCTGAAAAATTTGGTGGCCTTCTATGACAGGGTTACAGCATTGGTGGATAAGGGAAGAGAAACTGACGTCATCTGCCTGGACTTGTGCAAAGCATTTGATACTGTCCCACATGACATTCTTGTTTCTAAGATAGAGAGACATGAATTTAATGGTTGGGCCACTCAGTGGATAAGGAATTGGATGGATGGTCATACTCAAAGAGTTGCAGTCAACAGCTCAATGTCCAAGTGGAGACGAGTGACAAGCAGTGTCACTCAGAGGTCAGTATTGGGACCGGAGCTGTTTAACATCTTTGTCAGTGACATTGACAGTGGGACTGAGTGCACCCTCAGCAAGTTTGTGGATGACACCAAGTGGTGTGGTTCATACTCGAGAGGGAAGGAATGCCATCCAGAGGGACCAGGGCAGGCTTGACAGTGTGCCCATTCAAACCTCCTGAAGTTCAACATGGCCAAGTGCAAGGTTCTGCATGTGGGTTGGGGCAATCCCAAACACAAATACAGGCTGGGTTGAAAATGGATTGAGAGCAGCCCTGTGGAGAAGGACTTGGGGGTAGCAGTGGATGGAAAACTGACTATGAGCCAGCAATGTGTGCTCGCAGCCCAGAAAGCCTGGGCTGCATCAAGAGAAGTGTGGCCAGCAGGTCGAGGGAGGTGATTGTCCTGCTCTTGTGAGAGACCCCACCTAGAGCACTGTGTCCAGCTCTGGGACCCCCAACATAAGAAAGACATGTTGCTGCCTGAGCAGGTCCTGAGGAGGCCATGAAGATGATCAGGGGGCTGGAGCACCTCCTTTATGAGGACAGGCTGAGAGAGTTGGGGTGGTTCAGCCTGGAGAAGAGAAGGGTCCAGGGAGACCTTATAGAGGCCTTCCAGTACTTCAAGGGGGCCTACAGGGAAGATGGGGAGGGACTCTTTATCAGGGAGTGTAGTGATAGGAGGAGGTGTAATGGTTTTAAATTGAAAGAGGGTAGATTTAGATTAGATATAAGGTGGAAATTCTTTACTGTGAGGGTGGTGAGACACCAGAACAGGTTGACCAGAGAAGCTGTGGATGCCCCCTCCCTGGCAGTGTTCAAGGCCAGGTTGGATGGGGCTTTGAGCAACCTGATCTAGTGGAAGGTGTCCCTGCCCATGACACGGGAGCTGGACTAGATGACTTTTAAGGTTCCTTCCAACCCAACCCATTCTATGATTCTATGACATCAAGGCTTCCTCTGCACTATGGGAGCTCCCATACTGAAACTGTCATGTCTGACCATGAATCTAGGGACAGAAGATCTGGCTGTGCACTGCTCTCCCTCTCTCTTTCTCCTCATTTCCCTCTATTCCTCTCCACAGAAAGAGAAAGAGGCAGAGAGTGCTTCAGAAAGATTTCACTGCATGCTCTAATTGGCGACCAATCCTGATGACCACTCACTGTGTCTCAGGTATCATGTTAGGTGAGTTTATCTGCCTACTGAGTACAGATCTGGCCTTACAAAATAACCACTGGGCTCAAGATCCAAAGACCTGCTCTGCCACTCCCAAGGTCAAAACCCTAATATGTGAAAACTTTCTACAGGAGGAAGAATGGTACAGTCACAAATGCATAAAAATTAGGAAGCTTTAGTGAGGTTCTGTAAGAGCCACTCTTTGGCTCTGCCATTTGCTTAGGTGGAGAAAGACACATTAAATTTGTACTTCTATTCCTAAATAACTATGTCCTGCTTTTCAAAAATGCTGGGTCCTTCCAACTTCTATGATCATCAGAGTTGACAGCTTTTCAATTCCTCTGAAAACCAAGTCATATTTACTTTGTCTTATAAAACTACTTTCATTTTCCTCCTAACCTTAGACACCAAAGTTGGATAAATGGTGCCTTACCTGTTATTTGTAGTTTAATTATATTATTTTTTAGATATATTTTCTTACTTACTGTATGTGTTTTTGAAGGTATAATTCACCAATACAGAATAAGAAATAAAAATTGTTTAATTTAGAAAAATTAAAAAAGGGAACATTCTTGTTTTAACAGACTGTGATCATTTTACATAAACATTTAATTAGAAGATTAAAGTATGAATTCAAGGATTTTTTTATATATTTATATACACATGCTTAACATACGTAGGTAATGAGAATTTAACAGTTTATTTTTGTGAAGATATCTTCAGTGCCATCTGATATCAATATTTCAGTAGTTATGCTCATAAAATATACAGAGCAGACTTTCAAATCTAAACATCCACTCCAAATAGAGGAGGACAAACTATTTTTTGTTTCTTTACCCTTTACTGAACAGAAAAACATGTTTGTTCTCATATTTGAGTGACTTAGAAAATTTGATGAGTGGTTAATATTCATAATTTCTATCAAGTTAATCTGTTTGGAAATGATAGGAAATTACTGTTTGGCTTCTAGTTTTTGTATCACAGAATCATAGAATGGTTTGAACGAAGGAACCTTTAATGGCCATCTAGTCCAACCCCCCTGTAATGAGCAGGGATGTAACTAGATCAGGTTGCTCAGAGCCCCATCCAACCTGAACTTGAATGTTTCCAGGGATGAGGCATCTACCACCTCTCTGGACAATCTGTTCCAGTGTATCACCATGTAAAAATTTTTTTCCTTATATCTAGTCTGAATCTATCCTCTTTTAGTTTAAAACAATTACCCCTTGTCCCATTGAAACAGGCTCTACTAAATTGTCTGTCCCCAGCCCTCTGGGGTCATTTATCTGAGTAATTCCTTTCATGATTTCATTGTGTATCTACTATTACTTACTAGAAGGTTTGTTTTAACAGAGTCATGATGACCATGATGTATTTCCTTTTCTGAGGAATACGTTTCACATTCTGCCATCCCTGTTCAGGCAATCTGTTTTGCAAGTAGCACTAATAATTTAACTAAGAGCGGTAGAATTTTACTATAATAATTTACTATTCTTCATCAAAAAGACAGATGCCAAAAAAAAAAAAAAAAAAAAAGACAAGCAGACTCAATTTGCCCCTGATTTTCTTTCCTTCCGAGAAGTGGGATTTGACCTGAGTGAGGGTAGTGGACAAAGACATTATCTAACAATCAGGCAGTCCCATTGACCTTCAAGTGGAGGAAAGAAAGCATGTTTTAACTTCAAGTGCAACCCACTCACTAGTCTAACAGAGAAAGAGGCTATATACACAGCAGCTCCCCAGAACACATGATTTCCTCCCACTACTTTAATCAAGATAAAGTGGGACAAACAATGTTAACTGCCACCTACAGTAGAAATAGATGTTTCATAGGAGGAAGGAATAACAGGATGGCAATACTACGTTACTTGCCTTTTCTCCCAGCAAAGAATGGCAGAAAATGATAAAGTGAGACCAAAAGTGTTTCACACTGATACTGTAAAAATAGTTTTATCTTGAAGTTAAGAAAAATTATCTTCACTATTCTTCTGACTGAAATGTACAGCTTCCAGTTTTATTAACCTTAAGAAACGCACTAGAAAGAAACCTGTAAATAGCACAGTGGTTTTCAACACAGGACAACTGCAAAGAATAGCCCTCTCAAAACACTTGTACAAAATGATCAGTGAGGAGAGTAGGACTAGTTTTCTGGAAAGAGAATCTATTGCCAGTTGACTAGATGAAATTCAAAGAAGTAAAGTCCACAGTATATCTATGGATAATAGCAATTGCTTCTGATTTCTTTACTTTGACAATCTATACAGCATCTGGTGCACAGAAAAGTGATACTGATTTGAACTCTCATGTGATTTCTGGTGTTTGAAACTAAGAGCAGAATCCAGCACTTGAGAGTATGGTAATTCTTGAGAAGTCCACAAGAATTAAAATAGTCAAACTTCTCAAAGTGAAAGTATATGTATACAATAGGAAAATAATAATATTCATAGCTTGCAGAGTGAATGGGGAAACATTGATTTAATGATGATGCCAATGGTATACACAGTGGAAGAACAGAAATCAGAGAATCTGTTACTGACTTTAGGATGTCCTACTTGTCACACAGGTCACATTGATATTTATTTGGATAGGTGCAATAATGATCAATTACCGGATGGAAAGAAACAAACAGGATAGAGGGCATAAAATCTTAATTAAAGAGGGATGGTATCATAGCAGAAAGGAACCAGAGGGGTGGGTAAGGAACTACTCCATGAATATAAAATAAACCCAGTGTCAAAGGACATTATGTTGGAAAAATAATTTTTGTAAAACAGCTTATTCACCATGTGAAAGCTACTTTCCAAAATACTCTTCAGTTGCAAACAGAGGGTTTGCAGTCAAGGTCAAGAGAGAAGAATACAGTGGCAAAGAAAATAACATAAACAAAAACGTTAAAAAAATAGAGCTGGAGATAAGGCTGGAGGTGTAGCTGATGAAATATGTAAAGGAAAGGGAATACCTGGAGGATTCAGTGTCTGATAAAACCCACATAAGAGGAAGAAAACGTGCGAAGGATGGGGGTGTAACAAGACAAAAAGAAAATAATGTTATAAGGGAGAAAAGCCCTGGTTATAATTCAGCTCAAGGTTACAATTTAGATAACTATTTATACATATTTATAGTTTTATAATATTTGCCACAGTATAATATATTTACAGTGGGCCACAGTTTGGCTTAAATCCTAATTTGTTAAGTGTGCACACTGATTGCTAAACTCTTAAGCATCTATTTTGAAATCTCTGGAGTTGTCAAGGCAAACCTGTCATCCATGTCAAGCTCTGATGCACATGGTGGATGGAAAGTCTCAGCTCTCATCTATGCTTTCCCAACAGAGAGGAGGACATGGCTACAGGAGCAATTTCAATCCTTTCCATTCATGGGAGATGACTGTTATTTACCTGTTCTCTAAGCTGAGACAATTGCTGAAACAGAACGGCCTTCCAGGCACAGAGCAGACGAAGAGGACAAGTGTTGTCACACTCCTGTCCCAGCTGGGAACTAATTTTACAGCATCCAGGCTGACACCGAGACCTGTCATGCAAAGGCTTGGTTCCCACACTGCTCCTGAGAACTAACCAGCAACCTTGGCGATCAAGAATAAAGGCTAAACCCAAATGCTTAAATGAAGCCATCTGGAACCAGAAAGCTACGCAGGTCTGAGCTGAAAAGTGGCAGTTACAAATGGTTGCCACAACCTGGAGAATCTGCTGCCATCTGCCTCCCTGCTGACTTTGGATGTGTTTCCAATTGGTAGGGCCACAGCCCACAGCTGAACCTTTGCTCAAACGCAGGATATAAACAGAGCCACATATCAGGATAATGAAACAAATTTAGTCCTCCTGTCCAGAGACAGCTTGGGAGTGAAGGTTCCCAAGAATATGTAAGAAGTTCAACCTGCACCTCGGTAAGGACCAGTGCAATCACATCTTGCAGTATTGAAGGTTATCTGATACTGTTTCCTTTTCCTGCAGTGGACAAGATGACAGCACATTGTAATTCTGCCTTTTAAGGTGCTAGTATTGAACCTGAGCCTTCATATCTTGCAAATAGCACAGGCTCTGTGAATAGTACAGGTCAAAATTGTAAGCTTTATTGCAAAGAGCTGGACGCTCAGAGGGATTTAGATCAAATAAGACAGTGTCTCTTCCTTAGCAATGTACCCTGCATTAGCATTTATTTCAGGAGCACTATTTTTCAAACTTATGAATGCAGAAGAAAATACATAAATATATAACAATTATGAATGTTTCTGAAATTATGTTATCTGATTACCTAAACACAGTTACCTATTTGCTTTTTTTTCTTATCTTGTTTCTCTTTGGATTGCTTAACAAAGGCCCTGCAAGGAACAGCTGAATTTTTACTATAATATTTAATGACATTTCAAACATTTGTCTTCTAGATGCATTGAAAAGTGACTGTTATGAAGCCAACTGCATATTTTTCAACAATTTTAATCTTTTATTCCCTTTAATAATGAGTAGAGGACTGAAAATGCTGTTTTGTGTTGCACCTAGAGCATTCACAAAGCTTTACAGAAGCCTGTACACAAGCGATTATTGAGTATTTCCAAATATATGATAATTCAGTGTCTACAGTCTCCCACAGAGCCTTGTCTCTGTCTTGCTCTTCCTTTCAACATGAAAAAAATCCTGCTGCTTCTCAGCAAATAATCCAAATACAATCACTGTTTATTATGATACAACTTTGTGCTAAAAAGGATAAGCAAAGACTGAAAGTTTTACATGCTTCCCACTCAGAGGCAAATGCAACAAGATGTTCAACATGACACAAGATCACACATTACTGTATGGATTACGTTGCTTTAATATCCAAATGTATTTGCAAATGCCTTTTACATAAGTAATTTTAATATCCTATGCAAGGTTTTTAAATAACAAATGCCTTGTTCAAATCTCCTATATCATTACTGGTGCTGAAATAAGTGATTTTTTGAAGTACTGAGGATGATGTCATTTATTTACATGCTCTGGGCATTCTGGACTTCTGGGCATACATTTAAGTTGGTGTTTGTTTAAACCTTAGTGTCATAAATTAAATTCAAATTATTTATGCAATCTGACATTCATAAATAACAAATTGTTCCTCTGATTCAAATATCCATGTTTGCCCAGTCACCAACGCTAAATGCATATTTAAAATATCTTTTAAACTAATCTGCACTGCATGGAGATATCTTTCTAGCCTAGTTGACTCCCTAATCATCTTACTTTTTTAAGTCCAACATGCAGTTTGTGTACATAACATTGCAAGAACTGACTCTCTGAACAAGAAATATGTGTACCTCACTAGATAACACAGGGTTTTTTAAAGTAGCAAGGTGATTTTTCCGAAGAAAGGTTATTAACTAGTCCTTTCGAAGGGGGTGGGGGGGAGGAATTTGAATAAAGACATTTCCCATTTGACTAAACTCTTGAAAAGGTTTAGCTGAACTGAAAGAGAAGTTGTTCTACCTTTTCATTCAAGCAAAGGTCATATCAAAGACAACAAGTGTTTATTTTTCTAATGCTTTCTTTGTGAATAGAGATGCATACCTCGCATGCCTCACATTCTGGACGGTACACTTTCCCAAATCCTATTTCCAAACTTGTGTTTGCTATGAAACTCCCAACTTCATATTCTTCTGCATCAATCTAGGTTATATTCTGTGGTACAGATCCTGTTTGGAAACAGGAAGGCCCTACATTTTATCACCAGGCTTACCCTGGAGACAAGGTTCCTGGAGATCACGCCCTCTATGATTTAAAGATCTATTTTACATTATGAAATTAAAAGCAGTAGGAAGGGATTTTCTCTTTCATGGGCCCTGGACACAGCTGGTAAGATTCACTTAGCCTGGATGGGAAACAATCTCCCTGAATTAGAAACAATCTGAGGCATAGGCTTTGTGTTGCAGAGACTTGGTTTGTCCTGGTATAGTTATGCAGGCAAAGCAAGATAGAGGTTTGTCCCTTCACACATACAGTTTGTGAAAGGAAAATCTGCATTTGTACAGCACCCAGCACATGGGGTCTGTAGTCTAGGACTGAGGGCTTATATATATTACAAAATTACAGATTATTATTATCAGTATTATTAATAATATCAGACAGCCCACATAGGTCACATACTTTCTACTAAATTACAGACTGTTAAATTATTCTGTGAGGTTCTATCAGTTTCCTTGAGCACAGGATGAAAATACTACAAAAATTACTTCAAGACAAGACTCCCTCACTGAAGCTATTCTGTGCTGTCTTATTTGGGTGCTCAAAGTGTGGCCACAATATTTAATAAGTGAGTGTGATCAGGCTACGTTTTCACATAAGTGCATTAGAGTAGTTCTGTTCAGTTCTTTCCCCTTTTATTGATAGCATTTTAAACACAGAAAGGGCCATTGCAGTCATCTCTATTTTAAAGACTAGCAAAACACAGCCAATGTCTTGGAATGAACTCCTACTTCAAGTCAAATAACTAGGTTAAAGCAGAGCTTTTTGAATAAGCTATTTTGAAAAATATCCAATTTAATATTCAAAATTTCAAGTGCTAGGGAGGCCATCATAACCTTTGAATAGCTGTTTCTATGGATAATTACCCTCGCAATTAAAAATGTGTGTAGTGAATAGAGCCTGAATTTGCCTAGTTTCAGCTTACAGCCAGAGGATCTTCGTGTATCTTAGCCAATTAAAAGCAAGCCTCTTTGATCATCTAACTGCTGTTCCACATATATGTGTGTAAAAGCCATGATTAAATCACCTTTTACACTTTTTTTCTTAAAGAAATAGACTTAACTCCTTCAGTCTCTTCCTATGGGGTATGTTTTAATTACTTCTAAATATTATGATGACATTCGTCTGAGTCTTCATCATTGTTTCAATATCTTTCTTGGACTGTTGACATATGGACACTGGGAACACTTTTTCAATTCAAAATAAGCTGTGGCCAAATCTTTTTCAGACTGAACTAAATACAACCCAGTTACACCCACTTGAAACTGAGCAATTTTATTCTTTCATTTTATGATCAATTCATGTTTATTTGTCAATACTCAAACCTTTTTCATCCAGTGCAACCTTTCTGAGTCAGGAAGTTACTATCTGCTATTCTTTAGAAATAAAATACTTATTACTGCACTTTTCATATATTTCAAAGGAGTCCCTTATGCTCCTTCTTTATTTTCCCTGTATTTTACAGATAACTATTTGAAAAGCCATGTCCCTAGCACTATACCTGTGGTATCATAAACCTTCTATTGTAGAGAGATCTGACGCTGTTCTTCTAAGGCCACTGATGCAAATTTTACAGATAGGACAATTCATAATTAATCAATAATAATTCAGTGTTTTTAGCTTGGGTTGATGTAGAAGAAACAAAACAACGAGCCAGAAAGTCAGTGGAAACAAGCTTTATGCTAAGATCCTTCCCCTCAAATCACCAAGCTGATGGTTCTCAAAACACCCCAACATGCTGCTCATGCTACCAAACTGCTCTGGAAAAAAAACCCTACTCTGAGACTGTTGTTTGTAAACACACAAATGTTTTCAAAATAAGGAGAAAGAGGACTTCCCAAAACTATCAGGTCAGCTTGCAAAGCCTAGTAAAACAAGTGCAGATCAGAAGTCTAGGCATGCCTGTACCCTAGATAGCCTGGAGTTCCCTGAAGTGAGGTTTATGTATTCTAGAAAAAAACCACCTCTGCCTCAAGATAGTAATTTAGAGCAATTTCTGAGGTGTCTGCTTTCTATTTATATGAAAAGTAATTAGAAGATCCAGATTCCCACATAATGAACATTTCAGAGTCCAAATTTTTAGAAACTGCTGACTTGTTTCAGAATTCAGGGAATCCCACTTCTGTGGTGTCTCAGACTGAACTGCACAAATCTCTAGCTGCTTTTAAAACTCTTAGCCTTAATGGCATCTATGTAATATGCAAAAGTGAATCTTACTTTAGTGATTGCAATGACAGAGTAACAGCCTGCATTAGAGAGATTCAGGCTTCTCTCAAAAATTAGAATAATTCCATTTTTAGCAAAACATCAGTCTACATAATTCAATCATCTTTTTATCAATCAGTTTATTGTAAATATTGTATTAGTCTCAAATCTTGAGCATATTAGCCTCAAAAAGAACCATTGCTTTTATTTAAAATAAGAAAGATTTAGACTTAGCAATCTTTTTTTATTTTTCTTTTTAAAAAATTAAATGAAATAAATTTTATCTTGAATTCCTACTAATGCTGCCATAACAATGACCATGACAGTATTCTCCGGCCAGTAATTATTTAACATTAATTTTGGATGTAAGGATGTTGTCTTGCACTGGTGTGCCAGAAGCCATGAATCACTGGTTGTAGAGAAAATATATATTCTTTCTATGTGTTTTCTGCTGAATAGTAGCTAAACACTTATTCACTTTAAAAGAGAAAAAGATATTTCTGCAAACTCAATATATATTTTACATTTTATTTGTGGAACCTGTGTCCCTGATTTAGAAAAGTATTTAAGTGATGTTCTTAGTGTTGAATTAGTACCTCAAATTTAAAGCTGAGTATGTTTTTAGGTCTTTTGCCATGTCAGAACTAATGTCAAAGTCAACATACTGAAATATGTTGCAAACAGTAACAGAACAGCACATACAAAAAACATGGAATGCTCATTGGATAGAGCAATAAAAGATGTTTCTGATTTTTATACTCAGAGAAAAAGTTTATTAAGAGATTTTTTTTAAGCTATAAGAGGGTCTCAGACATTCACCTGAGATTCATAATAATGTTTTGCATTGATTGTCATGCCTCTCTGTGTGTAATATATTGGTTCCTTCTATGAATCATAACATCATCAAGATCTCTTGTATACAAGAGAAAATTGCCAGGGAAAAAAAAACCCTTATAAAAAGAAATTTACATAGCCACTGCATACAAATAGGATTAGTGTACAGTTAACAAGAACTGCATTCAAGAGGAGTCAACAGCATTTGCAAGATGTTTAACAGCCAGCATGTGAAGTAATTCTGAGATGCAGCTGCATCTGGATCATTTTATAGTTTCTTTGTTCTTAACAGGATGCTCTCTCATATTACTACTTTATGTGCAGTTAATCAGCCTTAGAGGTCTTCTAAACTCATGGTAATAGCATTCCCATCTATGCAGTGGATCAAGAAATGTACGGAAAATCTCATATCTCTCTTTAAAAGAGAAAATAATGAACATCTATAATACTTTTTGTGTGAGGATAGTGTGGAAAATGCTATAAAGCCAAACTCCAATTCGCTTTAAAATGTTGCCAGAATTATTCATAGGCATGACATCTCTCTTGGAGGAGCAGTTCAGTGGCCCAGACAGACGTGGATTTATCACGATGGGAGCAGATAAAGTTTAACCTTCCTGTTAGTATGTGGAATAGGTACACTCACACAATATCACTCCCACATCGTCTCGGGTGCACGGCCACCTCCCTGTGCTTAGTACCATCTCCACTCCCCGAAATAAAGGCCTGGAAAACTTGGCAAACAGTGAATGTTAATTCTCATAGCGAGTTCACCTTGTCAGCTTAGTAATATGGGCTGACTTTATAAAACAAAGGGGTATAAACTTGGACACCTCCACCTACTGACATTCCAGTTATTTTAAAAAAATGCCATTTCTACATTTTTTAAAGCTGAATTCTCATAACCTTACAATGGGCTGTGAGCAAAGTGCTGACAGCATATTCTTTCCCCTTTGTAAATTTGTCGCTTGCCGGAATGCCCAAAGATTTCATACTGTTTGCACTGTATTTGTGAGAAACCTGCAGCTGGAGAGACTGCACTCCAGAGACCCTCAGAGCAGCTGGACAAGAGCCGTGTTTTGGATGTGTCCTTCTACATGGGGTTCTCATGTACTTACCCACCCTGCTGTGAGTTTTCTCAGTCCAGTTGGCAGCCAGCTTATTATGCATCACTACTCTGCTGGCAATTACAACACAAAGACCAATCAAAATTCGACACAATGATCCTGATAACACACATTCCTGTGAAAGGAGGGAAAGGTGCTGAAAATTGGCACATAACATTCCCCTTTTTTTCCAAGATGCAAGCTTACTCATCTCTGTTAGAAAAAAGAAATTTAGTTTGTGCATGAATGTGGAAGGCACGGTTCACTCTACATAGTGACAGAAGCATGAAAATGTGAGTTAATCTGTGCTACTTAACTTTGAAGCCAGTGTTCAGTCACCTGTCTCTTTTGTCTTATCCATGTAGTTGGGGCTGACTGGCTAAAAGTACCTGGGAAAAGTGCTATAGAGGCAATTAAAATGTTCCAACAATATTGGAACAAATTTGGGGGGGTGGTTCATTAGCCTGTTAAAAAAACTAAGCCTGACGCAAGTTTTTCATATTGTAACTAAATGTGTGAAGCCAGTAATTTAAAACCAAGCTTGACTTTCATATTTTGTAACAAATACCATGTCACAGGGAAAAAAGACTTTGTCAGCTGCCCAGGGATAAATGGAGGTAGTATTTAGAAAAGGTCAAATAAAATTGCCCTAAAAACTGTGTGATAAATCAAAATTAATTTCCATTCTGAGAATACAGTATGCAAAAATGTCATCATGTTATTAACATTCCAGCCAGCTACATGCATCCAGTGTCATATTTGTCTGGTAAGAAAAATCAAAGACCAGTATTTTTCACTCTTCTTAGCACCATAAACTGCACAGAATTATGGGAGAATGAACTCAATTTTGTTCTTGCTTTTATGTCTCCACAACTGTTCAGTGCAGCATCCTGCTCCCCATTACAAATGTCCCACCCAGCTGGAGACAATACTGAACTATGTAGGGACTCTGGCTCAGTGAATCTTCATAAGAGCCAAACTGAGCCTATTTTAACATTCAGGTTTACTAATTCAATGTTTCTTCTATTTATTTTATTTTTTTTAAGAAATCTGTTAGAATGCACTAAGTATGATAAATAAATCTGTGAAGAAAAATTAATTCAAAATGGCTCCAGACATATTTTTCTGATCAAAATCACATTTTTAAATGGTAGCTAATTTGCCTGACATATGCTTTTTATTGCATTATCTGATCTCCTGATTAAGAAGGTATAGTCTGCACTCATGACTGTGGGCAAGACTCAGATCATTTATTTCTTTCCTATCTTTTGTTCTGAAAATACAGTGGTATTAAACATTCATTTATGGACCCTGATAACAGTCTAATTCTCTACTGACCACAGACCACTTCTCAGAAGCATGGGTAAGATAAGACATCAGAGCCCAACATGTTTAACATATTTTCTGATTTTACAACACAAAATATTCCTGAGAACTGCCTATCTCCATCTATTCATGAAAGAGCATGGATATCTGTCCTGTAAATATTGTATGGAGAATTATTCTTCAATCAAGACTTATTTATGTGAAAGGCAGCAGGCTGTGTGCAACAGAGCCTTCTGCATTTAGCAATAGAGAATAAAGACTTCATGCTTCTAGCCAACCCCAATGACTTGGAATCAGTTCTTGAACGTTAACAGCTGATATGCATTTGTGATCATTTTGCTGCCGAGGTTCCTGATTGTCTATGGATGGCAATATGCCCCTTGCAAGGTAATATGCCAGTTTTCCAGGACACAGCTGCCAGTCAACTGTAGGAGAGTATATTGCACTGCCAAAGCCATCCCATCTGCAGGAAGAGCATTTTTTTTTTGAGAGAGTGACATACTAGTTCCAAACTCCCAAGCCAAAATGAGATAAACAATAGAAGAGAGTATGACGTGTTGGTTTCAGGCACTTGACTCAGCCAGAGAGAGGTTGAACTACTGTAGATACCCTGGGTAGCCCATGAAGAACACAGGTGCCCAGCATATGCAGCAAAGGGAACAATCTTCAAGTGCACATACATTTATGGGGAGAAAACTGTCTGAAGCACTGATAAACTAAAGTAACAGAGCCGAGGATTCACATATTACATTTGCCTCAAGAAAACTGAGTTAGTCCAAGCACATGCTGTGGCTGATTAAGGGATGCTAGGTAACAAAAAAGCAACTTCAACAGGTACATTATTCACACCTTAGTCATGTTTCCCTTCCTGTTGGTCATGACTTTTTCTGCCAAGCAAAGTTATGTATCTTTTTAGGTACTTACACAACTTTTTATATAACTCTTTAATGTTGTGTTTTAAAAATCTTTCCAGCAATATAAATTCTTAAGTTGTACAGACACGAACTGTATTCCCAGGTTATTTAACACTCATGCTAATGTTATGCTTTTAATGTAAGTGACTACAGAGACCTCTGCACTAATTGCAGAATGTTAACCATGAACACACAAAAAGTCAGAAGTAAAAAGATGAATAAAATCTAAGCACTTCCAATGTGATCAAGAAGTGGGATACTGCAGTAGTACTGCATAAACCCATGTCTTGAGCTTGATCCGCTTCGTGACTTTCCTGCAGCCATTGATCCAACACTGGTAGATGCAATTTGTATCTGCTGATTGGAAGTAACTGAGTTCCTAGTCAATAAGCCATCTAAATTTGGTTGAGAAGCAGCTTAATTAATTAATTAATGTTTGAGTTATCTGGGATGTGGGGGAACAACAAGGAGAATGTGAGATACAGACCATGATAAAAGCAGAAAATACATTATTCAACAAGTTTCATGGCTAGAACCACATAGGCACTCTATGTCATAACCCTAATAAGTACATCTGATGAAATATCATTGCAAGTTGTACTGGTTATGAGATTCAGGATGTTTTTCTAATGCTGATCAATTTCTATTTCTGTTGATGTCTTCATTATTCAATAGCATTTTCACAACAGAATTTAAGAAATTATGTTTACCATTGACTCCAGACTGTGTATTTTAATTGGATAATTGTATGCCTGACTAGTTAGCCATGTATTTAGATCCTGTATTGAAAACCAAAATTCTTCAGCTGATGACCAACTAACAGTAGATTCCTCACATAAATACTGTGACTGATTCATTTACAACTTACAAATCTGAGGATTTCAAAGCATTTTCATAAATACTCCTCCAATAAAGTAAAACTGGTCTACTTTTACACAAACATATTCAACAATCTATTTTTTATTATTCAGTCAAATATGCTAATACATCAGAACACTGAATTGCATTAAATTTGTATATTTGATGCCTTTAAACCATCTGATTTCTAGAGAAAATCATTATCTTGCTCTCTTCTCCTTTCAGAAATAATTTCCACAATGACTAACTAATAAGTACTGAATAAAATGTCATTAACAATTTATTTAAGTTATTTAATTAAGAGGGAGTAGCTAAATGTAAGAATCCATGATAAAATCCTCACAATCTCTAACTTAATAGTTACAAATTCCAATACTGCATATTAATATCGACAGGCTGGATTTTTTCCCACCTAATTTTGGTCACGTAACCAAAGAATCTAAAGGAAGAAAATATTACTTCTAAGAGTTATTTTCTCCTCTACAGTTGGTAAAGAAAGACAGCAACATCCTGAGGTGAATTCATGTGACTGGAGATGGGAACTACTTTCTGAAGATGCCTATCTCTTTCCATTGCTTATTGAAGAAGCCTATGACAAATACACTCCAATCCTACATACCTCGGTTAACCTAAAGTTAGGATCATCTGAAATTCTATTGAAGAAAGTAACACTCTTTTGCTTAATGAACCAGACTAGCTGAGCTAACCCAGGGGGCCTTCATGTTCGGAGAAATGTGATTCTGCATAAATCTCTATAAAAATAAATAAGTCAGTAAAGGTCAGCTTTCATCTACAGTTCTTAACTTCTTAGTTTAATAAGACTTCTGAGATATTTTTTCCTCTGATGACAAACATAGACTAAAACTAGTGTAAACAGTATAAAACTTGTATAATAGAAACAGGAATGCATTTTTTTTTCCTGTTATGGAAACAAAGAGGTAAGAAATCTTTCAATTTATGTAATTAATCTCTAGCTCAGAAAGTAAGCTTTGACATAATGTAAAGTTTAAATCTCTTGAGTACATGGTTGAAACTCTATTACTAGACATAATATCAGACTGATAAAAATTTTTAAAGTACTCTTAAGTCCTCCACATCATGAAGTAGGGTGACTGATAAAGGTGCAGAGAGGCTGTTTTACTTCCAACAACAGCTTGCCTTTGAACCTCATGAAAAGGGGTCTGAAATTATGCAGTCTACCATCTCCACAGCTTTCTGAAGCAGAAGAGATTTCTCTCACAGTAAATCAGTTTATACCTTTCTGACTACACCAGGATACAATTTATGGAACAATCTGAAGTCAATTCTCTCATTAGCTAAACCACAGGCTTTGAGATGAGACCTATTAAAATGCTCAAGCATATCTTGAAAATGGCTGTTTGTATTTACTGAGGCAGTAACTCCTTTGCCAGGTTCATTTCATGCTCTGTAACAAAAAGGAAAACCCAGCAATCTATCAACTCTTAAAAAAACCCCAAAACCCAAAAAACCCTAATGAAAATTATGGTCCCAGGCTAAAAAACAACCACTCCCCTTCTCCCAATTAATAATGCTCAAAGGCAAATCTACCTGGCTAAATGGAACATAACTATTTGGGAACTACAAAATACCAAGGCAGAACTGTATTGATATTCAATAACATTTATCTGCACATTTTTTTTTTTTTAGTGGGGATATTTGCTTTAAATAATCTGACATTCAGAAAAAAAACTTCTTTTACAAATAGCTCAGCTTTATTCTCCTGAAATTACATGTTTTCAGATCCTACCAGCAGCAAACCACACCATTTGAATACTGACAGGAGCTCTTGGATGGTTTACGGCTGATACCTGCCAATGTCTATTGCTGACCCACTTCACTTACAATAAAGAGACAGGGAAGTGAGATTCTAACTTTTTTCTCCTTCTTATTGCTCGCTGAGCACCACTTCATTTGAGGCAATTGCTCAAAAATCCTCCTCTTTACGTCATGTCAAAAAATCAGAAAATACCTTTGACAGCAATCAGAACAAAATTAATTGCATTGGGATATAGATTCCTATATTGGGAAAAAATTAGATCAATAATATTAATGCTGACAAAAATTTAAACAGGCAGACTGAAATTTCTATAATCAGACATTTCTTGACTGAGAAGGTACTAACCCACAGCTGTAAGTTTCTTACCTATTACATTTGTAGTTATGTTGTAATGTCACTAATTTAAAGGTTCTTTTCCCTAATGATTGCGAAGAAAATCAAACTGCAGTTCTGTTATAAGTATGCCTAGCAGCTGAACTCTATAAACCACAGACTTTTCTCTTTTGTCGTGTCACCTGTTCTTTAATTTATAAGACCTCCTTATTCTAATAATGAATAATCTACACGCATCTGTGGCAACAGATTAAAGAGGACATTTTCCATTTCAATTCAACAGCAGTTGCACTTTTTATAGTCTGACTTCAGGAAACTAAATTCTGAAGCACCACATTTTAATATAAAGGAAATTAAGGTTGATTCTGTCTTATTTTAATCTTTATTTGCTTCTGACCACTGAGACATTGTATACTTGGATGAACATAGGTTATACAAGAAGAAACTATAATTGTGAATTCAATCAGGATTGGTAAGAAATAACCACTATAGATCTATGTGGGAGGCAAGAAAGTAACTTTCTGGGCTCTTAAGGAGTGCATCATCACTATTCTTGATTTCTCTTATGAAATCCTAACCATGATAAATAAACACCAACATAAAGAGTCATTTAAAAATGTGAACTAGAAGTTAATTTTAAAAAAATTAAATATTACAGAGGGGTTGAAACTAGATGATCTTTAAGGTCCCTTCCAACCCAAACCATTCTATGATTCTACGAAAATGCACAGGTGTGTCTTCTGCAGTTGAGTGAAAAGAAAATAAAAGAATGAAAGATTTTTATTAGAAATATTAAGAACACCTTAGGTAATTCCCATTTTTGGGTGTCCAGGAAGTTTCATTAAGTTTGTGGGATGTCCACATTACCAGGCAGTTCTAACTTGGACTAGTTACAGGCTAGTCCATGCATTGAGCAGCTACAAGTGGTTCTCTCTGTTCCCCCTCCTTTGCTGGAGAGAGGCCGTCAGGTCTAGAACGTGATTCAACCTGCACAAAATGTGAATTCCCCCTAAAGGTGCCTATTTTTCTCCAGTGATTGTAGAAACAGCATCAGGACACTCTATTTTTAACTTAGTTACCTCAGATAAGTGCCTATCCTAGGCAATAGAAATTTCTTATTAAATATCACTTTTGACCTTAGCTTCCAAGAACGTTTCCTCTACTTTTTCTACATCAAGTATTCTGCTTAGCAGCTTCTCAACTCATTTAATATTCTCTGCACTATAAGCCCTTAACTTTTCTTGCTAATAAACATATTTCTAAGCATTTTCATCTGCCAAAACTTCCATTCTTCTTCTCACGCCTGTCCATTTGCCACTTTCACGTTAAACATAGCATTATATTTGAGTATCTTAGAGCATTTAGGAAACATTTTACTTCTGAAGCTTTTTGGATCATGCTGCAAATACATGTAGGTAAAAGCATAATAGTGAAAAATGGCTCCATTAGAATGCATTTGTTTATTCTCACTGTTTTTAAAGGATGTCAACTTGACAGCATAGCAGACTCAAGTTCTTACTCACTGATAAAAATGATCAGGAAAATGTGACTTTCAGCACTGCTTCAGCTTTGACCCAAAAAGACAAAACTAAAGCTACAGAAGTTAAATCTACATGGTACAGAAAACCTAAAGTAATTTTCTGTATGTGTTGACTGAATGTTTTCCTCTGTATTAAGATTGCCTTCAAAGATACTGGACCAAAGAGTGCTTTCTGTGATCTATGTACATGCATCAATGTTCCATACAGTGCAATAAATATCCAACAGATGGTAACAACATGTAATCATTACAAGCTCAAATAGCAAAATTTATATGCTATTACCTGCAGTTAGATTGTGTGCCCATACGCGTATACAAACTTCAGTCCTCTCTCTATTTGCATGCTGAAATATATTTGAGCATAAACACAGGTGGGCCTCAATAACTATGAATTTGTGCAAAACAAGATAGTCCAATTCACCTCATATAACAAGATGAGTACTCCCACTGCTTTAGTTGCCAACATGGCACTCTGTGACTCTGTATGTGTGTGTGTGTGCACGCATGTGTGTGCATGTGCATGCATGACTGCGAAGACAGGACAAGAGAAAAAAGTGGCAAAATGGATCATTTACTTTACGGAAATCTAATCTTTCCTTGATAGGTACTTACTCCTCCTACTAAGGAGCAATACATGGTCACCAGGAAAAGAATTTTGATCATGTAAAAAGAAAATAATTCAATACATTTATTTAACACATTTCTTTCTGCCACCAAGTGACAGTCTTTTCTATGTCACATCTTAGCCAGAAGTAAGAATACCTTAGTGCTTTACACACGCCATTGCGTAGGTCCTACCTCACTACATCAGCACTATTAATGCAATATAGCTGTCAAGGCTTATTAAAATTCTTTTTGATGTGTATCTTGGCTCATAAACCTCCACACTGTATTGATATTGCCTAAGGGAATGTCCTTGTGGCACTGAATCTCTGCAGATGGGATGATAAAAGAGAAATGTTCAAAACTTTAAAAAGTTCAGTCTCTAGCAGAGCTTTCTCTTCCAACACCTCTTTTGAATAGTATTTTGTGTTGTCACTTTGTAGCTGTTGTTCAAAAAATGGCTTACAGAACATTTTAACTCATAGAGGAAAATCTTTCTTACAAATAAGTAATTGATGGATAGAAAGCAGATGATGGATCTCAATCCAATTTCATAGATACACCCTTTTCAGGGCTTTGTATACATGTTGTGCCTGTACCAATCCTTAGGTAATAAACAAGCCCTGGCAGTCAGTTCATTCACTAGAGTGAGCAAGAATTTACAAGTCAGTTGGAGAAGTGAATTTTGTTTATGTTCTTCTTCATGTATGTAATCTCTTCTGCTTTTCTGTTTGTAATTAATTGCCACAGAGCACAGGGATTACCCTTAAGGACTGCAAACACTGTACTCCCCAGTTTGGAACAGGTCTTTGGTGGCAGGTGATGCTACATGCCTCAGAAATGCATTAAACTTTTACAGTGTGCTTAAACTAAATCACAGGGGTGAAATTTCACTGATGATGATTTTATGTGAATTTAACTACATATACTGATAGTCTATAAACATTTTACCTATGTTAACTCATAGTGCTGTTCTTATGCCTTTAAACGGTCATTTCTTGACTGAAAATCTGCTATTCCACCCAAATTTCCTCAGCAATAAGTTTTTATCAGTAAGTTCTTCAGTCTCCCTGTAAAGGCCTTTGGCTTAATAAATTTTGTTTTCTACCTGATTTTATACAGACCTGAACAATCAGACCCTAATCATGCTCAGATTGAAGTCAATGGCTAAGGTACTTTTTACTGATTCTGGAGGGAAAATGGGAGGAAGGAGAAGGAGGCACAGACTGAATCTTAAACAGAGAATCGACCTTTACATATAAAAATATGCTCTGTACTGGTATACTGTGCTTCAGCACTAGGCTAAGTCAGGAAGACCTTTCTCTGAGAACCAGTTCTGGGGAATCAGACCAAAAATAAGATATGGCCATAGGATGCTTTCTTTTGAGTCAGCGTAAAAATAAGACAGCTGAGCTAGTTTAGGTTTAACATTTACCTCTCCTGTTCCCCACCCCCCTTTTTGAATATTTGGAAATAAAATTTATTGTATAAATAATTTTTTTTCACATTTTTGACACTTTAAAAATATTTCTGTAACTATATATAGAAGACTGTAAAATAAAACAGAAGAAAAAGTAAATGTATAGTAGTAGATATTGGCAGCCAGCTTCCTCTGTTATCTTTGGAGACTCGAGAGCATAAATTAACCTGCAAACATTCTTCACACAAAATTTTAACTCTGATTTAAGTGAAAACCTGAATTGCATTCATTTCCAGTTGGTACATTCTGTCTTACTGTTAAATGCTGAATGCTACATACAATGAATTATATAGCAATAAAAAAGTTGTATTGAATTAAGAGATTTCTTTAATCTCATACTTATGGCCAGGAAACATCCTGACGACTCCCAAAAGAACTTCAGTTTTGAGGATCAGTGTGGAAGTTTTTGACAGCAGTTTGTTCTGTGGTTCAGTTTCTGTATGTTTTCCTTGAAAAGCAGATGTGCACTGTTCTTTACAAACAGATGTGTGATGATGAAAGATACACAGGTGCTTCTCTTTCCTACAAAACTACATTTTATGCATGATAGATAGGTTGCCAGGAGCTTTCTGAACATCTTTTGGTTCTGTCTTCCTGTACTCTATGTGGTAGCAGGTTACTCCCTTGAAGTTTACCTCAAGATCTCCAGGACTAAAGGCCACAGTATGCCTTGAGCTGTCTCAGTGCTGAATTTCAAACTAGCTGGTAAAATAGCCACCCCTTAGCCAAAGAAAATGTCAGTGTAAATTGAAAACTAACACTCAGATTGGAAGAAAACTGTGTTTTTTTTTTTTTTTGTTCAGGCTATCCTTTGCACAATAGTGTACAAAATTAAATTGTTGTTTCAAATAAGCAATGAATTGACTGGCACTCTAATATTAATATCATCAGCTAAAGCCAACAAAATAATAGATTTAGCTTGAAGAAATTAGATGCATAAATGCCTCTAACAGTTCCCTCTTCCACTGGGAAACAGGCAAATATAAAAGGCATTGTGGCCAGATTTGAAAAGAACACAGCAACCTGATAAAGAAAATTGCAAATATGGCAAGAGGATCCTTGTTTTGGGTGTGGAATACACAAGGAGGAGTTTGTCATCTAATATGGGTTTGGTGTCTGGCATAGTGAAAGGGAGGAGTTAGGCGCTGATGGCCACATC
Source organism: Strix aluco (assembly GCF_031877795.1). Classification (NCBI taxonomy): domain Eukaryota; kingdom Metazoa; phylum Chordata; class Aves; order Strigiformes; family Strigidae; genus Strix; species Strix aluco. The sequence goes on from NC_133932.1 coordinate 81,197,022, forward strand.
TGTATGGGTAAGTACTAAGTCAGATTTTCTCCAATCTAATTCCCTGTTCTGTCAATACTGAAGACCATAGAGCTAAAAGAAGATGGTGCTTGAGCTGAGAAGCTTTTCCTTATATGTTTCCATAGCTCCTAGGCCTGAGCTGGTTTGAGTTCATACAGCTTAGATGCCACAGACCAAAACTGGTCAATTATTGCATTTCCCACACAGAGAAGATCAAGTGCTTAGATCCATATGCATTAACTTCTTTTGGGTCATATCTGAAAAACAGAGTTCATAACAGCTGTCACAGTGTGCTGTAACATCACAGTGAGTGGTGGTACTGTTGAGCCAGCAAATTGCTGAAGAGAAGAATGCAGTTTGTAATTTTTCTCTTTCTTGTAGGCTGAAGGCTACTTTTGTGAAATTCAGATCCATCCTTGGTGGCTCAGGCTTCCCTCTATCAACTGGATGCATAAAACCTCCATTTGAAATAGAACAATTAGATCAGTGTCTTCTGTTGTTGAGAGAACTGCTAATGGTTTGGCATAACAACTCAGCATGCAGAGCACTTACTCAGGAAATGTGAATTAAGTGTACTAGCCCTGCTTAGCTTTGTCAGCTTGCCAGATATTGCCTTACACAAACTCGCTTTTGGATGCACGAATAATGCCAACATATGGATGTGAATGAAAGAATCATGGGATGAAAAGTACAAAAGGCAAATGCAGATGCAATTCTGTTGCTTGGTGATCCTGAAAATCCCATAAGCAGGGGTGAAGTGGGGAGTCTGTACATGCTTCCTGAATAAATCCAGTAATTTCTCCAGTGGTGCATTCATGCAAAATTGATAAATACTCTGAAATCAGAGACCAGAAGTCCAACTAGCATAGTACCAGGACAGACCTGAACATCAAAACATCTCTGGCAGTTTTAAAAGCAAAACCATTTTCAAGAATGAGGAAGTTGTTTGCAGGATAAAACTGCACTGAGATGCTGGGGAAAGGCAAAATCTTGTATGCCAGCTGCCAAAGGATGGCAAAACTGTTATGAAGAACAAGCAGGCATTTCTTGAATTAAAATCCTCTCTCTGTACTTTCTGCTCTTGGCCATGTAATGGTGACAGATGTGTATAGCTGAGGTCAACTAAATCCTCGTCATCCTATTCAAAGCCCTATTTTTCAACTGTTTTGTCTGGTATATTTAGTTTTTACTCAAGGAATGGATTCTTCCTAAGGGCTTAAAAAAAAAAAAAAAAGTAGAAGGAGGAAAGGAAAAGAAGAAAGAGCAATGATAGCTTTAGACATGTGGACTAAACAAAATATTTTCTCTTCAAAAAAGGTTACAGAAAAAACATGGCAAGCTTGTGGCATAAAAACAAAGCAGTCATGGGAAGATGGGGATAAGTTTAAAAATTTACAGATGACCACAACTGTTATTTTCCTGACAATGAAGTGCTTCATTTTGTATTCTTATGTTCATACCATCTTTCGTTTGAGATATATTTTGAGATGCAACACTTAAGCAAACATTGAAGCCAACTCTCACTGACTCTGAATAACTGAGAATTGAACTTCACAGAATCACAGAATCATCTAGGTTAGAAAAGACCTTGAAGATCATCCAGTCCAACCATTAACCTAGCACTGACAGTTCCCAACTACACCATATCCCTCAGCGCTATGTCGACCCGACTCTTAAACACCTCCAGGGATGGGGACTCCACCACCTCCCTGGGCAGCCCATTCCAACACCTAACAACCCGTTCTGTAAAGAAATACTTCCTAATATCCAGTCTAAGCCTTCCCTGGTGCAACTTGAGGTCATTCCCTCTTGTTCTATCGCTTGTTACTTGGTTAAAGAGACTCATCCCCAGTTCTCTGCAACCTCCTTTCAGGTAGAACCACATCGCTGATTTCAGACTTCATTATTTTAGTCTCAAAGAAATTTACTTTTTCAATGTGTTGCTGTTGACTTTGTTGACTATAACACTTAAGCAGATATGCATTTAAATTCCAGTTAATATTCCTGATGAGTTTTAGGTAAATCAGATATTTCCTTGACTAATGTCTTCTGTAGAAACCTGAAGGCAGAAGAATCTATTAGTTTTTGTGCTTTTGGCTCACATGAGAAATAAAATGAATTGCTTTTATCAAATTGTGATTGGTAAACAGTGTTTTCATAGGCTGCCTTCAAAACAGGATGAAGACAATCTGTAAAAAGAGTCATTCTAAAAAGTCAGCATGCTGTAAGATGATATAGATCTCCTTGCATTGTTTAACCTTCAGACTTTTTAATGTCCTTCCTATTTCCATTTGATTCTTCTGATTTTTTTTTTTTACTCTCCTGTGCTAAAACAGCAAAAATGTAAAACCTGGTGTAAGATTAATTACAGCGAAGGTCTAATTCTAGCAGGGTCAGCAAGCTCCTAGATGAGCTTTGCTTCTTCACCATTATTTTTATCATGACTTGGATGTGTATCATGACATGCATTTGGATACATCCCTTGTTCTAGGAATTCCTCTGAAGTTCTACATTTTGTCTTTACATAGTCTCTGCAGGTGCCATATCAATTTCTTTTATAGGTGGGCAATACAACTAGTATGAAAACTTTGAAGGATAAAATGTATAAAATGTGCTTTCTGTCAATACTAAAGAAAACCTTGATTTGAATAATTATTTTTCTAATGTGTCATGATAGTATTTAATGACATTGTTAAACTAAAATACTTTCATTTGGTTCTTAATATGTAGGTAGAAGTTTCATGTAAAACTGAACTAAAAGGTTTTCTATGTCATAGGTATTTAAAAAAGAGCACAAACAAGCAAAAGCACTGTAATCAGAAGATCTTTGCTTATAAATGATACAAAGAATCCAGGAAGACAGGACTACTGCAAATTTTGAGATATGAAGTGGTACATAGTAGGAATAAACCAGGTTGGTAGACCTACTTAAGGGATACTGAGCAAGACTGAATGTCTTACTGAGCAGTATGACTCAGTTAAACAGGGTTATTAAAGTCAATACAAAGCTAGCTGAATGAAATTTAAGGACCTAAGAAATGGAGAGGCCAGGCTGGACTATATCTGACAATTCTAATAGACAGGACATGGACTACAGCTTTTGCAGACCTCCTACCTCTGTTTTCCTTTTGTTGGAGTTGCTGTTTCATTTTAGGCCTTTTCTCCTGAGCAGCTCTTCTGGGACATTTGATGTTCCAGTGCACACAAAGAGGAAAATAGATCAGTGCACCTGCAGTAAATCTGGGATGTCTGGAAGGCATCTGGTTTATTTTCCCATGAAATGTCTGCAAATTAACTAGATTGGTTTATGTCCCTTTTCTTTCCAAGAAAGGAGGAAAGATTTCCTGCATAGCTGGAGAATGTCAATTCAAGGATACTTCAAATAAAGCATTCCAGTGTAGATACCATTTCCTCTTGCTTCTATGCCACAGACATCTCTGAGCCCCGAAACTCCCCTGGCTGGATAATCCCTCGACTCCCCACCTGAGGAACACCAAGGGACAGGAAGAGGAAAAAAAGAATGTGACCCATTCATAGCACAGTATGATGCAGTTCTTGGAAATATATATTAATTCATTCAAAACTTAACAAATGACTGAAAAAAACCTTAAAACAATAGACATAGAAGCAATCATAAAAGCTATGCTTGCTCTGCTGGGCTGTTCCTAAAGTAACAATTTGAACTCAGGAATAAAGTTTAGTGAAAACCATACTCCTTTTTAGATCTCCTTTGCCTCTGTGATTTTAACAAGCCAAATCTCTACAGCCAATGAAGTTAAAATATACAGGACACGTAGCTCTTTATCTGTCACACCCTACAAATCACATTTTCCAGCATTAAAGTACTATTCGTTTTGGCTTTTAATTACCTGAGTTATCAGCATGTCATATTTCTCCCCCCGTCCCTACAATAATTACACTCTGAATCAGTGTGACATTCAATATTGACCTTTATTTATGGCTCTCACAAACTGTCGAATGTTTATTTATAAACCATGAAAAGCAGAGTTTGTAAGAATATTGATTCAGTGTATTAAAAAAGCAGTGGCCTGGCATTCTGTGAGTAGAAGTAATCACAGGCAATTACTAGAGACTGCTTTTCACTACTAATCTTGGGTTTAACCTTATAATTGTATTACTGAATTTGTTTCACTTTGCCCATATATCACCAGGTTCCTAATAAGAAGTCTGATATTAACATAATTTAATAATATTCAGGGGAAGAATGGTTTTAATTGGTTTAAAAAGAGGGAGACATATAGCCTATGCCATTCAATGAGAAAAGTATTGTAACAGCCTTTTTTATTTTGCAATAAATGATAATTAATATTTAAATGCATTCATGAAATAAGTTGTTAGCGGCTGGGTCACAAATCTTTGATGTTTATGCCACTAACAAAATCACTAACTGCTCCTAATGATGCCCCTGAGCTAAGCTTTGCTTTACTCCTGGTATAAAAACTACTTTTGTTGCCAGTAGCATGAATTTGCAAGTGTGAAAGGCAAAGTCAAACTAAGAACAATTCTTCTTGTCCTTATCCAAGTATATAATGGGAAGAAAGTGGTCAAATTCAGAAAAAATACAAACCAGAAAACAGCCAAACTTAGAGAAAAGCAAAACTAGCAAACAATAACTAAACCTCTAGATCTATGTAAATAAAAGTACTCTGCACTCACTTGCTGTTCCTAGTGAGCCAGATTCAGTGCAAGCGCCAGTAAAGATGTAACTGTCTGTCTGGGATTAAATTAGAGCTCTGAATAGCAGTGGGGTAATGACAGCTGGCTAATGACTGTGCTTTTGGATAGGACCGACCAGTCATACTTCATTATTTGTTTTTTTCTACTAAACTCATATGTTCTCAATGTGTATTTACCCAGGTTAAAACATGAAATCGGTACAAGCCAGGCTTGAGAAGTTATGGTCATGAAACATAAAAAATGTGCTTACACCCCCCCCCCCCCCCCCCCCCTGTTTTCTTTAACTTTCAATGAAAAGTATATGGAAAAAAAATGTTTCCAGGAAAAATTTTCTTTGGGTGGAATGCTATCATGATGGGATAACACCATGTTAAGGAAACTGTACTGCCTGTACCAACTAGTATGGTATTTTTGGCAAATTTGCATTCAGTTAGAGATTTAGACTATCTTTTGAAATACCCTTAGCTTCAGTTTTAATCTTTTCTTGGGAACTATTTCTATTTTCTACATGCTGTGTTTGGTCCAGAACTCTTCCTTGTTTAATGAAAAAAATTCTCAAGTACAACAAGCTTTATGATTGTTGTAATTCACTTATGAATATATTTGGGAAAAGTATTTCAGGAATCATAAGCTCCTGGAAAGTCATAAAGACCATCCCTTTTTAAAATTTTAATTTCTTTATCTTCCCCATTTTGTTCTTTTGCTTACATTTTCCAGCACTCAGTGACAGTTCAAAGAGAGTATTATGATCACTGAGAATGTTTTGTTTAGAGTCAGAGACAATAATTTAGTATTATTTTCTTGCAAAGTATCCAGAGCTCAGGTATAGTAAAAGATGAACATGAAAAATATGTATATGTCTTTTCTATCACATTATTGGAAATCACAACTGGCAGCAACTTCAGAAATATCTTCAGTATTTTCTTCAGTTTTAAGAAATAGTGTAATTACTTTTTGCTTATATGCATACATAGCTTTACAAAGCATATATGGAATTTAGTGAGCTGAAGTCTACTCAAGCCAGTGGAAATATACTTCACTGAGTGGAGATTTAACAAGCCCTTAGCAACACAGACTGACAAATTTTTAATGCATTAGTATGAGAAAGGAAAAGATTTTAAAATCTCTGAAAATTAAAGAGTGCAACTGGACTTTGAGATGATGAAAATACTGTTCAACTAAAACTGCACAACTTCAGATAGATGGAACACAACTATGTCTGCTTACAACTGAAATATAATATTTGAAAAAAATACAAAACCACTCTCCCTCCTAATTTATCTAATTGGGATTTATCTAAATTATAATCTTACTGACACAAGCAAATTGCAAAATACTATTGTAAGAGGAAAATGTTTGTGATAGGTGTTGCTTATTTTGAGTGTGCTTGTGTGCATACTTAAATGGAAAAAGAGGGCAGTACAACTCCTTTGTAGAGAATACACCCACTGCATTGTTTTCAGTCAGTACCAACATTACACCCTCTCTGAAGAGAAATCTTCAGAAAAGATGTATCCCTGATATTAGATAGGGAACAATTATTTCTGAGTGTGTGACCCACCAACTCCTTTAGAGAAATGGGCCAGTAGAGGCTGAGAAAGTAAATTAAAGGCCCAAAGGAGATGTTGCTACCAAGTTTCTCATTAATAAATCCCTTTCTCAATGTGTTTAAGGTGTAGGCTCAATGTTTTTGTATAGGACTGGCTTTGACCATGACAGTTCAGTGAGATAATGGGTCCACAAATAGAAAGTAACAAATCTTTTTAGCTCATGATGTTGCAGCTATGAGATCCTCCCCTGTTTCCAGCCAGAGCAGACAATGGACAAAGATTTCTGTAAAAGAACTGTACCAGTTCTTCTTTTCATTTTCTCTTTTTTCCATTTCTCTTGACTTACCTAGATGTGGCATTCTTATCACAGAATCTCTCAAGAGCACCATGAAAATGAATTCCATGCTGTATCTGGATGACTTTCAAAACAGCAACAAAAAATATCTACCCACCTCTTTTTTGGTTGCAAAGTTACATGCTAACTCTAAGGTATAGTTGTAGTCTTTTAAAATTATGTTTAAGAAAAGTATTTGTCATTTTCTACAGTAGACAGACCAGCGTAAAAATCCACAGTTATGATATGATCATGAAAGCTTGGTTCTCAGAGTAATCACAGCCTTTCCACAGATTATTTATCAATCCTGAACATTTGATGTCACTTGGGGTTCTTTGCATCTGACTCACCAGACTGCATATGACACAAAGTCCCTAAAGCCAGCATTGTTTACCATTTGCTGTGGGTATGAATATAGCCACTGAGATTTTAATACCCAAGTCAGTTTTGCAATCAAAGCATATTCTACATTTAAGTAAAAATGTTAATTTCATTAATCTTTTAACAGGATCATAGGATAATGACCCTAAAGAAGCGTGGCCAGCAGGTCAAGGGAGGTAATTCTGCCTCTCTACTCTGCTCTGGTGAGACCCCACTTGGAGTATCACGTCCAGGTCTGGAGTGCTCAGCACAGGAAAGACATGGACCTGTTGCAGCAGGTCCAGAGGAGGGCCACAAAAATGATCAGAGGGATGGAACACCTCTCCTATGAGGAAAGGCTGAGAGAGTTGGGGTTGTTCAGCGTGAAGTGAAGGCTCTGGGGAGACCTTATTGCAGCCTTTCAGTACTTAAAGGGGGCCTACAGGAAAGATGGGGACAAACTTTTTAGCAGGGCCTGTAGCAAGGGGTAATGGTTTTAAACTAAAAAAGGATAGGTTTATACTAGATATAAGGAAGAAATTTTTTACGATGAGGGTGGTGAAATACTGGAACAGGTTGCCCAGAGAGGTGGTAGATGGTCCATCCCTGGCAACATTCAAGGTCAGGTTGGATGAGGCTCTGAGCAACCTGATCTAGTTGAAGATGTCCCTGCTCATTGCAGGGGGGATTGATGGCCTTGAAAGGTCCCTTCCAACCCAAACTATTCTATGATTCTATGATTCTATGATAATTCGAGTTGGAAGGACACTCAGAAGATCTGTCTAACCTGCTTCTCAAAGCAGGGTCAGCTCTGAACTCAGACCTGCATGACCTGGTCATCTCAAAGGGCTTTGTACAATCAGGATCTCCATGGGTTGAGCCTGCGCAGGCTCTGTGGGCAACTGATCCACTGCTTGATCTTCTTCATGGTGAAGCATCTCCTTATATCCAGTCTGAACTGGCCCTTGTTTCAACTCATGCCCATCATATCCCACCATGCCCCACTGTGAAGAGCTTTGCTGCGTCTTTTTGATGATCTCCCTACAGGCATCAGGACCTGCTGCTAGGTGCCCCTGAAGTTGCCTCTTCTCCAGGTTGAACAAGGCCCAGTCCCACAGCCTCTCTTCACAGGACAAGTAATCCAGTCCTGATCATGCTGGTGTCCTCCACCGAACTCGCTTCAGTTTGTCAATGTCCTTCTTATATGGAAGGGTTCAAAAATGAACACAGTATTCTAGATTTAGTCTAATAGAGTATCACTATTTATGTATATATAAAGCAAAGAATCTGTACTATATCTTGCACCAGCCACCAAGCACTTTTAAACTGTTGCTTTCATGTTAAAAGAAAAAAACAGAAGCATTACTGAGCTATGATTATCATCTTCAAGTGACACTACAAAAAGGCTCCCTTTATGATTACAGAGCTGGTAGGATCACAGGATCATTTAGTGATCTTGTGATAAACCCTATTCTTGAAAGAGTTTATGTGTCCAAAACCCAACAGGAGAGATGAAAACATTTCCTGGGTATGTGAGAGGGGAGACACCTGCACCTTCTGTACAGCCATGTACACACACAGGGAAAGTGACATCTCAGCAGACAAATCATACCTTAATCTGGGATTCACAAATTACACATCTATTACATGAATTACATAGTTTACTCCCTACAGTCTGATCCAGTCGATGCAGCAAGACCTAATGCCTACCAACAACAGTGACATCATAGCTCAGCACTTTCACTTAAAACCTCATCCACAGGGACATCATTGTTCTTCAGAGGAAAACGGGCTGCAGATATGTGTTCTGCATGCTTGGAGGCTAACAGCCATATCTGTCCCCAACCAGACCAGGTGGACTGGGATTTCATACCGATGCCCTGTCACTGTTCAGAAAGTACTTCAAGAATTGACAGGGCCAGAAAAAAAGATAAGGCAACCCTGTAGCCCAGACATGATCATGTATTTCATTCACCGACTTTTAAGTGCAAAATGACCCTTTCCTCCCATGCAATCTCCTAGGCGTAAAATCTCACTTGAGATTTTAAAAGGCTCTCACTTGATGACTACCTCTCTCACTTCATGGCTTCTGAATTTGTAATTGCAAAATATCATATCATACAGAATAAGGAAAGTTTAGAAGTCTCACCTTGTTGAGTGCTTGAATTGCAGCCTACTGTATAATATACCAGCTTACCTCTACCTCACCTTCTGACTGTGATTTCAATGAGGCAAGTGAGACAGTGCTCTTGGGGAAGAGGAATGGCTTAGGCTTGTAAATGCAGAAAAGTATTGCATGGGACAAGCATCAAAATCATGCATGCATTTATCATTCAGACATATTTGGGCATTTCATAGTGGATCTTACTAGAGCATTTCAGAATTCAGAATATGCTTAAGGTCCAAATACACTATGAAGACTGTGAAATAGCCAGATCACAGAACAAGTATCTAGTTGAAACAGCAATTCAGAAAGTATACCTGAGTTTGAAACACTGTATGAGAGAAAGTCATTCAGGCACATTTCTGGTACCCAGATGGGTTATTTTTGTGTGTGTTTTTTCTTACATAGCTTTAATTATGTGAAGCCCTCAAGGATTAAAATCGTCATAAATATTTGCATAGATAAATAATTAAAACTAAAATAACTGTGAGTCAAACCATCCTTTGGGAAAGCTCAAGCTCCAGAGGTGTCACTATTAGTCTATTTTCTCATCAAAAACATGACTAGACATTTCTAACAAAATCCATCACCCAGTTGCATGATGGATGAATGCTGTGAGGGCTGTACTGCCCTAATGAACAGCAGCATAAATTTGCTTGAAACATTTAAATTCTGATCATAATCATCATCTTTTCTATATGTAGCCAGTTTTATAATTACTGATGACAATCACTACCATGCTACAACATTGATGTATATTGGTATTTCATTGTGTCCTAAGCACAGAGAAATGCTTTCCAGCCAGTATTGCCATAGTATCTCCAGAAGGAATTAAAACCAACTGTTGCCCCTGTTTATAAGCTTAGGATGAGTATATCATTAGGCATAAAAACCAACCAATTAACATCCCCCCCCATATTAAAAAAAAAGTGCACAATCAGATTTCAATTGTCTAGCAAGTTTGAAACAAATTCAAGCTTAAACCCCCCCTCATTTTAGATTACCTTGGATACTCTGTTTGCAACCTCTCTGCCTACTGTCAGCCCCTGAACAAAGGTCCGTGCAGCAATGAACGCTCTAGTCACTTGAACCTTCAGCTTCCTGGGTACATCTCCAAATGGCTTCAGCTGGTCTGTGTACTTGCTTACACACTCCAAGTAGTCCTCAGTGAAATGGTACTGAGGGTTTATGAGCTGGAACATCCGCTCCAGAAGCCGAGCCCAGAAATCGTTCAGCATTTCCTCCAAGTTCACATTGCCTCCCGTGTAATACCGTTTCAGCTCTGTGAAGAGGTCCTGGAACACCTCTGAGTTCTGCATGTACAGCATGCCGTACGTCCGGACAAACATGTCGTTTAAGGATCTTTCCGCATTCTCCAGAAGTTCTCGGAAGAATTCTGCAGGGAAAATAAGCAGGTGTTGACAGATACCTTTTAGTAAGGTACAAAGGGTTTTCTGACTGCACTCCTATGTTACCATTAGTAAAGTTTGTCTTAATACGTTGTTACCACAGCGTTTTACTGGTGAAATTAATCTATTTGGGTAGGAAGTAGCTTTATTTAGAGGTAAAGAAAAGTATAACCTGAATTCCCCAACAAGGTAGAATGATATAGAATGTATAAACATGAACATGAAAAACCCATTTAAAAGAACTTCAGTAAGGGTAGTTCCACTTCTTCTTCATGTACTATTTGAACATAGAGATCCCTGTCCCTTGCAGTATCCTCCATAGCCAGTTTACTAAATCATCTAAGCTAAAAGTAATATCATTATTTTTTCTGAAATTTTTACAATGTAGAAGAACACCACAGAAATAAATCTGAAAACTTATTTGCAAATATTCTTAAAGAGAAATTGAAAGAGATCTGAGTGGAAATGAGTAGAATCCCTCTTAAAAATATTACATGTCTAGGTAATACTAAGAAAATGTTAGTATTTTCATTAATTTGTTACTCTATTGAAGAACAGGACTAGAACCCTCCACCAGTCATGTCATAGCCAGACCACTAATTCCAGTTTGTGCCAGTTGTTGGTTTTGGAACAGCAGACTTTACCTTTTATTGAAAGGATTTCAGACTTCACTGCTTCTGTGCCTTTTATCTACTCAGGGCTCTTTACAAATTTTGGCTTGTGGAATTTATTCTTACTGGAAACAAAGCCCATGGGATACAGAGGAAATATGTAATCATTTCTTCTGTTAAGATCCTTTAACTGCCATATGATGCCTAGGTTTTCCCAAGAAATTCACTGAGCATGTACAGTAGTTCTTTAAACACATCTGACAAAACCAGGCATAGGTTCTCCTGGTTTTTAGAAGATCCTATCTTCCTACAGGTTCCGCTTGTCAACCTTCTTAAACCTCCTTTGGAAAAGAGTTCAATGACTGCTGTGTCCTGTAAATGGTGCATTGCAGACAGCAAGGCAGAGATGGCAACACCTTTGGCAAAACACGTGTATTTGCTGCAATTAAATGATTCACACTGATGCAGGAGTCATCATGCAGCCAGCTCTGGGATACCAGATTCTAAATATGTGGTCATTGCCCATAGACACATCTGTGTGTGCTAACTGCAAGGACATGATGACTTCTTACAGTCTTTGCTAATGTGATAACACGAATACTCTTTTAACGTAGACCCCTGCTGTGGCTACAGTGACTTAAAAATGCAGAACCACTGCAGTGCTAAAGACAGGATGGCAAGTAAGACTATGTATGAAAAAATCTATACTAAATTTGAGGACTTGTAACTATGATCAGCTGAAAGCAGAAGCTACCGAGCTCTGTGGACCAGTTTACAAGGACTCAGTAAGAAAAGAACCTCTTCTTTTTGGCAGAAATTATGCAGAGCTGCAGTCTTTGATCTCCCAGATAACTGCAAAGGGGTTATCATTAAAATGTATACACAGAACATTGAGAACATACTTGCTACATCAAAGCATTTATTAAAGGGAAAATATATTCTAATAAATGTATCAATGTCTAAACTGTCATTAAAACCACAGGTCTTCATATGGAATAAATTCCATCTGGAAAAGAATATGCTTTTGCCAAATAGTTTATGCAGGGAAAAGCAAAAAAAACCCCAAAACAACAAACAAAAACCAACCCACCACAAAAACCACAACCAAAAAGAAACCCTTGCTATTCTTTGTTGCCAAATAGAATAACTTGAGGTCCACAACATACTGTCTTCTCTGTTGTTTTTCCAAATTATCCAGTAGTTCTGACAAAGCTGTTTAAGAGAAAAGCAAAACAAAGCTGTTTTTCACTGCTAACCCTGACCTGGTGGTATCCTTGATGTCTGAATCATCCTGATTACTATTTTATGCATTCAGCACTTCTTCTTCTAAGAAATAATGCACACTGGCTGTACTGCTGAATACATATAGCTCTCTAGTCACACAATCTGGAAGGCAAAAAGATGGCAGAGAACTTGAGGCTCAAATTAAAATTTGTTTTAAGGTTGAAGCCAGACTGTCAGGCCAGTGCACTGAATGACAACTGGGAAAGAAATCATGAAAGCAGTGAATCCAGGCTCCTCTCCTTCTCTCCCATAATGCTCTGTATGCTGGGGGGCTGCTGTAAGAAATTCACATGCTGGCTCCTCCCAATCCATAGCTATACTGGAAATATCATTATTTATCTTAAAAGATCATGCTATCGTATAAGTCAGTCACAGAATAGCACAACTTAGTTTGCAGATAGCTCCTTTAGTCTGAGACTGTTAACCTACTATTTCTTTGTGGGGGGTATTATTCAGCAATCTCACAGTCAGTTTGTTGGAAGCCAACAAAGCTTTTCAGGGAAAGGTAGACATTTATTCTGCGCTTGTACAGCATCTAGCACAATGAGGTCCATGCTGGTTGCAATCCTTATTTATACTGTGGTACAAACATTATCAGTAACTCCACAAGCTTAAATTTCATGTTAGTACAAATGTGACACCATACAAATGCATTCTGTAGGAAAGCTAATGTCCTCTAAATAGCAGTACATTTATTTAATTTTTATTCTTCTCATAGGTCTCTAGTCTTTGAGAGCTATTGCTTAGAGTAAGTTATTATGCCATTAAAAAGTTAGACCGTTAGTCTTCTGTACGCTTTGATACAAAAGACAGTTCGTTCAAGAGAGTTATCTGCATCAGTAATCCTGTGCAGGATCAGGATAATAAAGCAGGAACCACTAAAAAATTGGATACCTTTTTAGTTCCAGAGAGGAAGAGATCTCCTCTGTTGTACTAATTAGAAAAATTCTCAATCAACTTCCCTCCAGCAAAATGAATGCTGCTGTGAAGGATCAGTTGCTTTTTTAGTCTGCAGATCTTCCATACATCTAGAAGGTAGTGTGCTTTGCAATGCTTACATACAGAAACTGTGTCCTGGCATAACTGGGCACTTGTCCAGTTACATCAGGAGAAACTGTACTTGCTTCTGCAAAGGTTGAATTTTTCCATGGTCTTCGCAGTAATTTAAAGATTTTATGTTCATTGCAAAGATGATATTTCATCAACTTGCAGGTAGCTTTTGAAAAATAATGCAATATTTCAGCTCAAAGTAAAAGAATGAAGATGAGACAGACATTAGTCATGTTGCTTAATGTGCTTCTGGAAGGCATTCAAGTAGTAGGGTGGGAGAGGAGAATCTATATAAGACAGAGCTGTGCAGTGTTTTAAAATATATATCTTGTGAATTTTTTTGCTGCCAAAATAGGCTGTCATGAGCAGTGTTAATGCTGGAAATAATTTTTCCTAATTTTAAGTGGTGATTCATTTTTATGACAGAATATATCCTGGGTATGTCTTATGTTGCAAGCATGTTTTTATACAACTTTCATTTATTAGCCAGAGGGTTTCAGGAAGCCCATTCAGTTCTGCTTATGAGTTGGAAAGAATAAGGTCTAAGGTACACTGAGCTACTGAAAAGAGGGAGAGAAGATTGCTGTTTCAAACCATTACATGTTCTATATAAGCTTAAATGGTGGGTTTCAAGTCAATGGATAACACTTAAGCTAGTTTTCATTTTCAAACATTATTTGTAAATTTAGGATACAAGATAGATAGTAACAGTCCCTGCAAATGAATTCTGAATTGCTTTGTCTATGATAAGACAACTGAGTTACAAAGTGAAAGGACACAATGCATTGCTAGTCTCTTACTGAATGGTAGGTCCTGCTCTCAGATAAAAAATAGGGTCTTGTTAGCTCTTACACTACATTGTCAACTGAAAGCTGACTTTCTCACTCTATTTTAACAGAGGCAATCTAGTATCATAATGCAATTCAGCCTGGGAGATAGCCTAATTCCAAAGTGCTGACTAATTGTCACCATAAATCAGTGGATCAGGATTGGGGATAATATTGCAGCTTGACATGATGTAATAACCGCCTTCAACAAAATATAATCCCAACCATCTAGAGGCAATTATTAGATAAACAAAGCTGTATTATGTTGGAACTGATGTTCTATGATCATTCCCAGCCTGATAAATTCCCCTGTAATTTCTTTTTCATCTGTAATTTAAGCAAAACCAAGATCTGACTGTAGGACAAGATACAAAACCAGAAACAGTTTGTTTTCCAGTTCCCAAATCCAAAAAGATATGCATAAGATTTAAGACCAAAAAGACTAAAAAGAAATTTCATGTAATTACCATATATTCTGCTCAGCTTTCCTTTTTAGCAGAACTTGAGATCTGAATGCTGTACTATGGTGAATCTGATACACTGGATGTGCAGTCTCACTGCTACCCAACAAAAAACAGCACAGCTGCACAAAGCTCTTCAGGGGTTCTGGGCAGGTATATATGTCCGATTTTACAACAGCCTTTATGGAAAACTTTGCTCAGGGTGGCATAACTGATTTCATCCATCATTGACTAGCACCACCCAAAATATACAGGCAGTTCCCCATTATAGCCTTGTTGTCCTGCTTGTGGGCATTGATCTTCAAAGAGCTCTGAGGATTTAGACATACAAATTCTAGTGATCTGCCATTTATTGTGAAGATGTGCATGCATCTGCTACACCCACGTGGACTTTAGGTACCTAAATTCATTTCACATCTTTGAATGTCACAGTCCTGATATGGCTGATGGTAAGAAGGATTTTAGAATTCATGTAAGCTGACTACCTTTTTGGACAGAAAGGTTCTTTGGGGATTCTTTAGGTACAGATACTTACATTCATGACATACCTCAATGGCAGGGTTTTTTTGTTTTTGTTTTTGTTTTTTTTGCACTGCTCTATTTCTGTCTTTCTTTCCTTGTTCATGAAGACATTCATGAAAAAAAAATGTTTTGGTGAACTCTTCATCTTTTTGCAGGATTCTTGCAAAGGCTTTTTTTCCTTTTACTTTTAAAAAACATATTCCACAATGGTATAAATTAGTGAAAGATGTGATTTATCTCAAGGAAATTCAAGTGAAATTAACTTATGTGGTTTCCATGCTTTTTCACTTTCCAACTGGTTTTTTAGGTTTCCAGAGACTTTCTTCTAACAATAACTAACCTTACAAAACAAAAAGAACTCAATTTAACTTCCTGATTGAGAAGAAATTGCTGTAAGGAGAATACTTACAGCAGATGATTTTTTTTCCTATTTTTGACATTACATTTGTATTTATATTCAAGAGTGAACAAATCATATGCATAAGGCTACCAGTGCATTGGTATTACTTTTTAGTGAGTCTGAATAACTAATTTTAAAATTCCCTTATAGCTTTGACCTTTAGAAACACTCAACTGTCACAACCAGGAAACAAATTTCAGTTCCTATTAAGAACAACAAAAGCTGCAGTGTGATGAGGCCTGTTGAAAATTGCTCTCCTTTTTAAACCCATTTTGAATATATACACATTGCGTTTAAAGCTAAGAAACACAAGTCAGATAATTAAATGTGTCTTATAATTACAAATTTCAGAATAGCTGATTTACATCCTCTACTTACGTCTTGGGTAAAATCACCTATAGGTGAAGTGATTTAGCTGTTAATGGATATCGATACCCTTCCAGAATGTCCTATAGCTGGAAATATCATGACATTATGAAATCTTTTGGATGCTACTAAATTTTTTAGAAGCCAGTGCAGTTTCAAAGGCTGTGAGTAAAGATGCACGTCTGCATTTCTCAGGCTACTGCAAGACATGATAATAGAAGATAATTCACTACTACTTTCTTCCCTGCCTCCTGTCCAGAGTCCATGACTTCTCCCCTTATTGGTCAGGCTGTTGCAAGGAAGGAAGGAGACCCAGGCGAAAGGGAGACCACTGAGGCTCCATCCTTACCACTCCCCACTGTGGAACATGGAGACAATGCAAACAGTACTGTCATGTGCTAAAATGATGGACATGAGTTTGGGGAAGAAAAACAAACACATCTATCATGGGCTGGGTTGGACAGGTTAGATCAGGTGGAGGCAAATGGAAAAAAAGCTAGGCTACTATTTATACACCGAATGCCATTATCACAATGGGAACCTAATCTGACAAAGAATTTAAGGCATTATTTAGCACCGATATACAAAGGAGTTATTGTACAAATGAACATTATTATAAAGTATCTGTCATCTACTCAAAGCTGATTACATGCATTGATAAAAGTCTATAAGACTTTATTCTGCAACACTGAAATCAATGAGAACATTAACAACAACTTCAGTGGATGCAGGTGTAACCTTTAAATGCTAAACTTACTGTTTCTTCACTGCAAAAGGTCATTTACTAATACTTGAGTATATCTAAAAGGGAGACTTGATCCTGCCATTGATTCTATACAGACAATCCTGCAACTAGGTGAGATGTCACTTTCACATGAGAACTATTAAATTAGATATTAAAACATTTTGAAATCTTTACTGCTCTCTATAATCTCAATTCATATTCTGTTGCATCTGGTACTTTATATTGATAATGTATCCTTAATTATAAATATGAACCTGAAATTCTCAAGATCCCCTCAAAGAATTCATTGAACTTATAGCAATAACAAAGTAAGAAAATGCTAGGAATAAAAACAAAGCAATGCTTTACACATTATTTATATATACACTAATAACTGTCCCTGAAGGTTCTACTTTCATTATCAAGTGGAAAATGCCCAAGTGAAGTACTCATAAAATGTAAGCAAAATGTTACATGGCATCAGAAGGTGACATTCTAGAATATTTATGAATGGGCATTTAAACACTTACAGCAGTAGTACTGTCATGAATATCCACGACCAAAGAGAGACACGTAGCATTTCATGGTTATCTGTGAATTTCAGAATGATGAATTTTACATCATATGTTCATAAAAATGCATAATGCCTCATGAAACATTCATGAGTCACCACAGTTTCTTCTGAAAAACATTTAAAGCTTTCATGAAAATTATATTAACAATATATAAACTATGGGACTCAGTGCAACAATTGTTTAAAAATATAGAGACTGTTCTGTTTTTCCCTATGCACCACTAGAGGCTATTAAATATCCAGTTCAATAGTTAAGAAGATTTATCATCTAACATTTTGTATGAAAATTCTTTGCCATGCCTATAATCTACAACAATCTTTTAAACATATTAAAAGTTTGTTGACTTTTAATAGAGGGAAGTATAAGGTGGACCAGAAGACATAAGGGACAATTAACAACAAATTGCCTTGCTACCAACCAGATAAAACTGATTTAAGATAGAATAATTTATATATTCTGTCCAAAGAAGGAAAAAAAAGTAGGCAATTTTTTGACAAGCAGATCCCAAACCAGAGGCAGTATTTGCTATCACTAGATTCAGACCTGTGGTGTTCAGAGGTCAGGTGTTGTGCTGGGGAGGATGTGGCACTGAAGCCACTGCATGCCTTCATACCTGTTCTCAGAGTAGAAGCTTGAACTGACTAAGGGCAGGAGTCATTCGTCTGGAAGGAGGCTCTGACTGGCCAGAGGAAAACTGAAATCTTCGATGACTTTTATTTACAATGTGGTGATTAACCACAACCTGACAGCAGCGATACTTTGGAACTGGGCTTCAGAGGCAGAAATCTCAACCTAGATTTAGGTACATATGGGACTGAGAAGGGTTTCTTCACCTGTTTTAGAATAGCATCTTTTGTTGTTACTTCCTCATATTTTAAACAAAATAGACCATTGTGAAGAGCTGTCATTGAGGAGTTTGAAAAGTGGTTCTTGGGCCCTATTCAGCTGCAAGAAGGGGGTGTTTTCTGAAGCATCTACTGGATCACATCCATTTGACTAGGTACCCAGTAGGACGTGCAGTTCCTGAATCTCAGTGTGGAAATATGGGTATCAAACAGATCAGTCTGGGTGCATCATGATACGTTTAAAATTAGAACTGCAGCTGCTTTCACATCACACTTGTAAGTGCAGAGAGCTAAGACATATTTGCACAGTTATATTTAATGTAACTGCTGTAAATCCATTGCAGTTTTCCTTTCCATCTCATTTCACCTTTCTCTCTCTTTGAAACAAGCTCATTTTAGCATTTATAAAGAAACCGGTATATTACATCAAAAAAACCCACCAAGATGTGAGACCTGAGAGAGATACTACTGCAAAGACTTCTATTTGAGCTAACTGGCAGAAGCCTGCTGTAAGAGCAGTTTGAAGTTTGACTTCCTATGGAAATTATTATATTCATAAAATCAATATTGTATATAAGTCTGCAGTTTAAGAGGTAATGAAGTCATGTTGATGGTTTTTCCAGACACCCCTGAATGCAGCTAATAACTTCTGTTATGGTTTAACTCCACTAACAAAAAAAGATAAAACTACCCACAAGATAATTTACTTGGTTTTGAATTTATCCAATTTCCCTACATCCACACTCAAAGGAACCCCATGCACCATTAAGGCCAAACAGTATTAAATCCAGGCTGGTTTCCCAGTTGTTTCTTGACTATTTGGACACTGCGTGCAGTACTATTTGTTACTGTAATAATACAGAGGTACAATTGAATTTCTTGCTTGTAAATTGATCTACACTGTCAAATTTCACTGAAGCAGGAAACTTTATGTTTCTTTTGTGACATCAAACTAAGTTAACTTAAATGTCAGGAAGTCAACTTAAATGTTCTCAGTTTGTTAGAGGGATGAAATTTTTTTTCTAAGGTAATAGTAGAAAAGTTAAGGAGCAACAACGGTCCTAGAGATGAGATTTGGGCAATCAGTGACTTAAAACAAGGCAGTGCATAAAATCATAGATTAAGGATAAAGGTTAAGGATAATACAGTTGACTTCAAAGAAGCTACAAATGTAGGAAAAGATCTAATGCTTTTGAAGAAAACAGTCTTTCAGATCCTGGATCTGCATTCATGTGCTGGTAGAAAGGCCTTGGGTCCCCTAAGGGACTTTGTGAAATCAATAAACTTTCCTATCTGGAAGTTTCAAAGGTGAGGGATTAAAAAAGAATGTTTGTATTTGAATAGCCTTAAAGTCAACACAAATCTTCATCTGCAGACATCAGTTCACTGGATCAAGATGTTGCATGACTGATTTTTATCTGACCTACCTTCTCAGCAGAAACCTCCTCTTCTCCTCTCCTAAGACTGTGTCTACTGGGAAAGTTTTCCAGTCAGAAGGAAACTTAGATATAAGATACGGTACAAGGAACTAAAAAATGGTCTTTGCAAGATTGGTGTATATTTAGGGTTACATTAGATTTCAAACAGTATAATCTACTTTTTCTCTGATTGAACTACACAGGAGTGGCCTTAAAGCTCCTAGGACAAGTTTATTTGGGGAATTGTTCCCATTTATTAGCTGCTGTATTGCATACAATGTTTCCATCTAAATGGATATGTCATGTAGTGATACCAAAGTTTTGTGTTTCTATGCTGGCCTAATGATTAGTTGCTGAATCTGTTGAACATATTGACAAGAATATTTCAATGAACCCACAAGCTGTTGACCCTCTAAGCAAACAAACAATAGCTTTGACTCCTTCCTATGTCCTGCAATGAAATGAAGTGGTATGGCTCAGTAGGAGCTAGAAGATCTAGAACCTATTTCTGGATTTTTGTATGGGTTTTTTGTTTGTCTGTTTGCTGGGGTTTTTTCACAGAAGTCACTGGACTTCCAGGCCTTCTACCATTTACTGCTTCTTCCATCTTCTCTGTGATCTTGAGACCCAGTTGTCTGCCCTTCCTACTATACAATCTTCATCCCTCTCTTTCAGGCAGATGTAATTCCTCACACCACATGGATTTTATCTGACAGCTTGATAAGGGAATGTAGGCATAAGCCATGTTTTCCTCATTGGTATTTTGAGAGACTGAAATGTCAAATGATTGTCTCAAAGCTTGTTTGTGTGTGTGCTTTGAGTCACAAGTGGTGTCAGTAAAGCCTTGACCATTCATCAAGGACCACCTGTGGCCTTTGTAATTAATCTAAGGAATATCACCCAAGGAAGCAGGAGTGTATCGAAGGATGCACCCTCCCACTCCCTTGCAATTGTACTGGCAAACTCTTTAGATAAATCTCAGAGGTGGCCTGAGTGAAACCGGGTGTTTCTCATCAAGCACAAGGACTGCTGATCACAGGCCATTGTATAAGCCCGATAATTTGTGGCTCTATTTTATTGCTAATGACTTTGCGCCTTTGTTATTGAACTGATAAGAGGTGAGTGTTTCTGCCCCAGAAGCCAGATGATTGCTCAAGAAGCATGAAGTCAGCAAAAACCTGTGGGAACAGAGGAAAAACTAAAGGTGGGCAGATATGCTAATCAGCTGATAAAATGAACTTAAAAGGTGATTGAGAATTTTATGAAGAACTGAAGACTAAGGACCAATGGGATGCTGCTGGATCCATGGTGGTGACTATTCTTGTGACTTTATTCTGGGTGCTTGCTTGGTTTCTGTCTTTTCCTTCCATTCTGTCCTATTGCTATCACTCTTCACTTTTAATAATAAAAAACTGTTTTGGATGTATGGCATTTGACCTTGTTTGAGTCTTAATCTTGCTCTTGGGATCATATTGAAACCTCCCCTGACATTGGATTGGGACAGGTATCCAATGCTTCCTCCTGATCCTAGTGAAGTGGAGATTCGGGATCACTTCTGGTGGGAAAATCTTTCCATTCAGTGCCTAGAACTAGTGCTAGACACTATCTCCTTGTGCAATATTCTGGTATTTCTCCAGTGTTTTTGGCCATAACATTAACACCGTGTCATGTTTGAGGTGAAACTCCTACTAGCTGTCATATAAATCTTCCCAGATGAAAGTGACAGCCCTCTGAGATGGGATTTGAGGAACAAGCTGAAAAGCTGATCAGTCCTACTGAGCAGCAGGTGGTGAAGGGTCCAGGATGACCCATGCCATATTTGTTTTCCTGCACTATACTACTGCAGAAACTCTAAAATATGGGAGGATAAACAAGTGCAAATGAGGCAGTACAGGAGAAACAGGAAAGCAAAAGCTAGAGAGGACAAAAATAGTTGGAGAGAAGATAGAAAAACAGGGAAATGGCAACTGAATAAAAGAGAGAAAATGGTAAGGGAGCTAAACTTCAGTTTTCTAGAGATTCCTCAGATACAGTCTATCAATACCCCTAAAACCATCTCCTGTGAACACATGGGCAGAACAAAGATTCCCAAAAACTGTATGTCTTGTCAAGCACAGGAGGACCTGCAGCCAGGCCATATGCTGCTTCACTCCAGATACCCGACTGAGGAACATCAGCATGAAACCTTGCTCCAGCTCTTCCTTTATATTCTTTAAGGCTTTAGATCAGATGTCTGGCTTGGGCTCTAAAATGGGGGCTCCCTTTCACACCTTGCAGGAGCTTGTCTCTTCATATCAACCTCACTGTATCAGTGCTAGTATTTTAATTTAATACCTATGTAAGTATATGTATTATTGCTTGATAAGGTGATTTTAAGGTTTCCACTACTGCATTATCTGAAAGACTAAAGTTTTTAGCAGTCTGGTAAGATAGGGAAGTAAAATGAATACATATCATAAGAGACTATTGTAAACTTTTTAATCCAATAAGTTTATTTTTTCCAAATGTATATGTACTTATTCATTTGGGAGAAACATTCAGACATATGACACAATAAGGGGCAGATATCTCAAGTACAGCTAGAAAAAAAAATAGGGATTTATTTGAAAACACACCTTTTGGTTTTTAATTGAGACAACATACTTCCTTGAATGAGAATCTAAATAACTGAGAAGACTTTCAACAGTGAGAACTTCTGAAAAATGGAAACATTAGGTATGTTACATATTAGGTGACACTAATTACACTGCTCATTTTCCATAAGAAACTTCAATAAGTACATTATAATTTTATGTAGCCTAGATGGTCTTATACTTTAAGTGCTTCCACATTTACAAACCATATAATTAGAAATGTGTTTCCAATAGGTGACTTTTATATTAGGGTTCAGAATTAAATTATATTGCTCATTCAACCCATTATCTAGAAAATATTCTCCACTTTCACTGAAGAATTATTTTAGTCACATGTTCCTCTCTTGTAAAGACCACATGTTCATTCAGACTTGCCCATAATGTGTGTATGTGTAATACATTTCAATTTAAATTTTTATGTTTAATGTCACAATAATTGCAATAGGTTCCATACAGCCTACCTAATATATATTTAGTTATTAAGCACTTCAATTAGTGTTACAGACCCATGTATACTTTATAGCATTAGTCCCTGTATTAAGGGACTATATTATTAGTTAAGTAGCTGAAAATATAACTGTAGAGGGTACTGAAAAATCTTTTTTGTTGATTACACAGAAGCAGCAGCTTCTGTCTCTGGAATCAAGAGCTGTACAGAAATATTTCATAACACCATATATACCCTGGATTTATCACTATCTGTTTTTGCTTTAAAATTGGCCTCTTCTAAACATTTTTACTTTTTCTGAGGAGCCATCAAATTTTGTATGTTCTGTCACAGGCTCTGATTTAATCTGATTTAGCTGAAAGTCATGATTTCTTATATTCTGAGCATCAGTATAATCTACTACAAATTGAAATTTCTTTTGGCATTGTTTTACTTTGGTTTTGGTTTTTTTTTTTTTTTTTTTTTTTTTTTTATATTTTATGACTACACTGTGGATACTACCTAAGAACTAAAAGGTTCTTACTTTACATACAACCATTTCTATTGCTTTAACATACAATTGCCTCTGGAAAATCTCAGACCCACCCTCTATTTCTTTTTCCATTGTGATGTTATGAAGTTTGACAGCAAATACAAAATTCACTCTCATGTTATGTTGCTGCTGGCTGATACACTGGCATCAGGTCTGAAGGGCCTCTTGTTATCCTTCAAAGCCAAATGGGAGATCATAAATACATGGTCTGCTCTGGACAGATAGAAAAGCCAGAGGCACAAATCCAGACCCTCCAGGAGGAACTAAAGGATTAGAAAAATATATACATTTTAATCCTTTGGATTACTATATTCTTGAAGCAATGCATAGGTCTGGAGCTGACATTGCCACAGAACAATGAAGAACTTAATCATATTTCTGTTTTTAAAACAAGAAGTAAGGTCACCACTGTTATTAACTTAATCATATATATAATTCAGAGCATAATATAAAATTTTAAAAGTTCAGGTAAACAAGGACATGGAAAAATGATGCCTGTTCACTAAAGCTTTTTTCAAAATGTCAGGTAAGCTTTAAAAAGACATAAAACTTGAGAAATTATTTTTACCTGAGGTAGGAGAGAGACAACTTCTGAATTAATAAAGCCAGAACATTATTTTTTAACATTACAGAATCTGTATTCTTCACTTCTGTCTGCATATCAGGTGGACATAACCTGGTCATGAGTCCTGGATTTTTTTCTTTTTATTATTTTCTCATTTATTCCTTCAGACTTAGCTTTCTCCTGATAGATACACAAAGGAAGTGATTAGCATTTCAGCCTAGTAGGCAGCAGCCATTTGGGTCTGCTAATCTGTGACATGAAATAAAAGGATGGGAATAAGGTAATATTGCTTTGCTTGGATTATTGTTAAAAGGTTTAAATCTTCGTTGACATTCTCCTCCTTTGATTTCTGCTATCCTGACCTGGAATATATGTGGTCTATATTGCGAACCTGCTTCCCTGAGCGTCTGTTTACCTAATCTTTCTTTGAACTGCTGATGGTAATGAATCTCCTTCCTCCAGCCCCAACTGCTGCATTCAGTTATCATCAAGCACAGGCATCAACTAGAGCTCTAATCTTGCTCTGATGGATGGAATACTAACCTTTCACAAGATTAGAGACACAAGGTGCTCTAGAGATAATAAAATTCAAATAGGTTTATTTCAAAGGGCAACTCAATCTCGATTTTGTTCATGGGTCACTTGACAGATCATTTGTCAATGTAGTTTTTGTGTCCTTCTGTGTCTGGCTTCTGTGCAGTACTCCAACTATTTCAAATTAAGTGGGCCCCAACAGGCAGAGTTCGGCAAGGGTCTAGCTTCAGTGAAAATAGCAAGGTACTCATTCAGCATGGAACTGGCAAATTTACTAAAAGTGCATCTAAGGTGGGTGGTGCTTGGATGGTGGAAAAGTTTTTCTTAGCATTTTCAGGAAGGCATAGAAATGACAATAATGATAAGCATCTTGAACACTTTGAATTTTAAACTCCTGTTTGATCATGGAGCAAAAATCTTGCTAGTATCATGACAGCCAGCTGTGCAATATATGCAGTAGCTGTAAGTTAAGAGATTTATAGCTCATGAGTGACCTTTTCAATGTGCTTGTCAAGCACAACTATTCAAAAGTGTTTACAAATCAAATATTTAAGTAGGGTATCTACAGGCATGAAGATAAGGCTCTTACAGGTGCTGAAAGAAGATTCTTCTAGATGACAGCTTCAGTGTTCAGTGTTACACATATCAATTAGGATCCTATGCAGATAAAATAGGTAAAATGTCCTGCAACCTCTAAGGTTGTAGATTGCACCTATTCAAAAATACCAATTGACCTAGCTCTATGTTTTAATAAAGCACAATTAAATTATTATAACGAGTCTGCTTAGAGGACAAATATGATTGAAGTCAGTAAGTATAATGTCTGGCCTTCATTTAGGAGAGGGATAAAAACAATTAAAAGGCCCATATAAACAAGATAGCTAAAGCTGCAGGTGTATCGATTGCATGCAAACTACAGCACTTGCATGAGTTAGCCAGGAGGTTGGGGGCTGGCTCGTGTGCGCAG
The DNA here is from genome assembly GCF_031877795.1 of Strix aluco. Lineage (NCBI taxonomy): Eukaryota > Metazoa > Chordata > Aves > Strigiformes > Strigidae > Strix > Strix aluco. The sequence goes on from NC_133932.1 coordinate 81,222,299, forward strand.
CTTCTAGCAGCTGGACTCCTCTCCAGGAGAGAGAAGGAGAGAAGGAACAAAAAGCAAATGAAGCACTTCAGAAGCACACATATAAGGAGCCAGAAAAGCTCAGCGAGTCAGAGGGATGTTGTATGCTCAGCTGCAGGACAGCACTGAAAAAAAGTATGCTGTAGAAATTTTTAAAAAAGATAATTTTGCTCAAAAATATTAAACCCTGTCTTTCTTCTACAGAACTTGCTTCCTGCATATTTATAGGGGTGAGAGTTTAGCATAACAAACCCTTTAACCCTTTTGAGGTAAGGTTGCATTCTTTTAGCTTCTGAAAACAAAGACGACTACATCATATTTAAAATTCAGGGGTTGATGAGTTTGCATGATAACTAAGTAGGACAGATTTGATGGAATATGCATCTAAAATGTGTACTGGACTAAGTCTGAAATATGGAAACTGGAAACTAAAGTTAAAGATTTTTAAAATGTTTTAAAAGCCTGAGAACTACATGAAAAATGTATTTTCATTTTGAATGTTTTAGCTGTGACAGTTCACAAACTAGTCTATTCCTAGAATTGCAATCATATCTCTGGAGTCCATTTACATTGTTTAAATTTTATAATTGAGTCAGTTCTTAATATTTCAAAACTGTTCCTGTTTTCATAAAGTTTTAATATACACAGTTAATTTTTCATTATTGTCCTTTATAGTAAGGAGCTCTTAAAACTAATTTTATGGTATATGTTTATAAAAATGCCAAGAAATAACTCACTACACATGAACCTTGCGATTGATTCCAGAATTTGTGCACTTACATGTTTCTTTCTGTGGTTTCAGTACTAAGGATTGGACATTAATTTTCTGTAAATACATGTGAAAGTAATCTTTAGGCATACAAGATGGGAGGATGCCCATACCTGAGGAGTCAAGTCTTCTTGTTAGAGGTTGTGAATTTTTCAGATAATCATTGGTCTTTGCCACTTCACTGCCAACTCTATCAAACTATGTGTAATTTTCTATCCATGATAGATGCAAAATGGGCTCTGAAATTTCCACAGGATCATACAGGCTAGAGAATAGAGAATTAAGGTCTGTGTTACCTAAATTGTTCACACAAAGGGGGACTACATCAAATCAAGACCTTTCAAGAATATCAAAGCTCCCAATCAGCTGCCGTGGAGAAGGGTATGACAACTAACAACCTGGGCTGCAGGTAGATGCTGTAACCCTCCAAGAGTCAAGGGCTGGGATGGAGGAAAGAGACATAGGGAAGCAGTCACTGTGATTGGCCTGTTAGACTAATCACTGTCTTACCTCAAATGTTTAACTAGACAAATTTTAGTGGAACATTTCATTCCAGTAGAATATCTGCATAGACTTTTCTACAGAGTTTGAAACCTTCAGTCAGTATATATGGGTGAGATAAAAAAGCTGAAGACACATGAAGAAAGACAGGGAAGTGTGACTGCAGAAATCATTTAAAATTGTCTCTAGAACAAAGTGTGTATTAAAACTTGGAAGATTTTAGCTTCTAGAAAAGCACTCAAATAAACTAGGTGTCTCATCTTCCAAATTATACAAGTAAAGAAATAGCATTTTATTGCAAATCAAAATATGCCACGTAAATGTACCAATACTACAAGTCTGGTAGGCTTTCAGGAAATATACTTGCAAATAAAAGAATTAGTGAGGAGCTCATCCTTTGGCTTAAAGCCAGGACTAGGTACCTGGAAGCATGAAATCTAGCATCAGACCTAGCTCCAAATATAACTGCTGAGCTGAGAGCTCAATAATCTTTTTTTTTATAAAGCCTGATCTGCAAACGGGCACACAAGAAAGTCAAAGGACTTAATTTGATTTAAATGCAGCTGCCCTAATCACACACAGAAACAACCACAATAGTCAGACTAAGCTCTTTTCCAAAGAACAGCACTTGGCCTAAAATACGTAACATTACGCTCTTCATCGTTAACTTTGAATTTTCTTGCTTTAGTGGGATTAAGTCAGACCCTTAACATTATGTTAATGTAGCTTTTTGTGGTTTAATTACAAGGTTTCCTCTAGAGTGTAACATAATAACAATTAATCAGCTAGTTCTTAACTTCCACAAAAGGAACTGTCATCTGTTATTATCTGCACTGCTAACCCACCACAATGTCAGCAGAACTAAAACCAAACAATTATACCACAAAAGCTACATGCAAATAGTGCAGCTTAAACAAATGAAAGCAAACATCTCAGACTCAGCCCTGAAATTCTCCTTTGTTCATTCCATTTTACATAAACAACACACAACTAAAATTATGTAAATGAGTATCATACTGTAGGGATACCCTAGCAACACACAGACTGACTTACGTGAATTGTGGATGGAAAGGCATCTAAAAAGGCAGAATTCAAAGCTGATGCTATTTCAGGATTTACTGCCTTCTTCCATGATATCTAGATGTTAATTCTCTGGTTTATTTTTAGGTCAGGCTTATTTGCATAGCCACAATGGTTATATTTGGCAGAAAAAATCATTAATGGATGTAGATAGTAACTGCTTTGATAGACTAAAAAAATGCATTTTAAATACATGAATGTGAAATTCAATAAATGCTTTGATAAAAAATATGAAGACAGGATGTTGGAAATTAAAAGCAAAGGAAGAATCAAAAAGTCACTGATGGCATCTAGCATTTAAAAATATGAAAGACTAGATCCTATCAGCACTGAAACATTCCCAGGTTACAATTCTCTCCTCATGGACTGGGTACAGAGAAAGATAATATTTCCAAGTAGCTGTACTGCATTGGGAAATGAGAAGTGAAATTCTGCTATTGTTATTACTTTTCTTCTACCAGAGAGCAGTTTTCTCTAGGGTGCTGTTCGACTCTCAGAAGTCAACACATAAAAAAATGGCAGTTTGAGTTAACAGATTTGATCAATGACAAAATATGTTCTTAGCACTCTTTAGTCCTGTTAGCCCTGAAGCAGTAACATGACAGAGGGGGACAGAGAGGGTCCTAGTAACTTTTTTTAGTCATGAACAGTCTCTCTCTCTCTCTCTCTTAAAAACAACAAAAAAAGTACATGTTCGATCATAAAACATAACTGGAGAACTTGGAAATAATTGGGGATTTCCAGAAACTGCTTCCCAATCTTAGGCATAACTACTACTACCAATGGCTCTTACAGTACATGTGTGAGCAGTTTTATAGAGTGTTTAATACTTTTAAGGCACTTATGGTATTCATCAGTCATTATGTTGCATTTTCTTAATGATGTATATCTAAGTATTAGGTGGGTTTTAAAAGAAAAATGTTTGGAATATTAGCAGGTACCATAACAGCTGTTGCAATACATTTTTTATTTGTAGCAAGATTCAAAATCACAATCTAGTTAACCTTTACCTAACATTAACTCTGGTATCATGGATATAAACCCTAGTTACAGCCTTTCTGTGACTGTGGACTGTTTATACCAGCTTTTAAAAGGTATCCCATCCACTCCCTGTTGCACAAGTCACAAAGAAAGATAAATCTCACATTCCAACAACAGCTATCACTTCCTTCATTAGTAACAAACACCTGTAGCAGCAGGATCCACATACACTTTGGTTTTTTGCACCTCTAAATTGCTTGTCATCATAAAGAAATGACAGCAGTTCAATAAGAGAAGAGTAATGCGGCAAGAAGACTGGAGCCCATTTTCAATGTTTAATTGCCATAAAAAAAGCTAACAAGTGATTAAAAAGATAAATCAAAAGTTTGCAGAAAGACTAAAGCGCCCAGTCAGTTTTATGGTTTCATTTGAGCTACAAAGACATTATTATATATCCATTTACAAAACAATGAGCTCTTACTGTTTATGAAAGTTTAATCTCTTGGTTTATTGCTTTAATATATCTAACATTGGTAAGGTTTACTTTAAAATGAAATCTCTGACTATATGATGTAGATGTTATTTTTTATATTCAGTCTGCAAACGGCATGAATAACATCATAATTGTACTCATCTATGGAACAATTAAAGTAGGGGTAATTGCTTCTTCTCATATCTGCATATAAAGTAAAAGAATTAATATTTTATCATTTGGCAATGCTTCTTGTTAGCATAATACTCTGACAACAATTTTTTGTTTGGCCACAGGCATTTGAGCAAATGCTGGAAAAAGTTCTGCTGAACCAAAAAGCACATTACCAGTAAACTTGTGCTTAAGGAACATATCACCTTAGGCTCACTTGTCTGGTAAAACTTTGGCTGCTCAAATAACATCAATAACAACAAAAAACAAATACAGATTTCTTAAACTACTAAATTCATAATTTAAGAAAATAAACAAATGAACAAACACAGATTTAATGACAAATCACTGCCCCTCAAATGGCATGTCTATCCTAGATTGAACTACAAAATGATGACAATTCATTACGATAACAAGTAATTGCAGAAGTTGTTATTAAAGAGGATTTTAAACACAGGTTTAAAAAGGTCAGAAAATAAACTGTGTGAGTGCTTTCACTATTGTAAACTGTCATATCATTCTCTGAAAAAAACAAATGTGTCCAGAAAACTATTTCCTTTCCTACATTGCCAAAGAAGTCATTGATCTTGTCAGTTGAATTGATTTTTATTTTATTTTTTTATCCACTGTTTCAGGAAACCACTAATGACAGGTTTTTGAATTCCTGAGGTAAGTCTTAATGATGTGATGTCAGAGACTGTCTCTCATGCACCTTGAGGAGTAGTTTGGGGAGGACAGGGAGGCTCTGAAGGACCAGAGGAGGGTAAAAGGAAGCTGCTGGTCCTCTGAAGTGCCAGAAATATTTCCTACCCTTCAAAGTTATCAGGTCTGTTACTCACTTGCTGTCTCATTCTGCTTCTCATTTGCACACGAAGTCCTGTGGCCTGAGTTTGGTTATCTTTAATACTCACGCTACAAGGCCAACAATACAATCTAAAACATCAGTGGTCTCTTCACTTTGCAATGTGGACACAAAGCAACCATTATAGACCTCTGCCAATATTTATCCTCCATATACATACTAAGACAGAGCTTCAGTTCCCCATGCTTCTTCACCAGAAATGACAGAATGATTACATGGGTTTTTCAGACTGAGGGCTACCAGCAGTGTAGTTACTCACATATGCACATATGCAAGCATGGTTGATCAGATATGGGTTGGGCATGTAGCTCTTGATATCGAAAGCTGGCCTCTTGTTATCTAATTAGACTCCATTGAAGGCATAGGTCAAAAAAAAAGTGGGGGGAATGAACTGTCCCAAAGGTGATCTTATTATGCCTATGGTTAGAAAAGACTGTCGTATCAAAAGAGATTTAAAAAAGCACCAAACTCCAACACTTGGATACATTCATCCACAACCTCAAGTTTTCTTAGCAGTTTTACTAGGTTTTCACATTTGGCCACTAATGAAATATACATAACACACACTTTGGATAACCTTTTAAAAAAAGTTGGATTGTGTTAGCATCTCATGGCTGGCCACAGAACTAATATAATTCTCTTCCCTGTTCCTATTTATTATAACTTTGCTCCAGCAAGCTCTAAAGGCAGTGCCTGTTTGCGATTGTCTAAATGGTGAGAACAAACACATACTTTAGTAGACAATTCTTATCAAATGTGCTTAGCTGCTTGAATTGCTAGCATGATCACTTTCAAATGTGATATAAAAATCACATTCTATTAATTTTAAGGAGAGGACACAGTTTGCTTTTCCACAAAAGTTTGCTAAAAATGTTCATAATGCAAGATGTGCATAGACAGAAGGAAAAAGAAAAGTATTAAGAAAATAAAACTCAAGCGTTTATACCAAATTGTAGCAAGAACATCGTTCACACAGTCCTTTTGGAGATGAAGTCTCCTTGAAGGAAAGGTTCCACCCATCACAGTCCAAAACAGTGAAGATGACCATCAAGTAAGAAGAATTATGCTTCATTTTTTAAATAAGCATGTGACTGACTCTTTCCACACACAAAAAAATAACCCCCCTAAAAAACCATACCCCAAACAAACAAACAAAAACCAGGGGCTGACGAAAAGGCCCAAATCAACCTGAACTGTGCAGAGTGAGTCACAGAAATCAAAGCGGTTGATTCTTTCTCATTTCCCTCTCAGCATGACTTCTGACATATCACTTACACCATTAAAAAAGCCTGAGGTATAAGATTATGTGGCTCTAAAACTCTGGGGAAAACAGATACTAAGCTAGTGATCACCCTAACATTATTATATACCTTCCATGTTATGCTGCCTCTCACATGTGGATGTTTATGCATGTGCTAGAGATGTAACATTTAAAGTCAGTATTATACATTTGTATACAGACACAGCAATCTTTAGTAAGTGTGCATAAAATACAGAACTGTGTATCAGAGTATTTCTAGATCTTTTGCATAAAACCTCAGAAAGTAATAAATCTATAACTGTAAAAAATAGGCATGATTACCAATTCATTGCCATCTTTTAAGACTACTATTACTTAGATCCACACTTATAAACTTTAAGTGCAAATCTATTCATGCCATAATAAAAATAATGGTAAAAACCTTGACTTAAACTCACTGCCCTGGAATATCATCCATTGTAGGCCTCTTCTAACCATAGAGACTAAAAAATTAAAAAATGCATTCCTTTCCATAGAAGTGCCCGGTTGTCATGAAAATGTTTATTTCTCCAAATACACAGTCAGAATTTCTGACTGATCCATTACTTCTAGGTAGTGATTTTTCTTCATTCATCATCATCGATAGTACTTTAAATATTTATAGTCAGTGACTGTTAAATTTTTATTGAGTTCTTAACCTTTTATGACTCTCTTTTCCTTTTTTGTTCTAAATGTTTATTTCCCTAATATAGTACTTCTAAATTGTCTCTGGAGAAACACCTAATGAGTATGATAGAGAGGAGCATTTCCCTAAGCTGTTATGTATTATAGTTACAAAGCATTCAGGTTACAATGACCAGCTTGTAAACAAGAAAAAAACCCTGATAAAACTAATAGAGGTAAAAAAAAGTAAAACCCTGAGGTTTTTTAACTGATAAAACTAGTAAAAAAGCCCACAAACTTTTTTTTAATTCGTTTCTTTCATAGTAGAATTTACCCATGGTCAGACATGTTCAGCTAGTGTAAACTGTGCTGCATGGGAGAGAAGTGTGCATGGGTGTGCATGTGCGCACCCCTTCACTGACAAGGTATAAAGGTGGGTGAAGCTTGTGCTAATTCTGTGCAGCTCATTGAAGACATGGTTGCTCTCTGACTGGTCTGGAAATGCTGTTTTCACTATTTTGTCACAATTCATGACACAAGCACACGTAATACAGTATTCACTTTCACAATTCTATGTTTATACTGAAATGTAAAGTGTGAGTTTGGGAAAAGGTTTCATTTGTGACTTAATTATTTAAAAGTTTGGATTCATGTCACCTAACCTGGGATGCTGTCAGTGCTGTTATCTGTATCCAAATTGGTCACAGTAGGGTCCCTTTTTACTTAGTGAATAGGATTAATGCTTCTTAGAATAGAGATGTGGAGTGCACATTAAGGACATATAAACTGCAGCCTGAAGTGCTTATTTTCTCTTAATTAACTATAAAAATATCAAGAGTGATGAGTGCAGATGAAGATGTCTACAATGTACATGGTCATGTGAATTGCACCCAGAGTGTTTGCTCCCCCTATTTGAAAAATTAAGCTTGTGATTATCTGCCAGTTAGATTCTTCAGCCCTTTCAATTATTTATCCAGATTGCCCAGATAAAACTTGGGCTGATGTTAAGGGGCTAAGTATTCCCAAATTTAGCCCTCCAAGAGGGTTCTGGAACTTCATGCCATTTATATACATTAGAACAGAAAAGAAATATTAGGCTACTAAAACTGTATTTTTGACCACACATTGCCGTTTCTTACTATCTGTATCAGTCCCACAGTATTTATAAGATACTTAGTATGCATATTGTACTGGAATTCTTCTACCTCCTACATAAGCACAATATTATTATGCGTGATTCTAATTCAAAGAAAAGCAACTTTACATTTATTTACTGTTCTCCATCCAAAGATCTGAAAGCACTTTCAACTATGGGAGCTTCTGAGACATTTCTATAAAGGGAAAAGAAACAACCCAACCCAAACCAAAATGGTAGCTCTGGCAGTTCTATATGTTGTTTTTATGCCATTACCATTGGAGTTTGATTCTGGCAACCACATTTCTGGTAAATATTTCTAAAGATGACAGTCACACTCCTAGTAAATATGTCTAAAGATGACAGGACACATTGCAAACCCTAGGAGATGAGAAAGGCATATGCTAATTGGTTTTGGTTGACCAGCAAGTCCAATTCTATGACATGAACCATTACCTTCAGGGTACAGAAACATTACTTCTAACTTCAGGGTAACTATTAGATTTGGGATTTTCCATGGAACCTTGTCAGCCTGTAGCTGGAAAAGCAAAGTGAGGGGTAGCAATTTGGGAAACAAACTGTCAAGCAAGTGTTGTGCTGGGGCTGGCTTAAAATAAGGTGGAACTAGTGTATTTGAGTTACATTTGGTGAACTGCTCTAGTAGTTGCTGATTTGACGGCTGATAAAGAGCAAACAGTCCCAGTGGGCAACAAGCTGGTGAATCACATCTGTCTCCTGATGTTCATTTGATTATAATCACAGCTTATGAATGTCATAATTGTGTTTAGGGGTTATTTGATAGTTAGGGAATCTGTTTTTTTGTTAAAATAAGGACAGGGAGAAAGGACCATTGGAAGGAATGTGCAATGAATGGATTTCATTTATTTATGGTTGCCTTCTCATCACTTTGAAAATAAATATTTTAACAAATGAAACATATCAACAAGGGATTCATTGGTCATTTTAATGTGACCTTTAGGATAATCAAAAGAACAGAGAACCCGTCGCACCACAGGACACTAAAAGAGAGTGTCATGCTTAACCTAACATTATGAAGGTTGGGTAGGGGCCAGATATGATTACTCTCGATTACATGTAAGTGTTAAACACCAGGGGAAAAAAAGAGCTTTTTAAGATGATGGATAAAATAGGCATAAGAACAAAAGGCCATTAATATAGCTTGTCTAGGAGTTAGATGATTTCTATTAAACAGAATAGAGTTTCTGCAACAAATTTCCAATAAAGCTGATGAAGGCTTTTAAGAAAAGTTCATGCTGTAGACATGAAGATCTATGTTCTTTTAATTTACACTGAAAACTGATGAGTATTTTCTATAAAAAATATTTCATTACAAATGACTAAAAAAAAATTATCCTTACACATTAATATAGCGATGATTTGAAAATATTGGAAAAGCTAAAAGCTTACATGCACAAAAGAAAGACTACTTTGCAGTCTACTTACCTTTCCTTGAGTTAGTAGAAGGCAGTGATCCCTTAGCAGACAAAAGTAGATTTTTTTTTTCACTCATTAAATTGTAATGGATAACACTAAAATATTTTTTTCAACTTCTGTAGATGTTTATAACAATTTAAAAAATGAATTATTTGTCTATGACAACAAGAGATATGGAATAAAATGAAGCCAGTTTTCTAATTTGTCACTTATTAACAAAGATTTTATTTACACTGATAACTGTTCTTATTTTACAAAACGTATTTCACATACTTGGCTCTCAGATAAAATAATTTACAAGAAAAAACCCACATTTTTGAAGGTATAAGTGAGGCAAAATGTATTTTAGAAAATTTAGCATTTCATAAGATATTCTGTATAAATACCAATTAGTTTTTCAATAAGGCAGCATCATCATCTTTTTCTAATCTCTTTTGCAGGTGGATACCCTCCGTTTCTGCCCTACAGTTTTAACTTCAGCCACTTTCTAACATAACACCGAGCATATTGATAGTATGCTCAAGTGATCTCATTCATATCTGGTAGATGATCCAGGGATCTCACTTACTTTTCCATCCATCCCAAACCATCATTACTTGTAAGAGTTAATACTTGTGGTAAGTTAGCAGATTCCACAAGGGGGAAGTCTGTGTCTGTCTGAGGACACTATTCTTAAGATTTTATGGGTGAATCTACATTAGATGTTTTAGTTTGGATCAGGTGTGCACTTTTGGCACATTTAACCATGCTTTCTTTCACATGGCAGGATGGTCTTGGACTGTGTCACTAGATTCCTTTGAAATGAAACCAAACCAGAATATGTTCTCTGTGAGCACAGCTCATGTGCTCCAACTGGTAATGGGACCTCAGCCAAGAAAACAGCCTTTTACATTTTCTTTAGCTATGCAACTAAATGTGTATATTTTGAGTACATTTTTGCTGGAAGATGTTAAGTTACCATAGTATGCAAGAAAGAAAGATACAAAGAAGTTGCAGTAGGAAAAAACATCATTTAGCTTCAGGAACTGTGAAAAACGTGTAATTAGGATTTTACAACAGTGTGACACCCTATGAGAAATCAACAGCAATTGTGATGTAACATCTGGTTCTTCTGAAGACATACATCCCAAAACAAAAGCTACTAAGAACCAACATGTAGACAGAATAGCAATGAACAAGAAGGAAAAGAGACATGGATTAGTTCCTGAATTCTACTTTTTTTTTTTTTGGTTTGTTTTTTCTTCAATAGTATAAAGTCAAAGCTTAGCACAGGAAATGTCTAACACTATACAAATTTTCTCTCTTTTAAAATATTTTTTAAGCTTTGTATTGCATGTTACAGATACCTATTTATCATACTAAGTGTCTCTGATGTACTACCATGAGAAGCCAAAAAGCCCGGATCTCTGACTGTGTGGTTAAAACCAGAAGCACTTAGACAGCCCATGTAAGCAATAGTGGTTTAAAATCTAAGGAAATAGTGATGAGTAGTGATTTTGTCTGAGAAACAAGCTGTAAGTATCAAAAGGCCTTTTATGCTGGAATTCCATATATTATTTCAATTACCACTGAGTCTTCAGAGAAGTAGTGACTTGCTACCATACATAACAAGAGTGAGTGAAATCACAGTAACTAGATAGGCAAAGGACGTTTCTGTACACTTCCAGAGCATGTATTGACCATAAAAAGTCACAACTCATCCCTTCAATGTATGTAGGTATGGGAATCCCATTATATGCAGCATTTCAGATCACTGTCCCTCAGTACTAAACAACTATTGCTACTACAGCATGTGCAGTAGAGAGTCAGTACCTCCATCTCATTTTAAGCAACACCAGAGAAAAACAATGTCAGGTGTTCATGTAGCCTCAAATGTAGGTCCTCAAGGCTGAAATCCTAGCTCTTACTCTGATTTTCTTTGCAGTTGTGCATATAACATCCTGCAAGCAGAGTCAAGTGATGTCCGTCTGCATTCTGGTTTGGCAGCTGATGAAGTGAAGTACATTAACTTTTCCTAAATATCCGACTGAGGAGGCTTTTGTATGTCCAGCAGTGAGGTGTCTGCTTGCAAAAGATCTATACAGAACTTTATGCTTTAGTTCCTCATCAGAAAAATGGGGCTAATCAGACTTTGCATGCTTCAGAGAGGATTTGAAAACCTTAACAACATACCCCACCAATCTACAAAGTACTTACATACTATAGTAGCAGAAGTCATAAAGTATACTTCAGGAAGCTAAATGTTAAGCACTATACAAACATTTAATTTAGCCAAGCTTTAATATTTTTAATATAGCTTGGGGAAGAAACAGCAAACAAATTTGGACCTTGGAGTAAAATGCAGCATAAGATTTATATTGCTTATGTGTTTCTTCTGATGTAAAATCTAGCAGAATTGGATTAAACATTATCACTTGCTGTTTAATCTTGGTTTTACAAGGTGTTGGTTGCTTGACCTGATTTTAAAGGATTTAAAACTCAAACCTCTTATCCGTAATAGTGATTCTAAACTTCATAGCTTTGAACGAGGGAGAGGAAATAAGATCTGCTGCATAGTCATTGAGATTAGCAGTCTCAGTAAGTATTCATTCCTGTCATGTTCAGAAAGACCTATATGGTTACACACTGGGAAACATTACATGCTGTTCAGGCAATTGAAAACTGAGAATTGAATAGGTAAGTAGAAACTTGAGGTGGCCTGCTTTGAATTAGATGTGTACAACAATAATAACAGACAGATCTCAAGGTTCAGGTTAGATAACTGAGAGAGAATAAAATCGAGTATTTAGCCAATATTTTCTGAAATGCTAGTTGAAATTACTGTGGGGAAATAACAACCTTGTCTTGGTAGAAATCTTATTTTTTCATTTTACTCCTACTCAGAAATCAGAAGCTGAAAGCAGTTATTTAGGACTTTCGTTCTTAACAGGGGTCAACTGGTACCCAGAGGTGGGGGGAATTGTTTGCATTAGCAAAAGAAAGACATAATGACTTATGCTTCTTTCAAGACTTGTGCTTATTTATCAAAAATGCAGCAGCTTCTGCAAGCACCAAAAGGCTCAAAAAGCACAGAAAATCACTTTGCTTATGGAGCTAGGTGTCTTTATCCAGTCACCATCTCCACCTGAAAACCTCTTTCTCAGGTTTTTCTTTGGACTGTGTTAAACATGCTTCTCTGCAATTCAGTACTATCTTTCCCCAGTGAATCTGTTTTTAAATGGGTCATTTTTCCAAGTTATCACTATCCTGTAAGGATTTTCAAATCCCTCTGAAAAGCACTGTGTTGCAAGCAGCTCATGATTGCTATAAAATGGACATTCCTATTTCCACTTCAAAGTTTGAATTGGTAACTAATCCCAGACACATTCCCTGTTAAATCCAAGGCTAACTCTTAGCACTTAAATATGCAGAATATTAATCCTCCCTTCTGATTTAGGAGTATAAATACCAGATAAGGTCCTATCCCAGGTTTTCAGTAATAAATTCTTATAATGTCACTATGAGGTTGAAAGAAACTGTAAAGTTTTAAGGGGTGAGCTAGGGAGTGTAACGGCAGACCCATCACAAGAATCACCTGAACTGAGTTATTATCAATCCTTAGCAAGAATTGCATCACTTCCAGTGAAGGATCAGATTAGTCTTGGAAAAACATAAGTGCTTCTCTGGGACTTGCGGGCCAGAAATTGATGTGAAGAACTGAAACCTGGGTAGCAGTCAAGAGCAGCATGTCCTCTCTCTGGATGGGGCAGTGGTGGCAGAAGGCAGCAGGAGCTGGCCTGTTGCGTGGATATTACCTGGGAAAACTACCCCATTCCCATTTCAGTATCTGACTTCATCTGCTCATTTAAGTTCTCCAGTTACTAGGCAGAGGCATCAAGCCTCTCCCATGAAGCCTTAGTATCAAGAGTAAGAAAAAGGAAGGAGGCAGAGAGATAGTGGGAGAGAAGACAGGGGAGAATTGGAACGGTGATATGCTGCTTAGGAAGAAAGGGTGACGAAAAGAAGCAAGAATTACAGGAAACATAAAACGTAGAAACAAACACCCAAAAAATATTAAAAATATTTCTTTTAAAATATGCATTAACCCCCTGACTGTCATGGGACACTTTGGGACTGTCTCACTCCTTTCACATGAAGAGGAAATGGCCTAGGTGAAGCAGCTTTGCTGGTGCATTTCACTTGAGACAACAGCTAACAGCTAATCTTCTCCACGTCTGCCAGCAGCGAGGCTGCTTGGTTGCTCCTCGCTTGCTGGAGAGAAAATTCTTGAGGGAAGCCATCATTTGCTCTCAACAATCACCAAGCAGCAAAATTTGCTTGTTACCCGTTTGAACACGCTTAACACTTCACTGAGGACTGAACTGGCCAGGCCAAAAAGTGATGCAGCATTTGCTAAATCCTTAATCACTGCCTTTTTGAAACAAGATGATTGCTCTAAGGAGAGACAGAGGAGGGGAGAAAAGGCTTTTCCTAGTGGTTAAGCCTGAGAAATGTTAGCTGTGCAGTGAGAGATCTTTCTTTTAAAAATGATTTTTTTAGTTACATAAAATTTCTTAGCTCTTTAAACATAGTAAATCTACAGCATGGTACAGTAAGAGGTAACATGATTTGGCACATGTTCTTAAAGCGAGACTAGGGAAAGATTATGTCCTCCAGTAAGGAAAAAAGGGGTTTCTAGTCTGTTTTATATTACTTCTTTATTTCTCAAGGAATAGCAAACTGGTGCTGGGATATCAGTTTTTCTGTACCGTACCCTTTGAACCATCTTCTTTACTTCACAAGACATTATTTTACACAGAAACAATCAACAACCCTAAATATAGAAACGTTTTGGAAAATGCCAACAAAAAAATGAATTTGAGAGCTTTGTTTTGAGTTGGCACCATATCCAGAACACATGCATTAAACATTATCATATATTATAAAAAGAAAGAACGATTCTAAATCTTCATAGAAAACAAGATGCTATTCACTGCAAATTTCACCAGTATTATAATATCTTCCTCCCAGTTCCTGAAAACTCACAGGCAAGAAAGCTTCTGAACTTTTACTTTTGTCACAGTTCTGAGAGTTGAAGCCCATTGTTCTAACAACTAATTTCCGTGTCACTTACTGAAACATGTTTTTTGAAATGTCTGTTTTTTTGTAATTTTGATTTTTATAATTTAATTTTTGAGCTTGTTCAGCAGTCAACAAAATATAATTTGCATTATGCCTCTTCCTTCAAATTCCTGAAAACAAACCTTTTCCTTTAAAAAAATCAATTTATATGTAAATTATCACATATCTTTCTAGAGCCCTAAATATTTCTACATGCAAATCTTTTCAGCACAGATCCTCAGTGTACCTGAATCCACTCAGGATGCGCTGTTTTTGATAATTCCAGGTTTATTCCTTTCACTAATTGCTAGACTTCCTGAGTGAGGCAAACCACTAAAGTTACCAAGGCAAAAAAAAAATCTCAACATTTTTTCTTTAATGTAAATACTGCTTACGTGCATGGACATAAAGAAGTGAAAGGGACACTAAGTCCTCCGAGCTATTGATACTAGAATCCTATGAAATAGGCAGCACAAAAGGATCATCAGTTGCATGTCATATCCAATATCAAATGCTGAATGACAGTCAAACTTGATAGCATACCATCTAACCAAGTTACGCTGAAATGAGCTCTGTGGCAGTGTATTCAGAGATGTTCTCTTAATTTACTATCAGTAAAAGTCCGGATTTCTTTGATTGCAACTTTTCAGACTCTAGTTTCTAAGGGTTTGAAAACTTGCATGGATATTATGTTGAGTTGTGACAAATCACTAGAAGTTCACTTCAAGTTAAGATATAAAGTTAGAAAGATATGTTTTCTTAAAAATATAACCTGCAATAAGAGTACATCTACAAAAATACAAAGTACATTACAAGAAACGTAATAATATAGATTTTCTTTAGTTCTGCTACACTTTAAGTAGCTCTTGACACTGACTAATTTTCATTCCATGTGTTATCTCACCTTTTGCTGAATGCTTGAAGCATAAGTGTGCTGCTCCTATTGCTCTGGTGTAGACAGAGCCACCCATAGACAATCTCTACTTCTATCACGAATCATTTCATTTTTTCATTTATTTTCCTCCCCCTCTTTTAAGAACGCATGACTGTAGCTGAACCACATAGTATCTCAGATTATCTACTCACTACTGTAATTCTGAACATGAATCACAGGTCACAGCTACTGTGTTATATGTAGTTCTAGCTATTCTGTTACACCTGCCAATCTTGTGCGTACCCTAAGGCACCTCAAATGGGCACAAATGGCCAAGAAGGGCAACTGAATCAAGACCCAGGTCTCTCCTCACTAAAATAGAGCCATAGAATCAATATTGCATATAGACACCAATTTTTAAATACCTAAATTCAGACACCTACAGTCTGGAATTGAAGACTGTCACAAGAACATACTGAAACTGTCTTGCATTGCTCAGGCCTAGGGAAGGTCCTTTCTATCTCATGTAAATACTGTGCTACATCTTAAGCAGCGGATGATGGTCAGAGGTATGATGTCCATTAAGACCCTGAGTGGTCCCTAGTATTTTTATATTACTAATGTAATCATTAAGCCAAATTAATCCTTTCCATCAGTTATACCTTAGTGATTTGAAACATCTCTGTAAACCTGTGCTGCACATCAAACAAAATACAAAGCCATCATTATTACATGAAAAAAAAAAAAAATCAGTGAAGATGTGTATTATAAAATGTGTTTATGGACTGTGTTCCTTTCCTTTCTTTTCCCAAAGGCAGGCCCAATCTGTGTTTCCCTTAGTCATGATGATTACAGAGCAAAAGTCATGGACAGCAGTACCATTAATGTTAAAGGGATTTTTTAGGGAATAAGGTATTATTTTTCAAGTGCCCTGTGGTCCTCCTTTACTAAAGACACCATAGTAGTTATTAAAAAATTATCTCTATTCTATGGATTTCTTCCTTGAGGATTTCTGACCTGGAAACCAGCTTTATTTGCATTGTTCTGAAGATGACCCCTGTTTTGATATAGGCCTCCAAAATGCATCAACCCCAGGTGTCCTCTCTTCTTTTAGACACATTTACAGAAGGTCTGGATCAGCAGTGATAATACTGCACAAATTATGAACCCTTGATGCTGGTGGAGTAGCAAGTTATCTGAAATTTGTATAAGCTGGATGGTCAGGACTTGAGACAAACCCCCAGACGCAGCCATACACCTCCTCAGAAGTGCCCTGGGTGACAAGACCCTCAGAAGAGGAGGACTCTCTCTGAGCTTCTGGTGGAGAGAAGGGAGGTTGATGCAAAAAACCCTAGGATGTAGTCATTTGGTACGCCCCCTTTACAGATTTAGAAAAACACGTTTGTTAAAAGGGAGATGAGAAATATATATTGTTGCTCTTGTCTTGTGAAAAGATGACTACTATGAAGGAGGAAAATTTGCAATTACAAGCAGATGGTCTTCGTCAGCTGGGGTTGAGTGGTCAACCTACTCTAAGACAGCAATGTTTAGAGAGAAACAGGAGTGAGACAGAGGTTGCTAAAGATGTTCCTGTAAACTGAGAAACCATCCACACTACTTACACTCTTAAAAAAGTTGTCATAACAGAAAATGTTAGCCCAGCTGCCAGGGTTTGCTGGTGCAGGTAGAAGAGCAAGAGAAGCAGAGCAAGGCACAGCCAGCACATCAAGGAAAGGAGAACAGGGCAGCATAAGGCACCAACAGGGACATCTTGTGAAGGGATGAGCAATGCAAGGCATGGCAAATGGGAGCCACCAGTGAAGAGATGCGTAGGGCTAGCAAAACCAGATCATGCCAGAAGGTCTATTCAGTTTAAACTGTGTTTTGCATACCAGGAAAACTGAAAAATCTTAAACTATAGGTGAAGGTTGCAATGAGAAAGGGAATGCAATCAGCTTGCTCAGAGGGAAGGACTGAAAAACTGTCGCAGTTCTGCTTTAAGAGCTAATTCTTGTTACCCTTTCTATTGATCTCATTAGAATTTCCTTCTTTAATGAAAATATTGTGTGTTAAGCCGTTTCATTGACATTTCTGAGTAGAAAAAAGTATTTCACTTGTTACCAAGAAAAGTTTATGGCTACAAGCTGATGGTTTAAGAAGATACTCATCAGTCTGAATGTTTCCCTCTCTGCTGTGAATCAAGTCCCAGCAGAGAGGAGTTTGTAGATGCAAGATGCTTTGTACAGATAAGAACTGATATGACCTGCAAGAGCAACATCCGTTTCTATTATATTAATATTAATGTTATGTGATATCACATTTTTAAGTACATTAATTTAATGGGTTCAGTCTTGGATGTCATTGTGTTTGTCTGCCCTAGAGTATTAAAATAACTCAAATATTCCTTCTTGATACATGGTTGGCAATGTTAAAAACATTTATAGTGTCAAAAGGTAAAGACATAGAAAAACATTTCTTCTTTTCAAGGTTCAAACGAACTGTTCTAAAGGAGAGTATGATAACAGAAAGTGTTTGGCAGTGGTCTTTTTCAGTCTGCATCTTCATTTCATATTCATCTCCTTAAAAATACATTTAAGAGGGTGGAATGGGACTGGGAAGCACAGTGAAATGAACTTTGAAGAGGTAACCTACTTAAAGACAAAAGGAAGTTGTTCTACCTGGAAGCATTTCCTTGTACTATCTTCTCTATAAGTGGTTCTTCACTGTCAACATATAAAAAAGTTTTTAGCACCAAAGCTAGTTTAATCTACATCCAAAAGTAACACTGAGTGGCCTATACCTTGAAAAATATAAGCAATCAGCAGAATGTCTCCAAGTCAACAGAGATTTTCATATTCTGATCAGTAAAGCAGACAAGAGAGGAAGAAACTAATTTTAGTAACATGTTTTCATGTCTTAATAAATATATGAGATAGTATCCAAATTAAAGAATACTTCTTGTATGTTTATCATGGCAAAGCATTTTTGAAAGATAAGAAAGGGTGCTAAGTATTACTTTTGGTTACAGTGTGGTCAGATTCCTCTCAATACAAACCAAGTTTATTTCTAGTGTTTTATTTGAAAAGGATGACAGCTATTTGGGCTCAAATGTCAATAGCTTTAAAATACACTTATCAAGTATGAGCAACTACACTTTCTCAAAAAAACCCTCACCCTTAAAGAAAATCCCAACTGTAGGCAAATTGATTGTAATGGGCACTTCTGTTCTTTAAGCCTATGGAATATAGACTGAACTGAATAGAGGCTTTCCAGGCCCAATGGTTGGGTCATGGGAAGGTTTGTAGACATCCAAAATCCAGCTACTCACAGCGGGAGAAGTGACACCTCTGGAAAATGATATGTGAAACGTATATCTGCATTATTCATTATCAGGTTAATCAATGACAAATCCAATGGGCAATATTGATCTGTCCTTTGAGACACCTGAGCCAAGTCCAGCAGAGAGAGTACAAGAATTCTGGAGACCAAGTGGGATATCTGACAGCACTAAATATTACATGAGGAGCCTATAGTTAGGCAAATGTTTCCCACTGTAGAAAATGTTGAGGACTAAAGGGAGGCTGAAATTTCAGTCTTTCTTTGGCTTAGGCTCCCTGTATATAGGTTCCCTTTCTGATTTCTCTATTCAGTCACACAACTTCAAGAGGAGAAACATCAATCTCCTCAGGACTTCAGTAATACAGAGCTGTACCTATGTATACCAAAGTAGATACAGAAGGTAGGTTTTTTGTGGAGAGTTCTTCAGCTACAAACATTTACAGCAAGAGCACTGCTATGACAACTACCACTGCTTCTGCCTTCCATATCATGAGAGGAAACAGAAATCACCACTGCATTTTCTGAGGAATCCCATCCTACAGGTTGTGTTAGGGATGCTCCACGAATAACCATTAGCTGAAACTTATGGCGATTTGGAGGAGTACCTACATTTTGTGATTCTGACTTTGTCTATGCTATTCTGAGTGGTTGTGGAAATGCCAAAGTTTAAGTTCAGAAAGTAAGGTGCATGTGATGGGAGCTCCAATTCTAAGTATAGGAAAATCATGCAAAACTTCATAATTACAATTTTGCGTGCACATGCTTAGATTCTGTCCAAATCCTACTTAGGTCTTTCATTGGATCTTGCTTTTAAAAAAGCAGCTTGAAATAACAACATCAAGACTTTGCATCCGGGGGCTGTGACTATTCAGATCTTTTATAAGTAGGCATAGGATCATGGTCTAATACACTTTCACCAGCAGGTTGGTGTCCTCAGGAGAAAATCACTTTGGTTTGCTCTCCTTAGTTTATATGACACTATCAGTTTAAAAAAGGACTAGTGCAAAACAGTGTTATGAAAGTGATCAAAAGGCATAGCTGTTCTTCATGTGTGTAATAATTTTTACTAAACTTATGGAGCTTCTTATGCCTTTGAGACCCTCTTGATGTGTAGTACAGTCAGTGAAATTTCAGCACAGGGATTAAGTACAGTTTTGTATTTAAAAAGTCTGCTGCCAATCTTCAGCATCTTCTCTTTGTTCTCTTTTGGAGTGGCTTTAACAGGCATATTTTGTCTGCTCATCTGTATTCCTGAAACATCACTTTCATCACAGGAGTTGAGACAATTTTTAATTAAAAATTCAAATCTCGTGACTTTTACATTTAACAATATAATCTGTAGGATTTCTTTGCTCTATTAACAGGGCTGTCCAGATGCTTGCACTCTCTCCCACATCATCATACCTATCCAAAGACTGAAATAAATACTTTGGTTTACATAAAGTCTTCTATAAAAGAAGAATCATTTTTATGTGATCTGTTGTTATTTACAAACCTGAAAGCACCTTTCAGTACTTCCTAACAATGTACCACAGCAGGAAGTTGATTTGCTGGATTGAAAATATTTTACCTGGACTTAGTCCAAATGGCTTAGAGGTGTATCAGAGCCTGAGAAGATACACATTTCAGAAGCTAACCAGGATGAAAGCAATACTGTGTTTCTGCACAATAGTGGGTTTTGAAGTGCCACCCATGAACCCCAAGTACAGGTAAGATTCCCTTCTGCATAAGTGGCTTCACCAGCTATGCTGTGAACCAGTTAATTGCTAGCTGCAGACTAATTCCTAGCTGTGATTGATACGCCAGAATACAAATACTGCAGAGGTTTTAAATCCCTGATTTCTCAAATGTAAAAATAGTTTGCTACCTTGAAATGTTTTATGCATTTTTGTGCTTTACACTACTCATAAGTACTATATATACACATACATATATATGTAGAAAGTAACGTATTTACAGTTTTATAGCTCTATAACTTTTCAAAGAGGGATGGAAAAGAAGTATTTAAGCTTAAATTCCATATTGGCACAAAACCAGGTGAGTATCAACTGGACATAAATTGATCTGGAAACAAAAGCGCAGTTAATAGCAAATGCAACCAAGGAGTGAGACTCTATATGAGACTTCCATCAGAACTGGGAGTGGTAAAGGGAAGAGGGCATCCTCTAGCAGCTGCTGAAAGTGCTGTTTGCTGGAGACTGGAGACTGCATTTCAGGCCCTGGGCTTTTGTCTGTCTTAGGATGTGGCCATGAGAAGACAAGATGAATTCCTCTAGTAAATGTTTGTAAAGCTGCAAGAAGTATTTTTCATTTTACTTCAGTGGAAAATTTTACTCACACAATGGAAAATATTATGAAGTATTAATCAAAACTTGCAGTTCTTTGCTGTCAGCACCAGCGTAGGCTCAGCCTGATTAAAGAAAAACAGTAACACTAAAATAATGTCCATTGTGGTCTAGTCCTGACTTCTAGAGACAAGAAAGGTCTTTTTTTTTCCTTACCATGGGAACACTCACATATCATTCCTCACTAATTGATTTTGAATTCCTAGTAGAGCTACTGTTCTTTTTAATTATTGGCATTTACAGCTCTCACTTAATTTAGTTCTGAATAAAATAACACTGTTTTTTCTTTACCTTAATATTATACTTTGGATCTGATATGTGATAGTCACTCCATGGCAGTGAAGCCCTAAATTATGTTACAATCTCTGCTAGAAAGAATCTGATTACCAGACTGGTCCTAAATGTACTGCCCCACCAAATCAGAGTGTAAATGCATGGAAAATGTTCTGTAAGTCTCAAGAATCACTATTTTTTTTCAGAACAGGAAAGAGTTTTCTCATGGAGATAAGGCATTCAATGCTCAATTTTAGTTTGATATTTTCCTTCTCTCATCTTCCTCGGAAATTCCTGAAGTCTAGTTTCCCATGATGAAAAGTGAAGACTGAAAAATACTGAAAACATGTAATTTTGTCAAAACTCAAATCTTATGTCAGTGATGCAAATGGAAGGTTATATTCCCAAATGTTAAACAGACATAGGAAAAGAGCCGGCTCTGAGCAGCTAGATCCAAATTGGTTATTTGTAGTATGAAGATCAAACATAAAGCTTCCTATCTTCCTATCAGCTTTAGTGGGATGGAATCCCTTTAAAATCACACTATTCACTTTTTTCCCTTCCCTAAAAATAAAAAAAAACCACAGAAAGACTATGCTATCTTGAAGGAATGTAACTGCTTCTCTTGAAAAAGTAAGCATTCATACAAAATTTTGCTTTCTGCATTGATATTACTTTTTTGCTTTGTTTCAATCTTCTCTATGTCCTGACTGAAACCTTTATGTACACAACCCTTGTGTCAATGACAAACAGAGTATGCAAGCATATTAACTGGAGGGATCCTGACTTTTTCAGTGAGAAGGTTGCATTTTCAATTCCTTCCTCAATCATCATCCAAGGAATTTAAAAACCAAGTAATTACTGATTTTCTGGACAATTTTGATTTTAATACTATATTTTCACGATCTTAGCTACTAGGTCAAACAGTGAAAGTCCCCTGAAAATAATATAATTTTGCAATATTTGAAGAGTTGCTTTAACTGTCCCTTCCAAGTCAAAAGTCACCTCCAAAAGATGTGTCTGAAAGGAGATTCTGAAAGCTTCCTCTCCATTATTTCAAACTGAAATCTGAGAAGTGGAAAACAAAAGACTCTGTGGGTAGCCTCAATGTGAAAAAGTTACTGTATATGCAGGTCAGAAAATCAATGTAGCCCACAATTTACTGCTCTGAGCTTTTACTCATTTAACTGTTTTGTGTTGAGATTAGACATTCATTAGGGATGTTTCACTGCATATAAAGATTCCTGAAAACCAATGGAAAACAAATCTATTCTTTCAGCAACTCCTATTTTTACCAGTTGTTTATGTAGAAACATATTCATTTACAGGTGAAATATAGTCAGATATTCTCGATCTTCTAACAACACATTTAATTTCTTCTTAAAGTTTCAGCTTAATCTCATCCTGAAGGGCAGAGAAACATTTATTGCTTACAGTTTCAGGACCACACTTTAAACCTGTTCCTTATAATGTAAACCATAAGGATGTCATAACCAAAAATCTGAATATTCTTATTTCCCATTTGAATCCTACAAAACCTCCTTCCATTCCACCAGCATATATGGTTTTAAGAAAAGCAATAACTGAGACACTAACATCATCAGATTTTCTGTGCAAGTTTCTGCTGGCCTCAGCATTGCTGGATTACTAAGCAGGGCGAGAACAACCAAAAGGCTTCCACTGACATGCCACACCAAGCCATGTGCTTTTGTGAATATATGTAGTTGCTCTCCTTCCACTCCTTTCTCTCACCTGACTCTAAGGATTACCCAAGCAGCTTTCAATGCTATGTGTTGCCCAGGGAAAAAGCACTGCGGTTTTGACTCATTCAGCATCAGCAGTCCTACATGATGCTCTGCTGATACCCACTGTTATGTCCTCTGTTAGAAGTCTCTCTGCTAGCGCTACTCTTACACATATCCTTACGTCAACCAGTGTGCCAGACAGGTTCTCTTACCAAGCCCACTGCTGTGTTATTACAGCTTTTCTCTATTTGTTAAGTAAAGTCAGGAACAAAACATAGATCCATGACTTTCTTGTATAGAATGACAATTTACTGTGTTGGGGATATTCAGTCACAGGCATACAAAATCCAAGGATTTAAGTTCCTTCTGTTAATCTTTTTATTTTTCTGAGCCTGTGCTTCCATTAAAAATGCTTCAGATCAGCAAAGCTTCTAGTGTGTCTAGCTGTGAAGGTGGTCAGTGCAGTTACTGCAGAGATCACAGTTCAATAAAACAACTAACAGTCTCAGGTGTATATTTTCTCCATTTAGCTTCATAATAATAATATAGGTAGAAAACAAGGGGAGACAATGACAACAAAAAAACATGCACAACTTCTGAGCTTGTCTTTTTCCTCAGCTGTATCATGTTTCTGTGAAAACTGCAGTTTAGGTTAAAAACTTACTTCAATTTGTACTGTGTGAAAGAGAAGGATTTTAATCCTTCTTTCCGTGAAAATGCAACCTCAACTCCAGAGCCATGGCCTAACTTCTATAATCCTTTGGCTTTACATACTTCAACTTTTCTAAAAAAAAATATTCACCTTCAGAAAAAAAAAAAAAATCCTGAAAAAAAGTCTCTTTAGTTGGAACCTAAGAAAGTGGAAAGATGCTAGAGTTTGAAAAGAATATTGAGTTACTGAAAAGGAATAGAAAAGCCCCAAACTTTTATGGTATCTTTTGCTAACAACAAACAAAAAAATGCTAGAGAAGAGACAAAATGCAGTATATATATAAAATGAAGTTAGTCTTCAGTGAGTGAGCCTTTATTGTGACTAGTGTCTGATCATGTTTCTGTGTTGCCTGAGCACCTCTGCTGCTACCGTTCATTTAAAAAGCAATTAAGAATACATTTACATGATTAGGTGACTTGGCTGTCTATCCCAAACTCATTCACAATATGCTGGTTAATATGCCAAATTGACATGGATGCCCACCCACTCTGTTACAGTCAAATACCACTTTCATGATGGGATATGCTTTCCCATCCCCAGATTATAGCTGGTGTGTGATACATTTCAGTCCCATTCAGTACAGAGGCGAACAGCTTATTTTATATGGTTTTCTGCTGAAACCTTCTAACTATTGGAAATGGCTAGGATCAGCTTCCTAAATCTTCAGTTATCACTCAAAATAACCAGTTTGACTTAGCACCAAGTGGGATTGAAGCACTTGTAACTCACTGGAGATGGGATTTATCTCATCCACCTGTAGAGTTCTGTAGACACCTACAACAGATTTAGTTTTCCAGAGCTCCTTTTTTAGTGGTAGTGAGAAGTAGGAACTTTTACAGAGAAATTAAAGTAGTCTGTATGAGAGCTCTACCTAAGAAATGAGGGAAACAGCACTCTAGACGTGCCTATTCTTCTTCTATAAAGGGAGCTTGAATGACCACTTCAGATACTGCAAACACATTATAGATGTCTACATAGACAAGAGGCCTCCTTTCATGGATTTTTGCTGAAAGAAGGGAGAGGACTTTTGAAATTTCCTCCCACTCTTTCCCAAATGAATGAGTATTTACAGTACGTTTCACAGCAGAGTCAAGCAGGTTAATTTGAACAACAGATTTCGGAAGCTGCACTCACTTCACTAGCAGTTCGCTACCAGCTCTGCCCAACTGACACTAGGGAGTGGAAATTTTCAAAATTACTGAGTCTTTAGAATCGATTTTTTCATCTGCTACCTTTATTCTTCATGCATTTGTCTTCAGCCTTAGTATGCACTTGAATGTTATACCAGTGTATGCGAAAAATCTTAGTGCACCTTGGTAACATCCATAACTGTCTGGATACATACCTCCTAAGCCTTTTTTATTTGCAAGAAAACATCTAGAACCAAATAAAGATGTTAGTGTCTATTCTCCTATGTCACTACACTCTCTTTTAATACTACAAGCATCACTTCTACCTGTTATATTAGACCTGAATAAACAGTCACCCTCACTGTAAAATAAATATTACATGGGGGAATATGATTATTCTTATAACTTAAAATTTTTTGAGTAATTTCTGTTTAAATCTATGGCTCTGGCTCTGCATTTATGTCTAGATTTGTACTAAATATGTAGATGGAATGTATTTTAAAAACACATGCAAGCAGCCAGTTTATTCCACCAATATAATACTATATTGGCAACATGGGAATCGAAGGGAGCCTAAGGTAATGATCATTTAGTGTTGTTTTTCTTTTAGAAATGCATCTCGATTCAACAAGGAAAAACAGACAAAATGTGATGAATCTCTAGGTTGTTTTTATTTGGCTTATTTATTTTTCTATGCAGCCTTCAAGTTGATTAATAGCATTACATTAAAATAGCTAGGTGGTGGCAGTCTTTGTGGCAAAACAAATGGATCAAATTAACCATCCTATGTACTACAATTCTGGACAACAAAGTGCCAAAGAGTACATGGGTGGGTTCAGCACTTTTAAAATGCTCTGTATATATCTTAATGCTTACTCCAGCCATTGATTGATTAGACTTTAGTTATCATGTAAAAGGATCAGCCCCATTACAAGGAAAAAGAAGAAAAAAAACAGCTATCAAGTACTTGGACCTCTATTAATATTGCCTGAGAAACACTCAGTATAAATGAGAGCCTGAAATGAGGGACAAAGGTGAACTTTTTCAATGCTAGTAATTAATTCTTGCTTTGCATAGGGTAATTGAGGGCAATCATAGAATATTGCATGTCATTTCATTACTGGGCCATCAGATGGTCTTCTATTTGTATACTGTGGCAAACGTGTTAACCCATGAGTACCTTGGCTGCTGCACCCATGTTGAAGACAAAAGCCTCCTTACCCTTCCCATCAGTCCCATCTTCCTTTTAAATGTTGCAATTTCCCTTTCACTAGTTGTATTCTCTGCAGACCTAACAAACAAACAAATATATAAAATCCAGAATCCCATGCTTTCCTTTGCTTTAGGATGAAAAAGACCAGGAATAAAATAAAAACATTCTGGAACAGCACTAAATATGATCTAACGTTATAATGAAATTTCCTGCCTAGGATTGTCATACTGTTGTGATCACTGCTGTCACAACCCTTAGCTTCCTTTCCTAAGCCTGTGCAAATCCCTTACCCAGCTGCCCAACCCTCAGAAGCAGGCTGTGAAGAAAGTCAAAGGCAGCTGAGAGAGTAACAGATACTAACTAGAAAAATACCAGGTCTGTGATAGAAATCAACAACCAGGTTCCTCATTTCGTCATGAATTTCACTACAACATAAAGTACAACTTCATTGACAGTTTAATCCACTTGTTCTGTAAAATTTGACATATACTTTTTTTGCAGACCTTTCTGTTAAAACAGTCATTTATCACAATTAACAGAAAGGAACATTTTCTTGGTATAACTGATTCACTATTTTTTTCCATTTACCAAAGGCTATTATCCTTAGGCCTCATTAAACCTTCCAAACTGTTGTCTGATGTTTCCAAATATAAGGTATTATCCAAAATGATGAGTAGTGGGCAAAAATCCTGGATTCTCCACTACAACTTTTATTATCCTTCATTCTCATCAGAAGAACTTCCATGTCTTCCAATTGTACACCCCGATATACTACGAATGTACTTTTTTTCAGCCATAATAATGCTATTGAATTAAATGAAAATTGCACTTTTTAAAAAAGAAAACTGAATTTAACACTATATGTTTTCCTAGGAAAATTTAACATTACTATTTCTAAAATATGACCATAACATGCATTTATTTTGTCAAATGTCATTATGTACCTTAAAAAGGGCTTTTGTTTGAACAGATAACAAAGCAAAACATGCCTTGATCTCTCAGCCCTTGAGACAGTGAGGCCTTGTAAAACCAGAAAACATGCAGTAACAAGGGACTAGTACATTATGTTGCTCGGACAGACTCTTGTTAATACACTGCTGAAATATTTATATATTTATTTATAAAATTAATTCAAATCCATCATCAATGAAAGACAGAGGAAACAAAATAAGACTGTCCTGAGCAGGGGTAAGACTATTTGACTCAAATGAACTTTATACCATGAGTCTTTTTCTGATGCAGGGGTGTTGTCTACAAGAAGGATGCAAACAACTTCCAAAGCATCATCATATCTGGTATGCCTCTCTTTTGTAAATTACACAAGAAATCGATACTTAAGGTAAGGCTGTTGAAACTGCCTGGTACTAACACATGAGTGACTCTAAATTAATCACAGATTATTGATCATCCTATCACTAGAACAGCATCAGTGGGGAATAACCAACTAGTTCAGTTTGTTGTCAGTTCTGAGAAATGAAAAACTGGAAAACACACCCTACCAAATGGACCTTGAATATAAATCTTTTTGGAGGACCTGTACATTATTTTCAGCCTGACAAGCACATCTCAGCTGAAGGATTTATATAGTGTCTACTTGCAGCAGAGGCAATGGACCATAATTACCTGGATTGAGTGTTGCTCTAAAATAGCACAATGGGGAGATAATATTTATGAATCACAATTAATATGGCCCTTTACACACAGGTGGATCATGGAGCTGCTGTTTGTCAGTGCCCCAAACTGTAACAAAATGATCCATAGAGCATTGCAGACCATCTCCACAATCTGAGAGAAATAAGAATAAATTAAATTTTAGTTGAAACCCATCTCTAAACTGCAGCATTAATCAAATGGCAGTGTTAATCATATGCTACTGTTGACAGTGATTTTAAAAATTGTTTAGGAGAAAAGGGACAGTGCCTATTACAAAATTTAGTTTCCTGACATCATTGCAGTTTGTCTGACATATGCGTGGATATGCATATATATATGTATGTATAAACACCATTTAGTAATTCAGAAATTGCAATTCAGTCATTATAAACAGATTTAAGAATCTCTCCAAGGGTCTCATCGTAGAGTTCTTTGAGATCACATGGGAGGAACATATCAGATATCTTTTTCTGGTTTCCTTGCATAGGAAGCAGTGACAAAAATTAGCCTGGGGGAAAATATTTTGTGTCCCTCAGCAATGGCCAGCAGAAAGATGGTACTGTCAGAAACTCAGTCCCTCATCTGACAGAGGCTTGGTGTCTCTCTCAGATAATAAATAATAAGTAATGATATTACTGCAAAGATTGCATATACTTAGTCATCTGTGAGAATCAAAAAAGCTAGCATCTGTTCCTGATTCCTCACAAATGATCTAAGCAAAAGCTTTACCTCCTCCTTTGTGTTCTCCATAAGTAATAATTTAATATGTAGAGGCAAGGGGCGTCACAGGAAAGAGATTATTTTCTGGGAAACTTCAGGAAAAAAGATGATTGGAAATTATAGAACAGGGCACAGCTGAACTTTAGTAAACAGACACACAAATAGTCTAATAAACTGATTACAAAACTTGTGTCAGTTAACTTATCCTAAAATATTAGTGTTCAAAAAGAAAAGAAAAAGAAACAAGTTCTCATTTATGAGGTTTGTGTCCACAATGCTTAGGGAGAGTTAGAAAGGTCCAAAACAGATCAAAAGATTGACCTAAAAAACAAATGGTGTGGATGAACAGGGGTTGAATACTCAAGCTGATGTCCTGGGTCTCTTTTATTTAGCAACACTGTTATCTTTGATCATGAGGGCTATGTCTAACAGAATTTATCAACAGTGTGCAGTAGTGTGGAACAGAAATATTAAATAATATTTCCCATTTATAGGAAGTTGATATTTCCCAAACAAACAAAAAACCCCCCAAAACTATATTTTATTCCAAATTTAATCAGAAAATTAGCATTAGTATTAGTCATAGACAAAAAATATGCAAGAGAAACTTAAATTATTTTTAAAGAAATGAGCTCCACTCATTCTGTTACTGTAAAAGCCGGCAGAGGAACCCTCTAAGACTCATTTTGGAGTTTTAGAAGGCAGGTATTCTTTGTTGCAGCACTGGGCACACAAGCGAATAGTTTTGCAAAGGTGAGTGTGCCCCCATATCTATAAGTGGCAACTAATATACAGTGAGATTATGCATATTCATAACTGCTCTGAGAAATGAGTTACATATGCATTAGATTTCCTGGAACTACAATATCTGCATCCTAATTACGCATGCGGTTTCTTGCTGGGTGGTGGTCTCCAGGGGTCCCTGGTGGTCATTAGTAGTCTTCCTCACCGTGTCTGCTGGTTGACTTCAGTGCTCACGCATACTCACAAAGGTCTGTTTAGGAGGTGTTGTGCAGCTGCGTTGTGTCTTGAACTGGTTTGTTTTAATTTGTCCTGACCTTGTTCCTGTTATCTTCAAGAATAGGCCCCAACTGTCTTATTTATTACTGTCTTATCTTCAAACCCCTCTCTTCTTCATGAAAGCGCCAATCTTCAGCTGTGTCTGCACATACCAGAAGCTACATTGACACCGACCTAATTCATTCCCAGTAAAAAAAAAATGTTTAGCAAGACGAAAAAAATGTTAGCAAGATGTCTTGGCTTACAATTCTTTTTATTAAACAGCATTGTTTTGCATTTGCATGGAGAAAAAAATAATCAATTCAGTGTAATATGAATTAAGAGATTTTAATTTCACTTGATTTTTTTGAAGTCAAAAGAGAGGACCCAGTTTTTATAACAAAGAGAAGAATGTGAAACTATTTGAACCTCTTTGACACTTTTGACCCTGTTAACTACACAGAATGTCTTCAGTGAGGTGTTTTAAAGGCCCAAAGGTCTCAAAAATAAGAATCATATCTCCACAAACAACCTGCAGTGCTCTAGGAGATCCTCCTGACATTACCTGGCTGTAGCAGTGTGGCTTAGAGAACCATAAGGTACTCACTTTGAAGGTAACAACAGTAGCTTTAGTTCTCAGTATTAACAGTTCCTCATCATCCCCCTATTGAGCTGCACTAGTAAGTCACCATTTGGGTTAGCCCAAGCCATCTTCCACAGTGACTTAAATTAATACAGCTGGTTTGCACTGAAACAGAGTGGGAGGATTCCCACAAGCTGTTACTGGGCCTCAGCTGCGGGGGCTGTAATGATTACCTAGAGAAGCAGCAATAAACAGCTGTGAAAAGTAAATTCAAACTGTTCTAGCTAGATCTTGTTTGTCTCTGCACTGACTTAATCAGCATCATCCTAAGCACAGATGAGTTCTCAGGATTTCATTCATCCAAAGAGCGAGGAGGCTGGCTTGACCTTTCTTAGCTTATAAAGCACAATGAAATCATAGTCTATTGCTTCAGGGGAAAAAATAGCAAAAGATTAGTTTTATGATGGAGATTTAATAGTTTTGACAGAGCCACAGGACATATCTCATTTCTAACTTTCATCTTCCAGCACATTCTTTTCTTTACCTTAATAGTGTACAGCTATAAAACTCAAATTGTTGCTATTTAAAGTAAAGGAAGACATGAGGCTGCAATAGCAACAAGTTGCTGGGAGTCCATAGAGGAGATTTTTGGAAATAAATGTGAATTCTTTAATTCATACCCTAGAGAAATCCCCAACACCAAAGTTTCAAAACCTGATTTGTTAAATACACAGAGAAACAATAAACCTCACAGGGATGAAGGAGCAAGTTGTGAAACTTTAACAAGATCTCCAAGGAAGATTAGACAAAAAGGTAAAGAAATGATGTTGCTACAACAAAAAAAAAAAAAAAAAAAAAAAGCTGAGGTAAAGTTTCACTTTCACGAGCTTCATCTGAACTCTATATAACTTGGCCAAACTCTGACTTCTCAACAAAACATCTTCTCTTAGTTGAAAGATAGTCTTAAAATGTCTAACATTTTTTAGAAACTCTATTAATCAGAACTTAGAAAAGTAGAACAGAAGAAGATGCTATAAATTGAAATAACTGAATTCTGTATACCACTGTATTTTCTTTTATCATGATTTTAGTTGATTTGCTTACAATTATCTGTTGTTATCTTCTATCTTATGATTATCTATTGCTTTATGAAGACTGTAGGGATTTCACATAGAAAATACATGAATACACTATGCAACTACCCCTTATGTAATCCATACATGCCTAGTTAAAGTTAATCCAGAAGGTTTAACCATTTGACCATTACACTAAATATAATTTTTTAATTGTCTAAGTAAAAAAAATTAAATGTGCAAGTGTCTAAGGTCTGAGAATCAAACCTTTCCTCCTTCCCTCCACCCTCTCCAACTCAACCCAAGCCTATCAGTGCCTGGCAATTTGTTAGCATTATTACAGCTAGCAAGAATGAGGGAAACAAAAGACAAAAATATCTATTTCTGGAAATATAATGGATTCAGAATCAAATTTATGAAAAAGTAAAAATCATCCTGTACTACTTCTGTATGATGCACTAAATATTTTGTGACTGGAGCCTGGCAGACAATATTTTTGTGCTTTGCTGGCAAATCATGGGAAAGAATAAATCAATTTGGACCAAATATTTTATTAATTTTTAACCAAGTAAAAAAAAGGTATTTCAGGTATTTCATGTTGAAAGCAAGACCTTATTTGAAAAAAAACCCTCCAACTTTTTTGTTAATTAAAATTTAAAAAAATTAAATAAAAATATTCTGGAACAGAAAATTGAAATAAATTCAAAATGAAAATTCACAATTTATGAACAGCCCTGGCTTCTAAGTCAAACTTAATGTTGTATTATCTACAAAGAAGAAAACTAAATCAATTCCTTTTCTGTCACGTATGCTGAAGCTGCTTAATTTTTATTTTTTTTTTTTTTAATGATGCTTCTTCTGAAACTCTGTGTATGGAAAATCTTATTTACTCAGACAGGAGGGTTTTAGAAAACATTTAACTAAATTTATGTCCAAATTCCCATAGTCAAAGGAGGACTTCTGGATTCATTCAAATTCTAGAAGAAAGGAAGGTGGTTAACTCTTCCCTGACTTGACCTCCTTAATTTTAACTCATGCATTTAAATCTGTGTGGAAGTCCCACTGGTCTTATGAAGAGATAAACAGAATTTTAACATAAGATGGTCAGTACACTGTGTCCTGATCCACTCAGGTTCTGATTTCCATAATCCCCCTAGGACTTTCAGACAGTGCAAAAGATCTGCCACTCACTGAGCACACTTGAAGGGGTAGGTAGCTCTAGCCTTAGGATACAGCAATAACTAAATGTTAAACCCCCACCCATCTTTTCTCTTCTTCTTAGTAACCTCTGGCTGCTTACAGCATGTAAGGATCTGTAATTTCCACACCCACAAATGGCTTTCCCCCACCCAAGACTGAAACATGGGGAGGACAAGAAACAACACTTGAGAGATTTTTCCTCCTGCACTTGCTTTTTGTGAAGAATTGGCTGAATCAAAATTGCCTACTGCACTGTCAAAATGTGTACCCTCGTGCATATTAGGCATTCTCAGCATACTGGATTTCTTCATTTATATACCATTTAAAAGACTTGTAATGATGAAATTTAAATGAAGAGAGAAGTAAGAGCAAGAAAGTACATTACTGGAGCTGTAACAGGTTTTGTATATTTTTCTTTTAAAATAATCTTACAGGGAATCTATTTTTAGGTAACCATTTTACCAATTTTAAGGCAGGAAATTCACATTTCTCCTTTCAGTATTAGATATCTGCCTTCTAAACAGAAAAAATAATATTTTTTTGCATATGGTAGATCTTAATCAATCCAATGTTTTAGACTGTTATTCAGAAAACACTTTGATCAGCTACTCTGTAAGGAAAGCAAAGGAATGCACTATTTCCTTTCCCTGCGTGGTCTTACGTTCATGACTGTAGATAACCTATATCCTTTCTCATGCCACCTCTCCCTGTGCCAATTTTTTGGTGACTCAGAACAATTCTAGCTGATGTCTCTAAGCTCCAACTACCCAGTCAATATCCTGAGTGGGTGAAAGATTAATTATTCCCACTGAGATCAGCTGTGTTGGGATAGCGAAGGCCAATTACAGACAAAAGCTATCACGGAGTGGTCATTTCCAACCTCCCGCCAACACCAATCCCAAATGCAAAGGAAAAGTTTCCTGCTGAACTGAAAAGGCACTAGTTTAAGTACCTCTTGTGTAGCCAGGACGCTGGTGTCACTCTTATTCATTTTCCACGACTGAAGTATAGGCTTTGCTGATCTGTGTGACTCATCTTGCAAGCAGCAGCAGGCATGTACGGTGCCCAAAGCAGTGGTAATGCTAGGTGGGAGGGCAACAGACGGCACATCAAACATGCTTCTTGTACGCGAGGGGAACAGAGGTTGTCAAGAAATTGTGACTTCAAAAAATTGTTTTGCACGCTGCTTGTTGACAGTTGTTATTATGACATCTAATCCACAGTCATTTTTTGGGGAAGAAACTCAGCCAGGATCCTGCAGTCATTCTGCTAAACCCCCTTAGTTGATTACCTCGAGCTGTAGTTCCCAGAAATTTAAGTTCTCTTCTATTTGGTTGCATGAGAGCAAAGTAAAAATCTTGATCAGTGAGTGGCAGCAAAAACACCCCAAAAAGTTGAGAAAGGAAGGAAGAGAAATAAAGTTGGGGGCATAATATGCGCCAGCAATCCTCACTTGAGGAGTCACTGCTGGAGGCTAGCAGGGTAGTTCCTAGGGAACCTTACTAAATGGACTAATTTTGAACAATGTTGAATCCAGTTGAGTTTAATACTTTCCTATCTCAAGTGTCATACAGTATTACCTCCACACAAGTTAACTTTTCTGCTTCAGTCCTACTGCCATCACTGCTTTGATTGGAGGACGTGGGATGTCCAGCCCTCAACATGCTCTGAATTATACTGACGTTTCCTGTTGGCTCTGGCTAGTTCATGTCCGTTGTTTCCCCATTCACAGATGCTCCATATGATGAAGATATTGGATTTGCATCTTAATTAATATAACTGCCCCTTTTTGAAGAACTTCTACCTTGAATAAAAATATCAAGGGTAAATTCAGTAGGCAAGGGAGTTACCTGGGACATTGCTGACTCTGGTTCGTCAATTAATACATAATTAGTCACACGAAGTGGAAGAGCTTCTGAAAAAGACTAATCTAGAGTAACGAATAATCTGTCATAATGGCACTCTCCTCTCATGCTGGAGACCACAACCCTACACATTAAATCCAGTTTCTCTCTCACTACTGGTTTTGACCAGGAACTCCATTATGGGAGCTGAGGCAGCTTTGCCAGCAAAAGCCTTCTTATACTGGCACAAACCACTAATGAGCTTCTGTTTCAATTAGTTGGATTTTCCAACTAAAATAAAACAAACAAACATTGTCAGGAAGTTCTTGGCCACTTCTAATATGCACAGAAAAACTCCTGGACCAATTCCATCTCTAACATTAAGACCAGTTACAAGTTAATGTATTACAGTTTGCTTGAATTGATTTGAGCATTAATTCACAAACTTCAGCAGCAGGTTTGACAGGTACATTGCTCAGTCATGCTGTAACATTACCCCAATAACTATGTCACTGCAAGTATGTATCTAGCCAGTAATTGTCATGGTCCTTGACGGGATTGGGAATAACCTATCTTTCTATTCTGGGTCCTGAGAAGAGAGAGAAAATAATCTAAAACTCCTTTTCAAAACTGATGGGTTCTTTTTCACAACATCAAGATTTGGAATGAAAAATATACTTGATTAAGGATTCTTCAGCAGTGCAAGTCAAGCCATTCACTGAATATCAATTAGCTGAAGAAAACTGAGTTTCAGTGCAGATTAACCTTAAAATACCATTGTTAGAATGAAGTTTCAAGATGCAAATACTGTATGTTAGTGGTTGGTCTCCAAAAAAAACCAAAACCCACAAGATCTTGCACAGCTACAGGCTGTCTCTTTTGTGACTAATGTGGGGTTTGTTCAACATGAAATCTGTGACCTTACAGCCTTGACTTTCTCAAAGAGCGCCCAAGTGAGATTTTAATATATGTCTAATAGAATGTAAGATGACTACAGTGTAAATGAACATTAGTCAATTCTTTATGCTTATCATAATATGTGATAATTTACAGAAGATCTGAATCACATAAGATTTACACTCAAGCTCTGTAGGAGAGCCTGTAAACATGGAATCCATTGATTCACAAAAATCAGGATGATGAGACTAGGTAAATAAGTAAACAGCAAACAGAATTCTGTCTTTCAGCAACCATAATGCTAGTAAGAAGCAGGTATATGTGGTTTAGGGAACAAACATCTGATTAGAACTAATTACTAGAAATAGCACCTCTATTTTACAATGTTAGCATGGTGAATTTCTATCAGCTGTATAATTGAAACCCAAGCCTCATGTCAATTCAGAGAATAATTAGACAAGCTCCCTACTGATAGTCACAGCAGTGATTCAAACACAAGTATACAAAAAAAGAATTACTGTTGTTTCTCTAAAGAACAAACACCAAGCCTGATGCTATGGGTACCCTCATGTATGCCATCTTAACTTTGAGCATTACAATTTTATTTACTGCATGTGGTGCTAGAAAGTCACATCATATGGTAAAATTCAATTTCAAGGAGTGTAAATATTTTAAACTTATGTAAATAACACTTTATTTTATGTGAAATAGACAAAATGGCAAGACGCCTGTAAATAAAGTCAGTATTTCAGGGGTATGTCTTGGTAGGAACTGGGGAAAACAAACTGGCAACAAAATGACAAATATTTGGATATGTAATTCAGTCCAAACAATGGTTTGATCCAGCAAGCCCTTTAGCCAATACAGAATTTGTATGTGTGGGTAGCTGAGCTGAATTCAATTAAATGTTTTTGGGCATTAGAGATTACACACATTAGATAAAGTCTGAAGAACCGATGTCACCATTTGCAATATAATGTTTCTATTTTAAGGTAGCTTTTAAAATTCATCACAATTTGCAAAGCTTAATACTTTATCCAATTAATGAAACTACATGGATAGATTCTATTTGGAGTCAATTTCCATTAATACACATTTATTTGCCTTGGTTTATCTCAGTGAATAAATGTTTGTAATTTGTAATGCTCCAAAACATTTAAGTGAATTTTAAAGACAGTGATACTGGTCTAGATGCTAAAGTGAAACAGAATAATACAGTTCTGATGTTTTTAACTCCCAGCTGAGATTGATTTCATATTCACAAATACGTGAGTCTTCATAAATTACTGACACATAATACGTGAACTATACAATACTACTAAAAATGTATGATTAGAAAGAATCTTTTTTAAAAAAGTGGTTGTACACTAACCATGCACAATACAATTGTTCCAAATAAATAGCAGAAATATTAAAAATGTTGAGGCTCATTTTCCATCTATTTATAACACTGAGCAAGCATCCAGTATAAGTCTTTGACACCTTTGCAAAGTGTTTAAAATTGACAATGAAAAGTAAATTATGCATTATGGTTGTTACAATTCTGTTAAAATTGTGAGACACATATAAGTGTAAAAATATAGCCCTTAATATGACAGAAGACATAAGCTGAGGCTAGTGTGTCAAGCTAAAGCTATGAAAAACATATGCTGAATAATTTTTTTTTGCTTTATTAGAATTCTGAGTGGAATTATCATTCACAGCAGGAGGTGGTTTAGAGGTCTGATGGCTTGTTCTGATCAAAACTGTCACAGAAAGAGATGATCTCTTCCAAGCAAAAAGACCAAATTAATTATACATTCCATTCACTAGTGGACGCAGAATTGACAGCTTTTCCAGTGGCTCTTCTAGAAATAGGAATAAGTTATTACTGATTTTTACTTTTTTCCCCAAATCTGCTTTCGTCTGTTTACTGGGGTAATAAAGCTTGTAGTGAATCAGGGATTCAATTATTTCATTCAATTCTCAGAAACCAAAAAATCTGGAATTACTATTTACTTTAATGTTAAACCTTTATAACTTGACTTCTGCCTCTTTAATTTTCAACCTTGGGGATTCTCAAACATTTTTTTTAATAGAGATAATTTTATCTCAAAATTTTCTCTCAAAATCCCATTATTTGATTTTTTTTTTTTTTTAAAAAACAGTTAGGAAACCCTATTTATCACTGTTAGCAGAAAAATTTCTTGGACTTCAACATGAAGAAATCTCTGTTTATAGATCTCACCTCTTTGTTCAAGATCTTACATGTCTTCAGAAAACAGGAGTCGGATACCTTAATGACAACGCACTTCAAGTTGTTGAGATTTAAGGCAGTGATGCACAGGAAAATAGGACAGGATACTTCAGTGGAGTGAAACCTGGATGATATGGTTTTGCATGCTTCCTTTATCATTAGTAATTTTACAAATGGAATTTAATACAGCTTGCAGTTGGAGACTTAATATCAAGGACAGCAGAAAGATCAAGTATATTCCTAAGCAAGTCTCAGGCTTGCTAGAGAGGAATTTGATAAACTGGGGTTTCAAACAGAACAGGCCTAGGGTCTGTTTGGGGAAGAGGTAAAAGCCACATTTAATTCCAGTCGACTCAGTTTTAAGAGGTTTTTAAACAGGTCATAAAACAACCTGTCCAGAAATAATTGACTTATTTTATTCCTTTTCTTTTTTAATATTAAATGTACTAACATCATGACTAGGAACATAACATATACCCAAGACCCGTTGCATAGAACATTTACAAGAAATAAAAACAAGAATTGAAAATACCATAATAATTTAAAAAAAATAAATTAAGCATGTTGATGCTCAATTTCAGTCTCTCTCCTTGCCAATTAGTTGGAGGGGAAGAGCAATTAACCTGCTTATTCTACACCACAATCACAATTCTCCATCTGATAGTTTCCTTGTAACTCTTTCAGGTTTCTATTAGCTTTTTTCTTCTCTGGAAGTAGTACTCTATCCTTTCTCTACATTTTAGCAAGTCCTCTGTTTGGACTTGGTTGCAAATAACCACTCCAGGGTTCAGTGAGGTATATCATATAAAGTAACCATAGACTTTTTCATCAGTCTACCTTTGTCTCCAGTTGACATGGGGTCTTCGCTTGCCTTCTTTGAGGAGAACTCCCTGCTATTTTCAGCATGGGAATTATAACAATTTTTCCCGGACTTTTCACCTGTCAAGGCAACAGGACCTCTTGCAGGGCTTCATGGCTAGGTGCCTTGGAGTACAATCAGGATATTCTTCTAGGTGTCTTCTCCCCTTTCTCTCAGATTTACCAAACATTCTTCTGTTGGCATATTTCTCCATCTTGAATTCAGTACCTAGGGGCTGCCATTATGTTGAGTTTGTGTCAATTTTACACTAACCTAATTAATGTTAAATGTGAGCTTATTTTTTGTTCAGTAGTTATATCTTGGATTTGGTTGGATTCTCTCCCAGACTTTCAGAGACTACAGAGGCAATTGTGTCTAATCTAACTTTACTCCAATGAAGCTGTAGACAAATACACAGTGGAAAACTAATGGAGACCA
The DNA here is from genome assembly GCF_031877795.1 of Strix aluco. Taxonomy (NCBI): domain Eukaryota; kingdom Metazoa; phylum Chordata; class Aves; order Strigiformes; family Strigidae; genus Strix; species Strix aluco. Next base: position 81,260,879 of record NC_133932.1, read on the forward strand.
TATTTTTCTAAAATTATTATTTTAGTTGTCCGAGGTAACAAAAAAATCCGACTCATCTACTTGCATTAAGTGATTTCTAAAGTCAGTCAGCAATTACAATATGAAACCAGAGCATTTCAAAGCTAAACTTTCTACATCTATCACCTAATAACTATGGAACATATGTACTATGGATCAGAAGTTATTTACTTTAAATTGATATAAAATATGGGACCTAAGTAGTGAACAAAAGGAGGAGGGAGCGTACCAGTCATCAGGATCCATAGCCTGGCAGTAATAGACACTGCCACGTCCTGGAGTTCCTTCTCCTCTCTTTCCTCCTCCCCAACTTAACACCACTTTTCCTCATCCTGACCCTTAGAAATGACCTGACCAGACCAAAACTGAAAAGGCATATAGAGGATATCATCACTTTCCCTGGCCGCAGTCAGATCTCTAGCTTTATTTGCAATGTGACATTCATGTTCCTAAAATCACTTGCTTTCCTGTATCCTTTTCATATTCACTTCGTATTTCTTCTCTTCAAACCTTTCCAGTTGCAGAGCCACACCAGCACCCCAAACATGTTTTCTATCAACATGAAGAACGCTGCAGTGAAAAACAGACCTAAAAATAAGTGTAAGTAAAACAGGAAGGCAGAGAGATGACCAGAGCTGTATTTGTACAACTGCGTCTGCCAACTCAGTGATTTACTGATGTGATAAACCCTATCCCAGAGTAGGGATCTACTTCATAGACTTAGGGGCTAGAGACACTCAACATATTAGTTTTTGGTTCTTACTAATGACTGAAATACCTCTTTTTCAGCCACCACAGCTACATGACGAGTGGTCACACTTTGTTAACAGGGAATGCCATAACAGATGTGTTTAGCAGATTATGACTTCTAATCCATTTCATTGCAAGTCTGCTAGCCTTAGCTGCTCAAAATGTTCTATTTTTGTTCGATTGCAATAAGCTTATCAGTAGAAAGGCAGCTAATGATAATATCTCGAACAGCTTGACACTGCCACAAGTTTGTTGAGTGTCAGACTAGCTGACTAGATTGTGTGTAATACCTGTCTTTTTTTCAAAAGCAATGATGTGCAATTCAGCCCTCGTCTGGTGCTGTATTTTCTGCTCTGGTTATCTGTTTCTCTCACCTCTGCATATGTTTGATTTATTTTGTCTTCAAGAAAACAAGACAGACCTGGAGTAGTGAAAGTTGCAGTCTTTCTCAGCTCGCCTTTTCCAGTAATGACTGTCAGCATTACTACCCAAAAACTGTGGAGCAGAAAGGATTTTTATTCTAGAAACTCTCACGGTAATTAGAACGGCAAGACTTATTGAATATAATGCATTTTCAGTCACGTGAGATTTTTTTCTTTCTTTTTTTTGCATGTTTAATAAAAGGGAAAAGGTGGTTTCCAGGGTGGCAGCTTATCACACAGACTCAGGTCTTGGTATCTGAATCTGAAGTGCATGTAGCTGTTCAGTTGTGTGGCCACAGCTGTGTAAAAAAAGTATGGTGTTAAGCCCATTCCCCCTATCAGAAAGTATATGGTATCTTCTCTTGAACTCTCTTGAATTCTGTAGAATCTTGAATCTCTTGAACTTTTCTTGAATGCTGTTCAGTGTCCTGCAATATATTGGCATGATGGGGGCTGTAAATGCTCAAGGAAAATCCCCACTGGCTGCACTGGGCTTAGTCTTTTTACATTAAGACTCTGTAGCCTTACACAGACAAGTTTGGAGTCCACAGTTGAGTTATGCTCCTGTATTTGTGGTGGCTCAGTCAGTGCACCCAAAGGAAAGCAAACCTTGTCTGGCAAATACAGATTCACAAGAAGCGTTTTGAAAGATTTGCACAGTGTTACCTAGATATTTCGTAATATAAATGAACTAATGTGCTCAACTTCATCTGTCAAGTATGGATGTGGAGAGAGAAAGTTGTAGCTTAATTTGGAAAAATATTTCATAAGACTGCTTTCAAAGCCAAACCAGAGAAACCAAAACAATAAAACTAGGACACAGAGATATCTGGAAGATACTTGAAGGATGGAATGCTTTGCATGCAATCTATCAAGAAAGACAGATATTTCACAACAATTAAGAAATCAAACATTTTAGCCTGACATATGCTATTGTGTTCTGCTATCGTGGTGCTCCTCAGATGAGAACTCCAAGGGTAGAAATGTAGGAGGTAGTATCCAGCCTCCACTTATGATCTGATTATAAGAAAAGCGGCAATGAAAGTACTTGTAATTACATAAAATCTTATCATACCTACTAGAATTAAAGGCAATCTGTGCCTCGCTTTTATGGCTCATGCTTCTACATGTGGTCTTGAATTTCTCTATTTAATTTCAAAATAGAAAATGAAGGATATTTTGCTTTGTGGATTTGGGGATTCTAAAAACATTTTAGGAGGGAAATTAAGGTGAGGAAACTGCTAGTTGCATGTGAGAACAGACTGTGTGACCACTTCTGTTGGGCCGCGGGTTGAAAAGTGTCTCAAGGTTTTAGCATGCACGAATGTTAACTGTATTAGCTGATGCACAGCAACTGTTCTCCAAACCTATGACAAAAGGCAGGTAATTCAGTATCCTGTTTCTGATATCGCTGAGAGTAAAGGGCATTCAACCTTGAAGAGCCAACTCATGTATTAGCAGTGAGACATCGGTCCTGATTGCTTCTTAGTCATTTTCTAAGCTTTGATATGAAATATTCCAAATAATTGTAATGCTGATTTCTCTCCCTTTGTTTGATGTTCCTCCAGACTGTGGCTGTGTGAGCTGAACGCTAAAAATTGCCAAATAAGCAGCAAGGTCTAAAGAATGGAATTTTTCTGTCTCATTTTTCTTCAAGGTTTGCCTTGCTGCTGGGACTCATACAGTGCACATTTTAATAGCTTCTTCCTGCAAACACTTATGCACATGATTAACCTTTTATGTGAGAATAATCTGCAGTGTCTTACTGGCAGTAAGTATCAGGTCCTATGGATATGATGATGTTCTAAAAAGATATGCAGGTCACTGTAACAGCTAATGGTCACAAATTTCCTCTTATGGAGGAAATGACAAGGAAAATGTGAAGAAATGTCATTACTTTCTTTTGTCATTTTGCCCTGAACTTCATCAAACCATAAAAATATTCTGTAGTTGTATCGGATTAGCACAATTTTCAGCTAAAAATTCAAATGCCTACCAAGGTATAACTGGTGGAGGTTTTTTCCAAATAGCTCTCATAAGCAGTATTACAATTCACTGTTTAAATAAAATGTTTGAAAATTTTAATTATTAAAGATATTGTTTAATCTACCATACACTAAAATGGTGCAGTTGGTCTGTGATTAGTTGCAGATTTTCATATATATGAAAGACTGAATATTATCTTAATAAATATATTTCTCATATGAATATAGCCATAGGGTCAGACTTCCACCTTAATGCATGTGGGTTGGAGAACATGAGAGTGTCACGTTCTCCCTACTTTTGTATTTTTACCTTACCCATTTCTTGCTGACATTCAACCCAGTTCCTAGATTCAGCATATCAATTTGCATGCTTAAATGTACTGCTCTTTGTTTTCTGCTGAGACTCAAGAAATATGATCAGAGAACTCTTATCTCAAAGGATCTGCACTGTATTCTGTCTCTGATGCACAACATCCCACTGGAGTATCGTATTGTTTATCTACTTGCACTCAGGCTTATCTTTCGCATCTCATAATGTAGTACATTAAAACAAGGCTGTTGCCCCATTTGTTTGCTTATTGCTTTACCACTGGCAGTCCCCTTGTCCTATGTTGTGCAATTGTTGCACTGTGCTTTCTTAAGCATACACCTTCTATAATTACCATGATTAATTATGTTAATTCTTGTGGTGCTTAAAAACCTACAGAGTAGGGGCCCTGACTGCTTTAGACACTGTACAGACAGACAGCTGAAATATTAGTAATTGATAAAAAAATAATTTAAGGGGTAGATCACTGTCATACCTAGACTTCTTTCAGAAGTAGTCCTGTATTTTAACTGTGAGACTTAAATTGCATTATCTTATGTACTCTAAAAAATATCAGTTTAGAGGTGTACTACAGATCTTTGAAGTGTATTAAAATTTTTGTAACACTATTCTGTCCTGTACTTGGCACCCAGATGGGTTTTTAACTTTCTGAGTCAGAATAATTACTGCATGCCTATATAGCCCCTCACATACTTTGACAACATTATACAAATATACACGTTAATGCTAAAATGTAAATTACTGGAGACTTTGAGGACTAAATTATACTAAACACTGATGTCTTCTTGGTAGTGGCTAATATATGTCCTCTTATCAAAACCAGGCAAGAGGTATTTCTACTGTTTAATAGCAGGCCCAGAAAAACTGTTTTCTGAAGTCCTCTTTTGAAGAAATTTTCTCCTTCAAAATGATGATCTAGGATATGAGTATCTTCCTACAGGCTTTACTGAACAAAGAATAACATAAGCATGAGCTCTTATTCTTTCCTGATTAAGCACTTTTATGAAAAAAATAAGCCTCAAAAACATCCTTTTGCCTTTTTCATTAGTAATACCACACAAGCTCCAGGAAGATAATTTAGACAGGTTTTTATAGGTCATATTTTCAGACAACCGCCTAACTCTCTATGACAATAATAGGACCAGTGTACCTGGCATTTCATTAAGGTGTCTATATTGGATTAAAGCACTTCTGAAAAGTGAATGAGTGACCCATTCTCCATATTTGCACATCATATTTAAATCCCAAAGTGCAATTAGAAAAGACAAAGCTGCTAGGCAGTGCTAGGCAGTGTTGGTTATTTAGGGACTTGGTGAGATATGTGTTACTCTGTGGGGTACAGGAAGGGTGCAGCCCATACACAAGTTGATGTGGTCTCATATCCTTCTTTTCTCATCAAGCCCAAGCCTTTTGATCTGTATAAAGTCAGTGAAAGAAAGCTACTAGCAGACATAGTTTATGTGCAAACATGGTTTAACATTGAATGACAAGTTTACAAATTTCTTTGGTGGTGGGAAGTATTTTGATTGTGTATTGTGGCCATTCATAGTAGATGCTAACTGATAGGTGTGTTCAGCTACTTATATAGTCCAAGGTTGCACCAGTCAGAGGTTAGGACTGGGAACATAGGCATGGGACAAGTGAGCAGTGACAGCACTAACATGTGAGGAGTGCTCTGCTCTGAGAATAGAAATAAAGTAACAAGCTCACTCAAGAAACAGCATTTTCCTACATAGGAGTTGTATAATCAAAACTACAGCAGGGTAGGTGCCCTCTAGAGCCATTAAGGGTCCACTTGGCAGGTAACCTGCAGCACCACCAAGGGCCTCCCTTGCACAGGGAATGCACGTTTCCTCTCAGCAGCACAAACGTCTGTTCTCAATAAATTGATAAACTGTTTCCTGGAGTCAAAATTCAGCTGTGCTTGTGATATATAGCTACAAATATCAGAATTGTTAGATCTAAGTGCTAGCTCAATCCCTTCTCAATACTGAACAAAATTGTAATTCATTACAACCATACACAAGAGTCAATAGAGAAATCTTTACAAATCTCCTTCTACCTGAGGTACAGACATGTTTCCCTTATCAGGCACAATGTTGCATGATTAAAATGTCCCAAAGCATATGCTTAATTGTTTGCAGCTCTCTGTTACACATACGCCATCTACAGAAAATATATTAACATCAAGGGGTAAAAATGCTTTGTTGACATCCAAGTGAGAATTGTGGTTGTTTTTAACTCATGCTAAAATGACTGTGATTTCATCCACATTGTGCATGTTTTTACACTTCCAGAACTGTGAACCTCACAGAAATCCAACCCTGCCTCATGACTGTGCTCACAGTTGCAGAACTCTCCTCCTGTCCTTACTCCTTCTCCTTCTTTTGGAGGCACCAGCAAATCACACTGGCAAATTTTTTAGTGAAGTGGAGAACTACTATTCGGGCATGGCTTCTGCCTTATTGACTCCTTTTTTTCAGCGAGGCTACTCTTTTCCCAAACAGAGCTGGAGGTATTTGTGTGGAAGGAGGGATCATATGGCACTTGCCCATTCTGTACACTGTAGGTTATGACTAGTTTATGCTTTAAGATATTATTAGGAAAAAAAAATATCAGACAGCAAATGACAGAGTTCTGGCTTGTTAATATTCCCATTGTGTAGTCTCCTGTCTGACAATGATTCCCTTACACTTGTTTTAACAAGCTGTATAAAAATCTCCCCTATGCAAATTGCCCTAGCAGGAGACAGCAGTAAATTGTGACTGGACTGACCCACATGCAATCCAACTCCTCAAAAGCCCTTCTATGTACAAGAGCACTCATCTGCTCTGCTCTGTAAAGGCTATCACTTCCATCTTTCTCCAAGTGGATTGTGGCACTCATGAGAGGTGAATCAAAGTAGAGGTCAGAGATTTGACTCCTTATGCAAGTTAATTCTCTTAATCCATTTTTGGCAGTGTCATTTTCTAAGGCCCATTTATACCATCCAGGGATAAAGTGTAGTAATGTCATGGAAGGGCATTAATTCTATTGAATTTGCTAGAACTCTTGACAGATACCAGCTAAGCAAATGAGGTTTTTTTTCAAAAGCTCATCTTTAGTATTTTTATGTTGCTCTGCCCAAAACAAAGTATAAGCAAAAATAACCTGTTATTAGTGTTAAACATTTAATTTCAAACTTCAACTTTTTTGAAGGTTGCACTTTTTTTTTTTTTTTTTTTTTAATGTTAATTTAAAAAGACCATTTAGAACTTTTGAAATAGACTTTTTTGAATTTTACATTTAAAGACTTCGGAAACAGGGCCATTAGTATATATGTTTGTTCATACCTTGCTTGAATCAAAGTAAAGACTGAACCTCTGATCTCCACCTGGCATAAGAACATCTTATCTTTGGAGCTTTTGGTTACTCCCTTTCTCATTCAGACATTCGTTCCCTGAGTGACCCAATCCTGTCATTGAGACAGAGGCTTGATTTCAAAGCATCAACATTTTGGGCAAAGAAACAAACAAATGACAATGAAATTTTTTCTTTTGGGGTGGCAGAATATCAGCAGTACTGGGGCCTGTGTTTGTCCCCTTCCTGACAAAATTGCACGGAACTGGATAACCACTGGGAAAGCAAGGGGGAAAAGGGAAAAGGAGACCAGAAGATACATTTCAAGTATGCAGCAGAAGGGCCACATGTACAATGCGCAGCCCTTGCAAAGAAGAAAAGCCTGTTCCAAGTTCCTAACTGTCTTATTTAATGGGAATAAAGTTACTGATACTTTCAGCATCACAGTGTTGTATGAGCAAGGTGCACTCCAAGGACTTTCAGAAGTAAAGGCTCTCTCCTCTCTTGAAGCCCATTCTTATGACAACAGGCATTTTGAGTTGCAGCAAACGTACTGAAAAAGGTAGAAGTTTATAACAAGTTTAATGAGAAAAATCAAGAGAGGACAACGACCTTATATGAGAGGCACAGAGAGTTTTTCTGGGCAGCAGGGAGGTCTGGAAAGAGAATTTTCTCTATATATAGCCTGTCTTTTTTTTTTTTTTTCTTTCACTCTTCAATTGAACTACTTGCAATTTAGCAAATTTGGTAAAAATGCATGATACTGATAGGACACTTTCAGAGCGGGAAGTGTACTTAGGGAACAGATGTGAGGACAGCATTGCAGCAAACCTTTGAGTAAATACGTCTGCTTTTTAATTCTTACAGCCTTGACAATGTCCAGGCGAACACTAGAGCTCTTTAATACAGAGACATTTGCTGCAAAGAAAGCATACAATACAGGGAGGAAAAAACCCACAAAACATTTTCCCTCTAACAAATATTTGTTTTTATGTAAAAATATAAACCTAATCTGAGAAAAGGTGAAATTACAGATACATAGATAATTTTGTTTGGTTTTGCTGTTTTTCTGTGGCCTCACGACAAATTGCTACTACATATTTACACAAAATATCATGAAGCTCATTCAGCAGACAAACAACATTAAGGAGTGGTGTTTCATAAAAATATATACAAAATGTATTTATTAGAAAGCTCTTTTCACATTCTTTTAGCCTACCTTCTAGCATATACATCTGTACACTGAGGCATACCTTGTTATCCATCTACTAAAATTATAAAAACTGTTTTGATAGTCTCAACATTGGAGACAAAATGACTAAATTAGACTGTTGGCAATAACAGAGTCATCTTTTTAAATCATGTCAATTAGCATTAGAGCTTCTTCCCTGAGGTGTCCCAGGGGTCCCGTTTGGTTCAGTCCCTTTTTTTATTGAGATAAACAAAAACATTGTTTTTACGTATATCTCTGATACTTCTTCCCCCCCCCCCCCCCCCCCCCCCTTTAATTGTTATTGTTGTCTTAATGAGCTGGAGTTGTTGATAGCACTGTCAGCTGCAAACAGTCTTGGAAAAGAGACTCTTATCTCAGTGGTATACCAGAGTATCGAGTTCCTAAGCCTGTAAAGTACTGCTACCCTTCCTCCTGACCTCCGTTTACAACAGCATACCACTATGTTATTTAATAAAGTGTTCTGGAGTGTGTTAAAACACTGTGCTGTACTTTCTTCTTTGATATTAAAAGTTGACAGTAAAAATTATTAATAGTAAAGTTCCTGAGACATAAATTTGATGTATAGTCTGACTTGGTCACTGCCCATCTATCCACACATTGCAGGCAGTTCTTTATGTGAGTTGTTTTTTGCAATGGGAGGCAGAGATTGTTTTCTAAACAATTGGTGCTTCACCCAGCATGGCAAATCAAAGCATCTTGGAAACAACATATTAGTGTATACTAGAAATAGCACATCAGTGTGAATGTTTTTTAACAAAGATAAGGGAGCATTAGAAAACAGATTGGTGATTCAGTTAACCGTGGGTTATTAAAAACTGAAGCCAATGTTATGGAAACAGTGCAACAACACTAAATATTAATAGATACAGCCATTGAAAATACGTGATGTAGGGATTTCAGATGGTGATGGGAAACGACATGATGTCACCCTTATTCCTGCACCCACCTGAGATCAGAATGGGTGTGTGATTTGCTGACATCAATTACGCCAGTTAACATGGGAAGTTTCACCAGTATAATGCACTCCTTCCAAGTTGTTCCCTATTTTTTACGTATTCCAAAACACACTAAGCACAAAGGATCCCTTTGAATTTGCAGGATCACAATAAGAACTTGGAAGGGATAGGATCTGATCCAATGTTCTATATACCAAAATTTACATAGACATATGGTAAACTTATATGAACTTTGAAATATATTCAAGGGGAAAAAGTAGAAATGGAAACATTAAGCAGTATAGCGTTGCCACTGTAGGTTATTCAAGCTTCTGCCTTTCTAATTCAAGTGGGATATCCAACAATTAAGAAAGATCCCACTGAAGATAAATTCTGAGAAGGAAGTTTCCCATCCTATAGAAAAGAAAAAACACGTCCCCACTCCCTGTCACCCCCACCCTCAGTTCTTTTTATCCATTGTGCTGAAACCTATGTCCTTTGAAAATTTCTAGATGGACAGATGCATGTGGTTAGGCAAATCTTATGAAAAGGAGGAGGCCCAGCTACAAAGTTGATGCTTTAAGGAATAGTTCATAATTAATAAAGATATTTTCAAAAGAGAAATGAGAGAGTTTTTTATAAGAATATCCATAAAGTCAGGGGTATGACCAGGATATAGGGAAATACAAATGAAAGCTCCCAATAGCCAAGAAATAAGAGATTTGAATTTAGGTCACCCACTGCTTCAGTAAATGTTGGACTTTGGTTATTTCTTGTTTTATCTTTCTCCAGAAATCTGTTTTTGCAGGAACACATACACAATTTTCCTGCTAAACCTTTCCTATTAGCCCTATTTGATATAGCAAAAAGTTCAAAACTATTGTATATGAAGCATCACTTTAGCCCATATGTAGTCTGACCTCAAGTTAAATCCTGATAGAGAACAGAAAAGCAAAAGCACCCACCAAGCCCAACATCTTGCAAAGAATACCTTGCTTGTTGCATGCTGTTTTTCTACAGGAACTCAGTGGTGTCTTGTTAAATCGAAAGCATACCAGGTAAAAAGACTGAAAGAACCCAAATGAAGGATTTTTTGATCTAACTCCATCATACTAATATTGTCTACCTCACTTTCACTAAGTTTTTTTTAAGATAAAAAATGACAAAGGAAAGTGCTAAAAGCTGCTTTACAGATTTTAAGCCTGGTTATTTTAAGCCTCTGTAACTAATTGAAATTTATTGATCTTTATTGAAGAATGCTCACTGCTACAGAAAGAAAGCAAGAAAGATTCATGCACCACCACAGAATCCCTATGTCTGGCTTGCAAAGCCTTTGAATCAGATCTGTGAAGGCACTTTTTAAGTCATGGCTATCCTGACAAAATCCTCTAATCCCCAAGACTGAGGTGGTGACCAAATACTTTGCAAGAAGAGAGTATGAAGGCTGGAACTTTCTGCTGACTGTTGTTCCCTTTTGGTCTGCTCTCTGAAGACCTAGCAAAGAACCAGGACTCGAGAGGCTACTCAGGCTGCATATTCCAAACACAGAGGGCTCCCCACTATCACTTGGAGGGAAGAAAAACCGGCTATGTGATTTGTTTCAAGGGTGCCACTTCTGAAGGAAGTAGGAATAAGGGACAGCTAGGCTGACCCTACTTACTATTCATGTTCTGCATGCACAGGGGAGCAAAAGTACAGAGGCCAGAGCTGTACCTGGGAGCTGGAGAAGAGTAGTGATGGCAGGAGAAAAGTTTTTTTGGGCTGGTGTAGCTGTGTCAGGAAAAATGTGAAAGAGAATCTGCGCTGCAGATTAGTTTTGTCATTAATTGTATTCACCTCCTTGCTCTTCCTTGAGAAAAAAAAAAATTAAAAAATCATTAAGTCTCACTATGTAGCAAACCTCTTCAAGGTCATGTTTATGGACCGTTTCTTTAAAAGTAGCCTTCCTTGCTGATTCTAGTTCTGGTCCACTGATGTTCTCAGTGCTGGAAGTCAATGCTCCAGTACAGCTTTCTTGCTAGCTGCTGCCATGGTTTTAAGTCAATTGGACCTGACCCTGAAAAATCTGCTAAGTATTAAACACATACATCTTCTTTGGAGGACTAATATCCATATTGTCCAGTTGTACTCAGAGAATAGCTAATGAACAGCATAGGACACCCAAGGTGGGCAGTCAACATATTGCCTGAGTGCTGTGTCCTTTCTGTCATGGAGCATGCTCTGATCAGGGGAGCTACAGCACCCAAATGTCTCCCTTTAGGAAAATGAAGTTGGCCATAGCTGTATGCCCATGATCTGCACTGTGCTTATCCACTGCATTTACAATCTTGCCAGTATTATGATAATCAAATATACATAACACATGCAAAAAAAAGAGTACTTCAAGCATTTTTCTGTATGCAGAGTTGTCCCACAACAACTCCAATTAAGTAGCCAGACAACAGACAGGAGGTCAGATTTAAGATTGCTAGTGGTCCATTCATAAGCTGACAACTATTAAGATGCATGCTTTCCACATAAGTATTAAGTTGTATGCTTTCAACATGAGTGGAAAACACAAAGTGAATGCAAGTTATAAATATTTCATGTAATTAAAATCAAAGTAGAAAATTGCTTTGCATTCTGTTATTTTCTTTTACCTCTTCCAAATATATTGTCTTTGGTGGAAACAAAATCAGATCATGCTCTTTGGTTTTACTTGGACAACTGAGGGCATGATGATACAGTTCAGATATATCAGTCAGACTAAATTTTCTCCTACTACCTTCTTAGATGCTGTGCTTTACAGTCATTCACTGAAGAAGAGATCCTGACACTACCTATAGGCAGTCACCACTAAAGGCGTTCAACCTCTGGATCAAGTTTTACAAGTAACGTGCTACAGCAGCTGGCAACAAATGCTTGTCCTGGTACAACATTTTTGTTTCTTTAACTTTTCCTTTATTCTTACTTTCTGGAGTAAGTTACTTTTCTGGCAGTCTCTTTGTACTGATTTCTGTAGCACCCTTCACTGGCAGAATTTTCTCACTAGATTGACAGGCTGCAGTTTTTGCACTATGAACTACACATTCAAATGGGGGCATTAGGTCTTTTTCTTTGTCTTCCTGTCTGTGAAAAGACCTTGCAAAAGAACCTGGATCTAGTTATTCACCCTCAGACAGTCAACTGTTAAGATAGCTTGTCTACACAGGCAGGAGGTGAAATAATCTTTCAAATACAAAGGGCAGCATTCTTATCTGCCAAAGCTCCACAGAGCATCATGATAGTTTCTTCTCAGTTCCCTATTGACACAGTGCAAGTCAGGCTGAGCGACAGAGCACTACCCTGTTTTCAGGGGTTCCCTAGGTTTCACTACTTATGGTTTACTGCTGCCTTAAGATTGAAGAGTCTAGAAAATAATCCAGAATTAACACAAAAAAAGTTCCAGGAATTAAAGGAAGAAAAAGTGCTAGGCATGCTTTGTAATATTTTAATGTGTGCATTCACTCACAGAGACCATCATGAACTTCATTAAATAAACAAGCTTACATACACTGTGTGTCAATTAATGCATTAATCTGCAGAAAGGATATGGTATTTAGGCTGCGGTCCCTAGGCTGCTAGGGTTTGGATGATGCAAGCTAATGGTAAATTTCTACTCAATGTAAACTCATTTACACTCATTGTATAAATGTTATGCGTAACTTCACAGACAAAACATTTCACAATTATTATAGAAGCAACCGATGAATCATAATTTGATTTCAGATTTTTAATATCTTTTAAATCAACTTGAAAACATAAACTACAGGTATCCAGAATAGTTTCTGAGCCATTTACATCTTGCATCCTCTAGTTCCAGCTTCCACGACTATTACCTGTTTTTGTTAGGAAGCATTTTAGTTGCAATTAAGTAATTTGCTTATTTAATGAAGGAGAGGTTCTACAAAATGCTATCATTCCTTTAATGCTAATTCTTGTGTTATGGTAGTATATTACAATAAATAAAATGCATTCTCCATTAATCTTATGTTGAATATTCAGTTCCTACACATAATAATATTCTAATGACACATGCCTGTAATTGTCATGGGCATGCAGTTTCTAGCAGTAAACAGCACAAAAACATCGGTACATAGGAAAATTCAGGAGGTCTCTAGTCCAATATCCTGCTCAAAGCAGGGTCAGCCATGAGGTCAGATGAGGTTCTGGGCTCTGGGCTTTATCCAGACCAGTTTTGAAAATCTCCAGAGATGGAGATGCTACTGAGATTTATTCAATTTTGTTTAAGTTAGACTCAAGAAGAATTATGGAAGTAGGTTTAATTTTTTGATAATTCAAAACCCCATCTTGAAATAAATTTGAATTTGCAGGGGGTGATTAGAAAAGCAGAAAACAAACATTCTCACACTGAAAATATGCTACTGTAGTATCTTTTTATGATAGGAGTGAACAGTGCTACACAGAAGCCTTTGTTCAAATGTGGGCCTATAAATTGTTATGTCTCAAAATATTACGCCCATTAGAGAGAATCATTGGTCCTCTGTGCACCTGAATTTCTTCCACCATAATGCAGAATACAGTTACCTAATTATCTTGCAGGGGTGTTGAGACTCCTACTTCATTAGCATCTTTGAGGCATTTTGTCACCTTCAGAAGGAAAGCACTGATAATGGCAACAGCAGCAGCACCATCTCAATATACAATGAGGTCACACTATAAGGAAGGATTAATGGCCTAGTTTTACTTTTGCAAATGATAGTAAATATACCTTAATGAGAGTTGGCAGTCACTGCACTGCAAGTAAGAATGGCCCCAAATGCTGATTTAGAACAGAAAATGTTCAAGAGCAGAAATAATTTTAAAAGTTAGAAGAAAAGTTGGAACTTGAGACAATGACCCCACTTCAAACCTAGTGCAAGCACAATAAGGAGTGTCATCTGCATAGCCTATGCACCAGCGAGTAATTTCTGTCACTCCTAACACAGATCTGCCCACATGCAGTCAAAATTATAGGGTTTTGAAAAATTATATTTCTCATACATTCAGCAGATGCTTAGATTTTAACTCCTAAATTCTCAGAAGATTTTATCTATAATGGCCTGGTACAATGCAAAGTTCCTCAGGACTTTTTTCTCCAGCTGAAGTTCAGGGTTGCTGTGGGTAGGTCAGGTTGACTTTAGAGGTCTTCTCTGTCTAATATTCTCAAACATGCAGTAACATGCTGGTTAAGGTTTGTCTCTTTACATGTTACAATAATCATTAAATGTGTGAGAACACCATTTTTCAAAGAACCCATGCACCAGAAAGGATAAACTATGTGAATGAAAGGGTCCCATGGAGAAATGCCATGCTACATTATGACCCACATTGCAAGCATCCCTTATTCTTTTCTGTGAAGGTTCACAGAGTGAAAGGCAACCTTGGTACCTTCATACAGTGCTACCAAGTTAGCCTTCCTGACACTTCACTTCATGGCCCCATGTGCCTTACATTTCTGGCAACACAAAGACCCATCTTCAAGAAGAATTTACCCCAGACCTGGGAAATAGGAAATTCAATCCCCATAGAAAAAGCAGGTAAGAGAACTCAGGTCTGCTACTTTTTGGCACACATCCTAAATGCTAGATTGTCAGACTCGATGATCTTAAGGGTCTTTTCCAACCTAAATGATTCTGTGATTCTATGATAAAAGCAATCAGATGGCATCTTCTGATATAACAGCTTTTTGAAAGAAAAGAGTGAGGCAGTCATTTTGAAAGGCAAAGCTTATGTCAAATTAAATGATTTCAAGGAAGAGATCTTTGGGAAATGTCTGTAGTGAGCTTGCATTTCCTTCAGACAAAATGTAATCCTACATTTTGCTTTAATGCCACCTCTCTTAACATTTAATAATTATTATCTAATAATGATTTCATAAAAAACTCAAGATAAAAAAAAAATACGTTTCACAAAACTGAGGAAAGTTAACTTTGAGTCTCGGTCTGCCTACACTTGAACAACAAAACATGAATTTCAAGGAAAGAGCTAAATCAAACATTACACTTAAAAGGACAAAATATTACCTTTCTGTTAATTTCAGTCTTATGTTGACATTTTCTTTTAATTAAGACATTATTTCTGGATAGGCAGTAAAATTATTCACAAGGACTCAGAAAAAAGATATAAACCCCCTTGAGATTCTGATACAGTGTTTGCTATTAATATTTTTGTTTTACCACAATGTCCAAACCTTGTGGGTCCTGTGGGATTTGCAATATATATATTACAATCTATGTACAATATACGAACTTGGTTTCTCTACTGATAACCAACTATTTTGATTTCCACCTTTTCTGAAATCCTAGTTATACTGTAGAGATACAATGACCCTGATCTCAATGCCCTCTCTCAAAGCTACTCGTGGGGGATCATTTTTCCATAGGACAGTGAGCCTGAATGTCAGCTGTGGTTTTCTATCCTTTTTGTAATCCCAAATACAGTGTGAGAAGGAAACACACGATAAAGGGTAGGTAGTGAGCAAAACTATGCTCAAGCCTTTCCATTGCCCCCTTCTAGGCACCAGGTTGAGTAAACAGAGGGAGCAACTGTAAGAAGTGAGAAGAGGCTGTAAGGAGTAGGAGAAGAGAGATGAAGATAGCCACAACTATCTTTACAGATGAAGGTGTCACTTGCTACAGAAAACACTTCCTACAAAATCTTATCTCCACATTTCTTTGATTCAGCCAGAACTGAATGCACACAATTTCTTTCACGGACTTAAAACCATGTGCCTAAATCAATGCATTCTAAAACAGAAGTGAGTGAGAAACATATAGGAATATTTCAAAGATAGGAAAAAGAATTAACAAATCAGGAAATTCAAGTCAGTCTCCCTACATAAATTAGAAAAATAAGAGGAGTCTCATAGAAACACTCCATTTTGAAAAGTTTTGTTGAAACATTGTTTCAATTTTCCCGTTTACCCTTCTTGAAAATTTCTAGTCTAAATCACTTAGAATTTCAAAATGAAGAGGTATTTTATATTAAAAACTCCAAGGCTTTCCAGTGAAAAAATTGCCCCACTGTAAAGTAAATGTGCAAATATTCTAAAGTTGTACTTGAGATACGGAGATTGTCATTAAACTGCTGATAAGTTAACATTATGTATAATTAAATGCAATTGTTTCCATCATACAGCTGATCACTATTCCCCCTGCTGCAAACAGGAAATGACTTCATGGAATCAATCGGTGACTGCTGACATCTTAATGGAGACAACTATAATGTAATTCTGTCTCTACACAGCACAACTGTTCCCTGAAGTATATTTTCTATTGATATTTTGTAAAAATGCCTTCCATCCAGTATATTTCAGGATCTGTAAAGCATGCTTTTGCACCCTGACAGCTTCATGCTGAAGTTGTATGGTGTCTTACATAGTATTTCTTAATCTTTAGGAGGACACACATGCAAACAGAGAAATGAAACCTAATCTTTTAATAAATGTCTCTTGCTAGCATGGCACTATCCCCAACAGTAGTACCTGCTGTTTTCATTTCTTGTAGCTTCATTTATTACAGATCCTTCATTATCTCAATATTTCTTATGTAATCTACTTAGAAATGAATACATATTTGGCCAAAGGATATAAGTATGAAGACAACAAATAAAAAATCTGACTCTGGAAAGAATTACATTACCTATGCAACAATACTATGTAATAACAGTAGTTGAATAGGGAGTGCCATTTAATAAGACTGATATATATTTATATATACATGTATTTGTAAGTAAATATTTACAGAATTGGGAACCAAAAGATTATAAAAGCATTGTGATCAATCAAAGGATGTTTCGCTGGTTTAAAGAGGATATAGAGCGCAAAAATTGTTCATTATACTGACAGAATGTGTGGGCTGGGGAGCCAGGTAGGAACTGAGAAAAGTGCTTCAATGCTGTAATTTAAAAAGAAGTAAAGACAGAAGCACCTCAGGATGTCTCCTGAGGATATATCAAACCAATCAGCTGCTTGGATGCATTTGAAAAAAGTTGCCTCTGTCCATGACTAGTACTTTCATTAACTAGGAATAGCACAGCAAAAAGGTCAGGGAGCAAGTTTCCAAGTGATTCAGGATAAATTCCACATCGTTGTCACAGAAAACTCACAACAGATTTCAGTTGCTGCTTTGCTAAAAGTAATAATAATAAAAAGATCCCTGGTATTTTATTCAAAGATGAAAGCTAATGTGCTGTGAAAAAGGACTTCAGTACAGTATTATATTAAAGAACATTTGCCTTTTCAATCTTCATTTTACAGGCCGTTTAATGTTTCGTTAAATGAAAACTGACCCTGGGAAAAAAACCCAACATGTCCTAAACTAAATTAAGATGGATGTAACATAGCATACAACCCTGTTCCTGTTCTCTGAAGTTACCATGGAAATAATACATAAAGTACAAATTACTCCCATGGGAAATTGCTAAAGAACATCTTTTGAGCACTTCTAAAAGCATTTAAAGAGACTGAAAATACAAACTTCTTCTCTAAAATGAGCCATAAGTGAAACAAAGAGTGATGAGGTGATAACTACTTAATTGATTAAATGGGTTATCTATCTGTCAAGAATTCCTGCAAGCCATCACAACGATTGCTGTGTAGAAGAGAATGGTATGGTATCAAATCTAAAAGATGGAGGTAATCACTTATTCACCCTCTGAACTTCTCCCCAGCAGCTCTGAGTCAGCAAAACACTTTGGGCACTTTTAACATTAAGAGCCAAACTCTTTCAAAAGAAAGCTTCTAATTTGGAATATAGTTTGCCTCCAGCCTATATGTAATCTCATAGAGTCAAATGGTGCTCACATTCTTATTTTTATCCCTGGTTTAAGTGCCTTGTAGAACTGGGGCTATGGTAGAGAATAAAAAGAAGCTGATCTGGGTATTAGAATCAGGTTTCATGCCAGGCAGATGAGAGCATTTCAATGAGAAGGGTATATGTATGTATATTTTACTTAAGCAGCAATATATATATATATAGGTGGTGATGAAAAGACGTCATGTGAGCCATTATCAGAAGCACTTGGCCATCTGCGCAAAACTATGGTTTTCTTTAGTTAATTTTATGCTTGTTACATATAGTGATAGATTACAAGAATTAAGTTTTTCTGAAATTCTGTTATTTATGGATAAAATTAAAGAACAATAAAAGATAAATGGGGTAGCTGTGGCCCAAATGACAACCATATGGATAATAAGATTTAGCACATGATAAAGAAAATTTTCATTGGGGTGAAATGTAGTCTGATGTCTATTAACAAGGTATATTTTTGTCACTCTCTAATTTCCAAAGCAAGACAAGGAAGCTTAAATGAAATTCACTCACAGTGTGGGCTGATCTCCAACTGCTAAGCTCTGTGGGGCATATGTGGGGCTAAATTATCTTCTAATTACTTTTGTTCTATTCTACCTTTTTTTTGCTACAACTTGCTACCCATGGTTTGTAAGTAACTTAATGAGGTTTTGTAAATGATATAGTGAACACGTTTCTTGGCTTGAGGGCATGATGTGTATTTTTGATTTGCTTCTGACCTGATTTCTGAACTGTTTACCTGAAATGGGACCAACTATTCAAGGAACCATGAAGTTTTGCTGCGTTAACTGCTACCGATCTAATTATAAATTAGCTTTAACTGTTTTCTTACTGAAGAATTTCTAGCAGCTGGGAAGTACTGTGTTTTCATAATTTTTTAAAAATAGACACCATCTTAGAAAAAATATTTATATTAGGATTCAAGTTCCTTCCATTCAGGTTAATGTATACAAGAGCTCAGACCTGCACCAAGAATCCCTCTTAGCTGTGAGGATTGTAGATTCTCAAAACCCTAGTCTACAGGGCATCCTGTAGACAGTTGTTCTGTTCTTTCATTTCTCTGTGTTAAATTGCCATCAAAAATATATTAAATTCCATTTACATACTATTTTTTCATATAACCATTATCTTTGATTTTCATATGCAATCATAAATATGATAAAATCACTATAGGTGCACAGGCACATTCTTTGTAGTAGAAGCTAGTTTTCATGAAATGTTTTTAATATCTGTATTTATTGAATTTTAGCAATTGAACTATTGAGTTTCAATGTAATATTGATAAGCCAAGTATAAAAATACCTTAGAGACCAGAGATTCTGTAAGATTCAGAAGTCAGGCCTAGTAACAATGTTACACAATGTTTTGGTGGACTTGGCAGCACTAGGTTAATGGTTGGACTTGGTGATCTTAAAGGTCTTTTCCAACCTAAATGATTTTATGATTCTACGATTCTGTTTATTTCACAGGCTACTTATCGCTTACCAGGCATTGTTTTCTGTCAGTGCCATTCCCTTCCATCATTGCCAGCTACTATGCCTACAAAGGCTATCATTTTAAATGTAAAATGTAAGAACAGGCCCTATCACTTGAGCTATCAACTGAGTTTTGGATCAAAGGACATAATTCTTGGTTTTGGTCTGAATTAGGTCTCTGGTACCAAATCAGAGAATCTCTATGAATGTAGAACTTGTATCACTTGTTTTTCTGCAGCACCCACTCTGTTGCAAATTTAAAAACTGAAGCTGTACATCACCATCTTTTTCTTTAAAAAGCATTGTGCTTAATTGTTTCTTGTTTTTTAAAAATTCTGATATACCATAAAAGAAAGCTTACAAATGGTTAAGCTATCAAGGCTAAGAGCAGAGTTGCAGAGCTAGCTATCTTAAGAAAGCATGCTATCATATATATCCATTTGGCGAGTAGATACAGTGCCCCTGAACTTACGTGAACTGGACTAAAAGACACAATATGAGTTTCTCATTTTTCGCTAAAACTTGTAAAAGGGATGGAAGAAAGCAGGGAAAGAGAAAGCATGCTCTCATGCCTAACTGGTTAATTCTATGGCTAGCAGATATCATCTTCATCTACCGTCTTCATCTAATTCTAGTCATTAATGACTAGAACTTTATTTTATTATGAAGTATGTACAGGCAACTCTCATGAAATGATACATTCTATGTATTACTTTGTATTATTATTAATTATTGTTTATTATTAAATTTGAATATTTATTGAGTAGTATGAACAAAGTTTAGCATGCAAAGACTAATTAAGAAATATGATTAAAGGTACATTCAAAGAAGTTTCCTAGTCAGAGGGGAATGATGCACGTGCATTTTCCCCTTTAAAGACCAATGCCAAAAGAACCCAGAGCTGGGAAAAAACTTTGAATTATACTTATTTAAGACGTCTCATCTCGTAATGTTAAATTCTGATTGAATTATAGAACACGGATGAACTAGAAGAAATTTCTTTAAAAGTATGAGTAAAATAGTAGAGAATGCAGCATTAGAAAACTCTATAGGTGCCAATTCCCTCAAAGTTATCAGAAACGTGAAAGCAACAAAGGAAGATCTTCAGTGAGTTTGGTGAGGACAAAGAGATTCATGTTATTTTATTTTCCTCTTTACAACCATGTTTCAAACTTACCAGCTAAATACCTAGATATTGTTGTGTAATCAGGTTTGTTTTCACTTTAGTAGTCACTTTAGTAGGCTTATTCAGTGAGCACACAAGGCCACCTGAACACACAAGGCAATCTGTTTTCTCAGGTTCCAAATAAAGCCATGTTGCAGCCTGAAGTGCTAAGGCTTGGACAACAGGCCCAAGCCGGAGTTGACCTATAGATGAATCCTGTATATTTTATAACTGATAACTATTGTGCTTGTAGGTATTGTACTAAGTTATAACAACCCACTTATGCTGGTGTAAAAAGTGCTAAAGCATTGAAATGCTGCAGCCTGAACAACAGGCCCCAAGTTGAAGCTGCTAACTTAGCACGTAGTCATTAGTAAAAAATGTAAACTCGCTAGTGAAAGACAAAATATAATCAGTAGTGAGGAGAGAATGTATCCAACTTTCATTTCGCAGCCTTGTTCAAGGCTGAGAACCCAAGTATTTGGCCTTGTTAGAAACTCCCTTGGTTCCCCATCCTGAGCCCTGGTCAAGCTTTGGGTGGAATCCAACAGGAGAATGAAATCAGAAATTTTCCGCTCAAAACAAAGGTGCCAGCTATTCTGGCTTGCCGATCTCTGGTATATAAGGCTGGGCCCGTTTGCAGCGACTTTGGATGCCTCACCTATGGGTGGACGCACCGCGTAGGATTTCCCACTTGCCGGGACAGGCTCTCCAAATCCTCGCTGTAACCGGGGCTCCCCAGCGTCTGCGGATCTGGATGATGATGATAATATATGCAAGTGGTGATGTATTTCTCTTAACCACTATTCTCTCTCTCTCGTGTAGTAATGATTTGATGCATTACCCTGTATTTTCCTGTTTGTTGCTTTAAGTGCACTATTCTGCTTCTTCTTACTGCATGTTTTCTGTATTACGCTGTTACATTACTTGGTTATCACTAGTAAAGTACGCCTACTCTTTTCACTCTGGTGTCCGAGTTTAATTGGTATCCTTAATCAGCAAAACACAGCCACACTTCCTGGGTTTCTGGAACTCAAAATGAGCTTGGGAATACTTGGAATTGGGTCTTTTTCCTATTAAACTCCAAGAACTGGTTTGAAGTCTTGCCATAGAAAATCCTTTGATGACAAGACACTTTTTAGGAAGGTTCAGTCAGACGGTGACACAGGGTGAACTCTTTTGTCAGAACACCACTTGTGTCTTAGCTAGGTTAGGGAAAAATATTTAATGCCCATTCCTTTTTTTAGGAAATGTAGGAGAAGTCTGTTGTAGCTACATGTCGATTTCATCACTATTGGGAAGATAAGCAACATGGAAACCTACTATCAATACATTCCAGTGCAAATGCTTGGAAGAAACTCTATTTTCCAGTTTGAAGCTACAACATTTGTTCTAGTTCTAGTCAGACTGTGTTTGCCATATGGTGTAAATAGGATTAAGGAAGCTGGAAAGATCACCTTGCTACTCTGATGTTATGATTAATGTTATTGGACCCATGGGGAAAAACACTTATATGAATAATATTAAGTAGTTTAAAGCTGATTATCTGTCTGATTACGAAAGGGACTAAAACACTGCAGAGTAATTTAACTGCAAAAATAATTGTAAATAAAAATTGTATTAACAATATTTTTGTTATCAGAAAAGTAAACAGGTGTGTTTTCTTGGAGCAGAGCTGCCTTAGCAAACACATGTGCTGATTTTTATCATGATACTTCCAGTCACATAAAGACCATCTGTTCACTCTTTTAAATTCCAATTAGTGCTATTGACTGATTTATTTCATTAATCTCTTCTACAAGCCTTCTAAGCTTTGCCTGCATGAGTGTTCTCCTTTGATACAATAAACCAGGAGGAAATACGGCTGCTACCCTGAAGAAGCTAACTGCTCTTCCTGCTCAGGTGTTGTTTTCAGCATCCCAAGGCATACAATATTAAGATATTGTCTGAAACTCGTGTACTTCTGCAAATACTTGGTAGCATTCTTAAAAGGTGCATCAATAAAACAGATGGTTTGTTCCAGTGCACAGCTAAGCACCATAATAAATAATTTATGAGATTAAGGAGTCATATACTTCTTCAGGGAAGAAGAAACTGCACTTCTAGTTTAAAGCCTTTCTCCACAACCCCATGCCCCCTTTCCTATGGAACTGAATTAAATTAACAAAAGCTCCCAGAAAAAGATGGTGTTATCAGGGAAAGAACAGTATGAATACTGTGAGTGATGTGCCAAAAAGAGATGTAGGGAAAAAAGTTAGCTGTAGAATCATTACCTTTCTTTTAAAGCACATGTCCACAATCAGTTCACAGTTGTGGTCCACAGCTTGATCCACAGTTTAGGAAAACTCTTAGACTGATCATTGGTAAAAAGATTTCATAAATGAATGGAGGATATTTTCACTGATGAGAAGAATCTATTCCGTTCTTGGTAGATGATGACCTGACATCATCTGACTGTTCTGAAATCATCTGTCCACTGTACTACAGCAACACAAATTAGACAGGAAGCCTCCATCACTACAGCAAATCCGCCAAGAATAAAAAAGTGGTACATCATGTCTCCAGCACAATCATTTGCTCAAGAACAATAAAACAGATTTCTCATATCTTCCTCATTTCATCTTTGAAACAGAGTTTAAAGCCTCAGTTCCTGACTTCAGAATACCAAATGGTCTGGACAGTTTTAATTAAATCACTTCAAACTCTTAGACAAAGTCTGTAGTCAGACTTTGATTCCTCTAGAACTGTCAGAGACAAGCATAAGGATAATCTGGGCAGCTAAGAAGGCTTTCTGAAGGATTAGTCAGGATCTGAAGTGAAATGCCAGAGGATCTAGGGATTACCACATACCCCCTAGAGAAAATAACTGATAGTTACAAATGATAATTAGACAAATTTGGAGTTTGCAAACACAACAAGGACACAAGCTGTGATCAGAACCAACCTGTACACAGTTGTTTTAGCTTTCATCCTCTTTTACCTTGGTACATCAGGGTTATATGCACGTATTTTTTCAATCATTAAAAAAAAAATCTCATTCATTACATAAAATATCAGATAATAGTGATAAACATTTTTAATTCCTGAAATGAGAGTCTACAGGGCAAGAAAAGGAAATTATTCAGATTTTAGCAAAAAAGCTATTTTTGTTCCTCTCTTTCCCAATTTCTTCAATGTTCTGCTTAATGGAAACTCCAATTATTGACAATACCCGTATCTTCTAGTGGTCATTAACTGGAAATCTATATACATTGGTTCAGAATAATATTTACTAATTTTCTTGTGAAAAATCCTAATTAAAGCAGTTGACTTCATTATGAAAGCCTCCAAGAATTTTCAGCTGGCTGCAGGAAGTTTTAATTCTTTACATTTTTGTATGATGATGGCATTTTGCAAAAGAATTCTGGCTTTTTTTTTTTTTTTTTAATTTAAGGGAAGGATTCAGTTTCTTTTTCCCTTATACATTTATTATAGAACACTGCCTATTCTATCCAATGACTTTCCTGCCCGTGCTTTCAGTCTATTCACAGTGACTCTGATGTTAAAAAAAGAAGCTGTATTCACAGACAATATATTCACAGCACATATATGTTCTTACACATATATGCATAAATACATGTCCTTATGCCCAAAGCGTTGTCCTTTTCTGTTGCAAAAAGAAAGAATAAAAGCTTTTCTCAGAGATGATGATTATTTGCAAATAAAGAGAAAAGCTGTATCTACTGTTGCCATTCCACTGAGAGGAGAAGGAAATTACCTTGAAGGATTTATGAATAAAATTCTGATAAACAAAGTATAAATCTGTACTGGGATTATTCTCCTTTTACTTACTTTGTGCTGATTACTTGTGTTAAACATCATTTATAGAGAAGCTGCTTCCATATATATTTTAATTTACTTAAGTTACATTCATAAAGTATTCAAGGGCTTTGGAAACAAATAGGTGCTATAAATTTCACATTGACAATCAGAATAGTAAAACTCTACTCCTAGCAAATATTTTCTTATTTCCACAACTGCAGTGTCACACCCTCACAGAATTTATGAGATGGTGAGATTACCTATAGAACTAACCTAAGTATGTTGAACTTCATGAAATATCCATCCTTATACAATACCAATACACACAGTAAGAAAACATCAGGATCTTGAAGTTATCTGACCAATTTTTTTTTTTGTAGTCTTGTCTTTTTGTGTGGAATTACAACTTTAAATAACTGATTGATAGTATTTATGGCTGCATTGCTGTGACGGTTCCAAAGCCATGATATTTTGCATAGCATGTGGTGGATGCTTGCTCCCCTAAGAGTGATGCTAGCATCACTTACAGATTTGTAAACAGGGCTGCTACAGTTCATTCACTTGCATCCTTGATCTGGTGATACAATGAACAAATGGTTTAATGTTGCTGCTTAAAAGCCTGATGGTTTAGGTCAAAATACACTTTGCAAGAGTGAATACATAGGGCTGATCATTAATTGAAACAAGACATCATAATCTCATGTTTATGCTTCTGTCTTTATTGACTTCAATACTGTCACTTTGATTTACATCAAGTGAGAAACAGTTTCACTATGTTTCCCAGGCCTGCGCACTGAGATTTTAAGTTTCTGGGGACACAAATGTTAAACAGACTTTTGAACCTTAAAATGAACTTTTTCTTACTTTCTAGACATTGGGGTTTATAATTCTGCACAAAAATTGCACAGTTTGCAAATGAAAATGCAGCATAATACTTGGTTACATACGTTCCCACGTGATCTGAAAACCAAACCCGCTATTTTTCATCCCATTCATCTTTCCAGTGGGAGGGAATCTTTGGTTACATGATGCCTAACTTACAGCAAAGCAACACTTCCCTTTAACATATGTCCCTGCTGAAACTTGTGCAACAGCTCTGCTGCCTTCTGGCAACAGGTGCATGGCAGTAAGACGGCTGATCTTGATGATGAAAGTCTGGAGTTATTCTGCAGCTCTGACAATTACAAAACCACCTCCTTTTTATGTAAAAGACCAACTTGTCTAGAAGAACAGTAAGACATGATGATTGCTGAACCCCCTCATGCTGTTTTTCCAAAATACTTTTCAACTTATATCCAGTCTTTACACAATTGAAGATTTGGTTGCTCTTCAGTGATTTATACTTTTATTTCTCCAGGTCAGAAAAATGACTTGCTTCATTAGACATTAAAAATTTTCCTTATAATTCCCTTTAGCCAAGAATATTTTAAAGAAATATTTACTACTCAAAAGAATGCTATTTAAGAATTAAAGTTATGAATATTTGTTAGAGTGTAGCTGTGTCTTCTATAATAAGGTACACTATAACATTATATTAAAAGCTTTTAAATACTTGTCTTTTACATGCTACAACAGCTTCACTCTGGGTTTATATACCACCACTGATACAGCAGAAGTGTTAGGAAACCTTTTACATTTTAGAACAGATTCAGTATTTAAATCTTTTCAATTTGAAATAAATACGTTATTTAAATTACATTAACTGTTAATTCAATTCATACCTTGAATTTATACCAGTATTCAACTGTATTGCATTTTCAATACTAGAGGAAAATTACTTTTTTCTTTGGTTAGAAAAGTAGTCCTTGCAAAGAATCACTTCTAATGAAGCTGTACATTTTTCAGTATTTATTTGGACTAAGAAGAAAATATAGGATATTTTAACTACTAAGTAACATGCAGTAGATTTTTAACAATTTGCTTAAAGGATATTTGCTACATAAACCTTTTTTTAAAATAATTTCTCAAAAGATGTTTTTACTTTCCAGTGCTAGACCAAATCGTTAATCATCCCTATGTGAGTCATTCCAACCCAGTGTCCCTTCAGACTGAAAAAAACATTCAAACTATGTTTGTTAAAAATAAGGTGGACATTAGCGTATCTCTCAGGAGCACTGTTTAACCTTAATAACTAAACTGTTTACTGAACCTGAGACCACACTGTATGGGTTTGTCTGTACGTTTGTTCCAATAAGATAAGATTCAACACCTGTGACAGTGCAATCTGAAATTTGTTTTTTGAATTTCCCTTTCTCAAGCAAGGACAAAATCTCTTCTTCTGCACAAACACAGAAATACAGCAGTTACCAGCAGAGTCTCAGTATACAGTGTAATTTCTGAAGGAACACTCCTGAACCAGCACAATTCTCCCAACAGGGGAAATCCAGCTAGCCATTGTAAAAGACTATGAATAAAAGTCCCTAAAAATCCCACCTCCCACCAAAACAAAAAACACACAAAAGAGTGTATAGCAACAGAACTGGAGCACCTGGGGTGGGATTGATCTCACCTAAACCTAATAGTCTCTACTACAGCAGAATTCAGCTAACCCAAATTAGTGTTTTACAGTAGAATGAGACTAATTCCACTTAAGGAGTGCCTGTTTTCCACCACTGAGTGTAAAGAGACAATACCTGCACTGCTGAAAAAAACAAGGTCACGGACAGTCCTCTGGCCTTCAGGCCAAGTGGCATAGGTTGGCACACTGCATGGCACTAGCTACTGGTTTCCTTTGAATCCCCTTGTTATCTTGCTGGTCTTTATAGATTACTGCTATTTGTAGGGTGTGGTTTTTTCATTTCAAATTGTTTGATATAGCACTGAAATGCAACTCACTAAAGTGACATTTTTGTAGCATGAAACTGAAGATTTGTTTCGCAAATGCCAGAAGGCAGCATGAGGGCTGACGGGACATCACTGCCGTTGCCATGGAGCTCAGGAACTGTGTAGACCACGGAGAGCCAGGCCTGGTGCAGTCCTTTTCACATCCTGTAGTGGGAATGGCCCCTCAGATGTCCTCCACAAACAACTCTTGGGCACTGTCTTGCAAAGAAAGTGGCATGGGTCAAAACCATGCCAGGAATGTGCGGTAAGGATGAGAAGCACCCCAGTTCTCAACCCCACCGTACAGCCATGCTTTATTAAGCAGTACAGACACAGCCAGTGTCAAAAGTAGATACCTGGCTAAATCTGGTGGCTCAATGAAAAAGAGCAGCAGGAAGAAGTTAGAACTTCTCTAAGAAAGAAGTAGATATGGGATGCATGAAGACAAAGAGTGAAATAAAAAGGCAGAGCTATTTAGGAAAACATATGCAAAGCCAATAAATCAACTCACAACATTAATCAGACTCTCCAAATCAATTTATCTCTTCTATGAGAGTCTCACATGTGGAATACATAATAAAGATGGATGCAACTAAGCTATTTACTCGAAAATGACACAAGGTCTGCATGTGCACTATCACTAGCATTTATAATGTTTTGAAATGCAGACAATAGTTTGGGCCAGACCTTATTATTTTTTACACATACTATGGCTGTCCTATCCTCAGTCTTTATTGTTTGAAGATGATAGTTAAGTAAGTGTCTGATATCAATGTTTTTTCTGCTATAAATCCTGCAAAATTTGGAAACAGATATGAGATTATAGACTGCTGTCCCTTTTTGGTTAAATGAAAATCCTAGTAGATAAAACACCTTTTCTCAAAAATTTTGATTTAGTTTTGGTTTCTTTTGATTTTTTCTGGCTCACACAGTAATGAGAATCTTGCAGGTGGAACACAACTGATTGCACATTTTCAAATATGAAGAATCAATACAAAATCAAAATTATGTGAAGAAATAAAAAAATATTATTTTTATTTTCAGCTTTAAGCATTGCTGACCTCTTTCTTAGCAATACCCTTCTCTATTACCATCATAGACCTGTGCACAGCAGGCTTACAGTCCCCTTTCCATGTAAATCCCAATAAAAATTATAAAGTGTGAATTATCAAGGCAACAGATTAAAACCTTGGTCTTTTTAATAGGAAGTACTGATGCTTCTGTAGTCTCCATGCAGTTAATTTCTTCAAAAGATCCTGACACATAGGGAGGAAGTTAGAGCTGTGCACAAACTACTACAGTGAAATACACAAATGGACATCTAGCAGAATTCATGGGCTTGCATGTGTATGCATGTGTGTGCACATTTCTCTACTTATCTGTGTCTGTCATCTATCCATTTCCAGTCTCTAAATAAATTATGTGCTCAACTCTCTCCTTAATTTTGTTTTTATTTATTAGTTTTATAGTGCTGATACTATGCTGGGTAGATCAATTTTTAGAAGACTTTGTAGCGGCGCTTCAGAGACATTAAATAATCTCTGTTAAATGTTAACAATCACCTTTTACTATGCCCTCATACTTGAAGTCTTGATTGCTAGTTTCAAAATGATGCACAGTTAAATTCAAATCAAGGTTGAAATGACAAAGTAGAAATGGATCTAGAAGCCTCCCAAATGCCACTTCATATTGACTCAGCAGCAAAGGGGTAAGCTATCTGATGTGCACAATCAAAGGCAGTGGACATGATATCAGCAACATAAAATGTCACATTCTGAGCATGCTGTCTTGATAAGCACAGCTTTCACCTTTTAAAAATTTGTTTATTTAGTAACCTTCAAAGCTGGTCTAAGAAAAAAAAAAAATCTTCTTTTTGATTTAACTGAGGATTACTTGTTCCATCATCTCTATCAAAAATTTTTCATGGCTGTCAGTACAGCTACTCATTTGGGAGTATATTTGGATATACTCATTTCAGAGCAATAGTTGCAGGTATAAAAATTTTTGAAAGTCAAATGACCTTCCAGAATTCACAAGGTAGTAACTCCTTTCTTGTAGGATTACCTAATTGAACATGAAGCATTTGGCAAGAGTCGGGACTGGAAATGGAACAAGTTTTGTCAAGGAAGAGAAATGGTCCTTAAATTATGATACGGTGTCTGATGGCATAACGTGGTTTGGAACTGAGTTTAGTGCTACCCTGTTGAAAGCCAAATCTGAGAGCTTTACAACTTTTGGAAAGTTGGTTCATTTTCATGCATGGTTTCAGTCCTTAAAAACAGCAGTAAAAAATTTAGTTAATTTATGTGTATAATGCCATACACAATGGTGTGTATGTGGACAGAAGTCCCTGATTTAGACTCACATATCTGAGTCTATGAGATGGCTTACATATCCTATTTGGGAAGGAACTTCTTTGTATATTCAGGTATAATGAAGAGATGTACGTGTTTCCCTAAAACAGAGAAGAATTTACTGACATGCTTCCATTTAAACTACTTCTAAGTGAACTTCAGAGTCAGCTTTACTTTAAGCACCTTTGCATATGTTTTCTTCAGTGGAAATATTTTTCTTAATCAGGATATTTATAAATACTATGTTTCATGCTTGTATATTAAATGGTCATCTGCTAATATAAACTTCTAACTTCTTAAAATGTGTCCTTTCCACAAAGTTATACCAGGTAGTTAATAAACATATTCTGCAAGTTAAGAGGTGTGTAAAATAAGAGTTTATGACTTTCCCATCTATCCCATTAATCCCCAGTTACTCAAAGTTTTCCCAGTCTCAGTGAGAGAAACATTTATATCTCTGGGAAATAATGACTTTTGTCATTTCAAGTACACTCACCATATTCAGGAGGTTACAAAATTGTATTAAAGAACCTATGCTTAAGAATGAATAATTTTCCTGGATTACATTCTCATTACAGAATGTTCAGAAACTCTTTTACTTTAAGCCTAGCAGCTAACTGATCCATGTTTTTGAATACATTTTCACAGACAAAAATACCTCAGCCTCAGCTATTAGAATATTAACAGCATAAGATTAACATATTTTAATATAAATTTTAATAACAAGAAACCCTTTTTCCTAAACTTGTCCTATTTTAATAAAATAGTTCATGAAAATACTAATGTCTACAGCATAAAGAAAAATTGTGTAATGAATCTAAAAAGAATTTTCATTGAATTGTACTGTGCATACAGTAGCTGGACCCAGTAAATTAATATTTATCTAACAAATAAACTCTTGAAAAATAGGTGTTTGGTTTTTTAATTGCTGATGAGCTATAACGCTGGTGTCATTCACAAACAAGTCTGTATCATGTTTAAAGCCTGGAAAATATAATAGGAATGAAAATATTTTAACGTTAAAAAGATTGTTAGATGCTGAACCACTCAGAATATTTAAAGGAAACACTAAAAATAAATCAGGTTTCCTAGGCATACATGACCTGTCTTTTTTAAAAAATAAACGTAGTCCAGTTTTGAAGACAAACACAATACACAACAATAATGAAAGCTCATTGTTCCTCATTTGGTGAACCACCCTTACAATACTTAGCTTTTCTGATGTCTAAAGAGGAAGTAAGCACTGAAGAATGTTTTACTGGGGTTACGTGAGAAACTATTTTGTTAATTAACATTTACCTGTAAATGTTCCACATCTAATGACAAAAAACTTGTAATTTTGAGTTAGACCTCTTACAAGTTTGGTTCAGACAAGCCCATTGGTAACAAAAGCAATTTTATGACAGTGTAACTATCAATTTTCAATTATATCTTTCCCAAGACAGAACTATTAGATACTTTTTTTCTAAAAAATTTCTCTTTCCGAAAACACTTTTGCTGCTTGTGTGGACCTGGTGTTTGACACCTCTAATTTTTAATGTTTTTAGTGATCTTTCTATCACTTTCTTCTGACTTTTTCTCCACTTTGTGCCTTACAGCGAAGTGCAAATTGAAGGCCCAGAGACTGTGCTTTAGGTAAATTTGCAGAATATAAAGCAATGAGACATGAAGTCTTCTGTTATTTCTACAAAATTAATTTAGAGAACAATACTTGTAAATCTGCAGATATCACATCAATTTTCATTCCTCCTATCTATAAAAGCTTATTTTAAACAAATCCAACCCTCATAAAATTAAACACATCTTCCATTAAAATTAATAGAATGCAAGTGTCCTTCAGACTTTTCTGAAAAAACACCCCGCCTTAGTTCGTATTCAGTTTTACAGTTCCTAAACCACAATAAAACAATGTAAAATTAACATTCCCAGACAAAACTTCAGTCTAGCTGGAGAGATATTACATTACTAAAACACTGTAATTTTTTTTTAAAAAAATTAGTATTTCTGTATGCAAAATGTATTTCTTTTGCATATCCTTTCATATTAGTAGAGTATTAATTAAAAATTCCCAGCTCAATGCTGGGCTCTATGCACACGTATGTAGAAAGTACATCTATATATATTATATATAGTAAACTTCATAATCCCACTGGTAGATTATTATCACACATTACACTATAGTTCATAGCTGGAGTCTGCCCCCAGAACTGCATTTTTAGGGGTAATGAAGAAGGCACACAAAGAGTACCTTTCTGGTAAAAATTTCCCTTGTGTCTGCAGTTGGTCTATAGCCTTGTAGCGCACACAAAACTGATTTCTTCAAGTGTTTTCTCTGCTGGTGGAAATCCAGGCTGTGGTCCCATGAGACCCAGATGCAAGGTGGATGCAGGGTGCCCCAGCAGCTGGCTCCGTAGTTATGCACAGTATGTGCCGAGGAGCAGCAAAGGGTGCAAATGCCACTTCAAGTGACGATGTGGGTGTACAGTCCTGGGGATACAAGGGCAAACTGAATCCCAAGCCTTTCTTTCAGGGTCCAAGGTGTTTAATAGAAAAGTAAATCTGTGCTTCCAAATAAATAATAAACCATGAAGAGGATATTTCTTTGTAAGTACATTCTCATAGTCCATGCTGATTCACAAGGAAGACAACAGAAGGAATGGGTGCATCATGGCAACAGTCTTCATGTTTATGTGCAAAAGAAAAGGGAACAAATAACTTAGAAACCGATGAAGATATTTATACCTATAAACATTTTCATGTTCATAGACAGATAGTTGCGACAGGGAAGGTTTAGACTAGATATTAGGAAGCATTTCTTTACAGAACGGGTTGTTAGGTGTTGGAATGGGCTGCCCAGGGAGGTGGTGGAGTCCCCATCCCTGGAGGTGTTTAAGAGTTGGGTTGTCATAGCGCTTAGAGATACGGTGTATTTGGGAACTGTCAGTGTTAGGTTAATGGTTGGACTGGATGATCTTCAAGGTCCTTTCCAACCTAGATGATTCTGTGATTCTGTGAAAACATACTTTATCCTAACTCCTTATTTAAGCTTTTAAAAATAAAGTCTTTTGTCCTTTACCAATGACACAGAGACTGGCAACATCTTCCTAAAACAGAAATAATAAAGCAGTTCAACTCAGGTGTGACTGAAGTAGGGGGTAAGAAGCAAAGCTGGGGACTCAGCTATTTATCTTTCTTTATTATTCTTATTAGTGTTAAAGTCCCTGTGGAAACTTAAAAAGAAAGCAATGAGTATAAACTGATATACAGATTTATGCAAACTTCTTTCATATGATTTTAGATATTTATACATCTACTTGTGCTCTTGCACATACTTTTAAGATGTTATTTTAAGTGATTAAAAAAGACGGGAATTATTCAAAGAACCAACAACCATCATTTGGTACTTTTGTTCTTTACAGTTATTAAAATAAGGATGGAAAATATCATCACATTCCACATTTACTGATGGTGTGCCCAAGCCTTTCTTCCTCTGTGGCCATGGGAGGAAAGAAGAAGAAGGGGAAAATAATATGGTAAGTGCACAGACATAAAAACCATAATTGTGAAGCAGGAAATTTTACCAATTTTCCACTCATAAAAATATATTCAGTTCATGTACAATTTCAGTGAATACATACTAGGAAGGTTATTCACTATTAAAGCATTCTTCTCATTTAAAACAATTAAGTTATTTAATACATGTAACTTGTCTTTCACTGCATTTATCTGCAAATAAAGTTCATCCTTTTAAGCTGACATATGTATATGTATCATGTTCTTGGACATCTGTGGAAAAAAGATATCTCTGCCTACTAGATTCTGAACTTTTCTTTGTGGCATACAACAACAGTCTGCTGTTCTTTCTACTTGATTGGTCATGAACATCACAAGTTTGCTACAATTTGTAGGCTGGCTAGCAAAAGAGACAGAGATGAATTTAGGTAAACCACTTCTGTGATGATTTCTGCAAGTATTTGCCCGCATTTTTTGCAGTTGTAAATTCAACTTCCTTGGGAGAACTTGACAGAAAATGTACCTATGTAGCTTATAGGTTGATATAATCTTTACTTTTTCTTGTACCAAGTGTTACTATTTTGTTGCTTGCAACTTCTAAAATATAGGACAGATCATTGTACTTTGTCTACAGTGTCCGAAAAACTTTCTGTATTCTACCTGTCTTTATCACTTCTCCCCTTCCCTTTGAAGAGTTTTAATCCTTTCATTTGCACATTTGCATGTTTCAAGTGAGAAGCATTATCTTTTTTTTTTTTTTTTTTTTTTTTTTGGTAGCTTTATCAGCTCTTGCCCATTCCATTATTCTCTCTGATTTCTTCACAGAAGTTATTAAGTCTTTTTGGTCTTCTCTTTCTCCTGAATCTATGCAATTAAGTGTGAGCCAGTTAAACACCTCATGTATTCTTGAAATAGATTTCCTAGCATTTCTCAACAGCAAACTTATCTGAAAACATGATCCCATTTTCTTAATCTGTCCGGCTTTGTTTGAGGTTCTATTCATTTCTTTTTTCTTGAATAACCTGAGTAATTTTGTTTCACCTTCAAATATGGAAATTTTTCTTCTAAATTACTAGTCAGACATCGCTGAGCTTACTTCTGAATCTTACCCTTGACACCTTACCACTAACAGCCACTTGTGAAGGACTTAATTGGAATCTCTTTCAAAGTGAAAATGGATTATGCCATCAAGTTTCTCTTCATCCACCACTTTAATCTATTAAAGGTCTTTAAACAAGAAATGAGAGAATGTTTGGTTTTGTTTTTCACCAGACTCTACAGATAGCATTCCACAGTATAATATTTATCTTTTCATAGTTTAACTCTCCATTAGCATTTCAACTATTTGGCTGGTGCTTAATTAAGATTCACTAATCTGTTCCCAGAAAAAAATACATGTTCCATATATAAAATTTTATGAAATAAATCTCTTTTGACATAGAAAAGGAAAGACCTACATACATATGAAATAGGAAAAAGTGTTTACTGTGGTATGGTTAGTCAGCTCAGGAAGATGTTTATTTTGTGAGCTCGTGCTTTGTCTAGCAAAATTTCAAGAATGGCAATAAATAAGTCATTTTAGTCAGGTCACAAAGGTAGGCATAAGTGCATATGCAGTAACATAAGGGTATAAAACAGAAGAAGAGTGACACCTAAAACTAATATTGCCTCAGCAATCACAGCTAGGCAGCTACTGATCTAGTCAAATTTTAAGGAGTCTGTGCAGCCTTCTCCTCATTGTTTTTTTTCCTAACTTCAAAATTTTTTTTCTGTACAATGGTTTTTAATTGTAAGTACTGAATGTTAAAACAGTTTGCTGTTCTTCAGACGTGATAAATAGTGCTGTTACTTAGCACTGTGTTTTAAAGAGCTATACTAATAGTTTGCAAGATTCACTGGAGCTCTACTGTTAGCTTTACGTAGTTAAAAAGAAATGTATATTTTTACATGAATTTTGAAGCTTTTGCCAAAACTCTGACATTCTGCATCCAGTGAGTCCAATGTTCTCATTCCCAGAGAGACTATTTTCTCTCTAGATGTCTGGGGGCTGGTTGTGGTCCAGCTTACATAAATAAAATGAGTATGTCATCATACATTGAGTTAATGAATCTGGTGTAAGTTCCACTGTTACATTTGATAAGCAAATGAACACTATTAACAGCAAAATCACAGGTGAAAGGGAAAATACCTAAAATTTCTCTGAAAAGGTAATTTGCATTTACATTATTATGACTTTTATAGATGTCTGTAAAACTGACACCTCGGTCCTATTGATAGAAGCATTCACTTCTTCATGCCTGCAACTAGGACACATTTTCAGATTTTCAAAATCAAACTTTGCTTTTCTGTCTATATGCATATACATACATATAGATATATGTACACATTTGGGTTATGTGGTTTTTGTGATACACGCCAGGGAGTGACCCCTCCCTTAACTAAATGAGTCCTGAATGATTCAAGCCCATCTTGCTCTTTCTAAATTTGTCTGCATGCATCTTCAGGCTATATATAGTTTGGATGTAATAGGTATTTCACAAGCCTTTTCAACATACTCAGCAACCATACGTAGCATTTCTCTCGCTGTGTGACACCATCTCTCATAAAGGGCTTAACAGAGGTCACTTTAATTTTAGGATATGAAACACTGTAGCAGTATTTTTACAATTCTTTAAAAATTAATAGTTCTATATGAAATGGACAAGCTAAATGGCTTCCTTGGTGCCTCTCAAGTTTTTGATTCAATGGCAGAAAGCTGAAGGCATGTGCTGTGTGCCGAAAGGCATGGCAACCTTCCCACCTGTTGGAGCAATCCTTGGACCAGTCTGCTCAGAGCCCCTGCTGACGCTTATCTGCAGACACACACAGCTGGTCCACTCCAAAAGGGATTCCAGGAGTGATTCTGCATGCATGAAGTGTAAACAATCAGAAAAAACTGGTTTCTGGACTGAAAAATTGAATGATACAAACTGACAGTGTAGGTGCAGCCTTTGTGAGAGCAGCATAAATCCATAGCACTGGCATAATAGACTCCTTTCATCGCACACCACTCCTGTCCGAGCTTGAAGGAAGGCTGCAACGCATGACTCCAATCAGAATTAAAATGGTGTAAAATTATTCTCAAGACTTCATTAGAATATGCATTATAAATATATATTTAGCTATCATCATCTTGTTTTTTGCAACTACAAGATCTTCTATATAATCTACAGTGATAGACACGATATCTGAAATTTGGCTATCCCTCCTTTAACAATATTGTGTTATAAATACAGTTACAACAATATTTGACATTTATCCATCTTATAAATGAAGGTTAATATTTAATTTCTAAAAAAATTTTATTCTTTCAGTTACAGTTATTCAAGGTACATCAATGTCCACAGCAGTCAGCATTTTACACCTTTCTAAACACTTCCCTCTCAGAAGCAGGATAATGACAAACTGGAACTGTGGAGTAACCATGAAAAGGAAAGAGTAATTCAGTCATGTGCTGTAGAAATACACACCAACCACTCTGAGCAGTGCATATTAAGTAAAATACAGCCAGTTCAAATCAAATATTTTCAATATTTTTGAAATGTTGAAGTGTTTTCACTGCCTGTGTGTAAACTATTGATACTGCACAGTGAAATGTGTCTAAGAAACAATGTAAACTTAATTAAATTGTCTTGACAGCTTCTTCAGTTTAGAAGCAGATACAGATTAGAAAGATATTTACATCTCCCATTTTCTCTTGGTTTCCAACAGCCTTATAAACATCTGGAAGCATACACAAAGTTTTGCATATGAAAGTAAAGGTAGCACTTAAAAATCACCAGGGAAAAAAAAAGTTTATTCAGGCAAAGAACTGAATATGTGTTCTTCTAAAATTACTGGATCAAAAAATCCATGCAATTAACTGGACTTAAGTGAATATCATATCAAAAGCAATCATAAGAAAATAAAGCACACAAAAATAGTCCGGAAGTCACGGAAACATACAGACATTATCAATGTATGGGAAAGTTAAACAGTCTCAAATCTGAAAAGTAGGGTTATCATGAAACTCTGGGACTACAAGAATATAGTTATTTAACAAAACCTGAAAACTAAGAAAGAAATATTGTCTTTCTTTGATCCAGCTGAGACATAGATTTCTTTGTTTCTGTACTCATGCAATGGATCAGAAATTACAGACTTTTTAAGACTTAAGGAGAAATGCTAAATGAACAAAGAGAAATTAAATCCTGTCGAAGGAGGTGGCTTAAAATACTTATTTTCCCTTCAGTTAAAACCTGAAGAATATCCTTTCCAAAATCACATCTCTGGAACAAAATAACAAAACTATCATTCAGAACAGTGTAAAAATGATTTATAAGAATTTTAAAATATCTTGTGATTAAAGTTTAAATTCACTTTCTGACAAGTTGGCAATAGAAACTCTGGGCCCTTTTCATGTTAATTTGGCAAATATAAATAATCTAAGTAGTAAATGTCACTATTTCATACAGCAACTGGATCTCTAATGTTGTTCCAATGTGGAGAAGTTGGAATGTTTTCTTTTTGTTTCAAAAGAGCACAAACATGGATTCTTATTCAAGAATCCTGAATACCATCTAAATCTTTATGTTAGTATCTTCAGTGGCTCAATTGATTTTACTTTAGGGGATGGTATATTATATATGCAATAATAGTTTACAACAGCAGCAACAACTCAGATGGGTAGGTGGTGTTACAGAAAAGCTAATGAATTCTGAAAGGTGCTTAACTTGATTTGGGGGAATCAAGATGAATATGTGTCTGCTGTGGCCAGGAAATTGAAATCATATCATTTGTCCTGCTTTATGGAGCAGAACCAGGTTGCTAAGTACAGATACAGAAGGCAGTGCTGACATATTGACAGAGCACCTGGATGGTCTGGAAACACTGACCACTGACCATCTTCACACAGGTACCATATCTTGAAGAAATTATTTTCTGTATCTTTACTGTTCCTTACCTGACAGAAAGCCTATGTAATAGGGAGTATTATCCCCCAGGCACTACCACTAGACAGCTCTTGCACCTGCCATCAAAGCATGGATTATAAAGCCTGCTTGAGTAGGTACAACACCCTCATAATTGCTTCCCTCAGAAGACAGGCAAGCAGTAGGAGGTAAACTCTATTGTAGTGCCCTCTGTGTGTGTGGGAAACACATTATTTTTGAGTGAAAGACCAGGTTCTGCAAAACTAAATGTCTGTAGTGATTTCAGCCTAGAGAATGCAACAGAGCCAAGAAATATTGCTTCTACCAAAATGTGTTGTCCAGGCTGTGTAATGGAAAACAATTTCTATTCCTCTTTGAATATTAGCTGTGATCTCATTTGCATGTATTCACGAGTCATATTGCTTTAATCAGTTCCAAAGTCCACAGTATGTATAAGGACACAAGAGGTATTTTGTAAATGTAGTGTCTCCCATTTGGCTGTGAAGAAAACATGGATGAGTAGTATTCAGGAAGCTCTGTAGGTTCCATCACATAGGAGCTCACTCCTGTTCAAGTAAGGCTCAAAGTCACCTAGAAATCCTGTGGTAATATCTGTTTATTATTTTTATTTTGTGATCAATCAGGAAACTCAGTGATTAATTTTTCACCATCCTCACATTCTCTGAAACAGTGGTTTTCATTCTTGAGGTATGCCAAACAAGGATGTAGAGAAAGTCTGGATGGTTACAGGCAAAGGTCATTGATTGGTGCTAGATGGTCACACCAATGGTGGTCATGTCAATAAATGTGTTTCTCTTTCTGTCATGGACCCTATTCTGATTTCAGAGCACCCAAGGTGCTTCCAAAGCATATCTTCAAAGTAAAGGCAGATATTGAAAACCAGTCTGCCATTGTCCCTTCCTTTTTTTTTTTTTCTATCCTTTTCCATCAGATTTCTCATATGTGCTTCTACTGCTTGTCTTCACAACAGCTTGAGATCCCAGTTCCTGGTATGTCAGAGCTTCTTGTCTCCTAAACATAATCACTTTAAGATGAGCATGGTCTTACCTGAGCTATAGCAGTTTGTGAATGTCATAGATATGAAAAATTCAGACTGGTAAAAATGTGGTACTATTTTTAGAAATATGTTCCAGCTGGTTTTCTGACACAGAGTAACTGAAAAATGTAATTTGAGAATTGATGGTCAACTTCTTGTTCCAAACATGTAGTTGTGCCTGTCTCTCTCTTATATTTTACATGTACACATATGACCCTGTAGTTGTAGTAAGATAAATAGTTAACATGACTATTTCAAGAGAGAAAGACTATATTGCATTGATGTGCCTCACACATGGTACATTTAGTTTTCAGACTTACTCCATTTTCATTTTGATATGATATTAAAATAATGTAGGGCTGGTACAAGAATCTGAAATTCTTGCTCCCTGTACCTAATGGGCATCAGGAAAAATTGTGGTGTCTTCCTGAATCTGCTTCAGCAGCTGTCTACTCAGCAGGAGGAACAAGCTTCCACAATCCAGTAACTGCTAATTACCACTGATGCACAGCCCTTTCCTACTGCACTGCCACATCATTTCAATGAAACGCGGGAATGGCTGTGGACAGTACCCAAATGGATGTTATCCTTGCCTTTGGGTGACCGTTGTGTGTCCACTGAGTCTCAGCTGGGGGCATATATTTTGCAGAAATTCAGGACCTTTACCTATTATGGATAACAAGGTTTGCCTTTAGATTTCTGCTGGGTATTTTATGAATGTGTCATCTGATCCCTTGTGCATTTATAGTTCTTTTTAAAACAAATGTATTTCTTCACTCCTCTAAACCCTACATCAGGGTTTCATGTTTAATACTTTACATTTAATACATTTACTAGCAGCCACATTCTTTGGTAGAAAGACTTCTTTTGCAATCTGGAGTGACACACCATCAGTATGTAAAAG
The DNA here is from genome assembly GCF_031877795.1 of Strix aluco. Lineage (NCBI taxonomy): Eukaryota > Metazoa > Chordata > Aves > Strigiformes > Strigidae > Strix > Strix aluco. The sequence goes on from NC_133932.1 coordinate 81,300,762, forward strand.
TCCATCCTGCACTGTCTTTCTTTTCTAACAGATCCAACATGAACCAGTCAAAAGTTATTTAGCGATTGACATTGACATAACTTTGCCACAAGCAACTGAAGCAATTACAAGACCTGGGTTGGGTGCAGCTGAAACACCTTGATAAGAAAGCAATGAAAAATGACACATCACAAAACCAGAATGGTTTCATCAGTGCAACACTAAATCAACATGTATGTTTCTGGCACTCCCCATTCTTTCAATAATAGAATAATCAAACAGAGAGGAGGACTGATATCCCCAATTTTTCCTGACAGACTGGGAATGAACTAAAATAAAGCACGTCTGTGCAGTGTCATTTGATTGTATTTTAACCAAGACAGTTTCAATTTAGTGCTCTATAAACCACTTCATATTTTAGTCTGGCTTGGCTATGGTTGGTATAAGAAGATAACTTGTTTGTTGGATTTCTCCTTCATTCCCTAAAAAGATCAGTATTTACTACGACCATTGAAATCAGGCAGGATATCACAACAACAACAACATAAGAACAAATCAAATTTAGAAAATAGGTTACCTGATGTTCTGTGCCTTGTGTAGGCAGTATGTCTGAACAGTGGTAAGAGTTAATGAGAGGAACACAATACTCTGGCCACTTAGGCAGAAAAGGCATCTCTATACCACAGAATTAGCTGTTTCCCCCTTCCTATTAAAAGAATGAGATATATCCACAATAAAGTATTTATTTCTGGGACATCTCAGTTTAGAGAATAATTTGGTATTTGTTAATTTATTTCTCTTTCCAAGGTTAACCACAAGTATCATTAGATGAGTAAGCTGATTTTATCGTTCTCAGAAGAAATTCAGCATTTCTAATATTTCACTGTAATTTTCCCTTCTACTTACAATATCAGCAAAGTCCCTATGATAACATATCCAGATGAAATGTCTTCTTACCCCTCAAATGATACCACATATGACAATTACAGGGTTTTTTTGTGAAGCAGTAAGGTATTTTATTCCAACACAAAAGGCAAACCTTACTTCTTTCAATATTTCCATCTCTTGCCAGGCAAAAAGATCTTTCTATTTATGCATTTCTATTACGGTATCATTATGCAGTGATATATCAGCTACAATAAATAATGAAAACCCTGTATTAGAGAAGGAGGTTTCCAAAGCTGTGAGTGGTAGAAGCAAGGCAACATGGCACTTGCAAAGTCAGCCTTTCAAGCTGCAAGGATAGAGCCTGATAAATGGAGGAAAATCTAAATAAGTCTATAGAATCTATATACTGGAGATAAGCATTTAAAGAGAGAGCACCAGAGAGGGGCAAAGTATAGTAAGTGGTTTTAGTAAGACAAGTGAAAATTTTCCATTTGTTTCAATGATGCTACTACAAAATCTTCATGAAAGAATCCAAAAATTACAGCAAAATATTCTGACTACAAAATTCTTTTTATAATAATATTTTTACTTTTTTTTTTTTTTCTTTTGAAATCAAGTCTGCAAGTCTTCCAGGTATTGCAGTACAAAAGTGCATAGTAAACACTGAACATATTTTGATAGCTATCACTAAGAAGGTATTTTCCTGCTTATTGAATTATGCTGCTATATAAAATGAGAAAACCTCCAACCTTAAAAGGAGAGTAATATTTCAAATTCAAGAATGTAAGTCTTAGAAATTGCCATAAATAAAGCTGAATAAAACTTTTAAAAGACTAATATCTGCCTCTAGCAGAAACCAAATGTTGGCTGATATCTCACAGCAACTCAACATACTGAAAACACTGATTATAATAGGAAGCCTTAGCTTCAGTGTCAGCTCTGTCTACAATAAAAGCAGCCAGCAACCATATAGTTCCTAGTACTCAGTTTATTTATATGTAACCTCTTTATATTTACCTCTGTATACATAAGCAGCTATTGATTTCTGCTAAAGATTCACTGAACTGACATGCCCACTGCTTGGGCACTAAGCAATATAAATACTGTATCTTGAGACTGGACAGGAGTAAGAGACAATCTCCGTCACTGTTACAATGGAAGGGGTTTTTTTCTTTTTAAAAATGCTCTTGCCTCACTGCACCAATCTGGTCTATGGGATTTATGAAAGAGAGGGTTAAAAAGGGGGTTTGAGAGAATACTTAACATGAGAGATTAAAATAATTTCCACTATAATTTATTCCAGAGGCTTCTTTTATCACCATTATTCACAGTATCATCTAGGTTGGAAAAGACCTTGAAGATCATCTAGTCCAACCATTAACCTAACACTGACAGTTCCCAACTACACCATATCCCTAAGCACTAAGTCCACTCACCTCTTAAACACCTCCAGGGATGGGGACTCCACCACCTCCCTGGGCAGCCAATTCCAACGCCTGACAACCCGTTCTGTAAAGAAAAACTTCCTAATATCTAGTCTAAACCTTCCCTGGTGCAACTTGAGGCCATTACCTCTTGTTCTATCGCTTGTTACTTGGTTAAAGAGACTCATCCCCAGCTCTCTGCAACCTCCTTTCAGGTAGTTGTAGAGGGCAATGAGGTCTCCCCTCAGCCTCCTCTTCTCCAGACTAAACAACCTCAGTTCCCTCAGCCGCTCCTCGTACGACATGTGCTCCAGACCCTTCACCAGCTTCGTTTCCCTTCTCTGGACACGCTCGAGTAATTCAATGTCCTTTTTGTAGTGAGGGGCCCAAAACTGAACACAGTAATCGAGGTGCGGCCTCACCAGTGCCGAATACAGGGGTAAGATCACTTCCCTGTCCCTGCTGGCCACGCTATTTCTGATGTAAGCCAGGATGCCATTGGCCTTCTTGGCCACCTGGGCACACTGCTGGCTCATGTTCAGCCGGCTGTCAATCAACACCCCCAGGTCCCTCTCTGACTGGCAGCTCTCCAGCCACTCCTCCCCAAGCCTGTAGCGCTGCTGGGGGTTGTTGTGGCCGAAGTGCAGCACCCGGCATTTGGCCTTATTGAAACTCCTACAGTTGGCCTTAGCCCATCGCTCCAGCCTGTCCAGGTCTCTCTGCAGAGCCTCCCTACCCTCGAGCAGATCAACACTCCCACCCAACTTGGTGTCGTCTGCAAACTTACTGAGGGTGCACTCGATCCCCTCGTCTAGATCATCAATAAAGATGTTAAACAGGAGTGGCCCCAAAACCGAGCCCTGGGGGACACCACTCGTGACCGGCCGCCAACTGGATTTAACTCCATTCGCCACAACTCTTTGGGCCTGGCCATCCAGCCAGTTTTTTACCCAGCAAAGCGTGTGCCCATCCAAGCTGCAAGCAGCCAGTTTCACCAGGAGAATGCTGTGGGAAATGGTGTCAAAGGCCTTACTGATGTCAAGGTAGACAATGTCTACAGCCTTTCCCTCATCCAATAAGCAGGTCGCCCTGTCATAGAAGGAGATCAGATTTGTCAAGCAGGACCTGCCTTTCATAAACCCATGCTGACTGGGCCTTATCATCTGGTTGTCCCGCATGTGTCGTGTGATAGTACTCAGGATGAGCTGCTCCATCAGCTTCCCGAGCACCCAAGTCAAGCTGACAGGCCTGTAATTTCCTGGATCATCCTTCCGACCCTTCTTATATATGGGCGTCACATTGGCCAATTTCCAGTCTGTCGGGACCTTCCTGCTCAGCCAGGACTGCTGGTAAATGATGGAAAGCGGCTTGGCGAGCACCCCAGCCAGCTCCTTCAGCACCCTCGGGTGTATCTCATCCAGTCCCAAAATTATCATCTTTCTCTTTTATGCAATGATTATGATAACATGACATAGTTTTAGTTCAACCCCCTGAGATTTACATTCACCAGAAAGACATGTTTATATTTTCAGTGTTAATGATTTCACCAGTATGTTGAGCAACGTGTAAAACTCCCATTTACACTTTATCTACCAAAAAATTCTCATGACAGACTGTGATATAAGATATTGAGATATTTATATTCAATAGTAGAAAATCACTACTGGACTGTATATTGAAAAATAATGTAGTTTTTCTTCATAGAAAAGGACCCCAGGAAATTATAACTACACTCAGGACAACAAAAGAGAAGTAGTGCACAGCAAGATGTAGGCGGATAATTCTAAGCTTGAAAAGGGCACAAAACAGGAGAAAGAAAGAAAAAGGTCACCATCCTACGATGGAGGAGCAGAAGAAACTCTCTAACATCAACAGTATCTTCAAGGGCTAGCCCATGACCTATCCTGGTTAATTTATAACCCGACTGCTATGTGTCTGATCACTTTGCTCTTGGCATAATTTTTGAAGAAGTCCAACTCAGTTTTGGGGAGGAAAGTGATAATACATCTGAAAATTAGTCTGGACCTGACTACTACTGATTTGAGTGGCTTTTAGGCAGCTGAATTCCACTTTGGGCATGCTCCTTCCGACATATGGGGACATGTAAGCTAACCACTTAAAACTGAACTAGTAACCTAAACTCTCCTCATAGTCTCTGAAGACAAATAGATTGATCTGAATGGAAATGAATTTATCCTAAAATAAGTGTCCAAGAGGTGGGAGGCTTTTAGAGATGCCTGCCTTAAAACGTACAGTCATTAGCTGAAGTTCAGACTTCAAACTTCTAGGCATCTGTTAGGGTTGGGGACTGATATCATTAGGTCTAAGCAATATCCTTAAACACTTCCTATACAGCTGTTGCCTAGCCTTCTACCACCCCTATGCAGCACATTTTTGTACAGGACAGTTTAAATTTATGTATACTTATATATTTATATATACTGTCCCATGATATTTAGGACCAGAAACAGGTGTTTGGCATTGAGACTGTAGATCTCAATTTTTCTTCGAAAACCTTATTCTCCCATGAATTTGAAACAATATCTTCAAGTCAGGTAATTCTGAATACTGGAAAAATGATCAGTACATTCATAAACACTACTAGGTAATTTGGAAAGAGTCTTCCTTGGTCTTTGCTGACAAAAATGTGCTGTTATTCATAAAGATGATCCCCTGAATCAAGATCTTCAACACTAGAAAGGTATGCGAGAGAACAAAAAGATGGAAAAAATAATAGGAAATGGTCTAGTGCTAGGTTGCTTTAGTATAGCCAGAAATCTCTCTTTGTTAACAGAGAAGCCATCCTTTTGTCCAGACGCTTAGCAGATAAATATGAAAAGTGCACAGTCCATTACCATACATTTGTATAACAGTTCCTCTAATTTTCTTATCTATTATTACTTCTTAATATTTTTATTAATATTATCATTGTAGTCATTCAGATTAACCTGAGCTGACCCACTGGAATTGTTTGAAAGCAATACTGTGTTGACACAATGTGGTACAGTCATTTTGCTTTGAAACATCTTAATACAACTTGAAGAAAACCTACTAAGTATTTTAAGAAAATGTTAAAAGTATTTATCATTTTCATAATCACTTTGACAAACATACAGAAGGGATGTTACCATTAGAGAGTTAATTAGGTATTTTAATGTCTACACTGATTATTCATTATCATGGGATTTCCAGGGAAATTCAGATCCTTACAATATGTGCTAAGAAAGAATTTATTTTGGTTATTTAGCATGGGATTTCTGACCTAAGATATCTGCAATGTAGTTTATATCTGTGCTAGGCACTGTAGGATCTTTGTATAGTTGATAGGGAGAAACAGGCACTGTAATTCTATAGTCAGATTTAGAAATCTATTTTAGAATGCAGTGAATCAGACTCTAGAAGTTCTGTTGTTCTCTACTGATTATAAGTGGAACCATGATTAACTCAGATGAAGACATCTATATTTTAGATATCTGTGTTCAGTTACATGAACCACAGATTGTGCATATACACATTTACACATCTGGATATTATTCTAGACGACAGCATTAATCAGCCAAAAATATTTCATGTTTTATTTAATGAACAGAGGGAGCCCTTCTTACTTTTCTTAAAGCAATATTTCATCATGCATTGATATTCTAATCTGTGACAAACATATTTGTGAGCGCCCAATTCATACAGTTTTCTTTAGCATATCTGTATTTTTCAACAGAGTGTGACATAGAAGAATGCAAAACATCCCTAAAGGGGACAAAGTATATAAAGTTGGTGCAGCACCAGGTCAAAAAAACCACCTGAGGTCCCAAAAGCAGTCTAAATTCATTAGCATAGTCCTAATTAACTTTGTTGCCTAGAAGTTTTTTTGATAAGTTTGGATTCAGTTTTATACCAGCATGACTATATTGCTTCCAGTTGTGGAATGCATTAAGTCAGTGTTACTTTGCAGTTCCCTGCTCATACTTAATTGTATGGCAGAAGAAAGCTTAGTGACAAGCATGGCAAAACACGCCCACTGCACCGAAACCTAGCAACAGACAGATATTTCAGATGATACAATAAGTGTTCATCAAACATTTCTATGGTCTTAAACTAAAAACTTTCCCAATGTAGTCCAATACTTTTATTTCTCCCATATTTATTTCATCTTGGAAATGATTGAGAGAACATGTTTTCAAGCAGAAGTTCTTCAGCTAGAAAATTCATATTGCTGTGAGTCAAGGTCTGTCTGAAGAAAGTTAACCAAAAGGAGGAAAAAATGATTCTTCTATTATTATGAAGACATCAATTGGTATAACTCTAGTATAGCTTTAGAAAGCTTAGCTATGGATAGATGGAGGATAGAGGGTCAGATAGGATAGTGCCACAGAAGCGGGAAAGGGCATGGCTTGAGTAAGGGGAAAGGAAGTAGCTACTCTGCTTTGCTCGTCATTACTATAAAGGTATGTATGCACTCTGCATCTATACAGATACAACATATCCAAGCTAGCCATTACTGTGCTAAGCCTGACCCATCTCTTATTCATGCACGTAATCACTCTTCTCACGAGGACACATACTCATACTCATGTCTATCACAACTCAAAAGCATGGGAAGAAAGAAACAATGAGATTTCCCTCAGGAAATGAAAAGCTAACCTTGGTACAGAGTAATAAAATGAAAGTAGCTGTTATAATGAGACCTTTTAAAAGGAATAGGTTCAGTTCAAACTGCTGATACAGATTTATATAGTATTCTTTGTCTTTTTAGAGAATATTTTCATGATTTACAGTAGGTCTGTATCTAACTTGCATCTGTTCTATTATATTTTGACAAAACCACTGAAGTTTTCTCCATACTACACAATTCCAAATTTAATTTGAACTGAGCAATCTGTATAAGCAGATTTACAGAGAGGTCTGTGCTCTTAAAACTTACTGTAGAGTCTATACATCAGAGCAATTAGGAAGACTATTTTCTCAGAATAAAAATAATTTTGACATGTAGAAATGAACTGAAATTCATAAGCTCATGCTTTTATATTTTATTAAAAAGATTTTTCTTCCAAATGTCATTACTTTAAAAAAAAACCCCCTACTTTAGTGGGTATTTAGCCTGAAAATACTCACAGAAGGATTGTATAATTAAGGCTTGCATGAACTTCATTATAAGACTGTTTAAATGCTTCAATTACTTCTAGTATATTTTCTGGTCTCTTTTGAAAACTTTAGTAAATTTATTCAGATATTTCGAGAGTAAGTCTATTTTCCTATACTTTATCAGATACACAGTCACGTGACAGTCCCTTACTCACAGTGACTTCGTACATCATCTCAAGATAAAAAGAAGTCCAGAAGACTTCCAGAAGAGTCTATTTTGGAAAAATAGATTGAGTGCTAAAATTGCATGTTTTATCAAATAAAGTAATATCTTTATTTGCAGAAAGGCCAGGGAAAACCTCCCCTCTGTTCTTATCTCTGAGAACTCAGATCAGAAAAAGGGAAACTCTTAGCTCAGAAAACTGATTTATCCCCTTCTCTCTTTGTGATCATTCTGTTTGTATCCTCAGTAGCTAAATGTCTTATGATGGTGGTCTGACTTTAAATTCCCTTTGACTTTTTTTTCTTATTGGAATTTTACAACAGTGCATCATGATTGAAATATTTATTTATCAGTATTGGGGTTACAAATGAAAGTCACACAAATGAAAGCAGGTATAAAGTGAAAGTGATTTGCATAAGCACCTTTGTTTTTATCAAGGGAATTTGATAATGATTAAAAGAAAACCATTGTACAAAAATTTCACTTGATGTGAACACAATTATTTCACGAATCATAATGTTTTCTATAACATGAGGTGGAAAACAAATGATTAGGTCAGTGGCGTGTTGTCTACTGTTATGAAAATGTTTGAGGCAGAGAAAAAAAGCAAAAGGGATATGCTACATCTCCTCAAATTTTATCTGTCCAAAATGTAGGTTTGTCATGTATGTTACCCATCTCTTGCCATTGATTTTAGAGGTATTTCCAGGGATCATTTATCCCATTATCGAGTAGATGAGTCACTCTCTTGATTAGAAAGGCAGCACAAATGTTTCCAATGCCATATGAGATGCCCTGCCATACCCAGAATAGTCACATGGGACTAGTAGATATGATGCAAGATCTGTAAGAACACCACAGAGAGGTATCTGGTGTGGAAGTAAATATCGGAGGACAGATCATGTGGCATTGGATCTTGTGGTTAGATAACTGAATTGTTCCTAGATTTTCATTAACTACGACATAATTTAAATTTAGACAATTCAAGTGTTTGCATTTACCTTTAGACACCTCCATCCAGTCCAGGGTAGTGATTCATTGCAAGTCTGCAGAGCTGTTATTCAGTTTTTTAAAAGCAGGCTGCACTGTCACAGAGGTGCACCTTCCACTAGAGCACCAGCGCTCTATCAATATGTTTTGCCTCTAAAAAGTAGTTTTCTTGCTTGCATTAGGTATCAGTATCACATGATACAACTCACAGAACATATAACAAGGCTGACTGGGCTTTTCTGGTTTATCAAGACAGGTTTTCAAAGATCCTTGAATAAGAAAAAAAAAATCCAAAAATGTAGTCATGTAAAACACACTTTTATATGCATTTTGAGGTAAGGTGGAAGTCTGATGGAAAAGATATATTTTGGATTTCTTTTTATGTTGTGTTTCAATAAAACTCAAGGCTTTAATTTGCAGGCACGGAATTTAATTTCCAAGGCATGGATTTCTGATGGTTTTATGAACAATCTGTTATTGCGATATCAAACTTCTAATATAAGGCTCCATTCAGAATGGGTATGCAGCATTTATGTTACACAACATATTTCATATACGTTTAAATTTAGTCTCATGAAAGCAAGGTGGACTATGATTCCATGTGAACAACAAATTATAATATTCAAGAATAACAATGAAGTGGATATTCACAAAATAGGATTTGATCTGTATTAGTAAAGCACATAATAATAAAAAAAACTTACAATTTTTCAATCTACAGTTTAGCTAGATATAACAGGAAAGGTCAAATATGTAGTCATTACTGTCCTTAACAAGAATGATATAGCAGCTGCAAGGTCTCATCAACCTAAGTGCCCATGACATTTCCATTTGAGTCCTGGCAGTATAAAGGCAAATGCTGATTAAATTAAAAGGCTACTGTTATTTAGAGCACATGCTTTTAATCTGAATAAAGAGGTCATAGAGAACTGTCCCAAAACATACTTAATGATATATTAATCATATATACATCATCATCTCCTTATCATAGTCAACATCTGTGTCTTGTATTTCCCTCTTTGTGATCTTAAAACCACCACAACTCTTTCTCACTCCAAAAAAAGAAGACACCTTCTCCCACAAACCACCTTCACCAAGAGCTGCAGCATCCTCCTTGTATATTATGTGTACTGTTTCAAAGAGGTTCAGAAAGCACACAGTTCTGTACAGATGGTTTTATGTAATCAGATTAGGGGACCTTAGATTGTACCTTTTAATAAAAATGAATCCTAAAGTGCCTATTTCAAATACTTATTTCCTGTTTTAGATAACATACCATTAAGTCACAGATTATTGAAAATATAATATCAGAAAATAAATCTGATTTTCACTTTTTTAAGAAATTCAAAACTCAATTTAATCCTGATTTTCAGAAGGCAGCTACTTCTCCTGTAGCTGTAAAATATTTTATGTTCAAACATGTCTCTGTAATTTAATTATAAACCCTTCTGTATAATGTTTCATGTTGATACTCTATGTTGCTCATGAGCTGTAGCAGAGCCCCCATAGACTCTCATTCCTGGACTGATGAAAAAGTCTGTCGTTAGAGTAGATCTTGTCTTTCCTTAAAATTCTGTATTATTTTTCACAGTTGAAGAAAAAGTCTGAGCTGCTAAATGACACTGTCTCACATTTCAGCTGGCTTAATTAGAAAAAACATCCCAAAAGAATGAAATTATACCCAACAGGGAATGTCTTATTTCAGTCAAAAATATTCAAAGGGCTAAAATATCCAAATCAGAAATCTTTTTCTTAATACCATTAAAAGTTCTTTCCATTTTAGAATCTTTTCACAAACAAATCTTTAAATTTAAGACTGTGTGCTCACTTCCTACGTTGGCTGAAAGCAAAACAGCAATAAATATTTTAAGACTTTAATCATTTCCAGACCCCTTAAAGTACCAATTAGCATATTAATGTAATGGTTCATTGTCTTATTCAAGAAGTTAAACTTTTAAATGACTAAATAAAAAGCTTTTATTACATGACTATGTGAAGGCTGGTATTACTTGCAAAGGAACAGGGAGAGAAGAGGAAAAAATACAAACCCCACATTTGATAAATTGTTCAGTCAAATAATTTCAAAGGTCTCTTGTCTTTCTGTAATTAGTCTAGCAATTAAAACTTGATCTATGTACTGAAAATTATATTTGACTTCATAATTATGTTTTAATCTGCTAGTATCCTATTCAGAAAGATCATGTAATTAATTTCTACATATACTCATTATTATGTGTGTCTAAAAACATTCAGTAAATTTTCAGTGGGTTCTCTCAGGAAAAAAAAAAAAACAAGCAAACAACTGTACTTGTTCAGATTTGGTGGGTGAGGGGTTTTACTGGTACATGAGCTCAGTGCTGGAAAATAAAATGTGTGGGAATAAGAGAGAACTGCTGGAAGTTTCTTGATTTACTGGCCAACACAAATTGGCTACAGCAACCATTAAAGAAATATAGTGTTCCTTAAACCCTTAAGTTGCAGAAATCCTTGTGAAACTGAAGACTCTTTAGATGAAGGCTCTGAAACTTGGCTGTCTTTGGTCATACAGAATGCTCTACAGGCCACCGTTACCCCATAGGCAGAAAGAGTGCTGGCCAGTTTTCTGAGTGCACAGCTGTGATTTCACTGAAAGTTTTCCTTTGGCCAGATCTACCAGCTTTTGGTGTCATTCAGGGCTACAAAGGTGTGCTCCAACCCCTGCAGATTAATTAACTGTACCATGACTTTTGTGTCCCGGGTTTCAAAGGAGACATCAGGAACAGCGATGTTACCTGCAAGAAAATTTCCTAGGGCATGTGCTGTTCCAAGCACAGTACATTCATTGCTATGATGAGTACATGTTAGCAACACGAAAGAGTAAAGGGGAGTGCCAGTGTTTAAAGCTTAAGAGTTCATCTCCTGTAACAAAGGAAGAGATGTAGTAGAGGAGGGTGTTTTTCTTTACATGCATGTAGCTACACATAATAAAATAAGATTAGTGCTGCTACTGAAGTTGTAGAAGGTCCTTTTGCAGACAGACGGACATAATGAGATTTCCAGATGGAAACACTTGATTCTGCCCTGACCCTTTATTATAAAATTTTTGTCATTGATGACAGAAATTTTTGCGAGGCAAAGCAGGGTTACTCATGCGGGTCCCCATTCTCAACAAAGGAGAACATAAAAGTTGTAGCTGCAGGAAATAGTGAAGATTTCACTTTGCCTTTCAATAATCAGATATCTTTTTTCTTTCTCTTAAACAAAATTAGCAGGTCTGTTTCACGGGTTAATTTTTTCATTGAGTGGTCTCCTTATTTTCATTCCAAGTTATTATGTCTTATTTAAGTACAACTTTGGAAAATGAAGAACTAATATTTTCAGATTGTTCACTAACACCAGAATGGATACTGTCTGTTCTACGGATTGTTTTAATGCATATGAGTCGACAGAATACAAACACTATCTACCAGGACCTGTAACTACAAATTTAGAGATGGGAAAGGCCAATAGGTTACCAAATCCAACTAGTTTTTCCAATCCAATGAAGTCTCCTCTAGGTTTTACAAAGAGATCTGTATTATTAGTCCTTAAGAAATCATAGCCACAAAATCTGCACGTAAGATGTAAATGCACACAAGCACATGCATGTATTGTAAGCACATAAGATGAAACACATATACATACTATGGAGCCTCACAAACTGAAGTTGCAGTTGGTGTGGAGTCAAGCCACTGTGGTAGGAACAACCAAACTTTATCTGTTGAGAGGTGTCCAAGTACCTGAGGTAGGGATGTGCACTCTTGAGTGATGTGACTGGCAAAGAGACTAGGTGTGATGAAAGGGAGGTTCTGGGTAGGCCTGGGAAGATGAGCCAGCTGTGGCTGCTGATGTGGACCTCCACAGCCCTCCGAGGCTAGTTAAGAGCATAAATAAAGGGTCAAGCAAGTCATATCATCAGACACCAGATTGTCTTGTCACTTTTAGTCTACTTTCTGATTCCATTTTGAACTGTTTCAAAGATATTTTTTCCAGAGAGGAATGATGTGGGAGGTAGTGAAGACATAGGCAGTATAGCTGTGATGCAGTCCATGTCACTTGCTCTCAGGGACAAGAAGTGATCCTCTTTGATTTAGCAGTATTGGCCTGTCCATAAGGCACAACCTGTCTCTTCCCCAGGACAGTGTGACACAGGATGGCCCATACCTGTTATTTCTCACTAGCGCACTACTCATCATGCTCTGGCTCTGAGGCACATTGTTATGGCCATAAACCTGATGAAAAAGGGTCTTGGTGTGACTTTGACTGAAAGTTGACCAACTTCTCATTTGGTTTTTATTTTACAGCTTTAAGAAGGCATCAGTGCAGCATTACTTATGTTTCCAAACAGCCCGTGAGGGAACGTATGATTCACTGTTGGAAATCAATGAATAAAACTGCTGGAATTGCTCTTCCTCCTACTCTCCTCTGTTACTAGCAGCAATGAAGCTCAGAGTTCTTCATACAATCATTCCCTGCAATAAGAAACTTATCAGCTCTATCTTCACACCTTTTCTAAGGATGAAGATAATTTTTGTCTAAATGATCACTCTTCTTTTAAGTCAAAAAACCCCCCACAATTCTTAGCCAACAAAATCTGTTTTATAGGTTTCTTTAGTTAAGTGTGGAGAATCCTTATGCTAGGGGGAGAGTTGCATTAGACAGGAAGGAAAAAAAAAAAAGCACAAATATAAAAGTATATTGCCTCTATGACAGCTTAGTTTACCATAGAACTTCAGCTCCTAGGAAGCCTGTGACCATAATAAAAAGAACAGCTGGCAGATAAATAAACTAGAAAAATAGTTTTGTAAAGAGTAATAGTTATGTGAAGAGTGGGTACAGCTCATCAGAAAAGGAACCTAACATAGGGACTAATTAACACAAAATGTTCATGAATCTGCTGAAGAATAGCAATTTCCAATTTCTCTATGAAGACAAGTTCAATTTTTAGGGATCTTTAAGTTCTTTCTGTAACAGAGTTCAAATAAGACACAAATGAAGTCTTTCCTTTTTTTCTTCTTTTTTAATTTCCAAGCACTTTTTTTCCCTTAAAACAATGAACATTTTTCTTCAGGTTAATTTTTTTCAGATGTTGCTTACATAAATGGAGTCATGAGGGAGCTAACCAGTTTTATGTTAGCACCTGATCCTACTCTTTAATGGGCATTGGATCAGATTCTTAAAGAATAAAGACTAATCCAATACAGTCATCAGAATAAACCATTTTAAAGTATCAGATTATAAAATAGTACAGGATTACATATTTAAAATAAACATATGCCAGATATGTAGGTCATACCTGATTAGTCAGCATCAATTTATTCTTTGTTTCAAATAGTCTTTCAATGTTAACCTACACAAAATTTTAAATGTATTTTTCCAGCACCTATCTGTGTTTTCAAATGTTAAAGATAAGCAGAGTATGAAGGATACTTTCAAAACTAACAGCATTTCTGTGCCAAGATATTCTACTTCAGGAAACTGCCCAGCACAACACTGTATCATAGTCAATATGATATGTTACCATATGTTGGAACATGAGATGATTTGTTCATGTATGATAATATTACACCCAGACTATTGTCATGTTACTTCCATCAGTATATAATTTTCTTGATGTATAATTTCAAAAACAAGCATTGTAATAGTTTCAGGAAACATTTAGTAATCTAATGTAGTCCATGAGGAAATTACATTTAAATTTTCACAGAGTCTTTTCTTGGTTTCAAAGGAGTTTGGCATTTGGTGTTTGAAGGTAGCTATAACACAGAAACATCTGTACCACTCTATTTCAAGAGGGACATTAATTTTTATCTTCCTTGTATCGTGCAGGAATACCCTGCTAGAGCTCAATGTGCTTGCTAGACAAATGTATCTCAGTTGGCCAAAAGTCTGAACTCTCTACTATGATTGGTTGTCTAGTATTTCGTGAATATAGTATAAAACAATAGCAAAGAGCAATGCAAAGACAGAAGCAAGACATCTGTAAATGGTACTGGCTGTCACAAACCTTGACAGCATCCACTGACCTATAGCATTAACATATTAGCTTTTCACTTTTTAAGACCTGAAGTGTAAAAAACAGTTTCTAAACTCCATTTTGCAAAATGATGGGCTCTAGTCATCCCACAGGGGGAAAAATGACAGTTATCCAAAATAAGGTCAGTGCTTAACTCTGTAGTTTTGTATGCACACAAGTCAGCTACTGAATACTTGCCTATTACTGTTTTCTTATCATTATAGTCAAAGCACATGAATAAAAACCTAGTGTAGACATTTGATTTTGTTATCTTCTGTCAACTATGCTTTCGACTAACTGATTCATTGCACTGATGTAATACACAACTGCACTGTATCAAAACTAGCATTCTTCATTTAATTGTCTCCCACATCCACAGAATCACGAATCATCTAGGTTGGAAAGGACCTTGAAGATCATCCAGTCCAACCATTAACCTAACACTGACAGTTCCCAACTACACCATATCCCTCAGCGCTATGTCGACCCGACTCTTAAAACACCTCCAGGGATGGGGACTCCACCACCTCCCTGGGCAGCCCAGTCCAACGCCTAACAACCCGTTCTGTAAAGAAATGCTTCCTAATATCTAGTCTAAACCTTCTCTGGTGCAACTTGAGGCCATTACCTCTTGTTCTATTGCTTGTTACTTGGTTAAAGAGACTCATCCCCAGCTCTCTGCAACCTCCTTTCAGGTAGTTGTAGAGGGCAATGAGGTCTCACCTCAGCCTCCTCTTCTCCAGAATACACAACCCCAGTTCCCTCAGCCGCTCCTTGTACGACATGTGCTCCAGACCCTTCACCGGCTTCGTTGCCCTTCTCTGGACACGCTCGAGTAATTCAATGTCCTTTTTGTAGTGAGGGGCCCAAAACTGAACACAGTAATCGAGGTGCGGCCTCACCAGTGCCGAGTACAGGGGTAAGATCACTTCCCTGTCCCTGCTGGCCACGCTATTTCTGATGCAAGCCAGGATGCCATTGGCCTTCTTGGCCACCTGGGCACACTGCTGGCTCATGTTCAGCCGGCTGTCAATCAACACCCCCAGGTCCCTCTCTGACTGGCAGCTCTCCAGCCACTCCTCCCCAAGCCTGTAGCGCTGATGGGGGTTGTTGTGGCCGAAGTGCAGCACCCGGCATTTGGCCTTATTGAAACTCCTACAGTTGGCCTTAGCCCATCGCTCCAGCCTGTCCAGATCTCTCTGCAGAGCCTCCCTACCCTCGAGCAGATCAACACTCCCACCCAACTTGGTGTCATCTGCAAACTTACTGAGGGTGCACTCGATCCCCTCGTCTAGATCATCAATAAAGATGTTAAACAGGAGTGGCCCCAAAACCGAGCCCTGGAGGACACCACTCGTGACCGGCCGCAAACTGGATTTAACTCCGTTGGCACCACAACTCTTTGGGCCCGGCCATCCAGCCAGTTTTTTACCCAGCAAAGCGTGTGCCCATCCAAGCTGCAAGCAGCCAGTTTCACCAGGAGAATGCTGTGGGAAACGGTGTCAAAGGCCTTACTGATGTCAAGGTAGACAATGTCTACAGCCTTTCCCTCATCCAATAAGCAGATCGCCCTGTCGTAGAAGGAGATCAGATTTGTCAAGCAGGACCTGCCTTTCATAAACCCATGCTGACTGGGCCTGATCATCTGGTTGTCCCGCATGTGTCGTGTGATAGTACTCAGGATGAGCTGCTCCATCAGCTTCCCGGGCACCCAAGTCAAGCTGACAGGCCTGTAATTTCCTGGATCATCCTTCCGACCCTTCTTATATATGGGCGTCACATTGGCCAGTTTCCAATCTGTCGGGACCTTCCCGCTCAGCCAGGACTGCTGGTAAATGATGGAAAGCGGCTTGGCGAGCACCCCAGCCAGCTCCTTCAGCACCCTTGGGTGTATGTCATCCAGTCCCATAGACTTGTGTATGTCTATGTGATGCAGTAGGTCACTGACTATCTCCTCCTGAATTGTGGGGGGGTCGTTCTCCCAGTCTCTGTCTTCTGGCTGAGGAGGCTGGATTCCCTCAATACAACTAGTCTTGTTATTACAAGTCTGAGGCAAAGAAGGCATTAAGCACCTCAGCCTTCCCCTCATCACTTGTTGCCATGTTTCCTCCTGCGTCTAGCAGGTGATGGAGACTCTCCCTTGTCTTTCTTTTGCTATTGACATACTTATAGAAGCATTTCTTGTTGTCCTTGATTGCTGAAGCCAGATTAATTTCTAGCTAGGCTTTAGACCTCCTGATTTCTGCCCTGCATAGCCTCACAGCATCTTTGTAATTATTGTGAGTGGCTAGCCCCTTCTTCCAAAGGCTGTAAACTCTCCTTTTCTCCCTGAGTTGCAGCCAAAGCTTCCTGTTTAGCCAGGGTGGTCTTCTTTGTCGTCAGCTTCTCTTACAGCACCCAGGGACTGCCTGCTACTGAGCCATTAAGACTTCCTTCTTAAAGAGCGTCCAGCCTTCCTGGACCCCTATACCCTTCAGGATCATCTCCCAAGGGATCCTTTCAAGCAGGTGCCTAAACAAGACAAAGTCAGCCCTTTGGAAGTCCAGGATGTCGGTTCTGCTTAGCCCTTTCCTGGCCTCTCTAAGAATAGAGAACTCTATTATTTCATGATCGCTGTGCCCTAGTTACCCTCCGACCACCACAATTCAATCCTGTTCATCTACCTGTGGGATTAGCCAACACACATATTCAGGTTTTCTTCTTTTCAAACACCTGATGAACTAAGATGACTTGACACTTGCTACTAATAATATTAATAGCATCTAGACTTTAGCCAGATTGACCAATCTGAACTTTCAAAAGACAAGTGGATTTCAGAGGTACTTCTGGGATACCATGTGTAGCCACAAGAGAGTTGCTTTCTTCCTATTTCTCTTCCACCAGAAAGATTCTAGCTGCTGAATTCTATATATAAGGCATATGGTGTAATGGGGTTAACACAGAAAACGTGTAGGGTTTTTCCCAACTTGTTTCACAAGGACTGTTGTCACCCAGCTGGCACGCACCAGCACACTTCATGCTGTCAATCTGCTGATGCTGTTCTTGGTCAGCAGGAAAAAAATATAGGCTCACAATTGCATATAATTAAGGAGAACATGAAAATAAATGTGAAAAACATTTTAGATGCTAGTGTGTTCATGTTGATCTAAGGGCAAAGGGACAGGAACTGGAAGAATGGACTCTTTAATAAAGCCACTTTATTTTTAAATTCATGAGGTCAAATAGCACATAGATGCGCAAAAACCCTGTGGTTCCTTCTAGTGTGAATAAGTCTCTTCAGCACCACTTTTTCAGTATACCAACCAATTGCCTTTAATTTCAGAGCTTCAGAGGGGGAAAAAGTTGCACAAGTTTGTAATTTCTCATAAAGAACAGTTTAATATGTCAAAGACCTCTGGTCAAAGCTATCCTTCATTTCATGTTGTCTAGGCATATGCATGTCCCCATTTTCCACTAGGTGATATATTTTCAAGGAAAACTGCATGATACTATGTAAATTTACTACATTTGCTTTGATCTGTGTTCAAGGTCGTGTTGGTTCTTTCTGACTCAGGAGACTATTGGTACAAAAGGGCTGAGTACAGGAAGAAAGAGAAATGCATTCAAAAGGGAAAGTTAGAATAGGAAAAAAAAAGGTAAGAGTGATTTCAAATTATCAGGCCACATCTGCAATTAAAAAAGGGAACTAAAAATCTTTCTAGCTGTCTGAATATGTCATTTTAAGATCTCTTACAATACAAATCAACATGAACGTCTGGCTCTTCATTAATCTTCAGCACTAATTTGATTGAACAAGGTCTTTTAGTTCTGTGCTTTCTGTCTGACTGTACGTTGCATATACATACATGCCTATACAAACAGACAGCACGAAACTGTGGGCACGCTCTTAGGAGAAAGCACATGAACTGAGAACATAAGCATCTGTTTTTCTTTATAGAGTAAAAAGGGATTTGCCATCAATATTTAGTAAATGTCCTCAGAACCAAGTAAAAAGTGAGAAGGCTGAAACCAAAGGCAAGTATTTCCTAGTGACTGAATTTTGAAGAGACTGGATGATGAAGCAAAGCCCTATGCCATTTGGAGAGGAAACAAGAAGTGTCTTGACATTGCCAAGACATAAAAACTTCCTGTAAAGAAAGTGTAGCGCACATTATTACTTTTTCACAAAAAGAAAATAAGACTGACAGAAGGGGAGTTGGGGAAAAAAGGTGTTAATGATTTTGAATATGCCCTTATTAGCAGAGCAGAGTTTTTTGGAGCTTAGTGGGCAGGTGTGGTTTTGAGTATCATTAAAGGATGTTGCTACCTGTTGTTACTCTGCCATGGAAAGTAAGACTTCAGTGTACTTCTTGCACTTAACATCTAAATCTGCTCATACTGGTAAAGTGTGATCACACTTGGCCTCATGCATTACAGTGTATGAGACTACCAGAATATGAGATTTCATTAACTGCTGAAGGTCAGATTGATCTGGATAGAAAGTGCATGTTATTAATGGGCAGAAAAAGCCAGAAGGGCTTTAGAAACACAGTACTCGGCCCAGGTGTCCAGTCAGCCATCTCTACCTTCTTCTCTTTCTTACTTTTTCATTCTTTTCTACAATGCAAAAATTTTACAAAATAAGGACGTGGGAACTAAAATTCCATGTGCCTTTTGATATCATTTTAGAGCAATTTACTTTTGCCCTTTTCCAGCCTGTTAAAAATCAGTCCTTGTTTTCTTATCACTTTTGACTTCCATATTTTGTTTGATTTGGTTTTGTTTGTATTATTGGGTGTTTGTGCCTTTTTCCTTATTTGGAATGAAGAAGATAAGTGTAGTTCATTTTTTCAAACTAGATTATTACCATATAATCAGAGATATTGATTTCACTGTAAACTTCTTATGTTTCCTCCATAGGCATGGAGGAAATCAAAGGATACTGTCATCTTTCTGCTGATGATTTAAAAACTGCTGATAATGGATAGTGCAGTGAAATTAGATTTTCTCTCCCTCTTCCTCTTTGTCTGAGTACTATTAACAGGTGCTGGATTTCTTCAGTAGGGAGAAAAAAAGGCCACTATAATGAATGCATTAATTTTTTATCATCTGATTTGTTTTCTTCTTGTAAAGCTATGGTTTTGGCAATGATAAAAACATTTCTAGCAGTTGAGCACAGTTAGGGAACATTGGTATTCATTGGTTAATACAAAGCTGAGTATCACAAGAATTTAGATTTGTTTGCTATACACAAACATAGATCTACATCACATATCTTCCTTATGTTCATATACACTAGTGATGTTTTTTAAAGACATTATGTAGAAGTAAATTTTATGAGCATGAAATACATTAGTCCAGCATAGGACTTGTAAGACAACACGGTCTTTTATCTCCTTGCCTGGAGATAAATGCCCATTTCACTGAGAGAATTACACTGATCTGAAATCAACCTTATATTTAAGGTTGTAAGGTCCTAAAATTTTGACTATTAGTTCTTTTAAACTCTGATCTGACTATTGGCAAAATTCAAACTAAACCTTAATTTCACATTACTCTGTAGTCCATTTATACCACTGCACAAAATACAGCCTCTTGGTATCAAAAGGGAACTCACAAATCAAATGGAAAATAGGAGAGTTAATTGTTAGTTTTCACAGATGAGAAAAAGGTACATTGGGTATCATTATGGGAAATTTGCTATATCAGTTACTCTGTGTGATTTTTACCGTATCTCTGTTGATTCCAGCATAAAGTTGGTATTTCAAAAAGTCATGAGAGGCTTAGCAGGCTGCTTAAAAAACATTCAAATGTCAAATTTCTGATTTACTGTAATGTAAACGCTAGTTTTTAAAGTTAATAGGTGACTGAATCTGTACCTGTTCATACACCAACAGAAAACTTTACCCCTATTAATGACATATAGTACTATATAGCTTGTTGAAAACTACACCACAGCATACACCATTCCCTCCTGATTGACAAGAAAACATTTCAGAATCCCTGTAAAATCTATTAGTCAACAGATATTTGGTAGAAAACCTTGCATAATTTGAAACCAGCTAGCAAATATTTCCAAGAGAGACAACTGCACCCATGGGAAAAGAATTGGGGTTACACCACCAGTGACCTCATTCATCACTTCCTGACAGTGGCCTAGATAAAGTTTGCAGTTTTTCCCGCAAATGCTGCTTTGTGGAGTGTAAATGCACCAGGTGCAGTTCTCAATTTCAAACTAATACATTCTTGCAAACCAACATGTAAAGTATATGGCTTTCACTAATTGCATGCAATCCATATGAACATATAAAAAAAACACATGAAAAAAGCTATGATTTACATATGTGATGGTAATTACTTTGTTTTGGATTCATAGTGTATGATTATATGCTTTCATTATACATTTTACCTGTATCATGTCCTAGATGTGTGCCCTAAGAGCTTCCTCTAACTGTTTAACCAGTGTGCTCTTGGATGCTCTGATTTTCTCAGATGCTAACACTATTTAATTACTTGGATATCACCAACAACTGCAATATAAAGACTGAGTAATTACATATTTACAAGTAGCAATGAGAACAAAGTGTGCATCTTTGCCCAGTTCCTTAGAACTACAATCCTAACTGACCGAAACAGAGTTTTCTCTTATCACTCAGAAAATGCTAGTCAGTTATCCCATAGTTCCTTATGTAAGTGAAATGGAGTCCTGCCCACACTGATGCATTTTAACAGCAATTATATTTGCATTCTTACGCTAATGCCTATCATGATGGTATCTGAGTATTCTCCAAAGATTCAAAGTGACGTACGACAAGAAATATAACTTCTACTTTGCTGACTATCTTCTTTGCTGCTGAAGTATTTTTAACTTGCTTTCTCTTCTTCTTGTGCCTTTTTACTTCTATTTTTTACATATTTATATTTAGAGTGTTTTAAAGTAATAAAAATAGAAGAGAGCACTATCCATTTTGCAAGGATATCTTTATACATAAATGATCTCCATGCACAACTAAAAACACTTAAAGCATAGAAAAAAATGTGACTGCAAAGGATGTGAAGGCAGCATGATGAACAGAATGTATTCACTCAGAGGTGAGCTCATGCATGTGTTATAATTTTAGCATATTTAACCACTAATTGGTGTTAAAGGTAGATAAGCAGATAAAAATATTTTTCTTCTTCTGAAGAAATGTGAAGATAGAGCTTTGTGTATGAAATGAGGTGAGACTTCCTCCTTGCATCCCTTCTTGTCTCCTTATAGACTATCTTAAAATACAGAATCATATCCAGCATAAATTATGTACATCTCCTCCCATGCTATCTCCTGCGTTCCAGACAGTAGTCCCAGAGTGAAAGATAAGGTAAAATACCAGCCACATTTTCTTCAGGATTTTTCCATAGAGGAAAATGAAGATGGAAACTGTAGCTCGACTGTACAGTCTCTCTTTCTGTGGAAAATACAAAAAGTGTGATCCTCATCACTGCAATTCTATGCAGCCTTGACCACATCCCTTCCACCACATAGTGCAAACATTTCTGACAGCTGAATCATCACTGTGGCAGGACCGCTGTTCCCGAAAAACCCTATCCTGTAAATCAGCATAAACTGAGCATACATGAGCCATATTCTGAAAATGGTAAAAGAAAACACTTCCCAGAGGGTGAATGGCTTTTTCTGATAATCTCCAGCACGTTTTACTGTTTGAACTGAGCATTCCCCTGAACTTCAGCATGATGCCACTGGGTTTGTTCACCTTTGCTGCATTACAGGATTACAGTCGGTTTTTTGTTGGCTTTTTTTTTTTCTTTTTATGGGTTTTTTATTGTTGGTTTTCAGCTGTTTTCAAATTAATTTATATTAGGTTTCCTTTGAATATGTGGTAATAATAAGAAACGAAAAATATAGGGTTTTTTTCCTTTTTTAACTTCATTTTGCAAAATATTTTTTCCAATAAACACATGTAGAAATGCATCACTTTGGCCTACCTGCTCATGATTCATGTTACATTTTTAATATTAAACTACTCATTTTATTTTGGTTAACCTCAGCCTTGTTAATCAGCCTAATTTCACAGCTGTTTGTCATCTTCCATTTCTGAACTGATAACATAGGACACTACCTAGCTCTCTGTAGATTCATCTTTTGTATAGCAGGTTGGAACTTATATTTTTGTGTTCTTCAATCATTCAGGAAGTCACAGCTATTAAACTGATCATGCAATAGTAAAGTATTTTTCTTGCTCTCATCTTTTTCTTTTGCAAGATGTAAAACCTCAGAATGCTTAAACAATAGTAGAAGGCTACTTCTTCAGTATACGGCATGATACTGAACCATTATGCCAAAACTAAATGTGTAGCTCTATGAAAGAAAAAAAAAAATCCCAAGAAAAAATACCTGAAAAGTATCTCAGTGAAACTCAAATATGAACATTATAATAAATGGTAGAAGATAAATATCTGTAATTAAATTACCCTTAAAAACTGAGCTGTAAAATATTCCAGTAATAACTTACTATCTCATATATGGATGTGTTTATACTGATATGAATCACTCCTTTAAAAACTTCATTTCCATATGAGAATCAAGTTTCAAAGGAAAAACATTGTTGCACATTGATTAGCACCACAGGTTTGTATTAATCTTTGCTAATTACACTTGTCCTATAACTGTTTGGTAGTCACCCAAAATTGATCACGTAGGCTCCATTTTTAGACAATAAAGACTGAGACCTCTGGAGTGATTTAATTATAAAACACATACATTACTATTTTTACACTAGATTACACCTAATTAGAAGACAAGTCAGTAAAGATACAAATTGTAATGTATACGGATAAAAATTATTATCAGAATAAACTAAAACTATGGTTTGAATCATATAAAATGACTATCAGCCAAGACATAATTCTGGTGGAAATAGATGAAAGATAAGTTAGGCAACAGGAGAACCATAGTTCCCTGTAACAGTATGGTACATTTTACACTATTGTCAGCATTATAGAATCTGCTTTGGAGCAACAGAAAGGCTTTAACAATATTTAGTGTTTATTTTTAAGACAGTGGGATTGGAAGAATTCCCTGACATCTCAGATCAAAATCTTCTTGATCTTTCCCCACTGACTTACTTGATTAAATGTCTATGACAATCTGATGCTGAAATGTTCCTCATGAAAAGCATAATCTGCAAAGTTCTGGTAAGTATCCCCCTACTCACTTTTCTATACAAGAAAGGTTTACAAAAGCTAGGAACTCTTAAAAGCATGCATTGCATCAGACTCTAATTATACTCAGCCACGCTAAGCAAAGTATGCTGTGTTAAATGTTCCTTCTTACTGCTTTCTCTCACTGCTCTTAGCAGGTACTGCAATGAAGAGAAATTAATTTCAATCATTATGTGTCACATGTTTTGTTGCTTCTGTGTTATAGCTATTTTGCAGTTAAATAGAAGACTTCATTCTTTAAGAGGTCTCAGGAGCATCAGGTTCACCAAAATGTGTAAATAGGGGAAAAATACACAGTAATTGAATTCACTGTGAATTTCAGTTCTGATATAGGTACAACTGCATCTTGATCCTCAGTTATTTGTTTCAATAATCATTGCTAAATTCAGTTGGAGAATAGAAATGAAGGCGTATGATTCAGAAAAAACTGATAATGATTCCTTACTTTTATCAGAGCTTAAAATGTGATCTGTACATATTTTATGTAACAGCGGAAGAAACAGCACTGTTAAAAACTGCCTTCTATTCAGAAAGTCAAGATACAGAACACACAACTTGAACCTCTTTGTTCACTTCTCAGTTGCTTTTTAGCAGCTCAGGTTTGTCGGTGATACACAAGTTTTGTCATCTAGCAACTTTGCATCATAAAAGGTAAAATATGCCAAGAGAAATAACATTTACACGGAACCCTCTTGCTTGCACACAGACCCTCTTCTCACTACAACAGCTATGATGTTTAATCTTTCCAATAATTTCCAATCTATGCTAGTAACTAGATCTTCCAAAAGCATTGACGGTAGCAATGGAAATGCATGTCCAATACCAATGATTATTATACAGCTGTTAGGTTATTTGAA